>NW_026782173.1:2409005-3046174 GCF_031769215.1 Ylistrum balloti | reverse complement strand
ACAGAATCATTTTCCTTATAAATACAATTATCAATTGAAAATCAAGATATAAGTCTGTTTCATTTACAATCCACAAAATCTTTAATGTCCCAGTTTACGTCTTTGTCAAGATTGAAGTTGTAGTAGTTGTTGACATTTTACTATAGATCACAATCTAAACACCAAACCTCCTCTCTATAAAGTCAATTATGTTACCATGGAGAGGGAGGGGCAGGGGTGTTAAAATTTTACTTTTCACTTTTCTTTCCAATAAGCATTTTACTATAACTTCCAGTAGAAATGTTCTAAAATAACAAAGATTAAACGTGGAAGGCACCATGATTTCTTCGTATTTTCGTCATTAACACTTAGTCGGTATCACTTTTTGAAGGGCTGGAGGCCTGATCATTACAACCCTTACCTATACGAGTTGGAACCTAACAAACCCGGTGCCTTTACAAAGTGGTCTGATTGGTCAGCGTGTTCAAAGTCATGTGATATAGGTCAGAGGTCAAGATCTCGGAATTGTACTGTGATTGGTCAGTGTTCAGGCGAAGTCAGACAGGTGCTCTTCTGCAACACATTCAAATGTCCAGGTAATTTCTGTATATTGCACATTTTTGCATCTTTTTTTGTTACATCGGAATGTCTATAACGTTTGATGACACAGGCATGAATGATCCATCTGTACGATATTATTTGTTTTCACAGTGAACGGTGGTTGGAGTGAATGGATGGCGTGGTCTCACTGTAGCGTCACTTGTGATCGTGGACACAGAATACGATATCGCAAGTGTGATAAACCTCTACCACAATTTGGTGGAACATGTTTCGGGGAAATGGCAGAGAAATCCAAGTGTAATCTTGGGGAATGCAAAGGTATGTTGTCCTGCTTAAACAACATTAAGTAAGACAATACCAGAAATTCTTTTGTGTCGCGTGAGCAAGATTTAGGTAAAACTTTTTTCTAGCGGTGGCGTCAACATCTGTTCTCCACTCAGAGGTGTTCAATAACTACCACTCAGAGGTGTTCAATAACTACCACTCACAGGTGTACAATAACTACCACTCAGAGGTGTACAATAACTACCACTCAGAGGTGTTTAATAACTACCTCCAGAGGTGTTCAATAACTACCACTCACAGGTGTACAATAACTACCACTCAGAGGTGTACAATAACTACCACTCAGTGGTGTTCAATAACTACCACTCACAGGTGTTCAATAACTACCACTCACAGGTGTACAATAACTACCACTCAGAGGTGTTCAATAACTACCACTCACAGGTGTACAATAACTACCACTCAGAGGTGTACAATAACTACCACTCAGAGGTGTTCAATAACTACCACTCAGAGGTGTACAATAACTACCACTCAGAGGTGTTCAATAACTACCACTCAGAGGTGTACAATAACTACCACTCAGAGGTGTACAATAACTTCCACAACGAGGTGTTCAATAACTACCACTCAGAGGTGTTCAATAACTACCACCCTCAGAGGTGTTCAATAACTACAAGAGCTAATGTCAGCAAAAATCTTTTTACTTATATCTCTGAAAAAGTTTTGCATTTACTAAGTAATTCTGGCGTTAACCAAATCCTAATTAGACCTAGACTAGTTATATATATATATGGCCATCCGGATTTCTCCTACTTTTCCTCTTGTTATCCTCCCTACTGTCACGTTGAGGTCTAGGAGGTTGTCATCACTCACGTGGCTGTATTCCTGGAGAGCATGATATTACGGACGAGTTACAAGGTTGTAGCGTCAATTTCATGGTTATAATTTTCAAAATTCTTATTGACACATTACATTTATTGGATTCATTGCTTGAAGGTTTTGATTAAACTTCACACAAAAAGTATTCCTTATTGCGCACCCGTGAAGGTTAAACCGCGAAGGGGTTTGTATCATTCACTATGCCTTGTTGATAATTTTGGTGTCTCTTTGTACAGTTTCTGTCATAGTCGAGCGTGGCAGGATCATCCATACACATGTTTAGACTTACCAGACTTGAGTCATGTGTGTTATAGCTACTACTTCCCGAACCTGTTTTGGAGATTTGATGACTTTTTGATTTTTTGTTAGGAGTTCATTTTGCATAGAATAGAAGTTCTTATAACACAACCAGCAGAAGATTTGGATGTGACGTTTCAAAAACTTTAGGCCACCTTCATCAGACAAATGAACAGGATCATAGTATAGCTGAAAAAGTTGGCCGATTCCTTACCACCTCGTACACTACATACGTCAGTGCTGGTACGGTTCAAGGCCGTTTGTCTGATGAAGGTGACCATGTATTCGTTGTAACGTCAGACTCTAATTTTCTGCTGGTTGTGCTACAAGAATTCTATCGTATTGACATTACCAACATGAATAAAATGTTCCGAAATATTGTGTTTTGCATATATTTTAGTACTATAACATACATTTTTGAGATTTTGAAAAAAAAAAAATTGCTCTAAGACATCCGAGCCGTACACGTGTAATTGTGATGTAGATGATATATACTTGGGTTATTTCATAATATCACTAGTTCTCCCTTAAAAAGTTCTTTAGCGTTGTTTCCAGTTGAAAATGATTCATTGTCTATTTTTTCTATTTTGTCCCTTCAGCGGATGATGTATATCGAGAGCGAACTTTTGTTTTTATCTAAGTAGTGATGGGTTAACAATTTGTTTTCATGTATCTTGATTAGTTTATTTGATTGCTATAAGAACCATTTTAGGTCTCCAATTCGACTATGGACACTGGTCAACATGGTCGAAATGCAGCCGCACGTGTGGAGCCGGTGCGCGATTTCGGTCAAGAAAGTGCAGAACGCACATTCGTTATGTGATTGATCGCCGGTTCTGGCCGTACATGAATAAAAGAGTTCCAATATGTAAAAAACGCGGGAGAAACAAAGAAAAGGGAACGTGTGGGATGATGCCGTGTCCAGGTAAGTAAAGGATGACAGGTAGTGAATGTAGGTAATTTATACTATTGTACAACTAGAGATAGATTGTGGGTGAGATACAAGGATCTTATCATGTTGATCAGGTATTGGGTAATTAAAATTGTAATGGTTATAAATTGCAACGCATTATGTTTGTTCTAGTAATTAAATCTAGATCTTAAAATGATATATCGAATTTGATATATAGGTCTTACAATATAATACTTTAAATACAGGTGTTTTCCTGTGAACCACACGTCAGTAAAAACTATTAACACCGCCATGCAGTCTATAAGCCATACCTGTCGAGGAAGCCTATGAGTCACAAGTAGCATAAATGTTACAGGTGACAAAGTATTAAACAAAGGTTGTTTCCTTCTATAATTAGAAGCATTAGGAGTTGCCTGAAGTATATAATCAGCACAGTATGTATGTTAACATAATTCTGCAGTCGTAGAATTATTGTAGAAGAGAATACATTTGAAACTTTGATAATAATTAGGTGCAATTTTATTCGTGTTCATAAAGAGATGATGATTAGATCATTGGTGAAAATCATCACCTAATCCGGTTATTGTAAAGATGATGATCAGGTCATTGTGGAGTCATCATGTAATCCGGTTATTGTAAAGATGATGATCAAATCATTGTGGAGAGATTATCACCTAATCCGGTTAGTATAAAGATGATGATCAGGTCATTGTGGAGTCATCATGTAATCCGGTTATTGTAAAGATGATGATCAGGTCATTGTGGAGAGATTATCACCTAATCCGGTTAGTATAAAGATGATGATCAGGTCATTGTGGAGAGATTATCACCTAATCCGGTTAGTATAAAGATGATGATCAGGTCATTGTGGAGAGATTATCACCTAATCCGGTTAGTATAAAGATGATGATCAGGTCATTGTGGAGTCATCATGTAATCCGGTTATTGTAAAGATGATGATCAAATCATTGTGGAGAGATTATCACCTAATCCGGTTAGTATAAAGATGATGATCAGGTCATTGTGGAGAGATTATCACCTAATCCGGTTAGTATAAAGATGATGATCAGGTCATTGTGGAGAGATTATCACCTAATCCGGTTAGTATAAAGATGATGATCAGGTCATTGTGGAGAGATTATCACCTAATCCGGTTAGTATAAAGATGATGATCAGGTCATTGTGGAGAGATTATCACCTAATCCGGTTAGTATAAAGATGATGATAAGATCATTGTGGAGAGATTATCACCTAATCCGGTTAGTATAAAGATGATGATCAGACCATTGTGGAGAGATTATCACCTAATCCGGTTAGTATAAAGATGATGATCAAATCATTGATTTGGTTGGTATAATGCTGTTGATATTTGAAACTTTTAGTAGGCTCGGTGACTAATCTAGTTATAAAGACCGTAAACGTTGTATCATCAAGACTGCAACAAAGTTTCTATCTCTGTAAATGACTAGATAAATGTCACTTTGATTAACGATATCTGGTCTAATTAACCCAGTAAAAAGTTTAGTTAATTATTATAGAACAACAAAATTACAAAGAAGTCAACATACAATCATGAACCTATTACAAATAAATGACATTTCTTAATAAATCAAAATACACTGATAATTGATAGAGATACTGCCGCGTCCTGCTTTTTAGGTCACCGAAGACAAAGTCCTAAATATGATAGAATCGAGTACTCTTCATGGATGGAAAGGCCTTCAGATGTTTTATCAAAATTGTAAATTTCATGACTCCAGGGTCTCACATTTCACCCAGGGGAGGTGGTAAAATCTACTATATTCTATAAATGAAAATGTTATTTTTGAGCATGATTTGTTTATTTTCTGTCAGAAATAGTTCAAACTTGGTTAGAATTGTTTTATTGGTATAAGCTGACAGATGCACATATTGCCATTGTCTGTTCCCGAGGGGCTGATGGGCGGGGCTAAAAATGGGTCAAATTAACTGAAATTTCAAAGATGTTCTACTGTTCCTGGATGGAAGATTTTGTTTCGGAAATTTCAAATCTTGTGTGTAGTTTTTTTTTTAATTCAAACTCGGTTACAAGTCTAACCATGGGACGCATAATTTACATTTGCAATATGTGTAAAATATAGTTACAGTTATATTACTATTTTAGCAAAATCATTTCTATGACATGTCATAAGAAGTATTGTTACTCAGGTGACTGTTAAGGTCCTTGGGCCTCTTGTTCTTGTTTACATTGACTTACAAACCAAATGCAGCAATGTTGACAATAACTGATGTCATTCAGAACTTACCGTTTGAAACGCAATTTCAGAAGTGATATTTTAGTTACATTACTGATAGCAAAAACGAACGTAGAATCAATTTGGACTTTCCAAATCATTGCTGTGTTGGCAGTTACTGGTGACTGGGCGCATTGGAGTTCCTGGTCCGCTTGTAGTCATTCGTGTGGAAACGGGGTACATTTCCGGGACAGAACGTGTACCGATCCCGCTCCTTTGTACGGAGGGAGCCATTGTAAAGGCAAAGGATCAGAAATGACTCCCTGTTTCCATGGCCCCTGTCCAGGTAAACATCAACAAAGCAACTTTGTAAGATATATGCACATGTTTATTCCATTACAATTCAATAAGTCGGAACTATTATAAAATGATAAACCCTTTCCGTTATAAGGCCAAT
This sequence comes from Ylistrum balloti, assembly GCF_031769215.1. Taxonomy (NCBI): domain Eukaryota; kingdom Metazoa; phylum Mollusca; class Bivalvia; order Pectinida; family Pectinidae; genus Ylistrum; species Ylistrum balloti. Next base: position 3,040,587 of record NW_026782173.1, on the reverse strand, counting down.
ATACAGAAAAGAAGCATATCAGAACATAGTTGTCGTTCGCCAAGAGTTACGTCCCCTTCACATCTCCGTCGTAACAGGCTTCCCATTAGAAAGATACGACATTTGGCATGTTTTTATTAAAGTTAAGGTACAAATGGTTGTTGCTACATCTATTACATTTCGTGACAACGACACAAGGATGTTTTATGCATGCTCCAGTAGTTATAATGAAAAGCAATCAAAGGAAACATCCGTAAAATTACTCGAGTTCATCTTGCAGCTTGCTGCTATTACAACGTGAAACACCATGGCGGACGAACGGGTTTCCCCAAGTTCAATATAGGTTGCTATAAATATTTACCCAATAAGCTATTACGCTCGATATGACGCATTAGGGATTTAATCCCATCTGTCAAATGAAATTGGTCAACAGAAAATCTATTTTAAGCCCGTAATTTCCGGCATGACGATGCAGTGTTGATGCAAATAGACGCCTTCAGAAATAGTTCCGGGCCAAGGAAAAACGGACCAATGACAACAAAATTGAAACAGTAACTTTATTAACAACAATAAATTGACATTCCTTGTCAAATAAAGCATATATCAAAACTAGATATACATATATCCATTATCAAAAGCCATCACTCCACAACTATTTTTTTATTTAAAACGAAGTCAGAAACACTTGCATATTTATATGTAGCCACAATGGCTTGTCTAGATAATTAAGATAATAAAAATAATTTCGAAAAGTCCCTGTGATTTTGCTACTTCTGGTTATTAATTTTGTAAATATGCTTTTTTTTCTCACATGATGTACAAAATATTGCCCCATTAGGATATTCTGACAAGGTGAAGTTAACGACGCCATCAAAAGACCATGGCTGCAATAGTAATAATGGTATTGACTTATATTGACAAATAAATTGGCAACCATACAACTTAATGCTAGAATCACTGTAATTCCTCCACCAGTATGAGTGATTTACATTATTCTGATAGTGTAACAAACAAGCTCTGTCCCGTCAGTTTATCCTAATAGGGATCTATGAAGGTATAATGGAATGCTGACAATATTCATATATTGAACAATCATTTTAATTTGTCACACGAAAAAAAAAAAAAAGAGCCTGTTTCAGGTCACGAAATACGCCTGTGATTTTGTCTGACTATCACCTACACTATTTATGCTGTATATAATATATTGCATTTGTTTCAATGGTAATTGCGTAATACTTTGCAAAGTTATTGCACCGACATTGAAAAGGTTACAGACATTAATGGGCCGTAACTCTAAAAGTTGTGGATCAAAAATCATGGAAATCAAACTCAATCTAGCTTTGATTGTACTTAAGCTTGCAATGAAAGTTAAAAGAAATCTGTTAAGGCTTAATAAATTCCAAAATCGCTGGGACATTGAAATGTTTACGAACAGAGGGACATACGGACGGAAGATGGACGGATGGAAGACGAGAATACCATAATATGTCCTGTCATTTGACGGATGTATAAAATACATAAATATCAAACAAAAAAAAGAAGTAAATAAATGTAAAGATCATAAATCTAAAATAAGCAAAATCACTTGAGGTACGCATATTGTGCATAAAAATACATTGAAAAATTAATTTAAGATTAGAAACAAGAGGCCCATGGGCCTTATCGGTCACCTTAGAATCAATCACTTCACAAGCAATGGTAAGAACTGACAGTATTTCTGATATTGATTTACATTTATTATTAACAGCTAATAGTTGTCTGCTGTTTAAAGAATTATAAAAAAAATCATCACATGTTTTGTTTTTTATTTGTCTATTTCATTATATCTAGGAACATTTATCTTATAGTGATATAGTGACAGCTGTCAGTTGCTCACTTATTATGAGTCCATACTAGTTTATGGAGAAATTACTGAAATTAGCATGTCTATGTGTGCTTGATGATGAAGATAATGATGTTGACTGTGTCTAAGAATCTGCAGCATCCTTATGCATGGAAGTTAAAGTGTGTGAAGAAGCTGATAATGAGGATGTGTGATGCTGCTGTGTGATGCTGCTGATGTTGGTATATATGATGATGTTGAGGTGTGACGATGCTGATTTGGTATGTGATAATGCGGATGTGTAATGCTGCTGAAGTGTGATGATGCTAATGTTGATAGGTGACCATAATGATGCTGATGGTATGTGATGATGCTAATGTGTGACGAGGATGATGATTGTATATGATGACATTGATGTCAGATGCTGATGTTGTTTGTATATGTAACAATGCTGGAGTGCTAGTATGGCTGCAAGTTATAAATATATGTTTAGAGTGATTGTGTTACATAGTGTCTATGATAGTTAAGATATAGTGTGCAACTCAAAATGCTGTGTGTTTAGTGGTGAAAATGATGCATGACTATACTCTGTAAGTGTGTGACGATGGGAGTTATAGACTGATAGTATATATGAATCTATTTATTCCTCATGTGTTTTTCGATAAATAAAAAACAAACAAATATATATAAATAAATAAAAATAAAATTGATATTATCCCTGTTAATAATTAACATTTAAAATTACTTTTGCTAAATGATTCTCTTGGCATGTTTAAATGGGTTAAAATTTCCCTTGCACCGGTTGCAGTGCGCTTCCATAAAATTCTACAACGATACTACGCGATCTCTAAAAACTACAGCTCAAGCACCATTTCATCAATTAAATAATATTAATATAATACAAAAGAACTATTACTTACGCATAAGATACTCACCACAGTTCCCCTGTAAGCAATTTCTTTCCGTGAGGTGCGCGTAATACCCGCCATGCTTACATAAAAATAAAATCAAGTAGGAAAGCTCCGTGCGGGGAGGTAACTCTGCACGAACGTCAAAAATATTCTGATATGTACGAACTTTTGATTATATGAGTAGTTTGTAATGTTGATCATATTACTTTCACGATTGTTTCTAATGTGTTCTGTTTTCAGATCGAGACGACACTGGCGTGAGACTTAACGGTAGTAGTGGGTTGCTATATTCGCCTTTCGACAAGCCCCAGTCTTACCTTAGTCTCCACCTAGTTGTGAATCCGCTTCATCCTAATGGAATCCTTGTGCATAGGTCACGGACATGCAAATTAAAAACATGTCGTCATAGTGTGACTATGTCTCTTGTGCATGGTAAACCTTGTCTAAAGGTAGTCAACCAAGGATCGGAGATACATATAATGTCTAACACCACATTACAGGTAGGCTGGCTATGGATGACAAAGTTTACCATGATTGCCAAGTTATAACTTCACATATCAACCCTCCAGATTTAAACATTTAAAATTTGTAGTAGTTTGATCATTGAGGTAATTTAAAAAGATATCCGTTACAAAAATATTGAAACCATCCGTCATGTATTTAAGTTTTGTAGTTGTGTTCTGTCTCTGCTGGTACATAGCTTTAATTTACACCGGTACTTTACTTTCATATTTCTGTAGCTACAAGAATACTTACCGCTTTTCTTTGAAGGTACGAGAATGGCACACCATATATGTGTATTTGTCCCAGTCTCACGGATTTTTGAGGATTAATAATGGCGCTCATCTCCGTGCCCTGTATCGCCCCAAACCCTCCTCCCAGATCAACTATGACAGCGGGATGACACTAGGAACAGGTAAAGACAACGGTGAGTAATTATGGAGCCTAGCACATATCTGAGATCATGATCGACGTCTTATTTTGAACAGTGAATCTATTGTTACCTGATATATCAATGAAAATGTTCCATTTCTCTACAAGTTACCAAGTGTCACAAACATGTTCATGGAATCTGCCTTTTTAAGGGTTTGTTGGCGTGATTGCGGAAGTCAGGGTAAACTACCAGCTACTCAGTCTACGACGTATTGCGGGATGGAATGGCTACGGAGTGCCTGAAGACGAATGGTCGATACAGAGTGTAAACGTTGATCCTGTCACAAAATATCCCAAATTCAAAGACGATACGTACATGAAGTTATCAATAAATGACCTCAAAACATTACATATGCATATTTCAGTATGGCCCCAGACGTTGGATGGACTTGTTCTGTTCAATAAAGGGAAGGTCCCAGGGTCGTTCTTTTATTTAGTTTTATACAAGGGAGTATTTCGGTTTTGTTTCAACTGTGGAGAACTATCTGTGTGCGAAAATCTTCAGGACGTAGGGGTGAGTATAAGATAATTTACAAATGAATGAAATAAATACATGTCCACGATTTCCTTTAGATAACAGTTTGATTACAAGATACATGTTTACGCTCTATTGCTTAAGTATGAATTAGCTACCTTCTAAAGCAAAATCAGTATTACCAATTCAACCGACAATTAACGCGATGTTTAGGATCGCAACAGTTTTCTTGAAGTATTACCGTCATCGAACTTGTTAAATTTCAGACTAACCACTTAAAATTCATACGTAACACTTTCTTGCTATTTCAACAAGCATTTGATATTACTTGATCAGTAATCAATAATGGTAACGAAAATAAACATTGGAACTAAGAAACTTTCAATCACCCTTGGAAAAATGTTACTCCACTATACTTGAGGTTGTAAAATCAACAGTTTGAATGATTTTAGCATGTTTATTTACAGCTGAAACGGTGGTACCACGTATCAATTGTCGTGTCCGGCACAATGTCCAGCATTCGTATAAACCTTGGAAAGGCGCTCCAGCTCACCTCAACAGGCCTGCCCTACCACACCGGCCCGCACGTTTTTGTTGGTGGGGGAGAGAGTCACGACTGGGTCGTCTTTACAGCTCTAACAGGCACAGACAAGGGATTTTCTGGAGCTTTTCACGAAATCTCCATTAACGATCAATTATACAGATTGCGGAACCGACCTTTGTTGGACATAAGGGGTTTTATGAACACCGAGGGTGTCAGTTCTACAGGTATACCTTGTACTTTCCAAAGATACTTAACATTCAGACGAATACCTCAAAAATACCAACTGGCCTTCCTCCAATATACGTATACTACATCCCGTTGGTTAAACTAGCTTCTTCAAACATGACTTCTTACCAATTGTACCTTGACAAGGTTTACTTACTTAACATGTTAATCAACCTACCCACCTAACACAAGTATATCAACTTACCTTCGACATGTGTATCTACTTCACCTCTCTGAATTAATGTAATACCTACCTTCCACATAGACACCTTTTTAGCCCCCACAATTTAACCTATGGATGGCATATCAAAAGTAGGGAACTTTCCAATGATTTGTTGTAGATTTTGAAATCAAATAAAAACAATGTTATCAACGATGGTATTCGGTCGCTTTAATAAATTAAATGCATCGGAGTGGAGAATTTTCAAATATCTGTGGATAATTCTGTGTAATTTTCAGAGAAAGTAATGGAAGTCCATGAACGAAGCGACAGTAAAGTCGTTCTTCGATGCGACTTTTCACGTTATGTGCTTTCCGGGAGTGATGTCTTTATAGAATGGTTCCATGTAGACAAGAAGATCAAGTCTAGTCCAAACCAAAAGATAACACCAAGGGTATATAGTTTGCTTTATTCATTATTATTATTGCTTTTTTTTGCAATCAATAAGCTTTCTTTTTTATGTTGTATGTTCGCTATTTTTTATGACGACAAGATGAACATATCACATATTTCATAATTCTTTATCAATATATGAGGCAGGAAAAGATTGCTTATTTTCACGAGTTGCGAGACAGCCGAAGATTCGCAGCGAATTGATAAGTGAGTGTCAATCGTTTAAGTTAGTAAATAAGTAATTGTTAGAAAATGAGCAAATGTAATTCCATTTTAAACACTTGGAATGTTTTGTTTGAAGTTGCCAGGCGACTCGTACCTCGGGTCACTGACCTTGTCGGCCAAGCACCATGGGTCCGGATTGTATGTGTGTATGGTTCATCATAGTGGACGTCTCACCAATCACATGGCGTTCGTTCTGACGAGACACAACGCAGACCTCGGTAGGAAACCAGACTGCTGAAAATTGAACAGCAGTAGGCTTTAGTAATTGGAATTTGAAAGATGCACTGTGCATATTTCAAGTGATTATTTGAAAGTGGTTTTTACATTATGAAGGTAGAGACTTTCGTGCTGACTTCATACATCCTACTTTCGAAAATTCTTTTGCAAGCGTTTTCCACTCTCAATGGATTTCATAAAAATACTTGTTGATAATGTTTTTGTCGCAATTGTTTCCAAACCAGGTTTGTGCACTGTGTGATAATTGAATTTGGAGATATGCTTATGATAAACATACACTAACAATAATGTTGGTTATTTTAATCTCTCATGAATTTTTACATGTCATGAAATAAATGTGGTTTTCCTGAATATTTATATTTTTCATTCTGACTATTCATTTTCATCTGTACATCGAACTTTATCAATTTCAGTGAACAAAGCTGTAAGTATGGAAACGGCGGGAGTAGAGGGTTTCCTTATCTTTATGGCCATTTTTGCTCTATTAGCCGTCATATTTACAACTTTTAAGGCGTTTCAACAGGCAAAAGAAGATGGCATGTAAGTAGTAGTCTCTTGATCACAATTGATTTTATCATTTATTTTTTTAACACATACATGTATTTATCAATATCAGCAACACAAACATTTTGTAAACTGTTTACCTATACAACATTTTCTAGCGTTAAGAAATAGGCATAATTGTTCTGAATAAAGAATAAAACTACATGCTATTCATAGTTTGAAAAAGCAAATGTAGGAAAACGTAAGTCGGCCAGACAATCGTTGAAATAATGAACAGATTGACCTCGTATTATGCAACAAATCGATTTGTGGAAACGGTTTTGAATATTGCACCAATAAAAGATTGGCCGCTCATTTAATAACCTTCACGTTACGGTATGGTTACGGTAACAACAACTTGAATACATTGCATATATGCGGAATAATTCATTGCAAATGTTAAATGCGTATTAGCATATTATTTAAAGCGGATAACCCCCTGTTTCAGACGCCCAATACTTCAAAAATTGAAGCAATTCAAGGTAAGAGCACTAGGTAAAGACAAAGAGGAGACAATATTACCACAGCCTCCGGGAATCGATGACCTATACCAGGTAAAGTAACAGCAATGTGCACAAACTTAGTATGTACCTTGGTTACTTTTACTACATAATACGAATTCACACTTCTGAGAGATAGTAGTTGACATGGCATGCAATTTCTAGGTCACATCCATTACACCCAAATGCACATTTGGAATTATCTTTTTAAAAGAAGCTGCGTAATAATTTATGTTGTTTTCAAAAATCGTAGCCAATGACAATTTCGTCATGAGAAGGCAAAGAACATTATGGTTTAAATATTGTGACGTCATAATGTAACGTCGTCATCTCATTGTACCGTCATAATAGTAAGGTTACTTTGTGCACCCTTTCGCATTAGAGTTATGCCCACATGGGCGTTCCCCACACAGTGTGCCGTACTTGGCAACCAAACTCTTACTCGAAGTTTGAGATGTCAATGTTCACTGATCTGACTCTGCTTGATTCTATTAAACAAACTTGCAAATAAAAACATAACCGTTAATAAGATGTTAAGAGAAAAACGATGACTTTATGCAATTGTGACATAGTTACTTTGCATGAAATGTTGACAGTGCATGGAAGGTGGTTTTTTTAACTACCCTTGTGTGATTGAGTTATCTTTCATAGACGGGATCACCCTATGAAGTATACAAAACGTATATCCAACCTACACAAAGATGGGAGAAATCTTCGAATGTGATAAATATCAGATGACTATTGTTTACGAGAAAATAATGAGTGTATTTATTCAGTGTTTGCGTGTTGTCTTTGTGTGATAATATGATTTGCCTAATGTGTTTTTATTATAGATATACATTACCTGCTGTGTTTGTGATTATTGACCTCTCATGTTATTAATAACACGGATATGTTGTTTATTGTTTTCAGTGTGATCTACGAGCATTGCCTTGCGTGTATGACATTTTTCAGTGACTGAGCTGGTGATCGATATATATTTCAAAGATTGAAATATCAATTGTTTATTCAGGCTGAACTTGACGCAACGGATAAAGCTGAGGAATCTAAGGATGATGATACTGTTAACGATACCAAAGACACGGAAGACGATGTATCCGAGAAATCTGAAACTGGCGATATTGAGAAGGATATTCATTCTTCATATAGCTGTGAAGACGACGGAAATGACATACAGGTAATATTTGTATTCCAATAACTATCACCAACTTAAATGGTGTACTAATGTCTGCTTTGGTATCAAGTTAACATTTGTAGAGTGTTTAACTCATCCAATCATTAGACGTGATAGTGCCAGTGCATTTTAATGATCTATTTTGCTTATTACCACTCTTGTATTAAAAGCATATTCTCCATACGGAAATCTACTACGCCTTTTGTTTTAAACAAGATATAATGTGCGTCCTTATACATACTCTTTTGTTTTTGTTTACTTCGACAGTCTCCCCGAACCACTTCAGGAACAACATGTAAGTTACATATCGGAGTGTGAATATGGCAGTAAAATTTCCTATCAGAACAATAATTGTGTTCATGTCCAAATGTACAAGTGACCTTTGTTTTGTATACTGGCATACTTTGATTTGAAACAAGTGCTTTACTTATCGTCGGAAACAAATGTCAATATTCATTAATAATATCGTTGGGGAAGTTTTCGGTGGATTTGAACTGAACAGAGTTAAGTATTGATACACATGCATGCTCTTAATAGTTTTTCGAAAATATTTTTTTTCTTTTTTTCTTTGTTTTTGGAGAAAAAATGCATGAATTTATACAAACGTTTTACGTTTAAAAGATCAAGCGTCCAAGGCTTCAAAATTTAGGCTGTTAGCATCACTGACGAGTCCTTTAAGGTCGAAACAGCTGCATGATGTAATGTAATTCATTACTTGGCCCTACTGTGTCTTACCCTAAATTTGTATTTAACTATGCTATCATTCACTTGTATGTCTTTTGTATTATAATTCTATCGTTTACTGTTCGATTTTCTCCCTTTACTCCATACTTTAGAACTTGCACACCAAACATTTTATGATGAGATCTTCCATTCCACGCCGTGACTAAAATGTTGTTAAAGTATTTTACACTTTACATTCTTGTGATAATTTTGCATATTTACAGTCATGAGCAAGGATTTATCAACTTTTCCCGTTGAAATGAAACACGTGCATCGTTGGTTGTATATGAAAATTTAAAGTGTGATTGGTTTATATTTTGATTTAAAATACAAATGTTGAATTTTGATGCATATCATTCAAATATACAGATGTAATTAGAAGGATTAATAAAAAACGTTCCTGCTTTGGTTTGAAATAGACTCATAGCTAGTCGACTCCAGGGCGATGTAAAAGTCTATAGTTTAATTATTCTTCTTGGTTTCACCTCCATCAATATTGATGATACTGATGGCATCTAGCCAAACACTCCACCACTAGACCAGAGAAATCTCCACTAGCTAAGGCTAGAAAAGACGACCATGACTACCCTCAACTTCTACAACATCTAGTATCAGTAGGACTCATCAATGTAAAACATGCACTTTGTATATGAGAACTGATTATGTGCAGTGCTCAAACAGAGTATAAACTGAGGAAAAATGATTTATCACAATTGCGTTAGGTACTTAATAATAATGATAAAGAAAAAAATGATAATAATAATAAAAAAAACCCTTGATTGGATAACCAAGTAAGTACTTGATCGGTTGTCAGTCAGCAGCCAGTTATAATAACTGATCATCGATGTTGTAGTCTCAACTCATCCCAAAACAACGAAATGTTTGACCGATTTATGAAAGTTCACTTCTTCAAAACATTCTGTGGTCAATGATCGTACACTACACTGTTAATGTGCATGTTTCAGTCTTAATAGACTTAACTGGACACTTTTAGTTATTTCCACTCCAATCACACTCATTCATTGAAATTGTAAAATGAATATCTTACCATGACAATATGTCTTGAACCTTAGTAATTCCACTACCAAATCCCTTCAAAGTACAAAAGCATGAGGTGTCTTCAGGCAAGCTTTACCGATTTGAATTCCAGAAATTGTATTTGCATTATAAATGCAATGTATTATTTCGCGTTCATATAGTATACATGTGTATCTGATTAAGATGTATATGAAATATAAAGCTGTCAGTTTATATTTTCTCAAAGTAAATCAACACTACTCGATGAGTCAAGAGGCCTGTGATTACACAGTAACACTACGTCCAAAAAGTACTAGAGACGACAGCAATGATGACGAGACACCAGGGATATCCTCAGAAGATCTCCGAAGTACACCTAGTGCTAGAGATGAGGTCATCGATGACGAGATACCAAGGGGATCCTCAATGACTCTCCGCAATACAGAAAGCGCTAAAGATGATGGGATACCAAGGAGGTCTTCAATGGCGCTTAGAGGAACATACAGCATTAGAGACGAAGTCAATGATGACGAGACTCTCAGACGATCCTCGGTAATCCTCCATGGTCCTCATGGTACTAGAGACGGAGTCAACGATGACGAGACTCCCAGGCTATCTTCAGTAACGCTCCATGGTACTCATGGTTTTAGGGACGAAGTCAACGGTGACGAGACACTCAGGCGATCTTCAGTAAAGTTCTGTGGTACACCCAGTACTAGGTACGAAGTCAACGATGACGAAACACCCAAACGATCCTCATTAACGATCCGTGGTACTCGTGATACAAGGGACGAAGTCAATGATCGTGAGATGACCAGGCGATCCTTAGAAACTGTTTATAGCACACGCAGCGCTAGAGATGACGTCATTGATGACCAGGTACTAAGGTATATAAATCTTATGTAATTATATAACATCTAAATCGATACACAAACTGTTATAGAATAATTTGATTCGATGGAAATTCTTCAATTATCATACTGAGATACTACATCTATTATTGTTATAAAGTTTGTAAGTCCAGTGGGCGCCACCTTCGTTAATTCATCTGTTATAAAAGTCATAAATATGCTAATCAAATGACGTGATGTCACACAAATTATGAGCTTGACGATTCGATATGAATATTTTGTTTTATACGTCGTAAGAAAATTAAATATTGATTAATTTATGATTAAGTTTACCATGAAACTTACAGAATCTCCTTAACGTGCACAATTTTCATCTTTCGTATATCAGCCCCAGATTGAAAACATTGTCATTCTCATTCAAAATCGATGGTGACACAAAGCATAAACCGTTGTCATAAATGGATGACTTGTTTCAAACTTTTTATTATACAGTAATATTAGCAGCACTTCGTAGTTTCTATTTAGTATTGGATATCGCATAGCTTGTAATCACATTAGTTTTACTTTGAAGTAACTCTGAAATCATGTAAATATCATTCCCCAGCTCTGAGATAATCAGAACAAATGACAGTCATTATTCACGACCAGAATACAGTCACGAAACGATGCAGAGGTCGCCATATTCCTTGCGTATCTCTTCCGTGGGTGGTATTGTCAAAGATGTGCCATCCTACATCAATTCCAATGGTGATGTTTCGAGGGGCATGGTTGCACATGGAACCTCTCGAATTGACAATGTTCGTCAGGTGCGGTCTAACCTCTCTTCTATTGGACGGTTGAGTTCATTGCATGGAACGGATTTCATGGAAAGCAAGTAAGTACGGCTTCGCAAAATCGAGGTTGTTGTGAAGGTGTTTAATGTCAAATATACACAAGAATTATGAGTAGAATAAATAAATAAATAAATCTTACCAAAACTCGGACTGTGTGGTTATCTCATTTTCAAATCGTTTAACAATACCTTAATGAGATATACCATTATATATACGTGTTTGTAGAAATGCGACATATGACAATAGAGAAACTAGGTTTTTCACCCGCTTTAAAATAAGAGAATGAAGTATAGGAGTACTTAATCCCGTATTATTAACCTGCATATGATAGTGATTATCTCACTTTAGTGTTAATTGCGTCGCACTAATTGGAGTTTCTGTGTGTGGTTAATATAGGAAGTATTGCTTACCAAAAGTGATAGTGGTACGTTTACAGTTTCCCGGAGTAGATGCACTCATCCATTTTCATTCAAAATGCGAAAGTTTGATGGATGGAAATATTCGATACATACTTAAGTTCAATGCTTAATCCATTCAGCAACAACTTTTGTAATCAGCTTCAATACCTATGTAACTATACATGTCTTGTTTGTTCTTGTATATGGGTTACTCAGTTTTATACACAGGCAGTCCTAATAATTGATCTACTTGAAATCAGTCAATATTAGATATATTGAATTCTGGAATTAGGCCACCTTCCCATCTGGTTTTATTTATTTAGACTAGTTTGAAGTCGCCTGCTAAGTTTCATCAGTCCAGACCGTTAGCAACAGCTGCGTGATTTAATTCATGAGTTTACTGGTCGCCAATAATTAAATTGAATTATGTTTTTTGTACGAATCTCTTCTAATTTGCAGAATTTTTAACACAAATTTACGTTTGAATTTGTTCGTAGTGACAAAATGTCGTTAATCTCACAATGAGGTCACATGGCAGTATAATAGAATGGAGAGTGTCATTGAAATGTTTGTTGTTTTGTCCATATTGATAACAGCTACAATATACCTCGATTTTGAGTTTTTTCATAGATTTTTGTCTTACAGAGACCAAGACTCACCTATGCCATCCATCAGCTGGACTCACAGATCAACTCAACAGATAGTAACGGATCAGTTGAAGTGAGTGATATCACGTCTGAACAAATTCTAAATTGTCAAAACTTTGTCGTCATTGTTATCATCACGTCATAATGTCACATTCCTTACCTATACCTGTACTCGAACTGAATGCTTTCTTCTAAAACTCAACCAATGAAATCACTTGACGAGATCAACATAATTGCAAACATATCTACTTCTTGTCTTCCGCGAAACACGTTTGCGAGGATAATGAAATAGGCCCGTCCGTGTCTCCGTGCCTCTATGCGTGGACATTCACCAGACCTTAGCTCTTAAACTGTTTAAGATAGCTACTCTAAACCTTATAGAGTTTTACTCTAGTAGTGTCCTTTGTTTACCAGTTCATTGGTATGGAGAATGACTGCAAAACCGTTCCAAATAAGTACCTGAAACACTGTGCATCTACCAAGCTAGCTTTCTGGTAGTGCCTTATGATATTTTGTTACTATGGAAACAAACAAAACCACAACCCCTGTCTTTTTCGGCGTAAAATGTTGAGGTGGTGGCAACGAAACTTACAGAACTACCTCATCTACATTTTATACAAGCTTGCACTATCGAAGTATTACTGGAGGAATTTCTTTTCATTTGAGATATTTTCGTTTTCTTTTTCCATGTATACTAATCCTCAAAATACCGCTCTACAAAGGACTACTCTGAACGTTAGACTAGTTAGCTAGAGGGTTCGAGGTAATATTATTGAAATAAATATAAACGTCACAGTGAAGTATTTGTTTTCAGTTGTTTGGAATAAAGACCGTTTATTGATGTAGCTACCTATCAGATCACATAGAGCATTTACGTTTACATGTTGTTGATATGTGATTTTCAGGACAGAGGACAGGGTTATTAATGAAATTCTAATGAAATTATAAATGAAAGTCAGTCCTGTCAATAAGTGACAACCATCACCTTGGCTGCAGAGCCATTAGTTTCTTACAGACATTTTCTAGTTTGAATTATAAAGATGTATACAATTTTAAGTGCCTCAATAATTCTCGCATTGATGTCGTTATGAAAAAACTACTTCTACATAATCAGCTCTGCCTTACAGTTCGCGATAAACTAAATCATGAATAATTGGTATTCTAAAAATTTTAGGTCTGAGGTTTCGATAAACCACACTCGTCCATTGACTTCTGTGTTGGAGAGCCAGTTATCGAATTCTCTACCACCTGCTGGGTCGCCATCACCTCCCAAGTCTCCACAGCTACAGACATCCCCTACACGGCAACAGCCAGACCTTGCTATTACTGTCTCAGCTAACAAGTCATTCAAAGGAAGAGCTGACCGACAATCCTCCCGTCCAATCTTCTCGTTGTCTCCTTCACATTCGCATCCTGGTCAGCCCTTTATTCCTGTTGAAAACGAAGTGACTGTACATGATGAGGTAATCTCCCCAAACAAGGCACCAGGTATGTCTGATCAGACCACAGATACTGATATCGAGACGGATTTGGAAACATCGGATTCGTTTCCACCTTTACCAAGATCACCATCCCCTGAGCCTTACAACTGACTGAAAAAAGAATAATATGGTGCTTTGAAAGGAAAGCCGATTACTGAGCTATGTCTTTTGAAGAAATGTAATAAATATACAAAAGTCAGGAACTGTATTATAAATGGAAATAATCGTGTTTTCATTTTGATTTCACTGTACACTGTTTGTGTTTCATGTACAGAATACAATTTTTGCCAATGGTTATATTTTGTATTAAGTATCACTTAAGGAAAATACAAAACTAAACCCTTACGCGAGAATCAATGCCAGCTACACTTGTTTATTGAATCAAGTGTTTGGTAAATTAACACCAACACATGATCTTGTAATATAATACATTAGAACAGGTTATTAAGTACGATGCGAGTGACCCATTTATATCAACCATACTAGATTGTCACACAGAGTAACCCGTGATATTCTATATTTTGTACTATTCCCTGATAACATATATTAACTTATTTAGAGATAAAAATGTCTAGTTCAGGTATCAATTACTGTCATAAGACTGTATGAGGAGCATTGCGTAACATAGATACCGAATCACTCATTAGTGTATTTTATAATCTCAGATACTACAATCTGTTAGCTAAATGTTATAGTCCAATGTAACATAGAATGAAAATGCTAATGTTTATATCATCATTCATCTTTAATTCAAATGATATTTCCAACTTTGAAAATATAAATATTTTATTATGAGGCTATCACAGAACAACTGTGTGGACTTTTGAATGTTTTATATATATACGGTAGCTTTTGAACAAACTCGAGATATTTTCCATTGTGTTTTCGGAGATATTGTCTGTTCATGTCATCTTGTGTTAGAAAATATCTTCACAGTGAATAACATATTACAATAATATCTGTAGACAAATGTAAAAAATTCAAGTAAGTTATCATGAAAATTGTTATCTTCTTGTCATACGTAAGTGAAAAAATAGATTGATGCCAAACCATGATATCGGTTATCTAACACCCAGTCTATTACATAGGTATGAAATAAAGAATAAGAAATATTAAATACGTAAAATATACAAATGGAGCTAGTAGCCTGACAAATACATTCACATTTGTTTGTCTTTATACTATTACTTTTTAGAGGATCACTAAAGAGTAAAAATCTTAGATCTTTATAAATGTTAATTTGTGTAAAATACCTTCAGTAAGAATATAACGTTAGGAATAATGTTAATTAAAAAACAGTTCCTCCTAAAACATGAATACAAAGAATGCGATTTGACATCATGCCTTACGCAATTACCACGTTATTTGGAAACAAGACACTGAAATGAGGAAACCTACAGCAATATTGAACAGCCTTACGTTATCTTCAAATATTTCATATTTATTCATGATTTTATGATTTCTATACATTTAGTTGTCATGGAACTGTACACCAAGGTCAAGGTTTCAATACTCTATTTACAGTAAAATTACCAATCACCTGCAAAATAAATATAAGTTTTAGACTAACACAGTCATAACCGATAATGAAGAAAAAAATATGTAAATGCTGAGTAAAGTAAATTATTGATAATTGTTGGAGTATATAGAGAATACTTTATCTATCGGCTATCTGACCTTGTACAAAGTCTGGAGATAAATTCAAGACAGTAGTTAGTCTACGTAATGTAAATACAGTATTAAAGTGGTCTGGTTACTGGTTACTGACAAATCAAGTAAACAATACGCAGCGATTTAGACATCGTGTAAAAGAATAAAATGAATGCGATGCAGTAAAGAGGTATCCACGACAATGTCTACTCTTGAGAGCATTATCAGGTTTACACTACGAAATAATGATTCCGTATTTTTCAGCACACATTTTTTCAATAACAAATGACATGAAAAAACAAATTATTTGTGCTATATACAGCATTCAAGAAGTGAATTGTGACTGTACAGTATCCGCCATACCTTATTGTGATGTTAAGCCCAGTAACTAAGCCCAGACGTAGTATAATCTACGATAGGATGCTTATCTTAGTAGTTGGCGGTTAACGTATATATGTTTTCTACTTAAATCATTGGTTAGATACTGTTAATAACCCAACTTCAATATGTATGATAAGGTGAATCATCCAAAAATAGACAAATAAATAATATAAATAAGTCATATGTAACACATGAATAGTTGGTCTTTTAAAAAATACATTTCTCCTTTACAAGATGTTTCCATTCTGCACACTTCCATACACCATTCAGAAGGGGCGCCTTCATTCTCTGTTGATGAGAGCTTTGTTTCAATGGAAGTTTAACGGCGGTACGGATATATGGGTGTGAACTAATGGGACGTGTTTCGTGTAAAAGTACGCCTAAAGGCAAGATTCCTGTCCAAGTATGATAGTAATATCTTCCAACAGACGACTGGAAACAAACTGGGTGCACTCTTAGCTGACATGTTTTCATAGACGGCTGAATTTATCGGATATCTTATTAACAAAGGCCACAAAGATTTCGAGAAATGCAGATTGATAAAGATTATAGAGTTATCCTATTGCTGTCACTACGATTTCATTTGGAAATAATCTATGCCTTTGTCCTGTGCATTACAAAGTAGGGCGTGTTCGATGGTGGCTCTGTTATGATCCTTGTTCTCATTTCTTACTTGGATTGAGCAAGATTTACATCTCAAGTGTCGTCGATGAAGCAGAAGGCTCTTATCTGTCCGGATTATCTAGTATTATTATCTACCTTTTTTGTTTATTTGATATCCTCATTTCATTGACTTAAGTTTGTATTAAGAGTCCGTTCACATGTCAGTATATTTGAATTGTTGTTGACTTGTGTGTATGGTGATATTGTCCTTAAAAGACATGTTAAAGATACGGCAAAGGTTTTACGACTTTCTCGTGGTTGAAAGTAAAATTTCCCTAAACAATTGATTTCATAGCTCACATTACAAGTTTAGGGACGTAGATAAAGCTTTGTCTTCGACTTCAGTAGTTGTGTCTGTGCTCAAGGTCCGCAGCAGCTGTAAATACTGAGAGACTGTTCCATTCCATTATTGGTTATTTGCACTGAACTTTTGAACAACAGCCTGCGACATTTAGGTAATGAAATAAGGATAGTTACCATAATGGATGTTTATGTGATGGGAATACAGAAACAATGAACATTGCTTTTCTTAATATCTAGCATCTTAAATGAATCTAGTTTGAGTCATTTTTCAACATCTACATTCATACTAGGTACTGAACACCGATAACTAAATTTCAGTAGGTCTCTCTGTAATTATCCAGTGGTTATATTAAATGTAAGTGATTTTTTAATAGAACAAATATATTGCATGGTCGTATTGCGTTATTAACCTTTACAAAATTGTCCGATATTGCTCTCTATACTGTATGTGTACTTACTGACATATCAGTACATGAAAAACAAATAAGTGACGGGACACGAGATACAACGTGATGTCACATGATACACTTGACACATGTGAGGACCACACCGGTGCATAAATAGCCCAAGCAAATATTGGAAAATGTCAGATTTCAACAGTATGGCAGAACTGAACAGCGTAGTCCACAGTAATAAGAATTACGATGTAGGTAGATTCCACACCTACGGAAGACCAGTGTTGGCGGAGTTTATAGGTACAACTTTGTTTGTCTTCATTGGTGTACTATCCGCACAGCCTGGGCCCGGTGCTTCCCTAACATCAGTGGGATTAGCACATGGACTGACCATCGCGCTACTAATCATGGGCCTCGGGAAAATCAGGTTAGTTCTACAATCTCTTGATTAATTTATTGAATATGTGTTGTTTAACGGAAGTTGGTCTTGTAGCTGGACGTACCAGAAAAACAAATCAGTCAAAGACTTATAATATGTATAGGTCTTACCAAACGTTGAAAAAGTTAATTGTATGTCATTGGCGTTCTTCTTTTCAATTATTAAATACAGATTATGTTTTAAATGTTAAAGTTGGAATTCATATAACGTCTAGTTATCATGCAATCTGTATTCATATTTATATTACTAAGTTCAATATCTTATCATAAAATCCAAAATCTCATTACTAAGTTCGATATCTTATCATAAAATCCAAAATCCCTTCTGATGGACATTCGAAATCTTACTACAATATGTCAGTATGTCCATGTATCAACATGCCTAACCCAGTTGGGTGTAATCTACTGAGAGGGGTCGGTCTCCTTGTCACAACATTCCGATGTTATACTGATGTCTTGTTTTCTAGTGGCGGTCATTTTAACCCAGCAGTGTCCCTGGGAGTATGTTTGGCAGGCGGTCTCTCCATTGTCCTCACTATTGCGTATGCTGTCGCCCAGATCCTCGGGGGAATGCTTGGTGCTGCATTCGCCAGGGTAAGAGTCAATGTTTTCCTATGTAAAATGATCACCGTTTTGTCAATGTGATGAACATACAAAATAGAAGTTATCTTTGAAGTTCTGTTGTATTAGAAAATTTCCAAGTTCTTCTGCAAGCACTCATAAAATTCTGTATAAAGGTGATGGGTCTACACATTGTGTGATGTTTGACCATCACTTAGCATAAATATAATTGTTTATTTCCCATCTGTGCCATCAGTTATCATTATAATTCCATATCAAGACGGTTTAGTGATTTAAAAATCCATTCGCTGGTTTTGTCTCTACAACTGTAAATGACAAAGCCCAAGCAAGGTGGTATCAGCATTATGTTGATGTGATTTATATTTGATATTGCTTTTACCTTCAATTAAAGACAAATATTTAAAAAAAACCAAACAAGTACATGTTGTTCAATTTGATAAACTATTATCATTTTATTTGTATTAAAATAGCACAAAGTTAACACTTTAATAAATACCTATACATTAAGTCAGCCGGTATGTCACTCTGATTTGCCACAGGCTATAATTGATGACAACATATACAACATGATGGCTGGTGGATCCCATATCCCTAATATAGATGCTGGCTGGGCCATACTCGGAGAAGTAATCCTTACTACTATTCTTGTCCTCTCGGTCATCATGAATGCGGTGAACGAAGAAACAAAGAACGATTTAGCCCCATTCGCCATCGGTTTGGCTGTAGCTGTAGACATTATGGCAGCGTAAGTATTGTTGATGTTGTTGTGAAACACCTAGAGATCCCAAGTTAATTCGTCTATGCATGTTGCACTGATCTTCAGCATGCGTCGGGCATTGTAATTCCTTGAATATTTTATTCAAATGCCAAGCAATAAATTTAACCTCTTTTTTTCCAAAGGCGGGGTTCCAAGCAATGCTAATTTCCCATAAGGAGTGACTTAGATATTGTTTCACCCTTCAACCCTCCTACTTATCACTACTAATTATAGAACTAAATTACTAAACTATAAACGCCGATTGTCACAAAACAGATAAAATATAGTAATTACTTTAACGAAATCGGAAAGTTCGAACCAAAACATAAATATCATAGTGTGTACCCCACATACCCCAATACCATATTTGTTCTTTTGGCATTACTTTCTTAACATTTTCTACTAAGCGGTGACTTTAAACACCTACCATAATTTTTTGTGTAGCATTAAAATCCTCTGCGGGCAATGCCTTTTCTTTATGACGAAATCTTTTGCAAAACCACGGAAAATTGCAGACTATACAATATCTATGTAAACTTTGAATATAACAAATAACAAAAAAGGGGGTACAGTGTATAAACAGAAATATCTAATTATCAAACACTATGTTGCAATTTAAAAAACTGATGATTTGCCAGATTTGGATTCACGTAGTTTGACAAAATATTTTGCTGTCATTTCTAAAGCCTGGTCGGGTTCAATATGACTCAACCTAACCTTGATAGATCTATAACTAAATCCACATGGGTAGTGGAGTTATATCACAGACGAATCAAGCAATTCCTGTGTTTCAAAACACAACTTGCCTCCAACTATTTCCTTGATGCCATCGGAGCACTCGTTACAATAGTAACAGCCTGTCTCAAAGGAATCCGAGGACCCATATATGTTAGAACGCAAGACTGAGACGCAGAGGATAGGACGCTGACTGCCAAACTGAAAGTACGCCTTAGTGTTCACAACAATTTAGCTGAGCGTGTGAAAAATGAGCCCGATCTTACCAGAAGGGGCAAGTCACTAGATGCTACTGCGGATAATTCTGAATTTCCAGAATTAGACATGGAATACCTCGGAAAATATTCTATGGTATATACCAAATATTACTGTTTGGATCCATCATGACAGCTCTGATATCATTAATCCCATAAAGGATTATAATTTGTCCTTAGGCATTAGGTATGGTCGACTTGGACAATTAGAACTGCCTTACTGTAGGATGTAGACCAACACTGACATGGCCAAACGAATTCTAGGACGATGAAGCCTTATTGGATTCCAAATTAGGTTTAATGTGTAAACCTATTTAAATCGTTTAGCATTCTTCTTAGAATAAATGATTCAGCAGTTGTAAGAACATTTGATTTTTGTTGTTATCAGGTAACATGACGGCCATTTTGAAAGTTGAAATTTCAATTTAGTGGGTTGTTAATGTAGGTGACAGTCCATTTGTACTAATTAAACCAAGTGTAAACACTCTATTTCGGTTTACTTTACAATAGTTTTGCTATACTATTGTCAATGTTATAGTGGTGGTACGACCGGCGCCTCTATGAACCCTGCCCGAAGTTTTGGTCCAGCTGTGGCAGCCTCGGCTGTTATACCCCAGGATCCTTGGACTTACCACTACGTGTATTGGGTGGGGCCACTAGGGGGCTCGCTGCTGGCAGCCATCTTACACAGGTAATATTGATTTTTTGATAACCGATCTATATATCGATAATAGAATCAAAGAATTTGATTAGACAACATTAGCGATAATCATGGACTGTTTCCATGTATTCTCTGTTTCTTCAAATACACTAATTAATATTTCTTTGTATCATCTCATATAAAATCGGTCTACAAGAGAAATGTTTAGGATGTTATCAAATAAAAGTATTCATATTTCCAGATTTGCATTTCAGAGTCTTCAATCTGTAGGCAAATCGAAACCTAATTTGCAAAAGTCTCCAGTGTTCAGCATTCCATTGAGTTCGCAAAAGGATCTGGGAAGTATGACGACAAGCGATGTGACCGATAAGGATACAAGTCATATCCCGAACGGGATAAACTAATCGGACAGGGCGCATATCGGCCACGAGTGGCGATAACGATTTTAGACTCCGAAAACCAAATCAAAAACATGAAAATGTGATGTTTGGTTTACATGAGCATAATGTATTAGAAACATGCATTTATAAAATATCTAACAAAATGTGTAAGCAGTGCCTTAAATGTGGAATCATAATCAGCTCTTTACTGAGATAGATGTCCTGTTATCGTCATCGATATTATTGATGTCTACATCGATATTATACGGTGCTGTTGGAGAAGGATGTTGCAAACCTGCATTTATTCCTTAATTCATGATTTCGTACAACGCTGTTTATGAAATATTAGTCTACATATTAACAAACTATATGACATAAATATCTTAATAAATCATTATCGCAAAAAAAAAGATCTGTCTTGTTATCGGCCGATAGCGGTATATCTTGTAGTACTCTTGAAATGTGACCAGGTGGAAGGCAAAGTACATTTCGCATTAAGGATGACAGATTAGTAAGTGCATCTCGCATTAAGGATGACAGATTAGTCTAGGAACAAATACTTGCCACAAATTACCTTTAAGAAGGAGAGAAAGAGATGCTTTATCTTTCCAATTATTTTCTTGTTGGACTTTAGTTGGGGTGGTCTGGAGAGCCTGTGTGGGTAAGCGGAAAGGATCGCTTTCTGACGCTTTCCATATACTTTGCACTGCCTGTTTTTTGTCGGTATGTTTGCTTATGTAATTTTGTAATTGTTTCTTTTGTTCAAACTTTTTCTGACAAATTCTACATTGGAGCTGAAAATGTCCATCTTCTCGGAGAGTACGCTTTTCTAATACTGCCTTTAAAATGTAACTTTTTGTCACATGCAGGACACACTCAAGGATTGCTTGAAATATGTATATTAAAGTGATGCTGCACTGTCGCGCTTGAAAAATAATTGGTCACACGTTTCGTATTTGGCGTACCCAGAATGACGTCTTTCATGTTGCCTCAAGCTGCTTTTATTTCTAAAGTTTATCACACACTGCACACACAGGAATAATGGTGTAGAGTAAAACAATGTTTTGTCAATGATCTCAAGTCCATGATTAAATAAGTGCTGCACGTGCATAACGTCACCATATCGGTTACAACTTTGTTTGTTCTCTATATCACTAAAATTCTTTTTCGCATTAAACAGCCAAATATACTAATATACTCATTGCTGACTGATAATTTGGTATATTTTATCCACTTTTGACATTTCTGTTACGGCGGAAAAACTCCGTATTCTCTCTGTCTTGTCTGTTTTGATTCTTGTTTTGAAGTGTTTGCAGAAACTACAGCACATATGATTGTACTAAATATTTTCCATAAAGTGTTATTCGTCCCGCGCACTTGTTAGATTCTACAACTATCAACGATAAAACAATCAAAACACATTATGCTTACCTCTAAGCGGTACTTTCCTGACTGTTCTCCTATCAGTTCCAAGTCACGTGTTTACCCCCGTTGTCATTCGCGGATAACATAACAGCTTGCAGAGCAGTAAAAATGAGGAACAAGACTGTATGGCTCTGTAACAATATATACATTCGTAACACCAACGGTCAGATATCTAGCAACCACGTTTTCATCAAGACAAATGTAAAACTGTGCGCGATGGCAGCACAAGATGGAAGGTGTACAGCCATTGATATTTATGGAGTCAGAAAAGGTTATTGATGTCACCAGTGATGTTAAACTAACATCTGACAAACATATTTGAGAAAAAGTGAACAAAGTTGGTCATGGGAGTGTTGCATGGATTACGTCAACCCACATCGTTTTAGTATACCCTGCTTAGTTAGACCTTGTATTCCAGTGACAACATTTAAACTGTTCAACGTGAATCAACAAAACAAGAACTTTCTAATCCATCCTATACGCAGAGCGGATCACGTGGTGACATGGTTATAGTTTGATGACAGAGATTTATATAATTGTATGTAATTATATGACGTTACGCTGAATTTTGCCTGATGACGGACGCCAAAATAATTGCTCCGCGCGGAAATATAATTCCAAACTTCATCGGATATAACAGCAATGTCATAAATGTTTATGGATCAACTTGTTCATGACATGTTAAATTGCTTATTTCAATAACTATTCGTATTTCAAAACGTAATATTTAAGTATTCAGAGAGTAATTCTGTCGAATGTGACAGGTGTAACCGAACAATGGCAGCACCAGTTGCAGGATAGAGATCTGCCGCTGATCTTTTGTCCAGACACAGTGTCAAAGTTAAATTTCTGTTACCGATTGTCTGTCTGAAGGCTGACATATACGTTTTTTTTCTTTATAATAATCATAGTGTTATTTTAAACTCGTTATTTTCAAATTTTGATAAACTCTTCAGCATTTCGATGGAGTAGAGACGTGAATCTATTTAAGTATTTATATATCAGTTAAAGCTCGTGCACTTTGATGTTTTTTATATGGAGGGATTGGTAATGAAGACAGACATACAACCTTTATATATTCATATCAAATACAATTAGCATTAGAATTCAAATGAACATAACTTCAGGTGATAATTCATAGAAAATGTGAAACACACACTGAAGATGCCATCTTAAATTGTAATACAGGTTATCTGTCTTATAAGTGTAAGGATAGGGTTGCAGGGTTTGATGATATGGAGATATTTGAATTTTCGCGATATCAGCATAATAATTCATTAATGTATATCTGAAACCCAACCTCGAAATAATGGCCACATGCTTGTCATCTTTGGTTTTTCGGTTACACGAATACAAGCACAAAATATTTCAATATTAGGAGAAAACTACACATGTAACAAGACTTCTAATTTCTCACTTCGTCGTGTGTAACGTAACAGTAGCACAGTGGTGAGCTCGGTCTGGCTATGTTCTTATAGACTTGAAATATACAGCTTCGACACGGTATTTGTACATTTCGGGGAGGGATGTGTAAATCTTCTATAAACTCCACACTAGACAATAATTCGAGCACATAACTGCGATTAGCCTGAGTGGACCATAGATTCAGCACCCGGTGTTTATTACGTATATATACATGTATAATGTCTTCATGGTACAAATTACACAATAAAACCTTCACCATATAAAAAGCCCCTCCGACATACCACACTCGTAAGTATAACCAAAAAGAATTTTAACTAATAAGCCAAACCGAGACACCCAACCTGAAGACCTTAAAAGAAACACAGGCGGTGCACCAACCCTCAAGGCTCAATGCGATGGATTTCAAACAAACTAAAGAATAACATGCTATAAATGTATACGAAAATGCTATGCGTTATCATAAAGCTAGGGTATTTTTTTTTATACAATATAGATCATATAGAGCCTAGAATATGGTGATGAAGAACGACATGATTAGAATATAATTTTATTAATACATTTTTAAATGTACGGATTAATATTGGTGTCCACGGTTAGATTACCTAATACCTCACCTGCCCTAACACTCTCTCTCCTGCTCTAGAACGTACGCGTGCAGATCACGTGTCACTCTTTTATTTGACGATCGCACCTAAACATGTTATGCAAACACACCAAGAACGTACCCATAGCACAATTATTTCCCATATCCTCCGAAACGTGGAAAATATATAAATAATGAGAGGTTTTCACGAGTTATATCTATTTTCAGTTTCAAAGCAAAAACATGCATGCGGATCAAACATTCATATAAAAATATGAGAAGCAAAACTGTATGTTGGAGATTTAGTGTTTTTTATTGATATTATAACAAGGGACACAATAAAAAATAAATACAATATCTCACATTCATCAAAAGTTTGAGTCACAAATCACTTTAACCTATATCCATTCATTACATAATTCCACAGAATTTTACCATCGAATATTATTATTGTCAGATCGAAATAAAGAGAACTCTGCTTTGCATTTGATGCATCAATGGGAGATGGGACATACTATCCAAACAAAAATGTTGTTTAGTATCGCCAACGATGTGTCAATCTGAATCAACACAACGCTTTTTCTTTTGGCACTGTGCTACAAGCGTGTATATCACCATGAACTCTATTGAGTGAGGTGGAGATATACAACATGAAGACGGGTATTGTGCTAGCGTTTTTTCTGAAGTGCTTCCTAACTTCAGGTATATATCACGAAGGAACTCGTGGTTGTTTTGATAAAAACAATCATCAAATATATTTATTTTAAGTTGTCATGGCGCCATATTGTAGCAGTCAATCAGGCAGAACCTGGCCGTAATCAGATATTGCTCTGTTAAGACTCACGAATTTTGGTCGGTTGCCTGTCTACCAAGAGGTGAAGTACCTCATTTGAGTTCCCAATTATGGTCAGTTTCAGAGCACTATCCATGCATAAAACATAACTCGGTTGCGTTAATTAAAACGTGTCGGATATCGCGTTTACTTCCGTGGATTTTTAGCTATGCCAAAACTGCTTCTATCGATGAGAAATTGACTTTTAATGCGATAAATAGAATGCAAAAAAGTTTTGCATTTGCACCAGTATTAAATAGATTGGTTAATATGCATTTAATTTGTTCAATAATTCAACAACACATACATACATTATCCTTGACACTTTAGTTTCGGATACCTTAAGATTCGTATATCGTTATCCACGCTACAGCAATGAACTACAACTAACAAATACATAAATGAAAACTATAATATATATTTTCTAAAAATTGATCAGTGAAACATCTGTATTTTCCGCAAAAAAAAATAGCCACAGATACGACCTCAAAACTCGAATTCGCTCACCTGAAATAACTGACATGTGTATCGGAAATGTGAAAGCATTTCTGTTTCTGATGACATCATGGAATCACAGAAACACTTGGGTTAGGTTACAGTCATTAGGTGTCTCCCTGTAGTAGTCGATGGATACCTCACTGAATTACATACATAGTGAGCAATATCAGAAAGGTGTGTAAATTTTAAATTGAACATGCAAACTTTTTTGACAGATTATTTCATAAAGAAATTTTCCAAACAGCCAAACATGTCTTATATTCATTGTTTTGTTAATATCAACAATTCCCATTGAGGTCAAATATCAGAATGAAAAATATGTGTACAACATATCATAGTTATACTTCAGCAAATTACATGTATCTCAAATGGAAAGGAATAAGAAGGAGAAAACTAGCCTTGACTTGATGTGTGAAGTTATTGACTTGAGGTTTGGTACTTCTGTTGTAAATTAACACTGTATTCCTAAGGTATTATACTTTCAGATGGTGAAGTTGTCAATATGAAAATTGTAGAGGAACCCTCAAATTACGGGTAAGTCATGAATATCAACTCCCTAATGTAGGAGAGAAAAGAATGCCGTATTCCTGTGAAAGTACTGCTCTTGTTGATCAATCATTTAATTGCACTGAAGTAAAAATATGTTTAAAACTAGTTCATCCAAAAAATTCTTTTTTCCTATCCCCACTGGAGATTCACTATAGCTAACACTTTTAAAAAGACTGATTTGTTAATAAAAGATTTGAATTCAAATTAAAAATCAATGCAACGAGGACATGGTCTGAACGAAAGAAAGATTCACATTGATAGTTTTGAAAAAGTACAAGGAAAGTAAGACTTTCTTGATGTTGTAGTTTATTTATGTGTCCTTTGAAGTAGAACTACATGTATAGTCTAAACCATAATGTTAAAGCTAATTGTAACTAATATTTTCATTATAGTTTCAACAATTATAATGTGGGAGTCAACAATGATGAGACAAAGTTGAAGATGCGTGTAAAACCATCAAATTTCTCTGGACCTCCACATCTAAGGACTTTTGAGCATAAATGCTTTGAAAAACAAATATTAGGGTATGTATGCAATTTCTTTTTATATGTGGAAAGATTGAAAACATTAACATTTTTTTTTTATATTATTGCAATATTTGTTTATATTGACATTTTCTCAGAGAATTGCGAGGCCTGTCTAAAACCATGTGTGTTTTTCTCTTGTATTACAATGGGAAATAAGAGAGTTTTGTTTGGCTTGTTATTGCAAGCTTTATTGAGTAATTAGGGAACCCTAATGTGTGTATGCTGCCTAGTAGTTGATAAGCTAGAATTAATTTTCATATGCCCACCAAACAAATTTTATGGGATACATTATAGAATAATGTCCATCTGTATTTCTACTGACCTCTTTCTCACTGTGAAATGAAATGGTGTTTTCTTGAACAGCATTTTGAATTGAGAAATGTTTCAAGAGTTACTGCTCTTTATATTTTCACTTTCTAAATATTGTCCAGTCACATGTTTCAAACTTGGGAGACTTATTACTTATAGCATCATTTTTTTTGTTTTTCTGAATGGCATTTAAATTAAAAAAATTGTGGAGCAAATTCAAATTAATGTCCTTCATATTTTCAACTTTCCAAAGATTTCTTCTGACAAGCTTCAACCACAATCTTTGTATGTTTATTATCAAAACATGAAACACTTTTTTCCACATGTCATTTTAATTTGACTAGTTTTGGAAATTAATGTATCTGTTGAATTGTAGTGAAGATGCATAAATGCCTTTTAACACAATAATGTAGTGTACTTTACCATTTTCAGTTACAAGTATGAGTTTTGTCCATTTTCAAATGTGACTCAACATGAGCAGTCATATAGGTGGAATCCATTTCATGGAGTGTTAGGGTAAGTTTGTGTACTATTGTGTGTATGTAATTTGTGAATACACATGTGATATGGATACATGTGTTAACATATATGTATATGTATATATGCAAGCTTTTCTTTGTCTAGAGATCTCCTGGTTTTCAAGCCGTCTCTTCCAAATTCATTTTATTCTATCACCATGACAAGAAGCTGTGTTTTCTGGAATGGCAGTTTGATTAAACTATCTTTGGGTCTTCAGAATTTCAAACTTGTCTTGAGATCTGCTTTTTCAGTTTTAAACCAATTTCTTTGAAACATGGTTGGCCTTGTAACTTTTAGATGCGATTGTGGTTTCTGAACAGTATTAAAATTGAATTGTTTTAGGAGGAGTTATCATTATCATTTTTCATCTTTTTTAGGTTACCTGAGACAAAGTCTCGGGGTGACCTATTGTGATCCCCTTTTGTCTCGCGTAGTGCATCATGTGGCGTAAACTTTATTCCACTTCTGAAAAACTCCTGAACCGATTTCAATGAAATTTTACCAAAAATCTTCCATGGCTTAAGGTGCTCCAAAATTATAAATTATATGGTTCCCAACCCCCAGGGGCTGGGCCAAAAAGGGTCAAATTGATTGAAACTTCAAAACTCGTCTCAAATCCCAGGTATGGTGGAATCAAGTACTCATCAAGGATGGAAAGACCTTCAGATGCTTTATCAAAGTTGTAAATTTCATGACCCCAGGTTGTCACATTTCCTCCGGGGAGGAGGTAAAGTTTACTATAGTTTATATAGGATCACAGTTTTGAACATTATTTGCTTATTTTCTATTGGAAATAGTTAAAGCCTAGATAGAATTATTAGTTTAAGATGACATTTTAATGAGATGCACATATTACCCTTGACTGACTCACAGGGGTTGATGGGTGGGGCCAAAAGTGGGTCAAATTGACTCAATTTTCAAAGATGTTCTTCCACTGTTCCTGGATGGAAGATTTTATATAGGAAAATTCAAATCTTGAGTGAATTTTTTTTTAATTCTCCCTTAGCCAGAAGCCTTAGCTTGGGATGGCTTGCATTATGTGTACAATATAGTTAAAGTGATATTACTTTTTTTAACAAAAACATTTTTATGACATGTTACGAGAATAGAGGTCAGTCAGGTGACCTTAAGGCCCTTGGGCCTCTTGTTATTTTTTCAGCTTTTCAGAACTGATCTCTTTAAAATTTGTTAGGCTTTATCATCAAGATATAGAGCAGATTTCAGCAATGGCAGTTTGACTTGATGGGCTTTGGAAGAGTTATTTCTTTTGTCTGGAGATCCTCTTCTTGTTTTTCGTTTAATATGATTCAAACTTTATAATATTGATATTAGTGACTTGAAATGGAGTTTTCTTACTTGCATTTTGATGAGATAATATTTATTTACTTATTTAAAGGGTTTTACATTCCCTATTATGACATTTCGGTCTATCATGCAGATGAATATGTTATGGCTTCATTTCTATTTACGTATTTAATTTTTATACAGTATTATATTTTTTCATTGTGTTTGAGTATTATGTGTTGTCAAGTTTAACTTAATATATTGTTTTCTTACATAATTCCTGTGAATGGTCTTAAAGGTATTATTATATACTTTTCTTGTTAATTGTATATCTGTTCAGATCTATGGGTTTGCTGATTTCAGAGTATGGCAGGAATGGGAGATAGAAGACAACAAGTTTGTGGCCATGATTATGAGGGAAGGAGAAAGATGTGGAGACATATCCAGAAGTACAAGGGTGCTGTATTTAGAAAGTTTCACTGTAGTTGTGGTTGTGGAAACATAACATAACAAAATACACGTAATTTTAAAAGTCCTAACCAGCTAGAGTTATGTCCCTTCTTAATAAAAAGACAAATATTACAGAGATATAAAATATGGTGCAAGAAAAAAAGTACTTTTCCCATTGTAAATGAAATTAAAACTTGATATTTAATTTCTAGTTATGAGTGAAAATATGGAAGATTTGAGTCTGGGATTCAAACTGGTTATCCAATATCCAGAATTTTGTAATGTGTAATACTATAATATATGAGTCTTTTTTACTTTAACAGGTTTTGTTTGAATGTGCAGAGAGTAATGAGATTCTGAATGTTACTGAGAACAGTAAGTGTCACTATCAGTTACAATTCTCCACACCACTGGTATGTGCAGAACATTCCATGTTGGTGTACCCAAACCTGCCACCCCATCTTCGTCTGGCATGGGACCATCTACAGGGCCAGTACCAACGTGAAGAAATTACTCGCAAGGTCAGAATACAATCACAGGAAAGACAAACCACTTGTTTATGATTTAATGTGTAATATTTCTTTGGTGAGTTAGTGGAAATTGCTACCTGCAACATTCAACCAATATATATTTTTTTGATTATGGTTGTGGTAATGCACACACACAAATAAGCTCCATCCCACACTTATCCTATAAGTCATTTCTAAATTTATATTAACCATGATAGAACCCCACTGTTGTGTGATAAAACTGCACAACATGTGCAAGAATATGTGAAAACTTATTTCATCCAATTTTCTTATTGTGCAAACATTGTATGCACATCATGCAGACATTGTGCACACGTTGCACATCATGTAAAATTGTGCAATCCCATAAATGTTGAAAAACATCAAGCATATGTATAATAATTTAACTTCAGAATTTTGTTTAAAATAAAAAAAAACACAATAATAAAAAGAAATTAAAATTACACAGTATATAGAATGATGTGTGAGATTGTTTTTTAGCTTCTAAAATATTTAATGCAAAAAAGAGCACAGTGCCTGTGTACTATCATGTGTTAAACTGTTATGTTAAAACCCTTCTTTTCAAAATATGAAAAAACTTCTGTTGGTATTGCAAATAGATGATTGATATGAATATATCACAACCTATTGATACCTTTTCAGGGGTATGATAAACGTTTGAAGAAAATATTCATAGAAGCTGGATATTGTTTGTCAGAAAGCGTCCAACAAGTGATTGCCAAAGCAGCAGTTGAACAGGAGAAGCTGGAAGAGAAAGAACAGAAGGGTGAATTTGATACCCTTTATCAGTGTAAGGAGGTAAGATATAATGTCTATCATTTATTACAATTCTACCTGTATTACTTTGGTATTATAATTTGCTGAAGAGATAAAATTGAATATTCTTTTGTGTTAATTTTTCAGGAATATCACAAACTGAAAAAGGAAGCAGAAGGACTGAGAGCACTGTTGGCTGTGAAAAGTAAGGTTTTGTAATACCTTAAAATAAGTCATATCTAATAATGACATTAGAAAATAGAGAGAAGATACTGCACATGAATCCCACAGTGTAAATGCAAAATATCGCATTGGACATACTCAGACTAAGTTTGTCCACAGCCTGAAACATGTACAACCTTGTCATTATACATCTGGGTAAACTTGTCATTAGTCATTCTGTGGCAGTCAGGTTATGGCATTTATGATGATACATCTTCATCCGTCTTTTGATGGGTGCAAGCACATTACATTCATTAGTTAAGTAATCTGTTACTATCATCTTTAAAATACTAGAGTCACCTATTCGTGTCTTCTTTATGACAAACACTCACCAACTAATTCTTTCCCAATCTATGAATAAGTAACTAATTCTCGGTCCCTCTAAAACAGACCTAATAATTCTCAGGGTGTCTGTAACAAAGTCACTAACTCTCACCCTCTCATTGAAAGTCACTAATTCTCACCCTCTCATTGAAAGTCACTAATTCTCACCCTCTCTATAACAAAGTCACTAATTCTTATCCTCTCTTTGAAAGTCACTAATTCTCACCCTCTCATTGAAAATCACTAATTCTCACACTTTCTATAACAAAGTCACTAATTCTTATCCCCTCTTTGAAAATTACTAATTCTCAACCTCTCTACATTGAAGTCACTAATTCTCACTCTCTCTTTGAAAGTCACTAATTCTCACCCTCTCTTTGAAAGTCACTTATTCTCATCCTCTCTGTAGCAAAGTCACAAAACCTCACCTTGTCTTTAACAGTGTCACTAATTCTCAACCTCTCTACATTGAAGTCACCAATTCTCACCCTTTCTATAACAAAGTCACTAATTCTCACCCTCTCTACATTGAGGTCACTAATTCTCATCCTGTCTATAACATAGTCACTGATTCTCACCCTTTCTACGACAGATGATGAAGTTCCAGTCCCACAGCCAGTAGATGCAGGACCAGACCATGCCAACAATACAGTTGTGTGAGAAAGGAAGTAATCTTCATCGGAATATGTCATTATTTATACTGTCACTCTGTAAATGTTGGATGTGTATGAAGATTGTAACAGTTTGAGTCTTATTGATGCTTGATTGATGAAATTCAGGTTTGAATGATGGTGAGAGATCAACAGACGCTGTAAGTTTAAGTTTGAATGTAAGTGTAAGTTTCAATGTAAGTTTTAGTTTGAATGTGTAATTTAAAAGTGTGATATATTGTTTATATATTTGTGTTATATCTTTTTCTAAATGAGTCTCTCAGAAGTTTTGTTGGCCATCCCAGATAGGTTTTAAATGTCTGATATTTGTCATGTTATTTCAGGTGTCATACATTGTCATGTCTTTTAGACGCCCATTCAAAATTTTGATGTGATACACAATGGTACGGTATTGTCTGTCCACTGTAAATTTTTCTTTCTCCAGAGGCTATCTCCCTCAGTTTTCAACCAATTTCTTTCAAGTTTGGTTGGCTTAATCATCATCACATGAAATGGTGTGTCTTAAATTACATTGGCGATTTTACAATTTAGGGAGAGTTGTTGCCCTTGTTTTGTTTAACATTTTTATCTTCTCCAGAGATTTTTTTCAGTTTCCCCTAAATCCCTTTATCATTACAATATATATCACTGTTTTGACTCATTATTATCATTTTCATATCATGAATATTTCTTGGGCATATATAAGACATATATTGCCCCTCCTTTTGTTTGATAAATCTGTAGTGCTTGTGGGAAAGAGTGTTCAGAAATATTATATGTTTAACACATGATGTCCATTATAGTTGATCAACCATTCCAAGTATGTCTATTGTTAATTGTTCTTTGGTATAGTAACATGCAGAACACATGGGGAAACCGCTGTAATTATTTTGCATGGACACTTTGTTATAATGAAATTTTGGCCTAGTTTGATCACCAACTATAGTTACATCAGTTGTACTATAGTAATTGGTTGGTCTTTGTTGGTATATGTGACGGCATCAGAAGAAAATGCTTGCATATAGAAATGGTTAATGATCCAGCTTTCTCTTTGTTAGTTTCTTGGTGTCTCACAATGTGGCAGACTGTATGTGGTTGTCATGATATTCCATTTACCCGAGTCACAGGTTAGGAAAAATACTCTGGCATCCAATTGTTGATTACTTATTGTCTATCCTATACATGATAAAATCATCACAGAATATTAAGTTGTCACTCCTGTCATTATCTATACAATTGTACATCCAAAATGCATCTCTCTAGAAATCCAACAATATCTTCTTTTTGAGATGTTTGTGAACGATTACAATCACATATTTCTACATGTACATACAAGTTCTTGTATGGCTCTCATTTGTAAAACATTTTATATTTGAAAATAAACTGGAGATTTTGATATAATGTCAAATATTGTAATACAGTTTACAAAGTGCAATGGTATGTTAGAGTACTTTCATTTTAACAGTGAAAGTACTATATCAAATAAATTTTGATCATATGTATTTCAGACGCTTTTATGTTTATTTCAAAACTGACAAGGAAAATTTGTTTGTTTTACTGAAGACGACCTGCAAATGCTACTTTGATCTGTGTTCTTCCACACTTCAGTGATTAATCTGAATATTGAGTGACAGTTTTTGTATCTTCCACACGCAGGATATAAAAGCTAAAGACTAGAACTGGTATTAATCTACAATAAATGAAACTGACATCAGTGTCTACATTTGCTTTACTAGTTTAATTTGTCAGACCTACATTTTACCATTGATTGACTAAATTTGTATCCTTGACACAGCTAAGGATCGATGTTCTATTTCATCTGCTGTCAGAATATATATCAATTTAGTCAGTGTAAGAGTAGATACAGGTACCATATGGCATATGGGTTAAACACACTTCTATGACATAAGCTGACATAAATAATGTCATGTTTAGTTATTTGAAAGAAAAAAAAGACATTTCAGCGAATTATCATCCCCAACTGACATGCTTTCTTACCAAGGTGAAACCATATACTAAGTACGAAGTTCCACTGACTAATGATGTGGGAGATAAAGTATGTACAAACTTTTTCTTTGAATGTAGGTTAAAGGCCAAAATATAGGTCAGGGTGGCCTTATTTTGATACATGACAATTGCTTAACTAAGGAGTATTCATACCCCAAGCATGAAGTTCTGGTGGCAAGTAGTGTAGAAGATGGAGCCCAGCCAAGATAGTTGAAGGAAGACAGACTGATTGATGGAAAAACACAATACAGAACTAGAGGCCCCCTACACTCCCTTGTTTCCCAGTTGGAGACTTAATATATATTTGCCGTTTTTTCTGCTAATAAGAACAAAAAAGAAAAATGTAATATCAAATTATAGATACCCCACAATGAAGCAGACCTTGTGTAATGATAACTATCTGTTATATACGAGGGCTGATTGATAAGTTGTGAGCGTTTTCTTGAAGAAGTTCAGAAGGGATGTCTTTTTTTCAACTCTACTATTCCCTGACTATTTAAGACTGTGTACCCAAAGACTTGTGTCATTTGATCAGTTTATACTGAAGAGGTAGCACTCTGAAGTAAACAAAGCAAGTGATTTTTGCAAAATGGACAAAATTGCTGAAAGAGCAGTGATTCAATATTTGCATAATAAAGGTCTAGCACCTAAGGCTATCCATACTGATATGGTAGCAAAACTAGTGAATGATGACTCTGCATCTGCTACAGTGAAAAGGTGGGTGGCAGAGTTTAAGCGTGGCAGGCAAAGCCTTGGGGATGTCGTCTGTCCTAGAAGGCTGTCACTATTGCAACCCCACCCCAGAAATGGTTAATAAAATCCATGATATTGTTATGGATGACAGGTGTGTTACAGAGAGATATATAGCAAGTACAGGTGGGATTTCACAGGAAAGAGGATATTCATTCTTATAGAAGATCTTGCGATAAGAAAGCTCTCGGCCGTTAGGTACCCAGACTTCTGATAGTTGATCAGAAGCACACCAGGTGGAATCTGTCGCATGCTATAAGTGCTATAGGCTTTCTGGGATGCTGATGGTATTCTGATGGTAAATTATCTGCAAACGGGACAAACAATCAATTACACATATTATGCATCACTTCTTATGCAGTTAAGAGAAAATATTAAACTTGACCATCGCAGAAAGATTAGTAAAGATGTGTTTTTCCACCAGGATAATGCCCGTGTTCACATGTCTGCCATTGCCATGGCTGTCATTAACGATTGTGGCTTTGAATTAATTGAGCATCCACCTTATTCACCTGATCTCACTCCATCAGACTGTTATCTATTTCCAAAATGGGAAAAGACCATTCCAAGTACCCACTCTCGGTCAGATTATGATATAATTCAAGAAAAAGTGGCAATGAGGCCCTTAAACATCACTGGCAAAAGTGTATAGATACTGAAGGGGATTATGTTGAAAAATAATGCAATATGTCTGCAAAACGTCAAACCCTTAAATATGAGGCTCACAACTTATCAATCAGCCCACATACTTAACAAGTGTGACATTTATCAACTGCATGAGGCGTATATAGCAGCATACTGTCTCCATATTGATCACAATACATTTTGTAAATCCTATCTTACCTTCAGTTATGAGATATTGACAGGATATAGTTAATTATCATGTAAATACAATTTCAAGATGAAAATGAATTATTTAATATCAATTTATTCATTAATGTAGACTTAATGACAAAATATTTCATGCATTACATGCACTTGTTCTTCATAGCACTTTTCAACTGAATTTCTTTTGACAAATTTCTTCATATAAAAATATAGAATTTTTATATTTAAGTAACTTTCAGACTATGTCAAAGAAAGCAGTAGTGCCCACAAATCCATAGCAGACTTCTCTGTTGTATAGTATAGACATTGTTTATGGTAAAAAAAGCATTTCCAATAGACTCGGTCATGATTAGTGTTCAAAATGTTTTCTGTTTCAAAATATTTTATTAATACAAAAACAAATTGCATTAATAGGATCGGACAGCAGGCATAAGCCTATATAAGTCCTCTCCGTTCAAAATGTCAAGATTTGTATCCAAAATGCCACATCTGTTCCAGGTTGTAAAGTTAGAACTTTATCTTGATACAATATTTGACAAAACAGACGAAGTGTGGATTCCATATGTGCCCAGTATTGAGGATGGGAATGGTTCCTAGACTGAGTAACTACACATCAGCAAGTCTTGCCCATAAACATCTTCCCAAAATCGGATCTAACAACTGACTCTTGAACTTGCTTGTGTGATGACAAGTGTTGTCACCAGAATAGGATGAAACATTTGTATCTTTTTAGAGATGAATGTCATTCTCAAAACAAGCACTGTAGGTCAATTGTCTGTTGGCAATGAGCATCTTTCCATACATCAACTATCTAACTTGTTGACCACTAAGGTTGTCTCCAGGTTAAGGGTTTGCAAAGCCTCTATGATGTAAGTACTGGTCTCTATTGATGTAGTGGTGCCCACCAGGAAAGCCTTCTGTAGCAGCACATCTGCATGGTCTGTGGGGAGATGTTAAAGATTTGTATTACTTCTGAAAGGTGGATTATACAATTCACGCTTGCTGCTAGAAAAATGATCCCACCTGTATTAAGATTTTAATCACATGTTCAGCACCTAAAGTAATTATATGTTTACAGTCTATTTTCGCTCTGATGATTGATTTGAGAGTTCACTTCCTTTTTAAAATGTCCTTAAATTGATTTTGATGTAGTAGTGAATATTCAGTTTATCTTTGACTTACAGTTTTAGTTGAACTCTGTAGAAAGCTGATTTTATTTTTTTTCTTAGCTTAAAATTTGAACTTCAATAATACAAACCAGACACTGTGAAAATACAACTAAAACTCACCTTGACAAAGGACACAGAACTCTGGCAGATTTTTTAGAGCACTTGTGATGATGTCAGAATGATCACTGTCCAAACACTGGAGAAAGCTGCCGAGGAACTGTACAGCAGACCTTTACATAAAAAAGTTTTCAACACTCAATGAATGTACAGTAACAATAAATCTGTAAATTATAACCATAATATATAACTTACTTAAAATCAGACCAAACAGAGATTCTGTAACTCTTTTGTTTCATTAAGATTTTTTTTATACAAGGATTATTTGGAAGGCTCACCTTGGTACTTGGCGGGCATATCTCATGATCAGTGAGTAGCATGTGTTTCTGATCTTGTCATTCAGGTCTAACAGCAACTTCTTCAGATCTCCCTGTAACCAGTGTTCAATATACAATAATACAAACACAACAAAGTGTGCACTTTACAAAACCCAATATTTACTTGGTTTCCAGTAAACATGTTTATAACCATTTTTCATGGTCAGCAGCCTTACAAATGTAAAAATGTAAAACCCAGTCTATTACTGAAGCCAGGTCTTAGTCAGTCCATACATGTATGTGATTTACTGCTATTATAATTATAGAAATAAACACTTAATAAGTTATCCAAATTATTCATTATAATTAAGTGTACAAGGGGTTCTCAACAGCATCATTCCTGTACACTAGACAGACATTGATAATAACTTGTACATTTAACCTTTATTTTCCATACAAATAAACAAATTATTAGGGCAATTAATGTTTCTGAGCTAACAAATCAGTAAAAAGGAATGTCTATAAAAACTGTAATTTCATACCAGAAAGTGTTCTAAGATATCCACTTTCCTCTTTGAAGTTTCATCCAGATCTTGCAAAACATCCAGAATATCTTAAAAGATCAAACATATACAAAATGAAAGTTTCCTGAATATCATATCAATCTTCATTTGTGTAGCATTATAGGTTCTATTTCTGTCAGAAGAGAAGTGTAACAACAATATGAACTGTAAGCTTTCCAAGTTTGTAACATCAGTTTGTTATGATAAAAGTGATGCCCTTACTGCAGCCCACAAACAAATTGGTTCCAAGTAGTTTGCATTGCAATACCATCCCATAGCAATATACAAAATGTATATTATACTCGTGCAAAATATTATAATAACAAACCATTTCGGCAATGATATGCTAATTAAACATAACAAAAACATTGAATGTTACATCAAACACTTTTACACCAGAGGCAAATCTGTTGTAAAACCAAAATAAAATCACAGCATACTTCAGATGTTGGTAACATACTTGAGGAGTCTGTGGTATTTTGCAGTCTCTGTAGGTATGGAGCAATTTGTCCAACAGTCCAGGGTGAGGTTGGGCGTGCTAGCCCCAGTGTTACATCACCTTGGTGAGGAGAGTCACTCTCTGTCTGTCTGGGCAAGGTTAATCCTGCCAGCAGGGATTTCAGGGTGGGCATATCTGGGTAGACCATGGCAAGGTTACTGCAAACAAACATATTTAAAACCATGTTAAAGTTACTGGAAACAAACATATTGAAGACCATAGCAAAGTTACTGGATACAAACATATTGAAGACCATAGCAAAGTTACTTGAAACAAATATATTGAAGACCATGGGAAAGTTACTGGATACAAACATATTGAAGACTATGACAAAGTTACTGGATAAAATACAAACACTAGGACCCTTTCGCAAAAGCAGTGGAACCAAGGCAAGTACAGATCAGGACAGAGGGTTCAGTTTGAGGGGTTCATCCTTACACGTCCATAAGTAACGGGTTAAATTCAATTATTTGATAATCATGAATTTCTAAATAAAGCAGGGTTGGTGAATGCATATATTGCCAGAAATGTTACATTACATGTATTATGTGCAGGTTAAGATGGACACCCCTTAATGTCTTCTTATCTTAACACCCCTTCATGTAGGCCTACCTTGACATCCCTCTATGTAGGTCTACCTAAACATTCCCTCATGCAGTCTTAACTAAACACTTACGTGTAGTCCTACCTGGGCACCCCTTCATGCCTTCTTATCTTAACACCCCCACATGTAGTGTTACCTAAACATCACTACATGTAGTCTTACCTAAACATCACTACATGTATTCTTACCTGAACACCCCCACATGTAGTGTTACCTAAACATCACTACATGTAATCTTACCTGAACACCCCCACATGTAGTCTTACCTAAACATCACTACATGTATTCTTACCTGAACACCCCCACAGGTAGTCTTACCTAAACACCACTACTTGTATTCTTACCTGAACACCCCAACATGTGGTTGAAGGACATTAATTGAATGTTGGGGCTCACACATCATGTAGTTTTGAAGGTATCTGACAAATTTGGCAACAATAGGAGCCAATATCCTCTCCATACCATGACACTGAAACAAATTGTACAGTAAAAGTTAGGTATCACACAGTGAATGACTGGTCATTAAAACAGTTTCTATTTAAACCATAAATATATTGATATTAAGAAAATGATACATTGTCTTATTTAACATTAAGATGTACATTGGAACATTATCATTTTCATCATTCCTATCACAAATACAGGCTGACTTTAGTTGTTTGAATTAGCAGTTTTTCTACTAAACTTTTTTTCCTGCATTCACATGACTATAAGATTCTTTGGTGTGTGTGAGATGTACACAGTAGTAACAGATGGTAACACCTGAAAACTTAGTTTTAGGTTTTCTTTAATCTAACATTTAATCCACAAGGTTTAAAATTCTATATCTTTACCGCAGAGGCAAGTTGACACCTTTCTTCCAGACCTGTCATTTATTAAATATTACTGTGGCTACTGACCTATAAAAGTGACATGTAGGACCCCAGGATGTCACTGTACCTACTGACCTGTAAAAGTGACATGTAAGACCCCAGGATGTCACTGTGACTACTGACCTGTAGTAGTGACATGTAAGACTCTAGGATGTCACTGTGACTACTGACCTGTAGTAGTGACATGTAAGACTCTAGGATGTCACTGTGACTACTGACCTGTAAAAGTGACATGTAAGACCCCAGGATGTCACTGTGACTACTGACCTGTAAAAGTGACATGTAAGACTCTAGGATGTCACTGTGACTACTGACCTGTAAAAGTGACATGTAAGACCCCAGGATGTCACTGTGACTACTGACCTGTAAAAGTGACATGTAAGACTCCAGGATGTCACTGTGACTACTGACCTGTAAAAGTGACATGTAAGACTCTAGGATGTCACTGTGACTACTGACCTGTAAAAGTGACATGTAAGACTCTAGGATGTCACTGTGACTACTGACCTGTAAAAGTGACATGTAAGACTCTAGGATGTCACTGTGACTACTGACCTGTAGTAGTGACATGTAAGACTCTAGGATGTCACTGTGACTACTGACCTGTAGTAGTGACATGTAAGACACTGTACCTACTGGATGTCACTGTGACTACTGACCTGTAAAAGTGACATGTAAGACTCTAGGATGTCACTGTGACTACTGACCTGTAAAAGTGACATGTAAGACTCTAGGATGTCACTGTGACTACTGACCTGTAGTAGTGACATGTAAGACTCTAGGATGTCACTGTGACTACTGACCTGTAAAAGTGACATGTAGGACCCCAGGATGTCACTGTAACTACTGACATGTAAAAGCATGTAGGATGTCACTGTGACTACTGACCTGTAGTAAAGTGACATGTAAGACCCCAGGATGTCACTGTGACTACTGACCTGTACTGTAGTGACATGTAAGACTCTAGGATGTCACTGTGACTACTGACCTGTAGTAGTGACATGTAAGACTCTAGGATGTCACTGTGACTACTGACCTGTAGTAGTGACATGTAAGACTCTAGGATGTCACTGTGACTACTGACCTGTAGTAGTGACATGTAAGACTCTAGGATGTCACTGTGACTACTGACCTGTAAAAGTGACATGTAGGACCCCAGGATGTCACTGTAACTACTGACCTGTAAAAGTGACATGTAAGACTCCAGGATGTCACTGTGACTGCTGACCTGTAAAAGTGACATGTAAGACTCTAGGATGTCACTGTGACTACTGACCTGTAGTAGTGACATGTAAGACTCTAGGATGTCACTGTGACTACTGACCTGTAAAAGTGACATGTAAGACTCCAGGATGTCACTGTGACTGCTGACCTGTAAAAGTGACATGTAAGACTCTAGGATGTCACTGTACCTACTGACCTGTAGTAGTGACATGTAAGACTCCAGGATGTCACTGTGACTACTGACCTGTAAAAGTGACATGTAAGACTCTAGGATGTCACTGTGACTGGCTGTGTAATCCCGTCTGAACACCAATGGCTGCATTGCCTCCATCAACCCCAGGATGTGTGTGAAAAGCTGTAGATAGTTATGGTGACGTAGCTGGCCTATTTTAAACTGTGTTTTACCCTTGAGTAGGGCACTCATCATAGGCAACTGACTGTTAAAACAA
This sequence comes from Ylistrum balloti, assembly GCF_031769215.1. Classification (NCBI taxonomy): domain Eukaryota; kingdom Metazoa; phylum Mollusca; class Bivalvia; order Pectinida; family Pectinidae; genus Ylistrum; species Ylistrum balloti. The sequence continues at coordinate 2,999,035 of NW_026782173.1, read as the reverse complement.
TGAAAATATCTCAATTCAAAATATTGTTTACAAAATAAAGTAGCCATGACTTCAAAAATGTTTATTGCTCAACCGATTTTGCAAAAAGTAAAGCTCAGCAGCTGTCAGTAAAATTCAATAGGCTTAAACAATCAATTCATTGCACACTCCTTTCTTTATTTGCCAGTTGTTATATTTCATATTGGTTAAAAGTCATATCTGATCTAAAGGTTTAACAAGAAAGTTTACCGTAACATCAGTAGAGGGTGTTGTGAGGCTAATTTACGACATGCTATATTTGCATCATGCATCCTTTCCTCATTCCTTCGGCCATGGCCAGCGTGTCCCAAGCTTGTCAGCAGACGGAATGATATCAGGTCAACCTGTTAAGTAAACAAGAATTTCATCAAATGTTTTCTTTTTTCTTTGATGGATTTAAGAAAATCTTTTTTGAAAAATATTATGACCATGCACATCACAAATTAACCAAAAAATGTTGTACAATTTCTCCTTGCAATAACTCCTTGTAAGAAAACTGTAATGATTCTTAACTTTTCTACCAGCATACCACAGATTGCATATGGGTACTAAAAGACTGTCCATGGCCTTTGACTTTCTGTGACTAGAAAGTAACCTTGCACCCCTATATCATGCACAATATTGCATGTTGTGTACTGTGAAGCAGAGGATAAGTCTGATCTGATGAACACTATTTGGTCAGCTTACCTGGATGGCGGTTTCCTGTGAGAGACACTTGTCAGAAAGAGAAGTCGAAATATCAGGAGACCAGGATAGAAGGCGAGGACACTGAGCATATAACTCCACCAACACTTTCTGATATATACTCTTGTTTCTACAAAATCACCATCAGTAATAAAAACATTACGAAAATCTATTCACACCATCGGTAATACTGTAATTTTATACTCCACCAACAAAAATATTTTGATTAAATAAGAAATCTACAAACTATTCTATCTTAACCACTTCAGGCATTCCTACCTGTTTTCAGCCAGTGCATCCTGAGCTTGCTTTGCCACAAACTTGATGTTACTCTCCTCATTGTTTGTACAAGTGACTATTAGCTCTACCCTGCTGGAGAGTGGTACGCCCTTGTGGTCCTTGTGTGACTCATTGGTTACTGCCTCCTCCACTGTATAGTTGAGGATTGTTTCCAACTGGCTTTGACTCAGACTCAGTACATTCTCTACTGGCTGTTTCTGTTAATATTTATATATATCTGATATATATCTTTTTATCAAAATCTGTGGAGTAATTTACTCACAAATTACAGGCAACATTGTCCCTGAAATTTCTAAAATTTCAGAGGGCGATCTATTAACAGAGTATGATTTTGAAACACTAGCTAGAATCTGGAGTCAAAAATAAAGACAACACTGAAAATTTCAGGTCCATTATGCAAGGAAGACCCTCTATCCAGAATAGCATGGAGTTTGCTTGCAATAATTGATATACTAACATAGACATACATAATTAGCAATCTGTGGCCTGGAAATTCAACATAAACAACATATCAATTACTAGTTTAAAGGTATTGTCTATCCCTTACATTAAATGTCATTAAATTACAGATAATATAACAATTTTTTTTGTAATGATAGTCATTCAAATACTTTACAAATACGAAGTTTGTGAAGTGAAATGTTCCTTATTTACCGAGCTGTTACAGCTAGTATGATATATGTCTGTTGTTAAAGACAATCAAACCCTGGTATGCAAAATCCTAACACATCTTTACCTTATTTACAGAGATGTTACAGCTATAATGTATATGTCTATTGTTAAAGACAATCAAACCCTGGTATGTAAAATCCTAACACATACCTTATTTACCGAGCTATTACAGCTAGTATAATATATATATGTCTATTGTTAAAGACAATCAGACCCTGGTATGTAAAATCCTAACACACCTTTACCATATTTACCGAGCTGTTACAGCTAGTATGATATATATATGTCTGTTGTTAAAAGACAATCAAACCCTGGTATGTAAAATCCTAACACATCTTTACCTTATTTACCGAGCTGTTACAGCTAGTATGATATATATATGTCTGTTGTTAAAGACAATCAAACCCTGATATGTAAAATCCCACCACATCTTTACCTTAGATATCTTCTGTTCTCTACCTTGCCATATTTTAGGTATCTGCAAACATGCCCATAGAAAGTCTAACACGGTGGTTGGACAAAAACTGGAAAACAAAATAAAAATATTTTAACTACCTAAAGATTTGATGGAAAAATATAAACAAAGATATGTTTTAAAGTACTGAATTCTGAAATTCTTCCACAAGTGATACTTTTTATGAAACAACATTAACCCAACAATGGTCTTTGTTAGCAAATGTGTCAGACAATGTGTTTTTTTGCCATATAACTGGTGATTGTTTTAATAACAAATCACCCTCAACAGCCAATTTTGCACCTTGGTGATTAAAAGTCATTAACATGGATCTTGTATCAAAAACAATTTTATCATTACACAATATCAAAACCTGAATCAGACATTTGTTAACAGTTTTTAAAAACAGTCAACTTAAATCCAAGGTAGCCCCATTTTAACTGTTGAACTAAGGTTGCCTCAATGTACCTGTGGGCAAATCTAGAGCCATTTTACCTGTTGGAGGGAGACTTCTGTAGTAGTGTGTTGATGGAGCGGTGTAGAGCAGACCAGCTGCTCTGGTGTGTGAGGAGGGCCAGGAGATAAGCCTGATTACTATAGGTACGACCAGACTGATTTCCTGATGCAGGACTTTCATTTGTGGTATTTTCCATACAGGCTTTGTCCCTTTTCTGGCTTTTGTGTGGAGAGAACATGAGCTTGTGTTGAAGGTCAGGTGCCAGGGCCACTAATTCTGGGTCCAGGAGCTCTAACCAGTCTAACAGAAGGGTATGCATGGAGGTCTCTGCTTCTGACCTGGAGGAAGAGGCGTTTATAGCTTAACCTACACATAACTAGAGTAAAAAGCTCCTTCAATTCCAGATGTTTTATGGCTAAGGTTAATCAATGCATGGATATTTGTATATATGAAATTGAAACAAACAAGAAAAGTGTGTGATTTATAGACATAAGGTACAGACAAGTGAAATTAATATTTACTAATCTACACTCTAATTATGTATCCAACTAACAAATCAAAATGTCAAAACATTGCGGTATTTGTAGACAGCAATTAATGGCAAGAATATGCGGACAAAGCAAATTATTAAACTTGTGCATTCTTTATCAAAGGAGCCAACAAGTAAATATAAAGTTAGAGAAATAATATACAGCTACCTGTCTTCAGATTCTGTCTGTATCATTGTCTGGCACACACTGCTGACCACCTCACTGGACTTCTGGTTGGTCATTGCTGACCTCATACAGGTTGTCAAGCGTGACTCAAGATGACCTTCATCAAGCTTTGACCTCTTCTTTACTAAATCTGAGTAACACAACCATCATATTCTGTTTACATAATATCAAACCTCCTCATAGGTTAATCCTACAGCCCAGATTATATTCAGGTCTGAACCAGTCAGTCAAGTTAGAATTTAAAATCCTTCACAGACCAAAATAATCCCACAGCCCAGATTATATTCAGGTCTGAACCAGTCAATCAAGTTAGAATTTAAAATCCTTCACAGACCAAAATAATCCCACAGCCCAGATTATATTCAGGTCTGAACCAGTCAATCAAGTTAGAATTTAAAATCCTTCACAGACCAAAATAATCCCACAGCCCAGATTATATTCAGGTCTGAACCAGTCAATCAAGTTAGAATTTGCTGATAAGAAGTTGCTTATATTTAAAACCCCTTCCAGACCAAAATAATCTCACAGCCAATATTATATTTGGGTTCAAACTGGTTAATCAAGTCAGAATTAAGTGTTAATAAGTGACTCTGAATTACATTCCAAATCCCTCACAGGCCAAAATAATCCTACAGATCAGGGTACAAGTCAGAATTTATCGAAAGCATGTTACTAACATATTAATCTCCTCAAAGACAAAAATAATCCCGATGTCCAAGTTACAATTACAAGTTAAAATTCACTGACTTTACTGTACTTCTGACACTGAGACAATTAGACAGACATGATGTCATCTATTATTGACACAGGGTGTGATATTACCATTGAGGTTCAGAGAAGGTGTAGATTTTGCCACAGGATTGGAGTGGAGAAGGAAGTGTTTTACCACAGACATAGCAGGTGATGAGATGGTCTGATCTGCAGCACTAAGAACCATCATCAGCTGTTGGAGGGAGTCTCGACTTCCACACTGCAATACCATATAAAGTGTCTATAAATCTTCATCAGTAAACCCTAAAGTAATCTCATAAAAGCATGACAGTCAGGTTACTGTAATCAGGGTACTGAGATAACCCGATACACAAATTCAAACAATTTCACAATATAAAATCAACATTGCATTACATTTTCTTCCTATATGAAATTGAAGAGATATGATTATAACACCACATGAAACGATAATGGTGTAGTGTTTAAGATATAATCTTTTCAAATCAATGTTTCTAATCACACAGGTAAGTTTATCGTGCTCTAAACATTGCATGACTCAGCAATATTCAAGACTATTCATGGAATGAACTGGTGATCACAAAACCTTAACTAGAATAAATAGCTAGGACAGGCCCAGAAAACTGACCAAATAGCTAGGACAGGCCCAGAACACTGACCAAATAGCTAGGACAGGCCCAGAACACTGACCAAATAGCTAGGACAGGCCCAGAACACTGACCAAATAGCTAGGACAGGCCCAGAACACTGACCAAATAGCTAGGACAGGCCCAGAACACTGACCAAATAGCTAAGACAGGCCCAGAACACTGACCAAATAGCTAGGACAGGCCCAGAACACTGACCAAATAGCTAAGACAGGCCCAGAACACTGACCAAATAGCTAGGACAGGCCCAGAACACTGACCAAATAGCTAGGACAGGCCCAGAACACTAACCAAATAGCTAGGACAGGCCAGAACACTGACCAAATAGCTAGGATGGGCCCAGAACACTGACCAAATAGCTAGGACAGGCCAGAACACTGACCAAATAGCTAGGACGGGCCAGAACACTGACCAAATAGCTAGGACAGGCCCAGAACACTGACCAAATAGCTAGGATGGGCCCAGAACACTGACCAAATAACTAGGATTGGCCCAGAACACTGACCAAATAACAAGGAAGGGCCCAGAACACTGACCAAATAACTAGGAAGGTCCCAGAACACTGACCAAATAACTAGGAAGGTCCCAGAACACTGACCAAATAACTAGGAAGGTCCCAGAACACTCACCAAATAACTAGGAAGGTCCCAGAACACTGACTAAATAACTAGAAACTTTGGTCACATTAATTAACAGATCATGGTTTTTATTTTTACCTTACTGGCCACCAAAGATTTCAGCAATGGACACGCCTTCACATGGCTACAAAACTTGTCTCGGAATATGTTGTTTCTCACATTCTACAAAATCAAGGACAACATTAATAAGTGAGGCAAGTAGAGTACACAATGATATCATCTATTTCAGATATTTATTTCAAATTGTTATTAAACAAAATACCAGTAGACTTCCTGTCTCACTTCATTTAAAAGTTTAATAAGAAATTATCTAATTCTATGTGAATGAATATTTTTGTTGACAAATAAAAATAAAATAATACCTTACCTCATACAGGACTTCCATGACAAGTTGTGATATTTCTGGTTTTCTTGAAGTTATACCCTATAAGGAAATTTTTATTAGCAAACAAGCAAAGTACTTGAAATATAATGCCTGTATCCTAATAAAAATGATGATATTGTTATCATCACAATGAAAATACTGTGATGTGTCTGTACCATTCACATGTCGCTGCGTTAAGTATGACAGAATATCTCCATCACAGAATAATAAAAACCTGTTTAGTATATTCATAATATATAAAAGGGGAATAACTCTCTGAAAAGGTGGGGGGATGCAAAGTCACTTCAAGGGGCACATCTCTATATTGTACCAGCCATTCCCACAAACTTTCAAAATGATCTGTTGAAAATTGAGCAAATGTATAGCTGGACAAAGTTAAGGGAAGTATAACAATATATTTATGAAGAACAGTTTACCTGCTGTTTTCTATACTTATGTGACATGTTCATAGTTTCATATTATTTCTGGCAGCCGATCATAAAAACATCCTCCTGTCAACTATATGTTGACTGAACACTGACTTTTATGACTACTCTACAGAAATGCAGACATTTCTTGTGAACATATGGTCACACCCATGTGCTTTGAATGAACCCTTGGAAATGCCAAGATGTACCCTTGGAACTTACCGTGACAAGTTTGTGAAACTGTTGGTCTGTTTCTTGGTCTCTCTTACCATCTGCAGAAAACACCTACAACACAAAATACAAAATATATTATTCATACATTGATGTTCATAGATTTACTGGGCAGATACCTCACAGTAAATTTCAAAATCAAATATTTTCTTCCTCATTCCTGACAAAGTATCTATATCATTACCAGACCATAAGATAATCGTTGTCCAACATTTACAATCAAGACAGGTGCCAATTTATCATATTACAAAGTCCTTGTAAAAACGTTTAAAACCCTCTCTCTACATACAGCTGTCCCAACCTCTGATGTCAATGTCTTACTGCAGTGTTGACAAATACCTGTACAATCACATTCGTGATCTCTGTCTTCTGGAACATTTGTGTCTGTTGTGCAGCTCTAGGTTTCCATAAGCTGTCCTCTGTAGATTCTGCAGGCTTCATTTCAGCATCCTCAACTTCTGTCAAATAAATTAAATATCAACATTTAACACTGACTTAAAAAGACTGATTGTGTAAGTGTGTAAATGTTTCCATATAAGGTCTGACATATTGTCAAGTGACTGTCTGCCGTAGTGTTTAAATGTATTTCTGAATGTTGACAGCATGATCTGCAATAATAATTACAGAGACATTAAATACATGCAGATAAGTTTCACCTTTAACAGGAGCTTGGGTTGTAAGCAGTTTGCGGAACATGTTTCCTCCCTGGGCACCTCTCATATGCTGGATATCTATGAGTTGGGCCATGTAAGCCTTGTCCTCTACTGCCTGCTCCAGTATGCTGGGATCCATGGCCAAGCCGTCAAGACAGTGGAGGAGGCGACCCATGCTGGCCACTGGGATTCCAAAGGACTGGACAAACAGCAGCAGCTGGTTTGCCTCAATATCTTGAAGGGCTGTACAAGACAGGATAGGGAGGGTCAGAACACAAATGATAATTGTAGAACAAACAACAACATAGTAAGTCAATTTTCCTTTTTTTTGTTTATTTTTTGTTTAAATGTCTAAATTTGGGTAATGCAAGATATGCTTATAAATAAACGGGTGGTATAGATTATGCAGAAGTGAGTGTGTGATGGTGTGTGTGTGAAATGGTGTGTATAGGGGTATGTGCTGTTATATAGGAAAGTGTGAATAAAGGCATGGGTAATTTTTGTTTTGAATATATATATTAAATAAAAAATCTTTGAATTTGTTTTTAAATTATAAAAAAAAGTCAAAATTCCAGTGATTGAAATATCATTAACAACTCCTTCTGTCCATGTTTATTTCTTATACTCAATCCATTAATATACAGGTACCTAAACATATTCCACTCTACAAAGATAATATGAATTTGTATCTACCAAACCTTAGCTGTATCTACCAACCTCACTCATATCTACCAAATCTTCCCTGTATCTACCAAACCTTACCGTATCTACCAAACCATACATCTATCTACTTTATATTACCTGTATCTACCAAACATTGTGACTACCAAATCTCATCTGTATCTATCTAAATTTACCTGTATTTACCAACACTACTTGTATCTAACTTTCCCTGTACCTTCCAAACATTACCTGTGTCTACCAATCTGGTCACATGGGATCTAATCATACGTAGTTTCAGCCAGTCTGGCAGTAGTAGAGCTTCCTCTGAGGTGTCTAGAAGGAATGCTGAGGGTGGTTGTCCTTCTGCAGGGAACCAGGTATCTAGTAAATCCTGGTACTCCTTTTCTCCTGTTAATAAGTAAACTTGACTGTAGGGGCGTTAGAGAACATTCATGCTCAACAATATTGATATCTTAATAACAATCTTTATGTCATGCAATTAAATACCTCATATTTTCATGTTAATAGGAAAAAACACAAATTTAAGGTTATCTTTGATTCATATTATATCATTTTTTTTCTACATTGTAAAGCTTGGATCGACCTGACAATTATTTACAACGATTAAATGATTCAAAACAGACATTGTAGCTATATAGCTTTAACATTTACTGATGATTCAGGATATTTTCTGTAAAGCCAATAATCTATTCTCCATTACACCAAGTATGATCTGTACTCACCACCCTTGGGTGACCCGTACGTCAGCAGTATTATCATTGCATGAACCACAAGGACGTGCATCGTAGCAGAGTCACCTCCCTTCCATTGTAGAATAATCTGGTCCTGAATGTTAGACTGAAACAAACAAGTGAGGATGTAACATTTCATTGTTTAATTCTACAATGCCATATTAATGTCTCCAATTATAAATTGTTTCTAAGGAGAAAGGAAAGTTTAAACATATATGATTATGACATAGATCAATTGACTTTTAATATCATTGAGATGTGAGCCTCGGTACAATGCTACTTGACCTTTCGAGGAAATCTTGACTTGTTTGTACCAATATCTAAGCTTTTTTGTTGGTCATCTCGGTATATATTGCAGACATTATTAGTCTAAAAACCAATGACTGTGAAATACAAAATATAAAAAGACCTTGATCCATATAAATGCTGGTCTTACCCATGAATAAGCTTCCTTGTCTGGCTCCTTGGCCTTGCGTAGATAATTGGTATACAGGTCTATGAGTGCCTTCAGTGTCACATGAGACAACTCACTGCAAGGCTGGTTCTCCACTGGTAGTATGTGGTTGATGACTGTGGTACGCTCCACTATCAGCTGTGCCATGTCCTACAAGTACAAATGGTTTCCCTCCAAAGAAATATTCTACAGTCATTTAATAAAAGATATTTTCTAGACAAAGCATAGGAACCAAAATCTTACTAGACCCTTCCAAAGAGACACTCAACACAAGAAATCAAGTTATACAGAATCTCTAGCAGGCTCCTGTTACAATGCAGTAATCAGGAGAATGAGCTTCAATGAGATTCCCAAAAGTGTGATGTATTGATAGCCAGTTTGCCCCCTATGCTTCACATCACTAACACATTACATCTTCTTACAAAATCAAATCATAAAAACCCAACAGAAAATACAATTAGTTACCTTAAAGTCACTGTACATGCATACTGTGCCAAAGCTGATAGTTGGTGCTATGATATACTATATTAAACAAGAACATAGGCAAAATATGTATTTTGGTAGTCTTAATATTTACTTTCCACATCCAACATATGAACAGCTGGGAATATGATGCATTGTGTAAATAATGTAACTGAAATGAAGCTTGATTATTATCACTTTGTTGTTATAGGGATTCTGTGAAGCTACATACCAAAGCAAGGTCGTCCAGTTCATGTAGACTCTGGTCCATGGCTTGCTGAGACAGGTAGATGATACAGGCACTGATGAGGCCTGGCTCTGTCTCTATCTGGCAGGCCTGCAGACAATATAGAAACTCCTTATCTTAAAAGTACATATTCTCTAAAAGAAAATGTTTACAGATTGGCATCACAAGATTACAATTCTTCATATCAAAATAAAAAAAATTATTACAATAATTTGATCTTTAAGTTTCTCCTATATGACAGGACTATGTGTTCATTGTGTCAACAATTTATACCTGTCTGAGAGCGGCGCAGATCTGTGGTTTGATCTGGGGGAATATTGCCAGTGTGGGTAGGTGTTCCAGAAGCCAGCTGTGGCCCCACCCACTCTCTGTCTCCATAGCTTCATCCTCAGAAGTGTCCTTTACTGATATCAACATAGACAGTCCCTGAACAAACATAAAACTTCAACTGCCTCATCTTTATACAGAACAATAAAACACCATTACAAATAATATTACAGATCATCTACAAGCAAAATGAAGTGTTTCATATATGTCTATATTTGTTTGTGAGGCAAGCTTTTGCAGAGCATACAAAATAAACCTACCTATTTGTATTTAGCCTTTTCATGTAAGACAAACATGCAGTGTAACACTTGTGTAACCAGGTGTCAGTAAAACCTACCTGTATAGCCAGGTGCCGGTTGGAGGCCTGTGTGGATGACAGTCGTCTGAGGAAGTAGTCCAGGACTTGGGTCACAGCAGTTAAATCGGGTGGGTCAGCATGAACAATGGAGCGGAGGTAACTAACAAGCTCTGCACGTTTCTTCACTTTCTGTATAGGAATGATAACACTTTACCATGTAAATATTATACAACATGTTGTGGGACCTGATAATAAAATTGTGGGAAGTGTAATGTTTAGAATAACATGAATTATTTATTCAAATTATTTTCGTCTCTACAACAGAATTTAAAAGTAATTCATCATTAGTAGACTTGGTGTGGGCACATTTCAGACTACATATAATATATTACAGCATATAATAATGGCTATTAATTATGTCAATTATCTACATTAAGAAACGGTGAGGTTGGATGAGTAAATATCACCTCCTAGGAAAGGTGAAGTTAAACAGGTGGATATCATTCTTTAAGAACGGTGTGGTTGAATTAGTAAATATTACTCTTTGTTAATAATGAGGATAGAAGGGTTAAAACCACCTTCAAAGAAAAACAAAGATGTTAGATGTACTATGGTAAGATTTGATCATTGTGAAAGTAAAATTTTACACGATCAGTTCAAAAGATGGTTTCACCTGTTTCTTCCTGTGTTTCTCCAGTTGTTTACTGTCCTCTTCTTGAGAAGTAGGGATACCAGTTACATCGTGAAGGAGAAATTCACACAGACATTGGACTGGCAGGACCTCAAGTGATCCCTCACTGGCTTCCACTAATTCTGCTAGCCACGGCATAGACTGGGAAGCACCCTACAAAACAATATCACAGCTACAGGCACTATAAAATTATAATCAGATATAGTACACAATGTGTAGACAAGGATTCACTTTTCATACCTTGATCTTTTGGAGCTAATTTGACAGACAATCAATATCTGGTGCTCACCTGTCTCTGAATAATATCCAACAGAAAGTCTGGTTTGCGACTCCGACACAACATCTGTCCGATGTGAATACTTTCATTAAGGATCCTGACTTGCTCTAACATGGCTGCTGGTGGCTGGCGTGCCACTCCACTAAAAACATATCAATCACTGTTATAGCAGATCTGTGGTCAAAGCTGACAAACACAGACAAGTTTTTACACAGGATGACAAGAGTGAAATCCTAAACAATAAATTAGCAAGGTCAAAGCTATACATGTACTTGATTATTGATTCGTAAGCATTTTTTCTTCCTTTATTAAAGTTTTGTTCTGAGGGTAGGTGAGGAAATAAGTTTAAATGATTAAAACAACAAAGAAAACAAATTACATCAAGATTCTTAATTTCTTTTCTCGGTGTTCAACTTTGTTCCATAAACATGTGTCTATAAGTGGGTGTTAAAATCTCATATCATAAGGGCCTGGATTTTTTCCTAATCATTTAATTTTTACAACATTTTGGGAAGAAAATTCATCAACAGAAATAAATCTGATTGGGAATGGATCTCATATTCAGCCCAACAGAACTTCCTAAAAAAGCCCTGAAGGGTCACCAGACCGAATACCTGGGTTTCATGGCAGTCAGTTGAGTGACCAGTAAACTGTTGGTCTCTGTGATAGTAACTTTACTAGTAGCAGCAGCTAGGTGGCTCTCAAACTCAAGGATTTCTTGTTTCTCTTGTTCAGACACCTAGAAAAATGTAAACTTGACATAAAAAAATTCAACTCATGTAAACAATCTCTCCATTGTTTTCATCAATACTGATCTCTTTGTAAACATTTATACTGTCTGTATTTGAAAACAAGATGAAATATCTAAGCATCATATGTCACATTGACAGTTTTCACTATCTCTTACCTGTTTTTCCTGATTCTTGATATCCTCAATTTCACGTTCATCTGAAGCTGTAGTAGGAGGTGGGAACTTGTAATTTCTGTAAAAACATGGCAAAATTTTTTTTAAATGTTGATATACCATATGGATAATGATAAAGAACTATTTTTAGGGTTTAAGAGTGAGACATTCTTAATGGTAAGTATGACCCCAACACTAGTCTGAATACAAAATTTTATCCACAGTATAAAACAAATTTCAATATGGTTACTTGTCGAGTACAGTACCTTGTCATTACCATCTCCATTAGACACTTGAGTGTAGGGTAATTCTCCCAGGCCGTGATACCTGAAGCAAAAGTAATCATCCGATCTACTGTCAGTGCCTTCACTTTATTGGGAAAATTTAGCACTCAATCATAATGTTAATATTGTTTTCTATTGTGTATGTTGTGAGTATAACAATTTATCAACACTAATACTATAAAATCATGCTTAGAAATAAAAGATAACAATAAGTAAGACAAATCTATCAAACACAATATAGTGATCACCCTATAGCAGCCAAAATAGGCTCAATTTCGAAGATTTATCAAGGCTTAGTAGGGTTTTTTTTGTAATGCTGATTTCATTGACTTAAAAAAAAAATCATCAAATCTTAAAAGGATTTTCATAATATGACAAGCATATTATTTTGATAGCAAATATTGATATAAAGCATATCACATTCTGAAGTGCAAGTCAAAGGATAAATCAACAAAGAGCAAATATACGTGTTTCATGGGCTATAGGCAATATTTGACAGGGTAAAATTTCCATGGTGTACTATTAATTTTTAGGATACACAATGAATATCAGCAGTAAATTCAAACAAATTCAATCAACTTACCAAATGTATGAGGATTAAAAGCAGACAAGATGAGGAGTATATTCCAGGATTTCCAGTAGAGGTTGGAGATAGCCAATGTAGGGGGACTGTATCTGTATAACATCAAACAACGGTATCATAGGGGTTAATCCAGGTACAGGTAGTATCCATTTACTTGTTGTATAGTGTTTAATGATTGAAGAAATAGAAATGAAACAGCAGACAGACTGAATCTAACAGACAGATAAACAAAGAGATGTTTGTTATAACCAAGTAACAAAAAAAATTTCCAAACTCAAATTTTTTGTACACAAAGTCAAAACAATGTGTAAGAAAGGGACAAAATTTCAGTTGATAACCCTTGGGCTCCAAAAACAGGCAAGTACAAAAAGTTTGGTGAATATATTTGACTGACAATGAACACATCATTTAAAGACATAATTTTAGTATATAAAATGATGTAATGGCAATATTCATATATACCAAAGCATCAGACATCATCTTGGTCATTAACGTGACCTTCAGAAAATACACCAGTATACCAAAGGTAAAGTGGAAAAGTAACAGAAACAATGGGACATAGATAAACCAGGGCCTAGTTTATGTGATATTGTTTTCTGCAGAGGTATAACTGAATGTATCATTAAGAAAGAGATTCTCCTTAGAATATTTATATCTATCCTCTTCCTACAGAGGCTGTCTTAACTAAAGTGTTTAAGCAGAGCTAAATCAGTAAGAGATACATCAATATAATGTATGTGTTTATCCTTTAGATAGAGATTGGTCTGTAGAAAGACTGTACTCACTCTTTAGACAGAGAAATGTCTGTACTTGATCTTTCAGTAGAGGTATGTCTGTAGAATGTCTGTACTCACCTTTCAGGTTCTGATATGCCAGTAGGATGTCTGTACTCACCTTTCAGGTTCTGATATGCCAGTAGGATGTCTGTACTCACCTTTCAGGTTCTGATATGCCAGTAGGATGTCTGTACTCACCTTTCAGGTTCTGATATGCCAGTAGGATGTCTGTACTCACCTTTCAGGTTCTGATATGCCAGTAGGATGTCTGTAATTACCCTCTAGGTAGAGATTTTCTTGCAGAATGTTTGTACTCATCATTTAGGTACATTTATGTCTATAGAAAGTCTGTACTAGCCTTGTTTGTAGAGATTTTTCCTTAGGACGTCTGTACTCACCTTGTAGGTAGAGATTTGTCTTTAGGATGTCTGTACTCACCTTATAGGTAGAGATTTGTCTTTAGGACGTCTGTACTCACCTTGGAGGTAGAGATTTGTCTTTAGGACGTCTGTACTCCCCTTGTAGGTAGAGATTTGTCTTTAGGATGTCTGTACTCACCTTGGAGGTAGACATTTGTCTGTACTCACCCTTTTGTTGCAGATATATGCCTGTATGGACATCTATAGTCATCCTTTTGGATGATGTGTATACTCACCCTTTAGGTAGAGATATGTCTGTAGGATGTCTATATGAACACAAATTGAGTAGAGCATCCACTAACTCTAGTCTTTCCATCTGTAGCACCTTTTCACCTGTGGTACATAAGACAATAGATTTTGCCTTATCATATATGTGAAAGTTTTCATATCAATTGTGACCCTTACAGATTGACCTCAAATTAGCATTTCAAATAAGTTCTGTTAGCTATCACTTGGATTTATCAAAGCACTGTGACCATTACAAGATCCATGTACAGACAACAGATTGCATCAGAAGAATTGACAGTACCTATTAACCCTCTTTGATTTTATGTGTTTTTACAATAATAGAGAGTAGTAGTTGAAAGGTGCTTTTCACATGTGTGTCTTTTGTATAATCTTTGAGATTGCAGGTATGAGACATTGCCGGAATGCTCTTAGTTTCTGAAATTTGTTGTAACCTGCATGTCATGTTTCATTTCATTCAAATAGTGGCACAGTCAAGAATGACATGTACTTGATGTTCATTTGAAATTACCAATTTTTTAAAATTATGGAGCTTGTGGTCCTCCTCATCTAGGTTTTAACATTTCTTTCAACCAATTTTTATTTTCCTCAGTTTTATCCTAGGTTTCAAAATTCAGGCCCTTAGTATCACTGACAAGTCTTAGAAGGAGGAAACAGCTGTATGATGCAGTTTCATTCATTATATGTTTCTACTGTATTCAATTCTAAATTTGTATTGAAAGATACTATTCTGTCTTTTTGTTTAATCTTTAAACTCAGCTATACCTACTTACTATTTTAGCATAGCTATTATTAATTCTATAACAGTTGATATACCTAAATAGATATGTAATTACCATCACAGCTGAGGCTAGCTGCTCGTTTCACTAGCTGGTCCACCAGTTCCACAGCATCTGGGGGATTGATGGGAATATCTGGGGACAGACCTATAACCAGAATTCTCATGAGGGTGTCCTCAAGGACGGGTGATTCTGATGCAATCCTCAGTAGAGACCTGTGGTAGAGCAATAGAGTAATATAGACACACTATCATGATATAACACAACCAGAAATTCTGTATACTTTTATAGCTCTATTCAAAGATGTATTTCAAAGTTTTTAGAATTTAGAATAAATACAAACAAGGACTTATGTACAAACCCTCTCTCTCCTTCTGATGGCCAGTTATCTTTGCTGTAGTAATGCTCAGGACTTTCCAAGAACAGCACTTTGTGTAGACTACAAACACAAGGTGAATACTTTGAAAACACAAATATGAAAATAAGTTCTAACAGAATAAATTTCAGGTACAATTTTCTTATTCAACAAGAAAACAAGACAAGTAAAGATTTGGTCATTAAATTAATTTGGCTCTGAGACATTTTAAATGTAAACACAAATGCTTTGAAAACATATCCAAAAACATAACTATTTCTGAGGTAAATCGGGATACAAACCAGTGAATGTACTGTTCAGGTTTGAGCTCCACAACGTATTTTGATACAATAGTATGCATCCACCATACAGCATCTCGTTGTATCATTGCTGTCTGCTGGCGATATTTGTGAAGAACTTCTGAATCTGAAATTTATATCACTTAATGAGGTATATTTCCAATAGGGTTTTTATGAAGACTGAGATTTTGACATACCAACAATAAAACAGTGAGTTAATATTACTAATGAATATTGAAAGACAGCCATACTGCAAAAAATTTAGTATTTTGTAGAGTATTGCTGAAATTTTTTCTAAAATATGAACAGGGCAAGCATTTATCTTACATCACAATTTGATTGACAAAATATTGGTGTTTTGATTTTGAGAAAGAAATATTTTGAAATTCAGAAAAGAATAATAAACAAACCTATTGATGAGACTGAACAAGCCTTACCTTGTTTATCTCCCTTGGCCTCTCGTACAGATGGTGTGATTCCTATTAGGATGGTGACAGCTACCATGTCCGCAACAGACAGAATGTAACGTTCCTAAAACATATTGGTATAGGACTCTACACTCTCCCTTATCAAGATAGAACACATTACACACAAAAGATCCTGTGAACATAGTGCTATAGAAACACATCAAAGATACTAAGCACATCAAATTGTTACAAGATATGCCCATCCCAAAACCAACTGTAACTTGTGGTATAACAAGAGAAGTGTAGTAGCATAGTTAAAAGGAAAGTTTTGATAACAGAACTTTAAAACAAAAACAATGAAAGGAAATACCCTTAATGCACTGTCCATTTCTGTGAACTTGGAATCTGTCCGTTCCTGCATTAAGTTCAAGCAAAATGATGACAATTTGAGATCCTGTTTCAGTGTGCGAGCTATTTCCCGGAATAAGGCCCGAAGTGCACGGAGGTAATCCTCCTTGTTGGATAACAGATCCTGGAATATTTCTGCCAATACCTAAACAGGAAGAAAGTCATTGAGGTTTCTAAAAATTCATTTAACATAACAAAGTTCAGAGTATTCATAATAACATCAGAATATCCTTAGCTAGACAGGACTAACAAACACTAAACAAACCTTGGTAGCTTGTGCAGATGATGTTTGGAACATCACACTGATCAATGCCATATTGTTGGGATTTCTGGCATTTGACAGCTCATTGTAGATGGTGTGTGTAAGCATCATCCGTAGGTTCTCTTGATGCTGTGGGATCAACTCCCTGAAACAGCCACAACTTAATCTCTTACCCAGTTATCTCACGAATGACCTTCTCTTCATTACTGCAAAATCTACTACAGAACCGAAGTTAAATGTCAGAGAGGTGAGATTATGACAGCCATATTATAAGAGATGAATAAGAAAAATCAGGTTGGTCAGATATCAATTCATAAAGTGGGTTGTACAAGGGAAGCTGAAACAATCTCACAGAGGTCCTGTGATAGAAAACAAAAGAATCTAAAATCAGGACTTTTACATGTATTTGTTGCAACATATAGGAGAAGAAAAGCTCACTAATTGAATAATCTTCACTTCTACCTCATAAAAATTGAATTCATACATAAGCAGCAAACAAGATATAGCAATTGTCTTTGAGTGTAGAGAGTTAGTGATGTAAATCACACATCCAATGTCTTATTTGTCTGATAAATATGTGGAAACAGCAACCTACCTGATACAGGTGAGGAAATGGTTAAGAAGTGGTTTAGTTTTCATCCTGATCTTGACAAGTTGTGAGAGAACCTCAATGTCGTTCTGGTCATACTGGTTACAGTTCATACACAGGGACATCAACAGATCCTGGGCAGATCGTGTTAACTACAGGACAAAAAATGCACATCATCAAAAAAAAGTTGTAAATATTTACTTTTTTCAGTTAAAATATTTCCTTAAGAAGTTGAATCAAAGGTTAAAAAGTTACATGTCTCTTGTCATCAGGCAAAAATTACAAGAGTTTCTGATAACAGATTCATTTTTTTTGTTCTTTTTTAGATATCCTTCTTAATACCTGTAACTGCAATTAATGCAGAATACAGCAAGTACCTTAGGGTTCTGCAGCCACATCTCTAGCCGTTGTGAGGCCTGGAGTCGCACCTGACTATACCCACAAGTGGCAGTCATCAAGCGAATAACATTACGGGATGATGTGTCCATTGTCTGACGACGACTCAACTGCTCACGAATAATATCCATCACATAGGACTCAATACTATCCTGTTGGTAGGGGTATCTGTAATATGTCAATATAACATGTAACTCAATAATAGATAACCACAATAAATCACAAGAAATAAAGGGGGAACTTTGTGTCCAATTACTTGAAAGTAGGGAAATTTAATTTGCTTTCATAATACATTTTATACTACTGAACAATTTCACTTCATCCGTCTTTTTAAATCAAACAAATCATACCTAGGAAAAACGTTGACCTCATCATCTCCAATACTGCTGAGTTTATCCTCTAAACTATCTGATGTTTTCGACACATCATCATCATCCAGAAAAGACACCACTGGACTTGCTGTAGACAAGACACTGAGTATTAGAACCATAAACAATTCAAAAATACAAACCTAGCAGGAAGTCTTATGATTTTTACAATATTAACAATTTTATCTAAATTAAATGTCAGATGTTTTCCATGAGTGCATTATCATATCAGACAGAAGTTTGTTTCTAGTTAGCAATGTGATATGTTTGTATTACTTCTATGAGCTTGTAGCTGTGCTTACCTGAGCCAGATTGAGTGCCAGACATATCTACTGACAGAGAAAGTGACTTGGAAGGTAACTTTGTATTGAATGCTGTGATAATATTGTCAACAAAACTCTTACAGTCTGATCGATCTACCCACACTCGCTCTCCCAAGGAATCTTCAACAAAAACCTACAACAAAGTCCCAGTATTGTCAGTATGCAATCAGTCAATTCATTAATATTTTATACACAAGGATTTCATTCACGTAGTATAATGTATAATAGCACACACTTCCCTATAAATATATATATGTATAAATATATGTTCTGTATATGTTGATATACTTTACTTATTATTGAAATAGCTACAAATGAATAGTTTATATATGTAATCAAGACATTTGAAACATACAAAACTTACCTTCACAAAGTCATCTGGCCAGTTTTCCTCCTCTGTGAATGCTGCCATCAGCACATTGCAGGCAAAAACAGACACAAGTACATTGCCTTTGGCTTTGAAGTTTAGTGACAATTCTCTTTTCAGCAGACTACAGAAAGCCTATAATAAATCATAAATATTTCACAACTCCAAGTACTGATCATAATATACTCAACATCAAACAATTATTCATCATCTGTTAATTTTATCAAAAAAAGCATTACTTCATGCAATGATATTATAAATAGGATAAACAACACTTGTTTCATTACTTTAAACTGACCTGAATAATGAGCTCACTGTTGAAAAGGCTGGAATGGGTTCTGGCCAATGACATTAGAGTTAGGTACACTACAGAGTCTGGTTTGGAGCGGTTGGCTCTAAGATTTTTTATTGCTCCCAGAAACAGCCCCTCTAGTTTCTCATCATTACACGTGTCCTCTGCATCTAGCACCTCTTCCATCAACATGAGTGGATCAACTAGAAGAAATGTAATATCATGTACAAGTAGGTAAAAAAAGTCTATCTCAAATGTACAATTGACATAATAAATACTTACCGATACCATACAATTCAGCATGTACAGAGATAAGTATTTGCTTTAGCTACTCTCAACCACTAAACATTTCAACAGTTATAGACATGCTTTTTTCCTTTATACCATATGTGACAAGTTTTTATAGTAAACTTAAAATAAAAGCTATTTCATCCAAATATACTTGGTCGCAAACAAGCATTACTCAACTTTGAAACAAATCTAAATTCTTAAAATGAAATTTAAGCTATAGTAAGTTCATATATAACAATATGATAATGAAATATTATGGTCTATTCAGTATTCTTCAATATCATAACCTTACTGTCAATTGCAACTTCATCCAGCTGAGAACTTGTGTTAGGAGCTGGTGAACTTCGTCTGTCTGCATCAGATGACCGTCCTAAGGGTGTAAATGTTTGTCCTTGTATAATTTTTGGCCGTTTGGCTATACCAGAGATGGATGATGGAGGTGCCTCTCTTTTCCTTTCTGATGAAGATGGCAGGAGTTTTTTTGATGACACTTGTGAAGGAACACCGCGAGAAACATCTAAATCGGAGGCAGAGGATGATTTGGACTTCCCAAGAGCAATAAAATCTCCTGGGGGTGCAATGTGCACTAAAAAAGAAAAAGAAAATGTCTACTTAAACCACTGTCATAGTCCAAAATGATTTAGTACATTGTTAATGTAATGATTTAAATTAAACCATGATGTCCCATATATCATGCAACAGTGTTTTTCTTGTCTGTAAAACTGGATGTCATAAATGACCCCATTTCCAATGTATTTAAGTATTCTTTATCCTAAATGAACTTTGAATTCCCAATTGTGATGATTGTGTGAAACTTAAAAAAAATACATAAAGTAGATATGAAAAAATGGAAGTCAAATGTCAGAATTGGTGTGTACCACATGTTAAGCTGGAATTTATACTGCATTTCAAGTTTGGTAAGGATTAGACAGTTAATGTCATGTAAATCTGTTATACAATTCATATGTAACCATTTTCCCAATTAAGTAAATTGATAGTTAGTTTTTCCCAAATACACAGAAAAAACACTGCAAAATAAAAAAGGAGAAAATCTTTAGGTCATTTTGGTAGACAATTTTGATATACATTATATTCCAAAGATATATCAAACAGGAATCGGCAATCTGATCTTTAGTCTTCTATAACCATGTCAAATAAGTATACCTTATTTGTAGATATGGTTATATAATGAATATAGTGAAAAGTGTATTTCAATTTTTTGTAACAAAAATACAAATATATGCCTATTTAAATGATATCATAAAATTACATGAATCAAATACAAAATTAATCAGCTTGTAAATGTCATTAATTTAGAAAGGAGTGAGAGTTTCATATAGTATACTGTGATCTTTCTGCTGTAAAAAGCAGAAATGTGCATTTTGTTTTAAAAATGTCATTTGTTAAAAGCAATAATTTGTCAAAATAGCACATTCAAGGACTTAGATATAGCTTTAACAAGTTTGTGGCACAACCAATTTGAAAATTGTTCAGCTTTATATTGATTGATTTTGTGCAAAAAAAATGCATATATTTTTGAAGAAAAGTATATAAACACTGTTAAAGAAATTCTAGTTAGCTCGAATTCCTTTCCTGTAGTTTTACAAAGAGATATAGACAGATGCAGTCAGAACTTGGATAATTTGGAACAAATAACAGAAAACATTATCTGATTTAACTAATACAGAGAAGAGGATTTAAAACGTTCAAATATTGAAATGGATACACGTGATTTATTATATATATCGTATGCGATTTTCCATGTTTAATGCATTCTTCTGACTGAGCAGTGACATTTAAAAAACGGTTTTACTTTTGTGGTTTTATTTTTGTGTTGTTATTGTGATTTAAAATTAAAGGTTTGGATGCAATTATGGACAAATACCACGTTTATCGCAAGGTTAAAGTAATAATATGTACTGAATAGTCAACGGACGCATAGCACTATTATACGTCAAGGAATAATCTAGCTTATATTTCAGTGATACTCCTTGGGCCGAGTCGACTCGGACTCCTTGTCGTGTGAACCATAACAAACAAATATAAGTAGGTTTGAACCACAAATATATACTTTTCACACAAGCATTGCTGGATTATAGTGTATATGACAGTAAATTGAAACATTGGTTTCGGATTAAATTAATACAGGATTAAAAATCGTTTAAAAACCTTTTGCCTTTGCCGGCCTTTTCGCAGCCATTCTGCAATGTTCTCAGTCGAGTAGAAGCTTGAAAATCATACTGCTCAACATCAATCACATTAAGCGTTTATCTTCCCTGTATGGTAAAATTCGACCAAAATACAAATTCACTGTCCGGAAAATATGCATAAATCTGAGTACGTGATTAGCTGTACACAGGAAATAATTAATGATTATTGAAATACGAGAAAGGTAGTAAAATATATTAAAATCAGCTATCAAGTTTGACAGGCAAAATAAAATATTGTACAAAAAACACTCAAGCGAACAGCAACTTTTCATAGTTTAGCGTGAGGAGAGTCACACACTGACTACCTAATACAGCTGTTTTGTCCTTCTAGGACTCGTCAGTGATGTCAAGGGCCTAACTTTAGAAGCCTAGGAGGCTAAGGAAAATCCAGAGTGATCAAAAGAAAAATCAACATCTAGACTAGCAAGTAATGTCTTACTTCTATCACGTACTTGGAATAGATTATATTCTAAATCCTTCTATACTAACTATCTTTGCATAATAAATCATAACTCTTTCCTCAATGTTATAACAACAAAGATAACAATGAAAAAAACGCGTAAGTTTGAAAGCGATTCCAGAGTTTTGTCACATCAGATAAAAAAAATAAAAATATCTAGAAGTACGGACCTAGAGTTTATATTTAAGTCAGTGATAATAGCAGTGACATCAACTGATATATGTACATCGATAAACGTCAACAGTTCCACCAAAACAATACTTATTATTTTCATATTTTTCTCACTTGAGTAATAAAATTCGACAGATGTACATATTCAGTAACTGTCTTGACCGACAGCCACCAACCAATCAATCAGACGTGAGTTTTGTATTTTGATTTCAAAAAGTACACATAGCATCATAATATGTTTGACAATAGAATAACTCCGTCAGTCGAATAATACCTAAGGTTGACCTGCAAGTGAACAAAAACAATTTGTGTAGTTGTCTATATAGCAAGACTGATTTGCACGGAAATAGAGACAATTGCATTTGTAACTAATTTAAACTTTTTCTGCAATATAATATCAACGACATTTACTGATACAAATACTGATGTTACATCGGGAATCATCAATAATTTCAACGACATGTCACTCCAGGAGTTTCCCGAAAACGACTTATAAACATTATTTACATATACTCTTGCTATGTAATCACTAATCACTACACAGCATCGGCAAAGATTTCATTTAAATTAGTCGGGTCAAAACTTATGACAGCTTTAAGTACTCATGATCGAATTCAAACAATAATGCCAGGAGACTTCTATCAAAAAGATGGTATTTTGTTGTTTCTTTATGGTATCGTATTTTCATTTTTTTATCTAACGCCATCTAAAATATCCGTCACATATCCATATGCTTTAGTTGTCTGGTAATGTTTAAGCAAAATCAATGCACCCTCTAAAAAAAAAAAAAAATAAAACAAAGATCCAAGTTGATTTTGATCATATTTAAAAACTATACATATATTGTTATCATGTTTGAACCATGATGCTACAACATACCTAAATTCAAGGTTTGATTGAAGTAATACTCGTACCTTATGAGAAACTTAAAACGTTGAAGTTCAAGCTCCTCAGTATCCTTGATTCTCGGTCGTAAAACCAGGAAGGTGTTATTCATTTGAGATAATGTGTTTAGATGTCCACTATACATGTACGATCTAGCTAGCTAAAAAATAACACCATTATCTAGCTTTCGTAATTTTTCGCCTAATTACTGATGACTGTCCTAACCAGTATTCTTTAGGAATTACCTGATTAATTTTCAACGTGTGAAAGATCATAAAAAACTCTTCAATATGTATGATATGTAGATGGAGAAGGTACAGATACCTTATGACAAAAGTATGTTGTACGATTATGGTAGTGTATTCTACCATCCAATTATTGTAGATCGCATTACCGTAACAAGACTTTTAAACATGCCACCATACTAGTATACCGCCAACACACACCTTGTTTCCGAATAGAACATATGAGGTATAGAAGATATGTTTATTCATAGTAAGGTCTAACGCAGGAAGTATTTTGCTTGAATTTGAATGAATATATATATATTTCAGATTTCCATCGTGACACAGATCAGAATATTCACATTTACTTGATGTTCTTTCTAAATGACATTGTACAATGTACTATGATTTGATTAAGAGTTAAGTGAACATCTCAATCCATATTTCATCAATTTGATCTATTTCAACTTTCTTAACCAACCTCCTAGTTATCAATACTATAGAACCTTCTAATCACTGAAGATTCATAAACGTAATGTGTCTTCTGTACAGTCATTGTATAGGAAGGTTATATTTACCCGTGTGTCTTCTGTACAATGTTTGTATTGGAAGGTTCTATTCACCCATGTGTCTTTTGTACAATGTTTGTATTTAGAGTTGCTAATCACCGTATGTCTTTTGTCAAATCTTTGTGTTAAAACGTACTATCTACTTGTGTGTATTTTGTACAGTATTTGTAGTGAAAGATAATATCCGCTTGTGTGTGTTTGCATAATATTTATATTGAAAGACGCTATTCACCTGCTAGTCTTTTCTAACAGTGTAAACTGTTTATTTCGTTGCAACAAAGGGATTGGGCACAAGGTTAAGAAATACATCCTACTGCTTTCCATCGCCTAACTTTATCATTAAGGTCCCGTTATTAGCCTTGATATCGCGCCGAAATGTCAACATAACAGTCCACTACTACTGCCTTAGGACAGCAACTGTCGATACACTAATGTATAGTTTACTAATGGCAGACAAAACTGTTCACGGAGCAATTCTCATCCAATAATTATATATGATTTATCATTTATTAATTATGATATCTTATTTCTTTAAATAAAATATCTAATTTACTATGATATATATATTATTTGGTAAAACAGACGTTTTATATAAAACAAAGTCTTAAGGTGTTTCATTTTCTCCATAAGATATTAATTTTGCTAAATGAGATATCTTAGTCATTTAACTAGATTTATAAGGTATCTGATTCCATTAAATACCGTATGATACATTAATTTTGCTAAATGAGATATCTTAGTCATTTAACTAGATTTATAATGTATCTAATACGATTAAATACCGTATGATACATTAATTTTCTTTATAAGATAATTATTCAATAAATGATTAATTTAGATACGTTTTCTGGTTTTACTGTAAACTTTTCTCATATATTTTAAATAAGATATGTTATATACAAATAACAGATTATGTAAGTCTTTAATTGTAAAAACACTGAAACAACACGTAAGCACTGAAACGTACGTACTTTAATATATATAGATAATATCCATATATGTGTCTTTGCTTAACAATAATTCAAGTGGATGATGGATAATTTTTACTTGAGTAATGTTTGATTTTAAGCCCCGAATGTCACTAGATATTACTGATTGAGGTATTTGTGCTTGCTATCGAGTCAATTCTGAATATAAGTTTTAATCAATAATTTAGGTGCTATTCACACATATATATCGTAAATTAATTTAATGATACACTACAAGTACTCTTTACAACTGGTCTAACTGTCTCGTCTTCCATCTTGAACAGCTTTTCCCTGATGTATCTAAAGGGTCGTGTCAGGGTAGTCATGTTTCATGTGTCTTTATCTTCTTTCCTCCACTGTGATTTTGCTAAGAACAGGTCATGTCAGAAATCTCCTACTAATTCTGTCTTATTACGCCATTGAGCAAACAGAAGTGATTAGTGACCACAGGAAAAGGAACTCTTCAACAAGTTACGCATGTTTACATGTGAATCCTTTGTTCAAGCATTCATAAACAAGAGAATGTCGACATGTAAATAACACGCGTTAATTTATACACAACACAAAATAATGAGATATATGAATAATAAGAAATATACTGAATTATGGGACTCGTGCACTTTTCCACAGATTTTGACATTTCTCTCGATCACGTTAGCTTTTCCTCAGTCGCCTCCTAGTTTTAACATTTAGGCCCTTAACCGATCACTGGCGAGTCCTAGAAGGAAGAAACAGCTGTACGATGCAGTTTACTTCATTATCGGGCTCTTATGTAAGTTATCTAAATGTGCATTAACGTCTGGTGTGTCTTGTGATTTGATTTAAACATGTTTCATGAACAGAAACAGATAAACAGATCAGACAAGTTCTAACAACTTATGAACTCTTCTACATTAAGAAATTAAAAATAATTCATACATTGCACGTGACACATATTTATTCTATAAAAATGAAAACACGTGTTTCACACGTACATTTGTACGTTTAAATAATGTTGTAAAAAGGAGAAGAAGATGGACAGATATACACACATATATATATATAAACACAAGAGAATAAGAGATAAATTGATTCAGTGCCGACTACAAACAGTTCAGGTAGTGTTAAAGCGCTTTGTTTATTTTATAAACTTTATAAACAGATCTGACAATATTACAATCAGTTTCATATCAGTAAACATCACTGTCGCCCAATAAGATCGTTTCTATATTAAAATCTACGTCTAAATCATACAAAGTATCAAACAATATACGTCTACAATTAAAAAACAATGAACATGTAGGGAAGTAATGAATTGCGTCTTCAATACCATCACCGCGTGGACAATTCCGGGATTGGCAAATACCTACCCTATCTAAATCTGAACGCGTGCCACTTTAGTGGTGTCTGATGCGGCAATGTATAACAGAGATGTATCGATTACTGGGATGTAAATAGGTAGCAACTGAAGAATGTATGCGGGAAAGTTTGTTTCTGAATGTTTAAATAGATACAGCCGGTTTAGTAGAATTGTCTAAATTATTCAACAAGTTTATAGACGATGGGTCTGGATTTCTTAACTCCATGTAAAAGTCCCATCTATTAGGTAGTATCAACTTTTCTATAGAGGTACGTTTCTACTATGTATTCTTTAGAATGTAGTAAGCTTTGATTCCTCTCTTCTCTGAGTGGGTTCCAACCTGTTTCAGTATATAAAGAGTCAAGAGAAGCAATGGATGTTAGCGGGAGATAATTTTAGTTGCTTCAAAGAAATCAGACAGGTGTTCCGAACACCGTTCCAAGATTATTCGTTATAGTTAGTGTCTTCTGCTTCATCGAGAGCATCTGTGGCGCAAATTTAGTTAAAATCTAACAATATTGTATTTTCACCTTTAAGCAATGTAGCGTTTTCACTTTTAAGAGAATATGAACATGCCAGTAAAATCATGACTCGATTTTAAACTCGGTAAAACTAAGAACAAGGAGTCATTTAAAAGAATACACCAAAATAAGTACAAGAGGTAAACACCAGGTGTTCTAGAAGGGTAAGCGCCTTTTGAGCCATCGAGGAAACACCCCACCCCCCTCCACCCCCATATAGATCGAGATAAATCCAAGGAATTTCTTTTTCGCAAAATGATATTTTGGCTATTAACTACGAGAGAAACTGAGAGCATCGAATACAGCTGACGTAATATCAAAAATGAAATACTGTGGAACCTTTCCGAATAAATGCGATCGTCAATCTGTATCTCTTGAAACTGTGTTGTAATTTATTTCCGTCATCTATCGACATTTATCACGGAAATCATGATACCGAAGACTACAGCGATAAAGGTTTCGGACACAGGAGTGTGACTATATTGAAATTGAAAAATCACTGTAGTGAAACTGTTATCAGTATGCTTAGTGATGGAACTTTATTGAAAAGCTGTCTCAATGGTTGTTGTAACTAAATATACATGATGTGTAGAAAAGTTTGTAGCATCATTAGGTAAGCACTGGATCGTAATTTCTATAATATGGTTATAATAAATAGGTCAGAACCGACGGAAAGCCTAGAAAGGTCAAATTTCGAAGGGAAAAAAAATATAAAATCGCGTTATTACGCGAATAAAAGTCGTAATAACGCGAATAAAGTCGTAATAACGCCTTTCAAAAGTCGTATTAACGCGAAAAGGTCGTTTTAATGACTTTTACAGGTAAGAATACAATTGTCATTACTCCTGACTAGTTCTTTACGAAAGCCTTTGAAAGGCGTTCTTACGACTTTATTCGCGTTATTATGACTTTTGAAAGGCGTTATTACAACTTTTGAAAGGCGATATTACGAATTTATTCGCGTTATTTCGACTTTTAAAAAGACGTTATTACGACTTTTTTCGCGTTATTACGACTTTTGAAAGGCGTTATTAATAACGCGATTTTATTTATTCTTCCCTTCGAAACTTGACCATTCTAGGCTTTCGTAGAACCGGGATAGTCACAGTACGCATCTTAACAATAAAAATGATCGGAATGAGGATAAGTACAGTAACATATTTTGATGAAGAAATCATTATATTTCGCGGAAGCGAACACGTAAACAAATTTGACCAATGAATACATCGAATTTCTTATCTGCTTTTATTCAAGGTGACATGTCTTTTCCTGCGTTCTTACTTGACATTGACCCAGTTATATGAAACGATGACCAGTAAAACTATCGATAAGAGTATTGACCGTTAGATAGGAGCCAGTTCAGGTCAAACCCCTGATTATAATTTGGTATAACGTCTAAATGCATAGAGTATTACACTTCTTACCAAAGCTTAACGAGATACAGGAACAGTTAAGGATGGGATAGAAAAAGTGACAAACTGTTTCACACTTCTGTCTCGGTTGTAAAGAAGTTTGTGCGTGTTGCTGAATCTATATCTTCTGAAAATATTGTTTTACTGATTTTTCCCCTTTTATTGATGTTGTTAAAACCTCTTAAACTTTGATAACAAATGTTTTATCAAAATGCACTATTTGATTTGTATGTTGGAAGATTGACATTTTAAAACACACCCTTCCCTGTTACGTTAGACTGTCATTGGTCGATAAGAATCGACCGTCAGTGGTTTTTGTACTATGTTCGTCTAAAGAACGATCGCCTGGTACGCGGATGTTTTAAATTGACATAACTGCTTTGAAACAGGTATGATAAACACGTAGTTCGTTTTCATAATTCTTATTTCAATTAAAAAAAAAAAAAAAAACAATATAATATAAACGGTGTTGAGGTTTTAAAATGAATTACTACCTCGGTAAAACTGTTATTTTACAATACATTCCACCAGCTTTGAATTATAAAATACTTAACCACTAGCAAAGGAAGGGCAATTTCAAATTATTTCATTGTGAATTAAGGAAAGTTGAAAGTTGAATACTTCTATTGGATGATAACAATTTAAATATATTTGTCAAAAATACTTTGCGTGAATCCCGGCAATACTTTGAAACAGCACTTCATTTTTGTCTGTAGATTATGCTCAGAAAAATCAATCGATGCCACATTTGGCAGTTGTAACATACATATATATTGTGATATTTATTCTTTTAATTGTTTTGCTTTGTATTTTTTTTTTCATTTTGACTTTATTGGTGGTAGCATACTTTCTTCTACTTATGTTATTGTGGTATTAATTGAAATGAAATGATTTGTTTGAAAATACATTTGTAAAAAATGTAGAAAACAGTCACAAGTCAAAACATCCAATATTGAATGTAAATTACAATTCCTCAACAGAAGTATGGCATTACAAAATTGTAACGTCGGATAATGAGATAGAACAAGTTATAAACACGGATTGCAGATAATTAACGGATGTAAGGATACTTACCTTGCTGTGTACACAACACTTTCAAGATTTGATAAATCTGATTTTCTTTTGATAATTGTTTATACCGATTTTATAGTTTACCAATAACGTATATAGGTGTTAAGAGGATAAACATTCAATAATGCAACTGTTCTGCATTTTTCTCTCATAAATTTCTTCAATTGAGTTTTTTCCTTTCTTTTTACTTTTTTTTTCTAACTGAAAAATCAAATTTTGGAGGAATAACGTTTGTCCATGTAAATTGGCCCAATATCACGAAGTCGTTATTTTTTTTTATTTGTTTCAACGTTTTTAGAAAATAGATAACTTTCTTGACACTCTTTGTGACTTCAAGGGGATAAAATTTCTTTTTAAGAAATGGCAAAAGGTTCTGTTTACTGATTAACTAATTAAATAAACAAGTCAAAATAATACTTTTAGTTTATATCAAATAATTTTTATAAAAGAGTACTTTGATCTAAAGAGTTTGTTCTATAACTTACAGTTATTACAATAATCATATATTCAATTAGCGGCACAGTTCAGATTATACATATGTGCTAGACGTCCTTCTATTAATCATCACATAAATAGACTTTACATAATTTTCTGAATTATGGGTCTAATGCATCTTCCCTTCTGGGGAAAACTTCCAGACACCCGAGTATTGTATTTGAATATTTGGTATGAAGTTTGGGTAGGACCTAAAAATTACATGTACTTATCGAATTAAACGAAGTCAATTTATACAACTGTATTTATATAATAATGTTAATTGTATGTTAATGAACGTAGCGATTAAACAACAACTGATCTGAATATATAGTGACTAAATTACATGATCTGATCACGCGGGGACATTGTTTACTTGCCGAAATATTTGTTATTTAAAGCCTAATATTCACGTGTCGGCTTCTTTCTCTATCGCCCACGTTGGTTCGGGTGTCAGTGACGTTTGAAAAAGTCTGTATTGCAAGCTTCTAAATGATCTTGCTCAATAGATAAGCTCTCCAATGTAATATATCAATTATTTACTACTTTTTTAAAACTCAATAACTTTATCTAATCTTTAAAAAAGAAAATTGATATTTTACCATCAAATTAATTTCTTTCTAAAACAAAAACACAATTTTTGGAAGATCACGTTTTGCTCTGAAATCACGTTTAAACGTTGTATAGGCCTACCTCTTGCCTTGCGATAACAAGGTGGCAGCATCGAAAGGCACGAGGTCAATATAGGCCAGTGCATCAGCACTAAATGTTTGTTGTTCAGAGGTATTTTCAGTTCACAGAACTAAAAACATGCTAAATAACCTTAACGAATGATTCCATAGCACGTTATCATGAAGACATAATTCAGAGGTAAGTGACAGACTGTGAAATAGCCTGCAGGAGGTGACCGATTACGACTCAGGTGTTCGAAGCTAAACTGGGATATTATATATATATACATATATCTATATTATGCATATAAATGTTCTTGTTTCGCTGCTTCCTCTTAATACTTTTCTCGTATAAAACAGCTGAATACCTAAATCATGTACCAAAAATCGTTTCCTAGCACACAATTTAGCGTATGTTTATTTTTATAACACGTTTCACCGCAACGACTGTCAAAGTACAGACTCACAGGACCCCAATAATATACAGTTATGTAAACATACTTATAACCTGTTACCCGGTAATAATTATTATAAAGATAAGAATCAGTATAACAACAATAAGCCCCTACTTCGTTTGGGGGTCTTGAAAATATCACAGTATGATTGAGCAACAGTTCACACGGCATGGTCTTAGATATTCTGTAATGTATTAATCAACTTTGAAAGTATAAAGGACCAAAAGAAAAAACCCTAATCCAAATGCTAGTCTAACGAAAAAACCGAGTTTTTTAAAACCTAAATGACCATAGGTTCTGATTACCCGTTGTATTTTTTATGTACATGAATTTTTATATTTCATGGAGCTAGATAGGAAAATATGTTATTTTGATCTTATTAGATACTGCATTATTATGATACTTAAGTATGTACTCCTATGAGAAGTTAAAAATGCAGTATTAATTTTTTTCTGATGATGTTTTTTTTGAAAGGTTTAATCTTAGAAAGTAGACTAAATGAAAAAAGAAAGAAAAAGAAACAAGTTGCTGTACTATTTTTTCCAGTACAGGTATCAGAATACGTATAACTGGAAATAATGAATTTTTCACACATTGTTCTTATTTTTTCCTGAATAACAGACGTTTACGTTTTTTTTCGCGGCAACCTTTTTTGAAAATAATTTTGTTCTCTCATTACAAGATAAGGGTACAATACATGAATATTAAGAAAAAATAATGCAAAAAATGCTAAATTTCCATTTGCTTTAACGAGCTTTAAACTGCACAGCAAT
The DNA here is from genome assembly GCF_031769215.1 of Ylistrum balloti. Taxonomy (NCBI): domain Eukaryota; kingdom Metazoa; phylum Mollusca; class Bivalvia; order Pectinida; family Pectinidae; genus Ylistrum; species Ylistrum balloti. The sequence goes on along the minus strand of NW_026782173.1, from coordinate 2,967,322 downwards.
CAAAGAACGAAAATTACCAAAATGTCCTAAATCCTTCATGTTGCTATATTAAGGTATTAAACTTTTTAAGACGTTATATTTTTCGATGAAACTATTCATGCTTGAAAAATAGTGTGCTTTATATTTTGAATTTTTCACCCAAAAAGGCAGTTTTCCCAAGATCAAGAAATAAGCCTAATGATTTTTTTTGAATTTTAAAAATCCAGGAAAGTGATCCTCCAAGTCGGAAGTCACGGGTTTGAAATCTGCGATTTGTGGTGATAGTTCATGCAAAAAGATTTTCAGAGTTATACTCACGAAAAATACCTAAGTTATTCAGGCTAGTAAGAAAATCACGCCGTCAACTAACCGTCAAAAAGTAGTCCACAAAGGAAATTTCTTCCCAAAACGTCATAAAAATCGCCCTTTTTGAAATTTTAAGTGCAACAAAAAATTTAAGTACAACTCTAGAAATAATAATAAAGTGAACAAGACTACCAAAGTCCAAGATATTATATTGGAATTAATTTTATATCTATTTATGTCGTATTTCCGATCAAAACATAAGAGTAGTACATCCTTAAAATTATCAAATTATTGATAAGGACCATAAGTGTATTCTAGTGTTTTCAACTAAGTCCAAAAAAAGTTCAGAAATACATATTGTGTTTATTGAATTAAATATCTCATGATAATTCTAAAATTAGATACCATATTTATACAGAATTTATAACAGTTTCTCATTTTCTCACGTACATTTCACTCGTAACACACACACACACACCCACCCTCACGCACGCACACACACACACGATATATATGTATATATGTGATACTTAACGGGAAACCTCTAAATTTAATTTTCATTGCAGTTTTAAAGGAAAAACGAACGACACATGAAACAGAGCTATGTTTAAAAAGCTCAGGAAAAATAGCGCATTCGTTGATGATTTGACGTTATGTTTGACGACAAGACGACACCATTTTGAATAGGCTGCTGTACGTGGTATACCACAATCTTATATGGTTTTCTGCTGAAAATCAATTAGAAAATTTAACAAATTAGAGAAAATCAAAGTCGCAGATGGGAATTATTTTATAGAAGACTAATGTAGTCAACCTTCACTTCTCTGCAAAGTTCAAAGAAGAAAGTTCTATCATCACCGAAAATCACTAGTGATGATGTAAATTTTCTTGTATCATCACTGCAGTGATAGAGACGTTATAGGTTTTCAACCTATTGGTAACTATAATTCAATGGTAAAAATGGAATGTATTACATAATGCAAATTTGATTTACTTTTCTTTATAAAACATCTAATTTACTTAATTAGATACTAAATGACTCAGATTTATTGAAGTAAGTGACCTGTGCACTGTTCCATCTTATTTTTGATTTTCTTTCGATTATTTTGGATTTTAAGGCCCTTCGCGTCTTTGACGAGTCATAGAAGGACGAAATAGCTTTATCATGTAGTTTAAATCATTGTTTAGTTCTACTGTATATAACTTTTAATATGTATTTAAATTTGCTATTCACTTGTGTGTCTTTTGAACAATCTCATAAGGAAGTCACATATTTAATTAAATAAATTGAATACCTTAATCTTAAAAATCATTTATCTTATTTAATTTGCCAATGCACTGAAAAAGCATTGTTCTACAAATAACTGAATGCTCGGCATACCTTAAAACTACGTAGTTTGATATCTATATATAATCCATATTGGGTATCTAAAGAGAATTTCGACGTGTACACAGCCTAAAACGAGGTTAAAATAGGAATAAAAGTAAAAGTGTTAGCATAAAAAGAAGAAAACCAGATAGTGGGGCATAGATCACGTCTTCTGCTTTATTCAGGACACCTGTCGTGTAAATCTAGCTAAATTCTAACAACAGCTAAAATTAAGTGATATTCTTAACTAACAGGAGAATGTAGACTTGTCAGTAAGGTCGTTATTCGATCTTACATATTTGTAAAACTAGGACAAACTAGGATTCCATCGATACAGCAAAAAGTACAAGAGACGCATACCAGCTGTTCTGCTTCATCAAAGACCCTCCATGATATCCTCAAAATGATAATTGAATTATTAATCTATTTAATCTGTTAACTACGAGACAATGAGAGTAACAAAAGAGAATCAAATGCATCTTGACGTAATATCTCAAAAAGAAATAGAACCTTTCCGAGTAAATGTGGTAATCACATAAATGTGGTAATCAAATTGCATCTCTTGAAGGCATGTATTTTTTCCCTCATCTGCTGGTATTTAGCACGGAAATTGTGTTACAGGTAAAAACTCTAGAAGATTATTGGTTGCGGAAGTAGGGGTGTAACAGTATTGAAATGGGGATTCTTTATAGTGAAATTGATATCAAATGTGCCTACCATGAAAAAGTTCCTGTATTCTCCGGTGAGAAAAAGGAAGGATTATGAAGAAGAGTATGAATAGGTGATCTCTGCAGGGTAATTTTTACAGTATGCAAATGACCAATAAATCAGATTCGTAATAGTCACATTTTACTTACAACTTCCTTCCATAGTAAGAAACAATAACAATCCCAAACGATTACAGGGAACAAGTACATTAACATATTCTGTTTCTTGGAAGTCCAACACCCGGAGACGAGTTTTGACCAATAAAATATCAAATTTGTTATCTGCTTTCTATTCGTTTGACACTGGCCCAGTTATAGGTGACCAGCGAAAATGTCGATAAGGGTATTGACCGGTGGTTAGGAGGTACAGGTCAAACCCCCGATTATGATTTGGCGACACGATCGTGCATTTGATATAAAGATATAAAACATTGATTAATATCAAATATGTTTGGAAAGAAGATTATGCGTGTTGCTAAAATTCTTCTGATAAAATTTGTTTTCGTTTTTATTTTTACTACTGATGTTGTAAAACTTTTCTTAAACTTTGATAACAAATGTTTTAACAAAATATATTTGCTACGTTGACTCCATATTTTGTTGTAACTCTTAGGCTTTGACGCTAAATCTAATCACAGTGTTGTTTGTATGTTGGAAGATTGACATCTTAAAGCACACCCTTCTCTCACGTTAGACTGTCATTGGTCGATAAGAATCGACCGTCAGTGGTGATTATTTTTGTACAGTCTTCGTCTAAAGAACGTTCGACTTGTACGCTGAGTAGATTCTTGGATGTTTTGAATGGACATAATAGCTTTGAGACAGGTATGGTTAACATGCTGGCTTGTATTATTCATAAACTGTAAAGCTGTAACAAATACAGCAGAATGCAAATTTGATTTCATTTGTTTATTTTTGTTTTGTACAAAAAGTGAAAGAATTCAGGTAGAATAGCGGAATAGCTATGTGCATCATGGTAAATTATTATTTTACACTACAGTCAACCGTCTATGAATTACAAAATTCATCACCACTTGAACAGAAACGTTAAAATAACTTCAACTAGAGTTAATAAATTGTAAGTTGAACGCAATTGGATGTGAGTATTTTTCTATTGAAATATCTTCCCTCAAAATATCAAAATTACTTTGCATGATTCTCGGCAATACTTTGAAATATTATTCTATTATTTTCATGTATATAATGCCCAGAAAAAGACCAATCATCACATTTTTGTGTCGTTACTTTTACATTTACATATTTTATTATCATTTGATATCAAATAAGAATAAGATATTTTCAGATACATCTCATAACTTTTGAAGATTAACAATGTCAACCTGAAATATTTTACAACATAAATTACAAATCTATTTAACAGATAAAATTTGAAATACCAATAGCAAGGTTTGCAGTAAATATCGTACATGGAACTCAAAAGGTCAAGCTTTACCATATAAACCACGTTATGCAATATATTATACAGTATTGATTAATACATCACTGGTAATCTCATTTTAATATATATTTGTAAACAAAAAACGCAGAAAAAACATAACCCAAAACATATAATACTGAAGAGAAATGACAGTTCCTCAACAAATATTACCATATGTACAAACTTGTAACATTTGATTCATTACTTGATAGTAATATAATGCAAGCTATAAATACGGATTGAAGACTTCAATCGCATTACATTTGTATGATTATGTCTTTATACAGATATAAATGCAAACCCCCGGGAATATTGTTTAAATGTTTTGTGTAGGAGTCAATATCGAAACTTTGAGTTCATACAAGGAAGAATTACTTGTTTAACCTAATTCGTTTTAAACATGAGAGTATATTTATCATTTGCGGAGAACTCTTTATCACAAATATTGCTAAGGTCAGTCCCTATTTTCGCATGACTGTACAAAAGAGACGCAGATGGGAGTACGACATTAAAATAGAAATCCAGAAGGGATAAACAGGAAACAATTTAAGAAAATTCTTTTATACAACTTTCTACTGCATGTCACGGTTTTCGAATGTGTATGTTTTGATGAATATAGTTTCAAAGTGTGGAAACTGCAAATATATTAATAAGCAAAATCGTACACAAGAGAAAATACAGTCATTATGTTACTATGATAACTGACGGATGTTTATCTCAACAGATACATTAACACTTTATTTTAGGTAATTTCTTGTAATGCTCTACAATAAGGTACATAGGTAAATGAAAGATAAACATATTCTCAAGCAAAGGTTCTACAATAAAGTTTTTGTCAGAAATTTTGCATTTGAGAGCATTTGGTGTGAGAACAAAAAATTTTTGGAGAACAGTTTTTGCCGATGTCTTTTGTTTTTTGCACAACACTTAAGATCATCTGTTATGCATGTTGTAAAATGTTTAGATAATATATCACTCGCACGTTCCACCCTTTTACTACAAGGAGGCAAATTATTTAAATAGCACAGTTTCAGTTTACTCATACAAGACTGCAGGACTGGCCACATTCATATATTTAAACACCATAAGACAAATAATTGAAATGTTCACAAACAAAACCAATGGTATTTCAATTGCTTCGGATGGGACAGATTTCCTCTCAAAACGTTCTGCTATTATCTGGCTATTTTACAGATTTCATAATTTATATCAAACAATTTATAATTGATGTTAGATAATTTAAAATTGTCTTGTAAATACCTATTTGTAACTTCACGATATACTTATCATTCTTTTGTGGCCATCTTTGTCACTTTAAACATTTGCTTGGTCTTTTCGTTTCCATCAACATAGTTTTGGTGTGTAATATTTCCATTTATCTTTCTTAATTTAAAAATTACTCCTAATCTCAACCTTAACTCATGGAGATGGCAGAACGCGGAAACCATCTATATGGTAATCGTATGAAAAGCACGAGAAAATAATCAGGTTGAATTATAGCAATTTACTGGTCGATTCTATATAACACACACAATACTGTTTGCTATCATTTTCCATTCCTGATATGAAAGGGCAGAAATATTCAAGTGTGTTCGTCTAGATTGCACCAATGCAGGTACGCTACGGTGATAGATGAAATGAACATTCCCTTAAATCTGTTGAATTTTAAAGCATTTTTTGGAGAAAAAAAAATCAACACTATGTACTGTAACATAACTTTGGAAACAGGAACAAAATCTTTAAATATGCTCATATTGTTCTTCAAATATATCAACTAGACCAGAGTTTTCAATAATTTTATCAATGACCTCAATAATATGATTATAAAGATCTGGGCTATCAGTATTTGGACCATAAACAACACCTAGTGTTATTCTTGATCCAATACTAGTGTCAGTATATACTCCCCAACCGTTAGATCTATATGAATTTATAAATAACTTCCAAAACCATATTTACATAAAAATGTTCTTTTTCCCCAATGAAATATGTAACCTGAAGTAAAAAAAAAAAAAAAAAAAAACCACTATTTGGGAATGAAAATAATTTATATTGAAAATAATTCCCCAGACACCGAGAGTTTGAACTGAAAATTACCACAATATTATCAGCTTGGTACAAACATAAACAGCCGGACAGCGTTATTCAAAGACATATGTTGCCTACCAGGTAAGGGACAAAGAAATACAGGAAGAAATGAAATAAAGTGTTTTAAAGGTATCAAATTGTAAGCGTAACACACCCCTTGATAGTAAGATAACACATCAAATTTAATCGGTTGGTGTTCAGTTAAAAGTGTTGAAAAAGCCGGAAGCGAAGATTTAAAACAGGAAATTTGTTAGCAATAGAAAAAGCAAATGGCTGGATCATGTTCCGGAAATTAAAAAAAAAGAGTTATATGAAGACGTAACGAAAGGAAATACTTTCATTTACAACAACATAATTAGTTTTAACATATTTTTTTATATTTATATACTCTTGTGCTTTTTCACAAAATACAAAAAATAAAAAGATGTGAAAAAGAAAAAAAGAAACGGAGGAGTCATGATGTGCATCACCCATCAAGGTTTACATATCGGTGTTATATTGTTTCAGAGTTACGAAGTGTAACTGAATAACGTTTCTTCTTATTGGATTCCTTTCGTCCCAATATTCGAGGAGCACTCTCACTATATAAGATAACACCACTCTATACAATAGGTAACAGGTACAACAAGTAACGTTCAACACACAAATCCATTTTGACTTGCATGGAGTTGTTTTCGTCTTCAACAAGGAATCAAAGGAGTGCCACATGAAAGGCTGTGTGTCCTTCCATCACTCAGAATAGCAGAGAGATGAACATGTATGCTATAAATGATTTTAGTTAGATCCTTAAAATGGTAACACCAGTTCATTTCGTCTCTCGTTCATATTCTCATGCTACTTTGTTCGACATGTAAAATCAAGAATTACGTTTCTGGATTTGCGTGTTTTGCGTGAAGAGACGCCATACTTTTGAATTAACAAATTTCACTTAGTTTTTCCTTGCGGTCTAAAAAGCAGAGTTGTTAAGATCTTAGAAAATCCAAAAAAGCAGACATGGTAAATTTCCTGTCTTTATATCTCAGCGTGACCTTGGCCTCACTGACTAATTCGAATCAATGTAGTAGTTTTATTGTGTCAGAAATCTGTCTGCATGCTAACCGTAACACATGCATCACACATGACAGCATCAGAAAATGTTTCAGTTTTTTAAAGACTTCTTATAGAAGTAGAAGAGAAAGAGAAGTGTTTATTTCGAGATTATTATAGTTTGATAAATTTCAGAAAAAAACATTTTTAATTGTTTCCGAATCTTTAGATATTCTTCAAAATGATTGATGTTCTGGTGTTTAAAATGCCTTCACAGCTTATTGTTTGCATTGTCTTTCCCTGCACAACCAACTATCATTAAATTAACCTATTTTTTTCTTTTGACATGTTCTATGTCGGTGGTCCAATGCTATCACTGGTATAAATAATTTTGATAAAATCCACTGCGACATTTATAAGTGCAATACCATTCGCCGAGTAAATAGCTATATGGTAATACCAACATGGCAACATAATCATAATCCATACCCGAATTCGATAAAACTAGGGTAAAATATGAACAAAAGATTTACACGGAGACTCATGAAAAAGTTCCGGTAGAGTAAGCGTCTTCTGCTGCATCGCCTTGGAAGCCTGATTCAATTCAAGTAAGTAAGGTCACATGTTCAAATGATAACAATGTATAAAACAACGGAACCATCAAGAAAGCTAACGAGCATCAAACACGTCCAGCTTCATATCATATCATTTCTCAATGAGATTACTATAACGATCATTAAACTTCCTCATGATTTTTATCAACCTGCACCTTTTGAACTCTTGTTTTTATGAATTTGTCCGTCAATTAAAGCTTCTTGCACGAAAATCATGAGAATAGGAACAGGCCCTTTAATATCGAATCAACTGTGACATGTAATTACCATAGGTTGGAGATACAGGGATATTGCTATCCAGAAATGGAAAATTCACGTTAGTAATCATCACGTTTATCATACAGCTTGGTAGTCCATGTTTGTTTCGTTGTAGGAAAAGATCGAATGAACAAATTCATTCCCTTTATTTATATATTGGACATATTGCAGGCCAATTCTAACAAGCACTGTCACCATTAACACCATCGAAATATATTATGCTAAAGGAAAATCCAAAATATGCTAGAATGATTTAATTACATTTCATATTTCTTAAAGTTTGTCCCTTGCAACGTCGGTTGCAATACTTCTTATCGTAAGCATTACTGAATGATATTGTAAACGATAATATGGCAAAGTCTCATGCATCATTTAAACATCGCATAACCTAACACGTTTATACATTTCTCCATATTTCTCCAATGAGTTTTATTCAAATAGCATTAACAAGTCTAGAAGAAAACATTGAATCATACCTGGAGATATACCTGTAAATGTCTGCACAATACGATTAATTACAATGCATGAAATTAAATGACTTGAAACATACCTCTAGAACTGCTAAACTATTTTGTTCCGTCAATCACTGTTATTACTTTTCGAACATAATATTATGTTATAAGGTTTTCGTATGCTCTAATGGTTTTAAATACTGATCCCATACTCATGCTCCTACGCGACAACCTTTCAGTAATTAAGTTTTGTTATTAAATATGAATCACCCCTTTTACCTTTGTATTTATTGACAATTATCTTTTTTATTGTTATGCTTCTATCTTCGTGTTACTTAATATCATTTAATAATTTACAAATCATTTGATGTCACAGATATCTTTCTTTTATTTTCAAGGCCGTCTGGGCAACATTACAATTATCTATCATTTCCAACACTCCAAATATAATAAACAACATTGCTTCATCAGGTCTATGTTAAACCACTTGTTGTTTTTGATACAAAAATAAGTGAAGGTCATGTATATATAGATGATACTATCCAGCGTAGTCAACATCTCAAAGTCTCAAGTATAGGCTCCACATTTAGCATCATGAGAGCAGAATCGATATATTATCAATGTACCCCTAAGCAGGCTATTTGGAGTCCATTTGAAGTACATGCCTTACAAATAACAGAGATGTTACTAAATTTGCTCAGTGTTTCTGTCTTTATTCGACAGTTACCTAAAATAGCAGACAAGTGTTTGTCCCTTGATAACAATGTGTGTAAAGAACGTGATAAGGGAGGTACCCTCTTAGCAGCGGGGATTCGGGACCAGCCCTACCTCTGTAGCTAGTGGTCACATAATGACATCCATATAAAAGGACTTCAACATTTTAAATCCCAACATTATCTTCTAAAACTGTCCAGAGATTACATTACCTTACTCTATAACAGACATGATACTTACTTTGACAATGGTGGGATTAGGCATTGTATTAACTTACTGGTACGTAATCTTATTTTATTCCGTTTATGAACCTTTATTCTGAAATTTGGAGTTCAATATTCACAATCTGCATTCCCTTATATAAAGGACCCATGTTTATATACGGTCATATTTGTTATGAATGTTGAGTTTGTAAATATCTATTTTATTGCAGGTATTTGAAGCTTCATTTTGGAGTGTTCGAGAGATATGGTATACCAGGCCCAAAACCTGTTTTCCTTCTCGGGAACATCATAGAAATTATGAAAAAGGTACAGACATTTTAAAATACTTCTAAAGTTATCAATGTTAATGCTTTAAAATCATTTTATGTATTTGGGTATTGTTTGCAATTCTATAAGTCCAATAAGTAATCGGCTTACCTTAATATTTTTGTTACTATAGGGACAACTGCAAGCAATAAGTGACTGGAGAAAGACATACGGAATAGCTTTTGGGTAAGTATGCTTTATAACAAAAACTGCTTAAAATAATTCGAGAATTGTTTCTATCATCTTATGTCATTTTTCACAGAAATTTATAATTGTCTAGTTCCTCTTTATTACTTTAAACATTATATTCAACAAATACAGAATACGTATAAAAGAGATATCTTAATTTGTGCGAACTAATTACACTAGAATTAACACTAGTGTGATAGCTTAACGAGTAAAGGCATGATTTATTAACATTCTTTAATGTGTTCTATTTTGTCAGATATTTTGAAGGATTTACCCCTGTTCTCTCTGTAAGTGATCCAGCTGTCGTTCGGGAGGTACTAGTGAAAGACTTCGCAAATTTCCAAGCCAGAAAGGTATACATTTAAATACAATGTAACATTTGAAATGGTACATACTAAAGCACGATCGCAACAGAAACAAATGATAAACAGTGAAATTATATACTTATATACATATATAAAAATCAGTTTGCTGGTAATCTTAATATAACTACATAAGTATTATAAGATCAATACTGCATTGCACCCTGTTACTTGCCGTTTCAGCCTTTCCCTCTTGCCCCAAGGAAGAGTCTCGGCCTGTTCCTGGAGAATGGCCATCAATGGCGGCGAAGTCGCAGTATTCTTTCTCCCGCCTTCAGCACAAGCAAACTGAGAAAAATGACAGGTGTTATGGAAGAACAGATAGACAAACTTCTCCATAAACTGGGCAATCAGCAGCGTGATGGTGCATTCTTTGACATTTACAGGTAAATATCTTCAAGGCTTATTACAATTTATTTTTCTGTATATTTCATGATATCTTAAGCCAGTTAGAAATAATGAAAATATATCATCACTAGTCATATAATCACATTTGGAATTTTAAAAAAGTATTTTTCTATTTGTTTTCATGCATTCATATACAGCATATGTCTAGAGGAAATAACTGTTTTCTCGTTTTGTTCAGTCAATTCCAAAGCCTGACGCTAGATGTAATTGGTCGTTGTGCGTTTGGCCTCCATACAAATGCCCAGCTGGATGTGACTGATGCTTTCCTCAATAACATCCAGACTTTGTTCCGGAATATGACCACTACCTTCATCCTCCCTGTTGTCAGTAAGTTACCATAGTAACATACAATTGTGAACCAATCGCTTTTGACTTCAAATGCTATGAATCCTCGTATCTTTTATTTGAAGCAGAATTCTGACAGCAAACATATAAAAATTCGATATATCCAGAAAAGTTCTGCTCTACGACTACTCATTACGTAATGAAGCTTTGTAACTTATAAATCTTAAATCCATATGCAGTGTAATAATGTGTAAATATTGTGTTACAGTGCTGTTTCCGTTCGTGCAGTACTTTATCTTCGCCATCAAGAACGTGATCCTCGCCATCGGCATGAACCCTGTATCATGGCTTCGGCGTCAGCTCATCGAAGTCATCCGTATCAGAAGGGCCATTGGGGTAGGTATAGGCTGCTGTTGTTGGTGTTCTATCATTAATTTTATTCAACAACGTAAGCCATTCAGTGTTATTAAAGGTCAGCGGTATATTTCTTGTTTTTCAAGAGATGTTGATTTTTCATTTTAGAATGACGATTCTGTGACAGACCTGATGCAGCAAATGCTATTTCATTCCAACAAACATCAACAAATGACTGACAGAGAAATTGTTGCACAAAGCCTCACATTTTTGCTTGCTGGATACGAAACTACCAGCGCCGTTCTAGCGTTCCACTGTCACGTACTTGCCCAGAATCCAGCCGCTCAAATGCGTCTTCGCAAAGAAATTACACAGCTCGGAGAGGTAGGCGTTTGTTTGTTATTTTACGTTTTGGAATGATTTTAAAGCATCTGGATCATTTTAAAATAAGTTTCACAGTGACATTAACACTAGAAATTTGAGTAAAACTGACTAAAACATTCCTTGATACTTGCAGGAAAAAATCAACTACCACTCCGTCCAAAACCTACCCTACTTAGACATGGTGTTTGACGAAGTGTGTCGCCTGTACCCCACTGCCTCTCTGTAAGTATAGTATACCCTTAACAAATAATTAAATAATAGGAATATTTTCACGTCGAGTTGATATTACCACATTATAAAAGATGTAATAATTTTCTTTAAAAGGTATAAAGAACTGAATATTTGGTTTTTGATGATCAGGAGAAAATCTATACGATAAATAATCATGTGTGATATGTCAACAGGATCGTTACACGCCAAGCAGCCGCTGCACGTACGATCGGAGACCTGCATATTCCCGCTGGTATGAACGTGCAAGTGGATGTCTGGGGACTTCACCATGATAACCAGTTCTGGAACCAGCCCGAGAAATTCATTCCAGAGAGGTAAGTTGCCGAACTTATATGTTAACATCTTAATAGTATCGATAATAGGAAAAACTAATCAACAACAGCCATTCAAATATCAGTTCTTACATATTTAATATTGGCAGTAATAGATGTATACTTTTATAGTGCATTGTAGTAGCTGTATTGAAAACATTATTATTTCAGATAGAAACCTTTATTTAACATCTAGATACATATATATAATATGAAAGTGTTTGTTTAAACAGGTTTTCTCAAGAAAACAAGTCTCAGATTCATCCATACACATTCATGCCATTTGGGGCTGGTCCACGGAATTGTATCGGGTCCCGTTTCGCCATGCTTGAAACTAAGATTGCTATTGCTCGTATCATCAAGAACTACGAGCTGAAATCCTCCAATATCTCACAGGTATCTACATGTCATATTAACAATGAAACTATTTTTATGAACCATTCAAAAGTGTTATTAACAATATAACCAGCAAGTGAACACACACATTTTGTATGCATTTTAAATATTTAAATTTCTATAGGCTATGGGAGCTTCTTCACATAGTTAAAGTGTCTTTTTTGTTTCCAGGATGGTTTGGCACTTCTATGTCGTGGTGCCATCGTTCCCAAAGATGGAGTATATGTAAAGCTGACTCGGGCAAGGAACTCGAAAGATGGATGAAGTTATCATACTTATATACATGGGTCACAATCCCAGTCGACACAGAATATCACTTCCCAGAGGTGTACACACGATGCTAGACGGGCATAGGATCCATTCAGGTGGTCCCGTCGGTGTCTTTTTGAATTAAGGGCTTCAATAATTTATCCTTGACTTCTGCAAACATTATAAAATGTTTTTGGTGGAAGGAACGTTTGACATTAACGTTGAGGTAAACAGATCAAAGCAACTATCCCTTGTATTTTCTGACGAATGGAACAGTTATCATACAGAATATGGAATATTGTTATAACAACAATGCAAAGTATGAACAACACACCAGTTCGTAATTACCGTATCATACTCATATCAGTTCTTGTGCGTGTGCAAAATATAGGCATTTGGTAGGAGCGAATCAATCATAAAAAGGGAAACTTTACTATGGCTATATTGGACTCTGAATATAGTTGTAAATATGTATATCTGAATTTTGTTCAATATTTGCACTAAATGGATTGAAAGATTATTTATGTAATTTTTGAACGATTCAGCTATTTACGTTTTATTTATAGATATAAAAGTAATATATTAAGAATCACGACAGAAACGTTTCAGACGGTCGTTAGTATATATTGTATATATTATTATGTATTTATATGTTAAGTTATCATTTCTTTTTAGATATGACCGAATCTCAGTTTTCTCCGGAAAACCTATAGTTTTATATAACAGGTGAAGTGTTAAACAATGAAATTTCAAATGTGTATTACAAACATGCCCCGTATTTCAAAACCAAATCAACGAAGCATTATGATAGCATCAAACTAGCCTTTCTAATAACTCACACTATAAGGGGGTTGAGTGTGTGTGTTAAAGGCGGGTTCTGCATAAGTTTGCAATTTTCTGGGTTCCTGTACCGTTTAAAAACTCTCCTAATGACTTTTATAACTGTTGTTAGCATCAAAATATCTCTCCGAAGGTCAGTCTAGACTGGCGAAAGTAGAGGAAATATCCTTTGTCAAAATGTGATTAGACATCTAGATTATAGATTTTACGCAGTGTCAGTTCACAGGTCTGTGCTCTTATAATGTCTGTTGGTAAAGGAATTCCATTGCTTTGTTTGGTTTTGATTCTATGTAATGCATTTTAAAGAGCTCATTTTACATATGATACAATTCAATTGTTCCCAAATGTAATCCTTTTACCATTATATGATAAATATCACGAAGGCACGCTAATACTGTTGTTACAATTGTTATTGTATCATTGGACCTATCAGTGTATTACAGAAAAATTACACAATTTGTGTGGCTACGTCTTATCATCGGATTAAGTAAGATCAATATGCAATTGTTTGATTCAAATTTCAAAAAAACTTTAAAAACATATATAGTTACAATGTTGTTATGTTTGTGATATGTTGACTATTTTTGCCAAAATGATATAATAAAACTCTCAATGAAATCACAAATGTTAATTTGTTTTCATTTCTTTATACTAAATTCATTCCCATCTAATAGAAGATAATCGTAATGTAATTTCTAATTAGAGGTCGCTTCGATTAGAGTTATTCTTCTTTAAGTAGTAGTTTAATGACTTACAGATATCCATTACCATGTGTACATTCTAATATTGTACCTTAAATGTTTATCTGTAGAGCACGACTTCTTCTATTCCGTCATTATTGCCACGTCTATCTATTAAAGGCTTGATCTCTTGGTTGGTTTAATCCTAGGATTATAATAATATTTAAGTGATATTTTTGCAAATGGTATTCAGTATAATAAAGGCTTACGAAAGTAATAATCGAACTCTATCTAGTGTTACTAAAAAGATATTTTTTGCTAACTTCAAAGAGTTGTTCCCCTTTCAAAACTTTTCGCGTGGACAACATAGGTAGTATCTGTTTTCCTTATCACTCAGAAGTTAACAGCTTTACTAAATTATATTTTATCTTTCATCATTTTATTCATCAGTTACATTCTATTCATACAGTTCCTCCACAGAGACATAGGAAAGCACAGGCCAAATGAGCTATGCTTAGTTACTTTGTCCTATCAGCCAAATATATCTGGAAAGTATTGTGGTCACAACATGATATATCATATGGTCTGTAACTGGAGAAATAATCCAAAACAATACCCAGGAAAGATTGAGAATACACAAAAACATACATTTCTTCTGTGTTCACTGTTTTAAACCATTACAAATATACTTTAGTATATTAATATCACAAGTAATTACATTGAACTTGGAATTGGCAATATAAGATTCTCAGATTCCAAGACAACAATCCTTTTTATTATAGAAATTAAATAATGACTTGAAAAATAAGTTTCATGACTTTGTAACAGAACAAGTCTGTGTCAGACCAGAATAACATGTCAGGTATATACAACCATTTGCGTTGAAATATCAATTATCGCATAAAAACATTGTACCTGACGTGAATTCAGTTACTTTGTTGTAAGCAACAATTTCAAATTTCAGCATTCTTTTAAAGCAATACAAATAATCCAGTCAGAGAATCGAACCCTAACAAATATATGTGATAGTTCATTATAACTTGATGTCTTTAATTCCAGTTTATAATTTCTACACAGATCAAATAAGGATAATCGACAACGCATCGAAAATGTTAACATATATAAATTGTGTACCACCTACTTGATTTATTAATATGAACTAAGAAATATACTCAAAAGATATATTGCAAGTCATATATCCTGGATTAAGTGTCTCGAAATATACATTTTAAACAAAGATACACTATGTATTTCAAATCGCCTTTTTATAATCTATGGGAGTTTAACATTTGGGAAAAGATAAGTCAATTGTTTACATTTTGCTCTTTTAAAGCGATCTGTAAGTGGATGTAAATTACTACCATTTACACTTATGACATATACCCAGTTATCTATAACAAAGTTTTAACGCATTTTATTGAATGATATTGTTAAAGTTACGAAACAGTTCGCACAGCGGTAATAGGTTAATTTATTGTTGAGAGGCTTTGTCATGTGAAATGCTTAGGGACTGTTAAGCTGTACTTATTGTCTACTGTATGTAGAGAGTGTATCACTGATGATTTAATTGGTATCCAGATGTTTATATACTTTCATTGCCAACATAAACATGGTACTTGCTTGTCTCTATTCTTATTATCAGTATATTTTCTGAGTCAGTTTAGGGGATAAGAACATCTTACCAGTACAATATTGAAAGTTAAACAACAGCAAGTCTAAAAAGTCCTCATGCATCTAGGTCTAAACGGATAAGAGTTTCTATTTGACAAAATAAGTGGAACAAGTAGCTAAAATGATATACTCGTTGATGAGTAGTTCCCATTAATCAATAAGATAAATGAAGTTTCCCTTTACGTGTCCCTTTTATAACTGCAGCAGAATTATTATATTTTTTATGTTAGCATGATAAGTGTTATGACGAGGAAAATGGTTTTCAAAATCAAACCTTTGGAAAACATCATCTTCACTGTATTGCAAGACAATTGAAATATAGAATAGGGTTGCTAAAATGTTCCAGCGGAAGTTATTAAGTTAGCATTTTACATCCATTTGAAAAGTTACGTTTGGTAAAATGAGTGTGTCTGGTATATGAAAATTAGGAATTTATTGAATTATGTTTTTACTTTCTTTTTCTATATCTTTGGATATTCCTCAGTCGCCTCTTCAGCTTTAAAACAAGCCAATATAATCACAATCCAAAAGGAAAATAAGACCAGGCGTTCTGGAAGAGTAAGTGTCTCCTGCTTCATCGACAACACCTGCTATGTAAATCTTGGTCAATCCCAGAAAGTCATGGTATACGACAACGTAACCAACAGTTAAACTAACAAACATCAAACACGTATATATGTAACATTTATCAACTTCGAGATCACTATAAAGACCTTAAAACTATCCCATAATTCACAAACATTCATGTTTTAAAACTCCTGTGATTAGTCTGACAGTTGACAATTTCTTGCACGAAAATCATGATAATCGGAACAGGCCATTTGATAACGAATGTATCGCGATATGTAAATACCATAGGTTGGGGATGAAGGGATTTTTGCTATCCAAAAAATGAAAATTCACAATAGAGGAATTAAAATGATCACGTTTATATACAGATTTGTGGAAAGCTGCCCATGTTGGTTTTGTTGAAGGAAAGCATCTCGATAAGCGGCTGATGTAGAAGAATTCGTAGTGTCCTGGATTTCCAATTCCCATGGATATATACAATGAATGTGGTCAAGAAATTTCTTGTTATTTAAAGACACGACGTCATCAATATACAGTTTGATTAAACGACTTTTGAAGGTTTAAGGTTTTTGTGACTTGTTTGGATAACACTTCAATAAAGCCTCCTATGAAAACAAAAACAAGTCAGTCAACAGGATTCGCAGTTAGTTCCCGTAAGTATACAAATAATTTGTTAAATAATCTTACCACCAAACTCGACTAAGGTGTTGTCAACCAGAAGCTCGACCATTTTTATTATTTTGAAAAATCAATTGTTCTTATTGAATATAAAAGAGGGTTTCGAAAATTGGTCAAAAGGTCTTTGGAATTCTTTAAAATCCATTTACTATTAATTCCTTTTCGTCTGTAAACAGTATCACAATAAGACTGTTAACCCAGGTTTGATAGTGCTAAGAATGGGGGTTAGAAGTATTAACATCGATTTCGTTGAAAAGCTAGACAAACCAGCAAAAACGTTGTTTATATAGATACTTGTGAAGTTTAGACATTCAATACAAACGGAGGGGGCCGGTATCCTTATCATTAATAGGCAATCTTAATTATTGTAATACTGATGCATGGTTAGCCAGCTTTTCTTTTACGAAAGATTACATAATGTATAGATAGAGTTTCCTTCGTTATCAAGCAAGCCCTGTTCTATTTGTATACAGGAAATGCAGAAAAGAATCAAGTTATTAGGCGTCTTTTTTCAAGGCGCTATCTTTAAGTTAGGGTTTAATATTTGAATCGGGAAAAGGAAAGCAGTATGTTCTCGTTTCACCAATTCTGTGGCATCAACGGAAATTGGTATTCATATTCGAACAAACAGATGGGGTTTCACCATATTAAGGACCCTTCATGAAAAACTCTCGAAGCTTAAAATTTTGAATAATGCTTAAATCACCAGTTATTATGTGCCTAGTTGGACCTTATATTTACAAATGGGGGTGAAATAAGAATAAATTGACGGAGAAGTTCTTACGTCGTTAATAATTAAAATTAAGGCCTTTCGCATAATTGAGTCTTAGAAGGTGAAACATCTGTATGTTGCAGTTCAAATCATTGTTTGGCTCTACTGTTTTTTTATACAACTTACAAATATTTCAGCTTCATATGGTGATAACCTTGTCTCAACACTGAAAGCATGTCTAGTTCCATGTTTTTGAACGACAAAATGCTTTATGTTTTGCGTAGGTTTTGTCTGCAATCATAATCACACAGCCATTATAAAATGGATGTTTACAGAAAATGAATTTGAAGTTAACCCTTCATCGTTTTACTGAAAATTAGGTATCACCCTTTTTTAAATGAAAAGATTTCTAATTTGATTTCTTCAAAGATAGGATTATCAGATTAACCTTACTTCTCCTCAGACAAGATGACCATGACTTACGAAAAGGGAAAGCAATGGATAAAAATAATGTTTTTGTTGTTAAAATTAATAAAATTATCATTTTGAACGGTACAGTTGAATTTGCAAAAAGCTTTCAACAACCTGATGATCATTATCAGATTTGATAGAATATATATAAGAATATTTTGCATAGAAATTGATGTATTGCTTTTTCAGCATCTATTTATAAATGGCGATGTGTAAAATATCTCATTACTGAAGCTTTGATGTCATATTTCAATGCTATCTTTAAAAATGCAGGAATAGGTAATATATTAGACACTTATTTTCTTGTGTGAAAGTACTCATTGATTGTTAAGTTAATATGTACACTTATTGATCTTGCAATATTGTTCATTTCTCTTATTCCTTGTTACACAAGAAGTTGATATATTATATCATATTATTTTATTTTATATTATAGTTCCGAGTTGGTCGAATAAGCAATTTTCCTTATTTCCTTTATTCTATTTCGTACCAAAAAAATTTCCAAAAAGTTGACATTTTTCTGTTAACAGTTTAAGTATAAAAAACAACAAAAAATATTTTTTTCAACAATTTTTGTTTATTTTTTGTGTTAAGGCCAACGACATGCACTTGATGTAGAACAACATCAGTGGACGTTCGAAAGCGGATGTTTACAGATAGGTTTCCTGTCGAATTGGCATTGCATTTTCGCCCTAATATGATTCACTATTCATCAGACTACACAACAATCGCTATCACCCGGTAGAAACGTCACGTCAAAGTGCAAGTTATCTCACTTGTTGACCACAGTTCTCCAGGGCAAGTTGTAAAGTACACAAGTGTACAACTAAGGAAATATGGATAACAAGTAAAGCACCTGCACTGAACGTCCGGGTGACTCGGATTAAGATATCAATCGGTAAAGTTGTAATGTGATATAAAAGATATATTAATGCTAGTTAATGATATAAAACATTCCTGTCAAAAATGTCGGCTTTATATCCAAACAGATTTGTCATGTGATGATAACATCCCATTTCGCTTATTTTTATACTTTGACAGTTACAAATGTAGAACCGTATGACTCGTACACCAGACCTAAGTGTCCTGGTCTGACGAAAACAATGAACGAAAGGAGACGTTATCCTGCATAGCTGTGATGTCACACTTATGATGTAATAGGGTCCAAGGTTGGCGTGACGTCATACGATTCTATTTTAGCTAATGAAAATACATGGATAAAAGTGAACCAGTAAGAGGAAAAACAAGCAAAACATGACCGATTATTTTGCTATATTTGGGGTTGCAAATACTAATGACATTTAAGTCACCGTTATAAGGTGTAAATATGAAAATAAATTAGGAAATTTTGTTCAAATCAATCACCATTATGACAAGACCTAACATATATATTAGAAACTTCATACACACATGTGTTAATTTACAAACAAAACAGAGAAAATAAATAAACTAGTTACAAATATCATAACAAGATTATTTACAATTTAAGGAAACACAACAATAAAATTCTCTATTTTTGATTGTAGTAATGTTCTCATCAAAACCTATTTACATCAATACAGTAGGGAGAAACTCCTGTATACATTGCTGCGCCCAAAATACTGACAGGCTTTACTGCAGACAGAAACGACAGCTCCCTAAACAAGTACAGGTGTTTACTAGGGTAAGACGGTAATCTGGTGATGTACCTCAGCGAGTACTATCATTTGACACTGGTGTGTATCATAACGAGACCCTTATTAGGCGCGGCCGTTTGTCCCGGGGAGACCTTGGAGAGTGCATCCATCTCCTCAGATACATTGCAGCAGTCGAGCTGTGTGTTGGCGTGTGTACACAAGATAGCACACACGTGGGCAGTATTCCAATGGAGGGGCGATGGAGGAGGAGTATGTGGTCGCACTGAACATAAATTCCTTTTGTTATATAACCCAAAAAACAAAAAGGAAAAATATAACAGCAAACAAGTCAATTAAAACAAAATCCCGGGTAGTGCTAATCACAGACACAGTGCAAGAGGTAGCTACTCCCTAAAAAACCTCACTAATCTAGGGGAATGCTTCTGGTATCCATAGTAACAACATAACAAACGACAGCAAAATAAGACGGGAGCTGGACGCCTGCCCAAACCACTATTCTCCTCACCAAGACGACGGTACATAATTTCCTCATGCAGTGGTTACCGCCCAGATACATGTGATGTTGGTCTCCAAGTAACAATAAAGGAATCGAATGACACAACAGTCTAGCTGGAGTACATGTATTTTGGGCACACAATCATCTTAGTTTCTCTATTCATTCCTAGGTTTTCTTTTTGTTTATATTTTTCGCCATTTACTTCCCTTTTTAGTCTTAATGTCAGTTGGTATGTAAAATTAATCCAAGCAAACACGCACGCACAGCTTTATATACAAAACTATAATATAGTCATGATCACGACTGTTTGGAATCTTGCATATTGAACCACACAAGTAAGGTGAAATATATATATCCAACTTTCACTCATGTATAGAGGGTCATTATTATAATCCAAATTATATGAATAAAGGCGAGGAAAAAGTTAAAGGGATCACAAGTCGGACGAGATTATCATATGTGACGGCACCATGTTGTGATACGAATCTGCGGCACGGTGACCATATTGTCCTGGACCCGCGTTGCCTCCTGGACCTCCAAACCTCGCGACATTTTTATTATTATTGTGGTTATATGATCCACTCATTTCCGGGTTCCAAGCCCTCATTCTGGGGTTGTAGTTTTCTTGTGTTGCCTTGAGGGGCTTTGGCGGGGGAGGCGGGGGCTGTTCCTGTTTATTTGACAGCTGACGTTGAAGCGTGTTGTAACCATAATGTGCATCAGCTGGAGCAAAAGAGACGAAGATTATTACATCATCGGTATAGTCGGTGCTAATTTTCGAAGTTAATAATGAAAGACAAGAGTCAAAATTAGTATGGTAATGTAATATTGGAACAAAATCTATAATTGACCAACATTGTCAAGAACAAAAGGACAAATACGGAACTGAAAATGACTTGAAACCACAAAAAGGCACACGAATACCTACCGTGCTAAAAGGGTACAAAGTACACATGTATACATAAAGATGAAAAAATGTATGATATCGTGATCATTATATCGTACTTATCCTGTTTATTTCTGCAGCTTATATCAACTAAGACATGTGAAGTCGCCTGCACCTATACCGTATGATTTTTATTTCCGGAACAGACACATTCTAGCTGTCACAGAATACTGGCATTTGAATACAACAAGAAATAGGTACAATGCACTTCCTAGATGCGGGGCACAGAGTATTTTGAATAAAATAGATTAGTGTTATACCAGGTATCGGTCACAGATCTTCCTATTAAAGAATTGTCAATTATACTTCAGAATTATCTCTACTATTTCCTTAAAACCTTCTAAAAGATGGCGTATATAACATATATAACATTCTGAAATAAAAAAGTTCAGTCTGTTACAGCGCAAAATGATAAATCCTAACGTCGTCAATCATTGCCTTGATGTTAAGATTACTTAGATTTGTAATCTCCGAAGGGTGCTTCGATTGGACCTTAATTATTGGATAGTGTAAAAATATCTTTTTTTGTCTTTTATGCCTGATTGAGTTATTTTGAGCAACAATAATATACATACTTACAACGTATGATTGATGGAAATCCGATGAGGCATCGGTCATTGCTTTAAAAATACTTTTGCATGTTACAACATCACATTTAATAGCTACTCGAGATTTTTCATCAAAATTGATATAACACCTGTTGATATTTCTGACAACACACAGAGCAAATATTTCATATACCTGTATTTTGATATATATATAAGTCGTGTAAATACAGTCTTAAAAAGTCTTCAAATGAGTTTGTTTAACATTCAAAAGTCTTCTTGTTATATATTGACGATGTTCATAAACAACTCCATCAGACTACTGGCACGTCAAATTTTATTTAAAAAAAACATCACTTTGTTAACCGTACTGTGCAAAACCATTATATCATTTAGTGTTCGTGTTTATATGGCTGCCATTCAGGATGGTTTCCACAATGTCTGTCTTTCTCATTTTATAAGATTTTTCTTCTAAAACTGTAACATAAGAATAAAGCTGCATGTTCTGCAATCAGGCAAAGAAAGACCCGCAGAGATTTCATGTTATGAGAGATTTTGACTGGAACATTCCGTAGTCTACCTACGCGTTTAAGAACTCTCAGGCTGGAAAGAGAACGTTCTCTACGACCTGTTGACAAATATATTGTTATCAGTCTGGCACACGACACTTTATATAAAACACTTAAAACTAAAAAGCCAAGTCAGAACTGACAGAACACGTGATCATCTGATTTTGACAAAAACGTAACAAATGCACGTATCAGCCAAAATACATAGCATCTTTGTTTTTATTTGAACCAAGACAAAATATAGAAATAAGCAGGATTACGACGTGAAATGATGAGACAAAATAGCCTAGTGAAGCTAACATCTACAGCATTCAGCATGCATGATTCTATTAACAACCATCGGATGGAGCGCGGGACCCCAACATGAATACATAGTAGGATTGGGCACCGGGCAGTGTATTGGATGTTGAGGGTGATGGAAAAGTGTACTGAAGAGGTCAGGTCATGATAGGACGTTTGTCTCTCGTTCCCGAGTTGGAGGAGGAAGCATGGGAATGGACAGACGGATGGAGGGCCGAAGTAGACTTACCTTCACAAAGATGTACCTGTGTTTGGACAAGAACGATTTTAGGATGGTGTGCCTTGGGTATTCCATGGGCACAGTACATTTTAATTCTGCATTATCTATACTGTATTGAAATTTAATGTTTTCATCTCATGAAAATTTACTTTTTTGTCAGTTTCAAGCCTTGCTCTAAGGCTGTCATTTTCTCCCCCAATAAATTTGTTAAACATCTATCATATTAATTAATTATAGATGAAAACATTTTTAAAGTTAAAAGTGGTTGGAGTACAGTTATAAGTTTAACACATTCTGGGTGTTGTTTGTGATTCTTTGTAGAAGTTTGTAAAGCAGATTTTTGTTTTTCGTCCTGCAACAGATTGCAATCTAATCCGAATACATTTTTATCATCTATTGTTTCATCTTAAGTCAAACACTGATTTGTATCTCTGGAAAAACCCTAAAGGAGCCCAAGGAGTTCTTAAAACTAAAACTAAAACAAAGGATGGCCGCGCTTAACAAATTGTTGACCTGATGCCTCTGTATTACCCCATATGTCGTAAAACAGTTTTTAAATAATAAAATCGTTTGTAATAATGTTGGGAAACATTTTAATAATTATCAAGCTCTTGATGTCTTAACACCGCATTGGGACCAATGTGCCATGAATTCAGCTCCTTATTGCAATAATGTAAAGGTAAGTAACCCTGTTCCTTTAGAGTAGGGCTGATAGTGAGGTGTCTCTGTTGACGTATATGTAACTCTTGTTGGACATTCCCTCCCCTCTGTAGGTATCTAGGATAAAACTAGGGACACGTTATGATCGGTATGATGCCTTCTTTTATTAGACCCCCAGATAGCTGTATGGGTTTTTTATAAACTACAGCGACATTTAGCGATTAGCTGACTAATCTCAACGACCCAATTGATATATCATAATTTTGGCTTTATCAGTCATTATTCAGCTGAAACCTGTCACAAGGTTACATTAAGCTGCCAACTGTAAAAAAATTGGCATATACCCTGCTATACAAAGCGGTTATCTTGATATACAAACTGTCCCCGATTGATAGTAACCAAAGAAACTAACGTGAATATAAGAGCTCATATGTATGTCATTATACCGCTACTTACAGTTACCAATTTTGTTGGCTACTTAGATATTGTGTGAAATAATATCACCTATTGTGGAATTGAAAGTCTATTATGTGATATGCATACGGATGTGCTACGTTCCTCTTAACACATTTCACTTTATATTTTACTGGAAAAACAACGCAAAAGAAAGTGACACACTGCGTGGGAGGTATAGAGATACTTCACACTGAAATATGTGATAAAGTGTTTGTGTACACTCTGCCAGTGCAGCAAGGTTTTACTGTGAAGAAGACAATAACCGTTTAATTGCTCTGTTGCTACAGCTGTACGATATTACGTCCCCTTCACCATGTGCTACTTATTGCACATAGAAAGCACGTACATGCACGTGTGTCTCGTGGGCGTATAGTTAACATGAATACAAATGAAACACAGTGTTCCTATAGGGGATATCCCTAGCAACAACTATAAACAGTTAGATCCAATTAGTGCACAGCTCAATTAGCATTAGTTGTAGGCTAGATTTTGTGAGGCCTAACATAACCATACACATTCGCTTTCACTAAGCTCTAAGCACCCTATCACGTAAGCTTTCACTGTCTCATATATAAATCTACGGAAAAAAAAACCCACTTCGGCTGTTTTATAGCAGATATGTTCTTAACGTTACAAATATTATCCAAATTTTTAATATTGAGTTAAATAAACGTTAGTATTTTTCATAGCATATCCCAAAATGTATTACTTTCTTTTTCCATGTATTAAGTGGTAAAATGAAAGATTTCAGCTTAATGATTATGTTTTCTTTGATGATTATATAATGCTTAGATAATTTTACGTGTTGTTGTTATGAGATAAATTATGTATAATTGTATATATTGTATAGCAGTTGAGAGAAGTATACAAATAATTTAAAGATAATGTGCCGTCATTTTCCAGGTAAAAATACAAAAAAGCATTAAACAACAGACTACTCACCCTGAACGGTTGTTGATGCGGGGCTACACCCCCATCCTTTGGGAGTACGGTTAAAGTTTGGCCCAGTCACTGTAGCAATATTTTGAGTTCCGGTTAAGTCATGGGCGACGGGAGGGGCCGGCTGTGGCAGCTGGGGTGCCGGGGTATATTTTTGCTGTGGGGTGGGTTTTGTATAGTCCATGTAGTCAAACGCACTATCCACACGTCCTTGGGAATTACCCAAGGCAGCCTCCCATGGAGTGGGAGCCTTGTTCTGCACGGTGGTTGTTGACTCCAAAAATGAATTAATTTTCTCTTGTGACAACATCGGTTTTGGGGCGTTGCGTTCGTCGATGACCCATTTTTCAGATCGTGCTTGACGTTTTTGAAATAATTTTGCTCCCCTGTTTCGCTGGTTGTGTAGGTCGGCTACCAGGCTTTGACAGGTGCTTGGAGACACTGCTTTGTGATCGCATTTTTTCTGTTGTAACCTCAATTGTTCAAATTCTTGCTGTGAAATACTCATTTTTGGAGTTCCGTCCTCTGTCAACAGAATGCGGTTCTTGATGTTCGGTATTCGAAAGGTGAACAGTGGGCGGGATCCACCGTCGGTCAGGTGGAGTTCGCTGTCGAGGTCGTGTAGGTCAGCTACGTCCCCGGCTGAAGACGATCCGATGTGTGACTCGCCATCGTGTATCCATTTGCTAGCGCGTCGTTTACGCTTGGCAAACATCTTGGCTCCTCTCGCCTTCTTATTGGCTGCCGACGTCAACGAACGCGCGATTTTCTTACATAGGATGATTTGGTCTTCGATGGTAGGGTAGTCAGTGTCAGGAGCATCGTAGAAAGCGGAGTCGTTGTAAAGTTTCTCTGTGGGGACAATATAGAGGGTTAGTTACTCCACAATTAAAGTTAGTCAATTATGTGTGTTTTAAATCAAATGTCAACTAAATTATGACTTCTAAACAAACAATATATTGCTCCCTTTCATATCTTATCAGTTTTCATTTGAGTGTAACGTTATGGATAGTATGTTCGTAAATAAGAATGATATCATTTAACATACATCAATTAGTCCGCCCGAGAGAATTTAGTAACAGTACATATCTAACACTCTCCCAATGAAGTCAATCGTTTCCATACAGACACATTTCAATGCTTCTTGTAGAATGAAATCCGAAGGAACGAATACATATTTTCCCATTCTTACTTACAATTCAAAGATTTCGAGTAAACGATGCAGACTTAAGAATGGACCCCCTTTCCGTGCAAGAACAACCTGCTCTAAAAGCAGCATGGGGAAGAACTATTTTGCTGAAATGTTTTATGCTTTAGCAAACTTGGTTTTGACGTCATTTCTATATCTTCTATTATATCTTGTATATAGAAGAGATCAAACGAGATGTTATCCAGATCTACACAAGAATTTGGTAATTAACAATGGCAGCACCGGCCTGCGTTCTGAGATACTGAGCCGACAACATCAATAGCCAGCGGCGTTACACAGGTTGCTATACCTGGATAAAAGGGAGATGTTTTCACATGTAACTTGTATTTTTTATATGCAGGTATAACTACTGACGTATTCCTGAGAGGCACTTATATCGGTACATTTATGATAATCAAGTTATATACAATACGTAGATACGTATATTAATTAATTTTCATTACAGCAACAAAAAATTCCAACATCCCTATTATGATTTGAAATGGTAATCTGATGAATAGACTATATTCTAAAGTTTGTTATGTTAGACCACATTTATTAATTAATGACTGCTATCTCGTCGGTACAGCGGGTAATTATTTACCATGTTTAACTTAAAATGCCAGCTCATACGAATTTTGTCCTTGAACCAGCATATTGGCACGAGTTCAATGTCATTATTACGTCACATGGAACAGACGGCTTACGAGAAGGTACAAGTACTGGGACGTGAAGGTAAAGATCAATGATGCAAGGTAATGGTAATCCGAGGTGGAGGTCATTACTGGCGTGGTAAACGGTAACACATGTCTACAGCACCACCACCGGGCCGCGTGGCGCTAAATGGCGTCACAATTGTTGTGTTTATAGTTAGCCATTCTTTCGTTTTGACCTTCCAAAAAAAAGTAAGCTTTGTGTGGGATAAAACGGGCTAAATTCTGGCTCTAGAGAAAGGCCAGAGATGAATCACTGATCTAGTACAACGGCAATCATAACCACACACCTGTATATTATCTCTAACAAACAGTGGTTGACACCTTCAAATTCCGACGGCAGATACTGACCTCCCCGGCTAATTTATCATTGTTACAAAGATATAGCCCTGGACATCGACTAGACGACAAGGTATGGGTATCTTTCACCTTAGATTATATCCCTTAAATGACCTCATACCCAGAATAGTAAATGAATCTGTAATCAACATCTCATGATGTAAAAATTAAAAGTGAGTCTATCATCAACACCGAAGTTCTTCTATAGAAATTTACAGAGAGAAAAAAGATAATAATAATAAAAATGCTCTTGTATCATTCATCTGAAGAAAGCAAATATCGGTAACAACATTATCTGCAATATATCCTGCTTTGTTATGTAATGGCTTTAAACCTAGGAACTTTGGAATATATCAGCTACCGACTTTAATAAGTATATCTATCAGTTTGAAGCAATCTATTCATATCACCAATAAATGATGGATTCTGCCAAAGATTGGACAGAGAACAGGGTAGAGAAAGTCATAAATAGGGCATCACCTTCAGCTGTTACATGTGAACGTGTTGAACACGTGTTACATGGACTGTAAGTGTTTGTTACACAACCAACTGATGTACAGCTCAGCCCACGGGAATCAATTCAGGAGCGAGAGACTGTTATATTATTCACAGAGGTGATACTCCTTATTACTGTGAAATAATAGAGATTGGCATGATATTGTCTCAGCGAAGAGACAGAATTAAATTAACACTTGCAGTGCAATGTCCTTAAATTATGCTTACCAACAAAGTATTTATAACTATATAAGCATGACGATGATACTTATAGGACTAGACATTACTTAAATCTGTTGTAGATGCGAAGCTTCCTTACAAGTCTTAATTCTATATTAACATGGTTTAAATGTTGTATGGTTGTTGATCGCCTCGTGAACAGCCAAGATAAATTTAAGGCGGAGCTGGTGGCTACCTCACTGAACAACACACGGGAGGCCCGTTGCATGTTATCCGTAACCATAGACCAGTCTGTTTCTGTTTCCCGAGAAACATAAACCGCCACGCACTACGGCCTTTCACTGTAAAGTTGTGTAACGTAGGCCAACTCTCTAACCGACCGATTTATTATAGCTCCCTTTTGTAAATGTAAAAATATACAAGACTTCTCGATGTAAGATATTTGAAAAGAGTAAATAAAAATATCAATTAAATCTTGTACTCTTGGAACAATTTTGCTGCTATTGCGTTGTCAGAAATGTTATGAGATCCAAGCGCCACGCCGCCCACTACTTAAAGCTCAAATTTGTCTGTTCTGTTGATCTAGCGACTGTAATATTTATGTGCATAACGTAATTTCCTGTTGATTTGTTTTGTGAAAATTGTAAATATCAGAACTGTAATTACATGGTTGTTATTTTATTGAATTCGTGTAATACTGTTACCCAACGTAACTGCACTTTGATGGAGGTACTGGAAAATAAAACAAGAAAAAAAGGCCCTTGATAATTTGCTTTTGAAAATGTAATGCGGAGGATAGAAGTGATATCACTGCTGTAATTGAGCTGCATGTATTTACAGTCATGTTACGTCATCACATAAGTCAATGACGTCAGACCACATTAAGAATGCACTGGCGAATTGCCAACAAGGTTCCCACGCTGTGGTTCAATAGAAGATAATGAATGTTAGAGAATATGCTTGTTCGGTGCTTATTAATAAAGACAAAATGTAGTAGCCCTAACGAGGACCAGATGTCAATATTCCTTGACACACTGATGTATATTCATATTGTATTTATACATAGCAAAAACCGTTATCAGATGACGTAACGTCACTCATGCACTGACCTGAGTATCACCATATGACAAAATGCGAAGAGTACAATGTATAGAGTAACCTTCAGACACTATGAACATCTTATTTAAATGATACTGACTATTTAGCAAGAACTTGACACGATAATCAGGAGGTGTATATAACGCAGTTTTAACACTAATTAACAGCATCTGAAAGTATTCGAAGACGTTTAAGGTCTTGTCTCTTGATTGATTTGATCAAGTTGTTCATTTCCAGTAAGTGTATTGACAATCCGGATACGGCACTCATTATACCACAGCGCTAAAACTAACTCTTCAAACTTTCATCAGACAACCATTAACAGAACTTACTATTGTCTGGTCATTACATATGACCTGCGAATAGACCTATGCACCGCTGACCCTTGAATTGACCTTCACAATGCTCTTCTGATATTGTTCATGTGTCGAGAAGATTCTCATATTAACTGTACCTTGCCCAATGAGACATAAGTATGCCCTCTCGTTAAGGGTGTTTTCCGTTGGAATGATTTTTTCGTTTCTCTCTATGTATATATATATAAACAATAACGTTACAATAACATACGCAGAAGGTATAAGTGAAGGTTACATGTGGGCTGTATTTTATTTCGCTGGAACCTTTCCACTATACACAAGAGTACAAAGGATAGACCACTGCGCCTAGCACTTAGACAAGCATTTTCCTAGTGATGGTTACACCTTAACAACTTAACAAAGGTTCTCGGTCCTACACAAGTATAGTGGTATATAACGACAACCTACAGTTCGCATCACTATCTGATATGTTGTACACGCAGTGTAAACCGAACAATGCATTGTCGTTTCCATCTTTCCAAATTGCAGAAATATCTATACAAAATGTACTTATATTTGAACAGTAAAACATTAACGAGAAAATCTCCTGTATTGTCGTGACATTATATAATGAATGAAAGTCTTGTTGTTGTTGACGTTTATAATGATTTGCAGCCATGAATTCACAGTATTGGACAAGGATTACCTACTGTCTAAAGTATTATCTCGATGTTACGGACAGACATTTCGGTAAGTCGGAATTTCGAGTTTTTAAGTAAGTATTGAAGAAAGCAGTGTTACGAATTTAACTTTTTGTAAATGTTAGGGGGTGGGGGTTGTACAAATGGAGCCCATGAAACGAGATTTCGTACAGACATGAAAGTGTATTGGTTTCAAATAGTATCTACTCATGATACCATTATGAAACAATAAGGAGGTCTGTACATGTATATTGGAACAAGTTCACGGAAAGTATATCAAACAGTCGGAGACATGCTTAGTGTGGACATTTAGAGGACGATGATGTTGGACAGAAATGAGGGACAATATGACAGAGATGACAATAATCTAGGGCAGGGGAGATGTACATGTAATGGACCGTAACACGAAAATACGCTGACGACAAGGTGGTAACATAGTAATATCATACTTACTGTTATCTTCTGTGGTCGGGAAATGTCCAGGAGTGGTGGTAGTGATGGTGGTAGGAAGGGATGGAAGTAGAAAGGATATGTTATACATTCAAGAAATCATCATTCCAATCGTCAGGCTTAAGTGGGAAAACAACCAGTTATCAAAAATATATCAACAATAAATATATAGAAACGGTTCGTGTAGAAAATATCGGCAATGCAGACTATCATAGTATGGTGAAACGACAAGGAATATGAAATTTTATAACGATGGAATGAATTTAATATTAAACGAGGTGAAGTCGTACCATCAAATATAGATATTTACGTTAGTCTCCACGAACTTTAAAAGTGAATGTATAAATACAATATATATATATGTATGTGTGTGTATATATACTGAAATGCAAAACTAGCATGCAATGAAAACAAATCAAAATTTTACGAAGACGGTTGTTTACGAAACAGGCAATATATATGTAATATTACAGAAGATAAGATATCAGAACTATATCTTAGCTCATTTGTCTCTTTCAATTATAATTTGAGGAGGAATGTTATGCAGTAAATTAAAATGACATCCACATTTGCCGGCACATATACTGTTCACAGTTACAGTACATTATCTAAATTTTAATCTCACTATTTGGTATGACTCCATCATTTCCAGAGTTGTTTCGTTACTTGCTTTTATCACTGTTAGATAAAATACACGCCCCCTTTAAAAACCATTGAAAGAGGCAATTCACCAGAAGCTCTCTGTTTGTTCTTATATGGTACAAATACACATAATTTACATGTAAATATGCTTTAATGAAATTGCTTTTTCATCCTTTAGTGGCAGTTTGGAATAAATTGGTCGTTGAGTTTGAAAGGCGTTGTTTAATAATATACAAAACCAAAGTTATACGTTTTTCAGTTTTCAGTTCCAGAATACTGACACAATACATCTACGACGTCATTTACGTCCATACTACCACGTGAAAAGCAGCGTAGCAGAAAGCTCGTAGCCCTCGCTATACTGACTCAAATTTGGCATATAATAAAGATAACAAAGAAATAATTAGTTGTAATAAAGTGGACAAGACGTTAGTGAAACGGACGCACGACACCAATAGTTTTTCCGGATACTCACTATCGTATTTCTCCTCTGTAATCGGCAACAAACACGGGGAAAGTATAGAAAAAAAGGAAAACGAGAAAAATAATTCAAACAATTGTTCAAACGTGTAACATGTATACAAATCGACGGATATAGATAACCCTTGTTTCGGAGTGCATGTGTTGGTCTCATGTCAATATACTCACTTAATGCTATATATGGATCTAGTTCTTGTCCTGTGATCGCCACATACACAGATCGGCCAAAGTGAAAAGGAAAGGTAGAGAGAGTTTAGAAATAATTTGAAGGATATAAGGTACAGAAACCATTTCCATCAGATTAAATATGATGTTTTCACTGTATGTTATGTTTATCAAATTTAAATCGTTTGATTTATGGAAGGATGTGTAACAGAATAAATTTATCACTGTTTTTTTTCAGTATTAATCATAATTTCAGTTTGAATCTATGGCTTGAGTTTGGCAAATTAAAGCTTTTTTCAATACAGTTGTTTTTTATTTATTCTTTAAATTATGTAAATCATCGTTTAATATTTAGTAAAGAACAAACACAACAGCCATATAAAAGTATAAAGCTTGAACATTTTAACAGCAGCTAGGCAGTCACATTGACAGTCTGAGATCATGTGTGATCAGCAACGAACGGACATTTCACATCGACAGCAAACAGAACGTTTCACATTTCCTGTTATATTGCTAATTCCAGGCATACACAAAACGTGTGTTGTTGATAAACAAAGTGATAAGAACATATCAAATCTCCTCTTGTTAGGAACCAAAGGCATCACAAAGTTTTATACAAATTAAATCTGATTTTTCCCAATTTTCATCTTTGATATAATTTCTTGTTTTGCTTATTTCAGGGATCAGTCAAGAAATCATTGCATATTATTGCCAATTCTAATTATCACTATAAATATAAAGATGTAAAGTATTGTTTATAATCCCATGAATGACATCATATCTAGTGGGCATGATCAATATCATTCATGATTTTTTTGGCTCTTTTTCTCATTCCAGGTAGTATATCATAGCAGCATAATACCAGGTTAAAGATAATATGCCATTGTATGGTATTCTTAATCCTAGGTAGAAGATAATAAGAACACATATAATGTTATTATTTATCAAATGTGTCAGAACGCTGTCGTTATTGTTAATCACAATTGCCTACCTTATTGGAAAAGTACAATAATAAAAGCGAAAACATGTTATACTACGATCGAAGATACCACTAATAAGTGCCAACAAACGTTTTGAAGTTTTGCGGTTATTCATCAAGCACGCTACGAAGCAAAATTGGGTTCGTACGGTAGCATGTAGTCAAATGATAAAAAATAAACAGACAGGAGCTCGAAAGGCGACACCACACAAAGCGATGTATAACCAGACCGACTAAAATAACATCTATGTAATAAAACTAATTAGAAATTTACAAGTTTGAATAATGGTGCTAAGCAGATAAGTTGAGTAAATCATACAGGTTAATT
The DNA here is from genome assembly GCF_031769215.1 of Ylistrum balloti. Taxonomy (NCBI): domain Eukaryota; kingdom Metazoa; phylum Mollusca; class Bivalvia; order Pectinida; family Pectinidae; genus Ylistrum; species Ylistrum balloti. Next base: position 2,934,227 of record NW_026782173.1, on the reverse strand, counting down.
AAAATGACAATATTATCACTAGGCCTCAGTGTGTTGTCTTAACTTTAGCTAAGTAATATAAGCCTCCAAACAAGAGGAAACGTGTCTTGTAATTATAGTATCTATATGAAGAAGAGAGAGGGGAACTCATACATCACAGAACATGTTTGTGTGAGCAACACATGACCTACATTTAATATGATAAAACTGTGGTGAGTGTGATCTACACATTCGTATGAAACTGGCACCGTGAATACCACTTGTCTAGTTCATATGACAACGTCCAAGACTTCGTAGGCAAATTTGCTGTGTTTATATACCATTGGTAAAATCTATGGATTTCGGGCTGATAAAATACAAAAGTTTGAAGACTGGGGTAGCAAACCATGCAGTGCAAAAGACAAAGCGAAAAACCACTGCAAACCCATGACAACGTATTACTTACTCTTTTTCCTCACACCGGAAGACTCTGGGGTCCCTGGTGTAAAGGGTTCGCTCTCCATCTCAGCACCACTTAACTTTCGGCTGAGATCAAGTGGAAGTAAATCTGGCCTTTCTATGATGAAACCATTCTGCATGCCATTTTGTAAAAATTCTTCATCATAATGAATTTCAACTTTTGGTGCAAAAATAGGCAACTTTCCTTGAATCGTTTCCTCCATGTCTTCCTGTGTTTCTTCGGCGTCAACTTCGTCTTTGTACCTTCCTGATTTGACCCTTTCGTTGTATTCATGGGCGTCAAAGTGTGGTAGCGGGTAGAACAATGGTTCATCCGCCGGGTAATAACAAACGGGTTCTGATGGCTCCCGCATTTCATGTTCAAGAAGTGGCGGTGGTGGTGCCTGTGGTGGTGCCTGTGGTGGTGCCTCTGGTACTACCGGTTCCGGAATAGGAGTTGGCTGGTATTCCGGAAGTGGAACCTGATCTGGAACCTTAAATTGTGGTTGCTCCGGTGGCATTCTAACTGGCTTCGGTGCTTTAGCTGGTAAAGGTCTTGGTTCCGTTGGCTGGTTCATCGCATCCGGAAGATAGTTAGGTTGTTCTGTTTTACTAGACATGGTACCCTTGATATCCCGTACCATAAACACACGAGGCTTACGGACGGATTCGTCGGGTCGCGCATAGTCCTCATAAGTGTGCTCCTTTCCTTGTCCAAAAATCATTGGTGTATAATTCTCCTTGAATTCATCACGGAGGTTCTTGATTTGGAACTTTACAGGACTCACGTTGTTTGCCATCTGGTTTGAGTACGAGGTGACCCGAGTGGTTGTCTGTTGGCTTGTAACCGTTCCTGGTTGTGTCTGCACCACTTGTTTAACGAAGCCTTTAGTGTGTTGTTTGCCGTCCCCGGACGTCTGCTCGTAAGATCCGGTCACCACGTTGGTCGTAATGTTGCCATCCCGAAATGTCTGAGAGGTTGTTTTTTGCCCAGGTTGTCCTCCAACACCATTGCTCATAGGTGCTGCCACAGGCTGCTGGTCTCTTTGCTCGACTAGCTGCGGAGACTGGAATGACCCTCCTTCTCTACAGAAACAAAGAGGGTGAATAGACAATTAATGTTAATTGACGCGGCATGTTGTTAAGTGGTCACACATTACTTTTGTACTATGTATAGAACGATATCTAGAAATGCCGTCGAACAGACTCAATACCAATACCAGAGGTCAAACACTTCATACATAAATTTTCATAAACGTTGATCTGCATAGATTAAAAAAATATAAGAATTAAAATAGAAATACTGATGACAAACAATAAAGGAAATAACAATTGCATTCTGTGGCACACACTTATTAGTACAAAGATGGTCATAAGATGACATCTACGTATCAAACGTATACATTTAAACGTCGTATGTTACTGATATAAAACTCGTCCTTAAGGAGTCGATTGTGACGATAAATCCAAATTGTCCCCTTTATATACCCCAATAGACCCTTGGGTCGGACCAACTTCACTCGTAAATGATGTTGTTTTCCAGAGAAATATTATGGTCAAATACGTCTGAAGACCGATATAGTTCATTCTATAAAGCCGTTCCACGGGCCGACAAAGCATTTTATAGTTCCACATTTCTTATAAAATTATATTGGTGTTCCTTTTAGTGTTAGTTTGGTTTTAAAAGCAGAAATATCGTATGAACAAAACAATTAACACAGAATCATAAATTGAAATCTTCTCCATAAAATAATCAATATTGAAATCTATTAACCCAAATATATCAAAACTTAAAAATCACTCGAAAGAAAATAAACACAGTAAACGACAGAAGTCACACTATTGTATAAAAGTAGCATTCCTTTTGATTAGGAGAACTAAACATCACACGATTTAAACGGAAGCATCTTCAGCGATAGGCTATCCATAACTATGAACGGAAATATTGATTCAAATACCGCGCAATCTCATTGATATGTTATCTGTAACTTACAGAGGAAGTAATACTTGAAAATAAGAAGTTTGTTGAGTGATACCCTGACAGCGAAAAGATACAAAGCGTAAAGTAGTGTTATTCAAGTCATCTATCCAATGCTTGAAAAACGGAAGTTAATCTAGATTATCTATCACACGGTATATATCAAAATGCGTTCAAACTGAAATTCTAAAATCGAACAAATTGACAGCTTTAATTTTGCTTTTGAGATGCCCCCTGATACGTCACTATCTTCCGGTTATCGTATCTAAGGAAGTGTAGATATCTCCTAGCACCTAGATAAATATTTTTATAATCTAATTATGACATCATGTTAACTAGCACTGTCACAGTTTTAAGAGAAGTCAAATATCTAAAACAAGTATGATACAAATGCAATTCGTCAATTGGTTATTGATCAATCATACTCATATTGACCAATGACTGTCCGCGGCAGCATATTATTTTGTTCAATAACCTATGGAAGGCTACTTACATCCAATCATATTCAAAGGATATATAACATGTATGGATCTTGTACAATACATATACAAAAGAAGAAAAACAATCATCATATTTTATGTTATTGTATGTTAAACTATATCACCTTAGTGAGACTTCAAATACACTCATGGGCGGTAACGCAACGCTATACTACAGATAATAGTGAATATCAAATGCAGCGTGGCCAGGCCAAATGGAAGTAACTTGTTACCTATTTACAACGTTAACCCTGACTAATTAGCTCTGTAAGTTAATATTTCAGCTGCACGTGCTTCATGTGTATAGCATTTGCATGTTTTGGTTCTATGGCACTGATTGATACTGCAAGCACGGAGGTAGCAATGCGAACGAAACCGCTAAATCAAAAGGTGACATCAGAGTTGGAACATGACTTACTATGTGATCTTAAAAAATATCTACCTCTGGACCGTTATATTGAGCTTATCCCCAGCGTTGTCCACCTCGTACATGGCGTCGTGGTGGGATTTGCCAACCATCGAGACGCCATTGATGCTAAGAACCGTGTCACCTTCCTGGAGGCCACCCGTACACGCCTTGCTTCTCTTGCGGATCTGAAATATTAAAATACGTTTTTATATTACGATGTTATATTAGATTTGCACTTTTTATGCACTTTCTACTTGTGTCGGTTTCTCAACTTGCGGGAGAAAAACGTTATATACATGTTTCAGAACCAGCTCGAAGTGTCGTTGAAATGGCTAGAATCTCCACTTAATGTCGGGTTGATATCTGCAGTATTATTTCTACCCATTTTATTGATGTATAGAAATTTGATATCAAATGGATTAGATTGCGGCTAAGAGTCTATACTGGTCGACTCTTAACTATAGCATCACAAGATGTTCCTCCTTTCGGCAGTCAAAAGTAATAATCTACTTCGAACATCACCCATTACAAATATTGGTTCTTTTCCAGAAATTACCACTACAGTACAACAATGAATCATTCGTGGAAACATTGTTATAGGAACCTGACAGTAGTGCGTAGTAGCAAATCACAAGTAATAATTACTGTTGCTTAATTTCCGTCTTGAAGTGTTTTTAACTCATCGCCCTCGACCACTAATCAAGCTACAGGGGATTAAGTAGAGAGACACTCAGTACTAGTACTACTAAACTACCTTACATACTCACGTGAAGATATCAAACAATGATACCTATGATTTAGAAATAACCATTCAGTACTTTCTGACAATACTAATCCTCAGACATAAATGATACAGATGGGCTCCTGTCGGTAAAGTTTTACTCCGGTCAGTCTCAAAAATTATGTATTAATCAAGGAAAATCTTCATATGATGTTTGAGATAGATCCATTTAAGATTTCTAACGAAATCCTGATAACCAAACTGTTGTAGAAAAAACCTTTATCCAGACTTTGTAATTTCTCGCTAATTTATTTTCACAGTGTTAAGGCAACAACACAAAGAAGGTGATTATATCTCTATCAAAGTTATTAATAGAACCAAGTAAGCAATATGTGAAGTTTTGATACTGAGTACATAAAATCTAAGACCCGTTTGATAACATCTAAACTGTTAAATATATAATACATTGTGACGCCATGAGCAAATTATCTGATTTAGGATGGTTTTACAATTATACCCAAAATATAGCGAATACAAGATGCCACGTGTTTGACTTCTGATTAGTAACGATATTAAAGCTTATTGATTGACTAAAAAATGTCCGGCGAATATAGAAATAAAGCTTGACGGATTAGTTAAAGCGCCCCAGTGGATTTCACATTCAGACAGTGATAGTATTAAAGGCAGGTAGAGCCACAATCATTAGCATTCCGGATCTGATGCGCTCGTCAGAAATTTGCAAAAGAAGTGAAACCGTCGCGTATATATGTAAAATGTTATATTTCGCAGCAGTTATCAGGCGATATGACTGCAAAAATTTCGTCATTAAAAAGTTGGAAAATTATCAAATATCTATGATATGCAAGCAGTTTTCTCGGTGCGAGCGGGTTACTTCACTCCAATCTATGTACAACGCTGTTGGCCAACAGGTGGCAGTTAGACAATCATACGATACACGCGTGTTCATAACACTAAATACATGCAATTATTGGGTTTTCATTCTAGAATCGACAAAACACAAACGCAATGTATTGATATGTTGCTAACAATTTTCAATCGCGATGATTTTAACTGAACAGGATCAAAGTGAACAATTATCATAATTACATGGTACAGATTTGATGATGAAAGTTACTTTTAATATGCGAGTGATTTCTACATTTCTATATTTAATACAGTATATTACTTGGCGCTATTGAACACTTAGTTTTATACCACAAGTATAAATATCAAACGTATCTGTATAACAGATCATAGCCATACAACAAACTGATGGAATAGTGGTTTAAAATTGAAGAAAACCAGTTAGAAAGGTAGAAATTTTCAGAGCTTTAAGGCCTTAGAGTAGTGTAGCTAAGTTATATACTTCAAAGCAGTAACAGTTCCTATGTTCATGGCTACAAAAACCTCGCTTATCGGAAACAGATAGCTTACAATAATACTGGCAGGCTGGCAGTATATATACTCATAACAGTGCATGACTTGTTGATCTGTTGGAGTGCTTTTCTGATAGCATTTGGAAAACATTTCATGTAAGATATAAAAACACATTTTATAACAGAAAAAAAGTAAGGTGCTATTTTCCTGTTATCTCCGCTCCATGAAACAAGGTGAGCACCTTTGATTTCCAGAAGTCATTTCGAAACGTATTGGCACAATAAATTTCGGCAGCATGGAGAAGTCAGGGTTATCTTTGAAAACATCTCTACAGAAGAAGAATCTCTCACTGCATGTAGCTTCATCTGTTTCTGATAAGCAATGCTGTTTTAATATTGAAGTTGGTTTTGATTGTTGGTCATGTTTGGGCTTGTAATTGTTTTGACTCGTCAGACAATGAACAAAGGCCAAGACTATTCTCAACGTATATTTAATGCGTGATGCTAAAAACACCGCGTGTTGAATTTTAAAATGAATACAATATGTTTGAAGAACGTAAGAACATATTGTTCTACTATCGATATTTTCTTTAATATTAGAGATTTATGAACACACACGCTAAGTCTAAGGATGTTGAAAGAAGCTCCTGGAAACACAAAGAATCCATATATAAGATATGTTCTAATAGTTCAGTAAAATCGTCGATCGGTTTATCGATCGTTCGCGTGATTTATAATGATTAATATTTATAAAGAGCTGGTCTAAGTGATATACGGTGCGGAAACAGAACTACTCCTCCAAAATCACTAGTAAAATTATCATCAGATAAATTGTCACGTGTTCATGAATTAACTTATAAAAACACAAACGAAATTTCAAATAAAACAGAAAAAAACACCCTTTAAACATACAAACAACTTGAGATTTTTATCGGTCCAACTGTAAACGTTGAAAACACAGAAAATAGAAAGCAAATCAGCCATAATCATACTACTTTGATGTTGTTTATCAATACTTTTTCTTACTACTTGTAATAGTTATTTCAATGTTGTCCAACATGTGTAACAGCTAGTGGCTACCTAACTGAGCAATATACAGTGGGCCTGTTCATAGCAAATAGGGTAAGGTGTCTTGTGTGAGGAGACAACTACGTCCACACAGACAGGTCTTTTTCTCAGCTTCCTGAGAAACACGCCCCACCTGGGGTAGGAAACGTCGAACCACACACCTCGGACCGTCACCTGTGATTACGTTCTGCTACATCATTCAATATAAACTGTATAATTACTATCTGTATATATGAACAAACACAACAAAAAGAGAAAAAATAAGATTTGAACCATTTTACAAATCCATCTCTGTAGGTAGATATATTACTACACGTACAAGCAAAATGTAAATTGATAATATATATATACAATAAAATCTAGCTGAAAGAAAATACAATATACAGTGTTAATGTTATATTTACCTGAGATATATTCCTTTTCAAAACAGTTTGTCAGACTTAGAATAAGTAAAAACACTGGGATGAATGTGTCGCCACCTAGCACTATTTACTAGCGGATGTGTGACACCTACAGAGACAGGATACCGTCTGTAACCCACTGTCTACCTGAATATCTCACCTGCACGGTATTGCAAAACATTGATATCGTAACAGAATACCTGAACAAGCCGTAGTACCATATATATGGTGAATGACACTGTCTCACATACTTATTAAATCCACATAGTTGTCATTCAATGTGTACCATGACTATCTCTATATATCACCCAAACATTTTGTCAGCATATCAATTACATAAAAACTTTCGATGTTGTGTGTATAGACTCGCCTAAAAGTAACACATCCTTTGCTTTTCTCGTTTCACACTGGTTACCATATAATACGTAGACGTTTATTATGACAGAAATAAAAAGATGTTCTTAACATCATTGATTTATACTTGACCGTGGCTCTTTTCTTGACCAATAATCGCTGTCAAATATTACAGTACACTCAATCTTTCATGATTCGTTTAACAGTATTATCAAAATAATTGATGTCTGATTTTTTTTTATTTTTCAGATAAGAAAACACATTTCAGGCTATTGAACATTTCCCACTAATTGATTCTCTTCATAGTGACAACAGCACCTAAACACATAGGAAATCCTTACTATACGCTGCATTATATTTTCATTCACTACTTGTTAGATTTGTACCGTAATATTCAATCAACAAAATTGAAATTGCAAATGTTCAATGTTCAAAACAATGCAAGTTGTATGTCGTAATGTGCATATATTCTGGCAAAAACAAGCACACAGAGTGGGGGAGTTATTCAATGGTTGTTTGCGTGGCACGAGTACTCAAAGTCTGTCTCCGATGGTTGCTTGGTTACAGGGTTTGGTATGTACTCAGTTACTTTGATTCTCAATGCACATGAAAATAGTTTGATATGTACTCGATGGGCATTAATGGACCAATCGTTTGGCACTTGGTAACTTCTAAGCCATAGTGCATGGGCCAATGGTTTGGTATCTGGTATGATCTCGTTAGCCCGTAAGGTCACAGTACACGGTCCAATGGTTTGGTATCTGGTATGATCTCGTTAGCCCGTAAGGTCACAGTATACGGGCCTATGGTTTGATAGGTACTCGGGTTCGTAAGACACGCGCCTATGGTTTGATAAATACTCGGTCTCGTAAGACACGGACCTATGGTTTGATAAGTACTCGGGTTCGTAAGACACGGGCCTATGGTTTGATAAGTACTCGGGTTCGTAGGACACGGGCCTATGGTTTGATAAGTTCTCGGGTTCGTAAGACACGGGCCTATGGTTTGATAAGTACTCGGGTTCGTAAGACACGGGCCTATGGTTTGATAAGTACTCGGGTTCGTAAGACACGGGCCTATGGTTTGATATGTACTCGGTCTCGTAAGACATGGGCCAATGGTTTTTGTACGTACTAGTTAGCTCCTATGCGGTCACTGTACATGGGCCAATGGTTTGGTATGCATTCGGTCTCGTAAGACCAAAGCGCTCGGAGGCTATTTGGACTGTAGAACACAAGCCAAAGGTTTAGTAGATATACGACGACGGTGTGCCAGGTAGTGTTATATATACACACCTGGCGTGAATATGTCAGATGCTGCCTATCCGAAACACGTTGATTTAGTCTCGATATTATTACATACTTGTGGATGATGAGATGAACACCAGATGTACACAGACCCACCAGGTACATGTGATGTATCGCCCTCCTCCTCACTACGATAATTACTGGTAACACTGCAAAACCCAGTGCCGCAATGACCTTGTAAAAATTATACAGAATCAGATCATACTCTAATGTCAAGAAGAAGTACTGATGTTGAGATTTAACAATGAATTACTTTTCATGGAAAGGTACATGTTTATGTGTCAAAGTGAGAATTAAATCATTGCCCTAAAACACTTTCTTGAAATCCGCTAGTCACGTGACATATGAATATAACGGCGTGCCAAACATATGTTTTATGAGGAAGCAAATATTGGGCTGATTTGCGTCAAAACTGCCAATGATGTAAAATCATAAATACAGAATATGGCTGAAATGTTTGTTTGTTTCCAACAGATCAAAATGTTCACAAAGACTTGTATTGAAAACAAATCAAAATTTATGTATAAACTATTTCAATGAATGAGTCCAAAAATATTTAATAATATTTCAACAACATTAAAAAATTTAAGTAAAACCTTCTTCGGCCACCTCACTCAAAAAGACAAAAAAAGCAACCAACCAAACAAAACAAACAAACAAACAAACAAACAAAAACAAATCCTCTCCAGTGTAACGTCACAATGTCTACAAAGTACAGTGTAACGTCACTATGTCTACAAAGTACAGTGTAACGTCACTATGTCTACAAAGTACAGTGTAACGTCACTATGTCTACAAAGTACCGTGTATCGTCACTATGTCTACAAAGTACCGTGTATCGTCACTATGTCTACAAAGTACAGTGTAACGTCACTATGTCTAGAAAGTACAGTGTAACGTCATTATGTCTACAAAGTACAGTGTATCGTCACTATATCTACAAAGTACAGTGTAACGTCACTATATCTACAAAGTACAGTGTAACGTCACTATGTCTACAAAGTACAGTGTAACGTCACTATATCTACAAAGTACAGTGTAACGTCACTATGTCTACAAAGTAGAGTGTAACGTCACTATGTCTACAAAGTACAGTGTAACGTCACTATGTCTACAAAGTACCGTGTATGTACGTCACTATGTCTACAAAGTACAGTGTATCGTCACTATGTCTACAAAGTACAGTGTAACGTCACTATGTCTACAAAGTACAGTGTAACGTCACTATGTCGTCACTATGTCTACAAAGTACAGTGTAACGTCAAGTACAGTGTAACGTCACTGTCTACAAAGTACAGTGTAACGTCACTATGTCTACAAAATACAGTGTAACGTCACTATGTCTACAAAGTACAGTGTACGTCACTATATCTACAAAGTACAGTGTAAAAAAGTACAGTGTATCGTCACTATGTCTACAAAGTACAGTGTATCGTCACTATGTCTACAAAGTACAGTGTATCGTCTATATGTCTACAAAGTACAGCGTAACGTCACTTTGTCTACAAAGTAAAGTGTATCGTCACTATGTCTACAAAGTACAGTGTAACGTCACTATATCTACAAAGTACAGTGTAACGTCACTATGTCTACAAAGTAGAGTGTAACGTCACTATGTCTACAAAGTACAGTGTAACGTCACTATGTCTACAAAGTACCGTGTATCGTCACTATGTCTACAAAGTACCGTGTATCGTCACTGTGTCTACAAAGTACAGTGTAACGTCACTATGTCTACAAAGTACAGTGTAACGTCATTATGTCTACAAAGTACAGTGTAACATCACTATGTCTACAAAGTACAGTGTATCGTCACTATGTCTACAAATTACAGTGTAACGTCACTATGTCTATAAAGTACAGTGTATCGTTTATATGTCTACAAAGTAAAGTGTATCGTCACTATGTCTACAAAGTACAGTGTATCGTCACTATGTCTACAAAGTACAGTGTATCGTCACTATGTCTACAAAGTACAGTGTATCGTCACTATGTCTACAAAGTACAGTGTATCGTCTATATGTCTACAAAGTACAGTGTATCGTCACTTTATCTACAAAGTACAGTGTAACGTCACTATATCTACAAAGTACAGTGTAACCTCACTATGTCCATAAAGTACAGTGTAACGTCACTATATCTACAAAGTACAGTGTAACGTCACTATATCTACAAAGTACAGTGTAACATAACTATATCTGCAAATTACAAATGTTAGTCAACATGTCTACCATGTTCACTGTAGGTAGGTACAGTATAAGGTATTATGTTTACATAGCACAGTGTAACGTCTACATATCCAGATAGTTCACTGTAGCATCAAAATATCCATTAAAAACGGTGTGGTGTCAAAACGTCCACAAAACAGTGTGGCGTCAAGATGTCCACAGAAGTCACTGAAGCGTCAAAATATCCGTGAAGTACGATGACGTGTCTAAATGTACACAAGTACACGTTAACGTGGAAACACGTGTATAAAATACGGTAAAAAGTAACTAAAGTAAACAAACCATTTCTCGTTAGTGATGTGATCACACCAAAAATTAGGAAAATGCTTACCTTTGCTATTTGCAATGGGTATTCTTCCCCACCGATCAGCCGAAACCCCCAAGGTCCCCCTCCTATTAAGGTCACGGTCAACTTCTGGCTAGTTACCATAGTGGACTGTGTCTGTTCCTAAGTCGATAAGATGTCCGTCCGTCCGCACGTCAGAGCGTGATGGGTACTAGGAACGCTTTCACATCTTCATGGTTCGACAAATCAGGCCCTGAAAAAATATACAAACAGTTGTTAAACAAAATTATTTCTGAGTAAGTGAAAATAAAACAGCCGTTTAAAAGCTGTTTTTGAATCTACAGTATCTATGTTTTAGTAGACTCAAGTAGAATACCACGTTATATCAACCGTTTTCATCCAACAACCATTACTACATAGAATTATCATGTTGAATGGACGTACATTGATACACATGCACTAAAAGAGTAGATAACTCCACGGAAAGTACACAGACAAGATATTCTATATCACAAACACGAGTTCTTCCAAGTGTACTAGAAAAGATGTAAGGATGCAAGTTTCTCCTCTAAGCTTAATAATAACGCGATTTTGATTCTGTATTTCTAACACAGAGAATGATGAAGTTGAAGCTGGCATTCCTTTAATAGGACTTAGTCGTGTTTCTGTTGTTTACCTAACTCTAGTCAGATGTATACACAATAACACTCGGCAGGGCTAACAGCACAGTTTGGCACCGGAGAGTGTAGGCGGCGAAACCGAAAGTAAGCAAGTAAGCCCCCTACGCCAGTGGGCATTACTCAGATAACGTTTCAGATTTCTGCAGTGTTACAACAATCGGTCAGTGTGTTTGGTGCCGATAGCAGTAAGTGAATATGTCCCATCTGATATTGAACAGTTGTATAACCTTCAACACGCGCACAGAGAAAGAACACAGACGTACTTGAAGTGGCTGAACTTCAGAGTGTGGTTTCCTCGTTAAATATCATGAAACGTCAGCAAGGAAAGTGTCAGGTCTCAGACAGAGCATATTAACGCCGACTACCACGTCTTACAGTCAATGTGATTTTACTTCTATCGCTGTGTGTGGAACGTTTTTATGTACATGTGGTTGTATTTTGAAATCATTGGATGTTTTTACTGACAGATATACAAGAACAAAGATGTAATTCACTTCTGTGTATTTCCGCAGAATCCATAAAATGCCCAGTGAGATAGAACAAGATCCTTTTTTGTATATTGTAATCATATCATATATGTTACATCTATTGTAAATGCTATGTATCAATCTTATGTTCATGGGAAGCTTACAGAGTTGCCTCCCTTGGTATACGCGAACATATGGTTTGGATTGACTTAATATTGCCAAAGTTCTACTGATGACGAATCTATGGAATCCATATTCTGTAAGAATATGTGTATCTACAATTTCAAAACTATTTTCAAAATGAAAGCTAAAATATTGGGTGTTTAGGTTGTTGGCACAAAAAAGCATGGATTGAAGAATAGATAACTCAGTAACTGTGGAATTTTCACTAGCCTTCTGGTACTGTTTTCTATAGTAGAAAAAATATTCTTCATAAGGAGTCCTGTATGACATTGGTACAAATTGTATAAGGATGTTACAATGGGTGTAGATAAACACTTATAAGTCAAATAAATTATCAGGAGTGTTGAAGACAATGCTCAACTGATTTATTTTTCAATTTATGAGAATATCTCAAGACGAATATTTTAGACGTGATACACCACAGAAAATGCCCTTTCTTTTGTAGAAGTCTTTATTTAGCATGAAGCAATTACTCTGCTATTTCACGAGCAATCTATCTAGATAAGCTTTAATACTGATGTTTTCATCATTAATATTTTACAAATTTAAACCTACTTTGTTGCGTAAGACTGAATAATGCGAACGCGAAAAAAATATCATGTTTATGACTATTTTGATCGTAAAGATTACAAAAATGAGAACTAGACAAGATTAATACCTAACATCCTGTTCTGATTATGTAATACCCAGTAACGACGGCCTAGACATCCAGTAAACAATGCTCATCATCTGACGAGATAAGAGCCTTTTGAACGAAAACCCCAGACACAGAATAGGACTAGGCCGACTCAGATCTTCGGAACCCAAAGACCGTTATTACTCTCACCAGCACATCTAATCCACTGAGAACGGTACCATTCGGTTCAATCTCGGTATGTTGGAGTTACTGAGTAAAGTACAGACATAGATACACCTGAATGTTACCTTAACAAATGACGTCATCGTTCACTGACGCACCTGACGTAAATCAGATTGGGGTTAATTAAGCATCACATGATCACCGACAGATGGCTGCGTTTCCATGACAACATGCTTTGCTGCACACTCTGTGATTGACGAGTATATTTCCCATGTCATTCTATAAAAAGAATGGTCTAATTCAAAGCTTAATTAAAACGTGTTATTTATCTGGGTTTTAAGTGTCCATTAACCGATATCCGATGCTTAATTGATATTTGCGTATTTCATGGTGTACGTGTTTGACTCCTGAGTGTATCTGAGTCCGATATGAAAATAAATGTTATTGAACAACGTATTATAGATTCCTGAAAGTAAATGATGAGTGACTACCTATTTGACCTTATGTCTGATTTGTATATCAATTGACCTGAGTGCATATAGTGTCTAGGTATACGTATTTGACCTGCGAGTGTATATAGTGTCTAGGTATACATTTTTGGCCTGTGAGTGTAGCTAACGTCTAGCTGAGTATTTGATATGAGATTGTATCTGGTGTCTAACTATACATTTTTGGCCTGTGAGTGTAGAGAACGTCTAGCTGAGTATTTGTTATGTGTTTGTATCTGGTGTCTAGCTATACATTTTTGGCCTGTGAGTGTAGAGAACGTCTAGCTGAGTATTTGTTATGTGTTTGTATCTGGTGTCTAGCTATACATTTTTGGCCTGTAAGTATAGAGAACGTCTAGCTGAGTATTTGATATGAGATTGTATCTGGTGTCTAGCTATACATTTTTGGCCTGTGAGTATACCTTGTGTATCTAAGGGTGTAAGTAATGCGTACTTATCTGTTGACCGTGAAGTGTAAGCGATTTTGTAATATGTTAAGCCCCAATGCGTAACAAATACATCACGACTGACGTACATGCAGGTAGTTGACCCATACAAGTGTAAACGATACGAAAGTACATATTATAGCAATGTATCTGATGTGTAACCGTGTATTTTATCTATTCACATATGTATTTATGTTTTAACTCTTCAGTCTAATAAGTTACATCTAAGTAATTGACAGATATTAATGTATATATGTGAGTACATATTTGATCATCAACGTGCGAATGTGTAACGCACTGTTTGATCCTGAAATTAACTGATCAGTTTAACACCAAGTGTAATTGATGCGGTACTATCTGACTGACTCCAAAGTATAATTAATGAGTAAGTACGTATTTAACACCTAACGAAATCGTAACAGATGTGTGACGTCTACGTATTTGACATTTGACCCTAACGTGTCGTTTAGTCTGGTAGCCGACAGAATATTGTTTACGATTTGATTTTGTCAATGAAACTTATATATCATATATATAACTGAGCACGTGCCACCACTTGCCCTAGTTTTCATGTAAACAGTTTTCCCAGCATTTATCAGAGGTTCTATGTCAGAAAGTACAGAGCGTACTGTGTAAACACGCGAACAAACACGTGTTATCTGGTCATATTTTTATTGGAAGATCTCGAGGTTTCGTTAGAGATACACTCGATGTCAGGGGTCGGGTATTTCATTTAAAAAAAATAAAGGCGTGTGCGTCAATATAAATCTATTTATCATGAGTTCAAATAATATTACTATATCTTGTTTTATGTGTTTGACTGTAATCTAGTATACAGTAAACTTGTCAAGGTGGAATTAAAAAAAGTATGATAACATTTTACGAGAGCATAGAAACTTGGCAAAAATTCTCAACCTCACGGTCCTGAGGACAATTGGATAGCAGGGTAAAATAATCTTCATGTTCTGGCGAGTGGGATTACATTTTCTCGTGACTCCTGACGTGGGTCATTACACATAATAGTCATCGTGTCATCTTTAAGGTCGCCCAAAGAGTACATCCACACTATTTGTTACGAGGAAAGGAAGGCTAAAAAAATAAAGAAATAATAATCCCCGATTAATATTAAAATTTAGTCTTCTCTCCTCATAACCAAGGATGAAAACAATGGTGAACAAGAAGTGTGAATTGTCGCCCTCTCGAAAAGGCGAAATGATGACAGGTCATGGTGTTACAGTTACTAAACACTGTATAATTCAGATACATGTACATTGTAACATTGCTGGGTATCTGACTGTCTCTCTGGTATGTGTGTAACACGTACTTTGAAGGCGTGGTGTAAAGTTGTCATGTTTCTACTTTCTATCAATCATTCAAATAACGCTATTCTGCATAGAAAAACATATTGACAGTATGATATACAATTACTATAGAGTTCCTAGTCGGTAGTACACAATATCGATGAATATTACATATATATGCTCATTCGTATCAGGTAGGGCAATTATTATCATAAGATATTCTTATAAAGTACATAGTTTCTTCAATGTCTTTTTTTTAATTAGCTGTATTCACTAATTCATTGAATAAAATTATGTTAGGTCTCTTCCAAAAATATGCATCTATATATGAGATTCTGTTTACAGATAATGGAGGACATTTAAGTAGGTAATGAAATTCGTCACCAATTTCTTTTTGTGTCAGTTCCGACAATATATTTGTGATTATTTGTTCGAAATTTACTAAATGTAAGTATACCTCCTTTATCATATATCTAGATAATACTCAAATTGACTATTGTTTTTTTTTTAGATTCTTCATCGTGTTGCTTTTGATGAATTTTGTACATCACTTTCCCACTTTGACAAATATGGTCATACAGTCTTTGTTTAATAATATTTTTCACCCATTTAGTATTAAATTCTGCAGTATATTGAGCGTTCCATAAATATGACCACATCCACTTAAAACACGTTAAAAGAGGCCTATGTATGCAAAAGACTTACCAACAAAATTATCACATACAAGTTTATACAATATAGTGTTCATTCTACAATTTGTACTTTCTTCAGAATCAGCCAACTGTGACCAATATGTTAATAGTTTTGTTTTGACTGATGTTTCTAGGGGACACGTACCTAATTCCCCGTATACCATGTTACTTGGAGTACTAATTTTTAACCTTAGTAAAACATTCACAAAACTTAAAATGGACACGCTCTATCATCTATCAAACCCTATATTTCACAGTCTTACGGCGATATGGGTTTCACCATTTTGTCAGAGGTGATGTAGTCTTCCTATCCCTATAACATCCTGCATTACAACTGTTGCTTACTTTATATTACGTTTTTTCGCTTCATTACATAAACAAGGGCGACTAAATGTTGTATCCAAGCAGGTGATTCTCTTCACTATCACTATCTCCTCATTACTTAAGACATGTTTATTATTCCTTCGTTCGTCACCAAATACCATATATTTATATTTACTTGTATCAACATTCCTCTGTTTCTACTGAATACATTTATATGTAGCTGTAAGTCAGCGGGACAGATGAAGAAGTGCATCATCAGCATAAAGTAGGATAGACAATTTTATATAAATATGTAAGCCATTTTATAATGGATCACTAAGGTTTGTTGACACTTGAACGTTATTCCTAACCATTTCCAATCAACGTACCCTTCACGACAGGTCAAGTACAAATTAGATACAAATGGTGATAGCTTCCTCTCTGTCTCAAACCATTTTCACAAAGAAAGTAACTAGAAAATTCACCGTTAAAAGATATCTTTGACTTATCATTTTTGTAACCTTTCATTCCATGTACTAGTAAACATCTATTTAAAACAGCAGGTGTATTATTGTAACTTGCCTATAGTTGTTTGGTTCCAACGACAAACCCTGTAGATCATCGCATGGTCATATTCTTATTGCTAATTAGTTATCAATTTTACCAATATATCGTGACATACATATCCACGGCAAAGCCAAACCTGTCGTAAAACCGAGACAACCCAGTGTCTAATACAGCACCTTCAATGGCGATGGCAAAGATTGTCATGTTGTCATGTTATTGTGTTCTGTTAATTATGACAGAGCATTGAGTGGCATGCTATGACACAGTGTGACAGATCACTTGGTGGCATGCGATGTCACTGTTAATGACAGGGTCCATGTGTTACAGTATGCCATCTTACGCTATTTGTTTTCTACATCAACATGCTTGCTGCGGCATGTTTCTGTAACGTAACATCAAACCACTTAAGGTCAAGGGCACTGTCTGTAGTATCTATTTTGTAAATAAAAATAATAAAGTGCAACGGAGAAGATGAGGAGGCGAGTCATTAAAACTAGGGGATTGTCATACATCAGAGACAATGAAATTGACCTCAAAATGCAGATTAATGACCCAGATAAGCATATAGAATATGTATATGTAATGATACGCATAACAAGGTTGTTTACAGATCTCGAAATCATTAAAAGCCTTGAGACATAGCGTTCTCTCTGATCTCAAAAGTCATTAGAATTGAGGCGTATCTGGCTATGAAGGATACAGGCCGCCTATCAGATTAATCCTTCTATCCAATTCCCCAATCACACTGACACACGCCCATTTACATGGGAAAATTGCTGTCCACAATCAGCTCTAGTATAAAAACGTGCATTGACATCTTATCAACAAATCTGAGGTGGAATATGAAGGTGACTAACAGGGCGTTGTACCGCCTAAATATTGGCCTGTTTAACCAGTATCTACCAGTTGTCGTTCCTTACTGTCACAATAACCGCAAAGCTCTCTTGGAGGGATTTTTGATATAGGAATGAATTTAATATAAAACAATGCAAAACTTTGTTATAATGTCCATATACAATTTTCTTATGCTACTCCATACCCAAATATGTTTTGTAATGTAATACATAATCATATTAAAATAAAGCTAAAATATCCTGATCTTGTAAGATGTTGTCCTATGACGACAATGATTGTAGATCTGCAACTTCCTATGTTCAGCAGGAATGTTAAAGCTGGTGAACATCGTTATATTTGAAATCGATGATCACTCGTGATTTAAGCCGAGGAATTTATTACCTGACATTATCTGACAATAACCGACTTTATATATGGTACTAAGCGGGACGAGAGATCCAAGAGGTACCTATCTTATGAGTTAGTTTCTTGTCCATCCGTCCAGATATTCAAACAGTTACTGAACCCTGACATTTGTACGTATTTAATCAATATATGTGCTGGTGAAAGCGTTGCACCAGGAGTGGAATTTATCGCGATCTTACTATATGACAGTAAGTCTAAGCAACATATATCTATATCGAACCTCCATCCCGGGACCAAACGTCAAGTAGCCTGGCTTGTTGAGGTAATATCATAAGATAACATTTCACACTCAAGTTACAGTGAATCATATTTCCATATGAACAAGAGCTAACGAACCGCTAGTTTTCTGTTGAATTGTCAAAACATTCACATTAGGCTCTTACAAACATGTCAGTAAGGGTTCCGACTATGCTAAGATGATTACAGATATGAACATGGTTAAAATATATATATGAACAGAAATCAGTTCTATAACATAGAATACGTGTACATTTCTACTGAATGTACTACTTTATCGCTATGGGAATACAGTTGATCTAACCTCCAGTGTACCAATGGAAGAGAAATGAAATACGTCTTTTGATCATTTTATTGACGTCACTAATGTTTACTCCTACAAAAATGATAAAAACACACTTTAAGCTTTAGGCGTTAACTCAGACAGTTTTCACACAGAATAGATATTGACATACTGTGAGAGAGGTGAGCAGCACTAAAGCAAGGCAGACTGGACAAACACGTCACGGGGCAGTTCTCTCTTCAAATTTTCGTTTTATTGTCGGAGAAATCTGTACATTTTCAGACCAATGTTGCGGAGAAAAAAAGAAAAAAAAATATTTGTTTTGCCAAACCTCACTTGCCCTGACTATGAACCCTTTCCCTAAGAAGTAAACATCGGTAGAATCGTTTATAATCAGACAGTAAAGATAGGCCTATCTCATGGTGCCACACAGCTCCGGTGTAAGCTTCATGCCAAAATACTAACATTCGAACGAATTCAATATTGGTTGTTAAACCTTCCAATTCACTTACAGTTCCATAAACTTTGGTGTTTTCGTTATTTTTAGGTATTTTTTTTATCAACTTCATGTACATGAAACGATTCCTATCTTTTGCCGCAGTCGACCAGTCAAGTTGCCCTCTATGATGGCCGATAAGTACTAATCCATCTGTCCGCTTGCTTTCCTTTATCAGAATCGGGTCTATCTATTCAAGACATCAGCTTCTAAATGTCTTCCATATGGATAGCTTATGTACATGTATTAACATGCTTCTGACACTGATTATGAACGGATAATGAAATTCGATATATAGTGGTAATATTGCATCGAGTAATGGTCTCTACAGAAGGTTGTTAAGGGACGAGAGTTCTAATTATTTAGAGATTTAGTAATGGCACCTGGTGAGTTACACCGGTGATAAAAGTATGTACATGTACAGAACATTAGTACAGATGCTAGACGGCTATAGATGGTTTGTTTACTGACGAAGTTCCGACTCTCTATCCACTTGGTGAACACTATATTTTGAGAATTCGAACGTTAGTTACATGCGGTTCCTCGTAAGTCAAAGCTGGATATTTCAATATACGATATGTGTATTTGATTAATATGATTTTATGCGTTTCAAATGCATGACACTTAAATCAAATATGTTTTAGCTTTATCATTTCGTCTTCGTCGACAAAATTATAAAATTCTTGGATAGATAGTCAGAGCCTACGGACAAATATTCAGATAACATTGTTTTTAAAACTCCAATGTGCAAAACTTTACTCGTCACGGCTGATTTATTGCTATTTGAACTGAGACAGCGATATTCTTATTTTTGTGTGTGTTGTTTTTTTAAAACTGGTTTATGTATATATCAGTGATAGGTTATGATGTGTTGAAATCCCGGTAGGTACTATAAACCAAGGCGTTCCCTATTCGGCTGTAAGCACGTGAGATCCATTAACTATTATCTCTGCCACCAAACCGACTGTATCAAACACATACCAGACAGGCTTGCTTCTTTTATGATAAAAGAATAATAATGGCTTCTGTTGCAAGTGATAGTTTTTTTCTGCACTTCCAGAAAATGCTAGTAAACTCCCACGTAAAACTACATGCCGTTACTGAGCGGGGGGAAATATCGACATCACTACACAGAGTTTGGTTTCAGTGATTGAAATCTGGTTTATAACGTTTACACAACTACTGTAATTATTGCACGACTTTCTTTTATTTGCTTAATCTCCACAGGAAATTTATATAAGTTCAAGAAATGTTATTTTCAAGTGTATTTTCGCTTCGGAAGAACTAGAAATCCAATTTTTATATCGTTGTTACAGGTAACCACTAATTAAAATAAGATGTATTTATGTAACACTATGCCCCCGTTTGCAACAACATTATGCAGTGGGACATTAAATCTGTATTTAAACTTCATTTTAGTAATGGTCAAGGTTCACGGTCAAGGTTACAGGGTCAAACAATTTGGTACCACAGGTCTTGTGACAAAGGATACATACACCAAAAATGAAAGCCCTATCTCTAACGGTGTATGGTTAAAGTTTACAATAGATAAACAGACAGACAAAGAAACAGACAACAAAAAATAAATGTCCCCGATCGTTCGATCAGGGGACATAAATGTTCTTGTGCTATTTTCTAATCACTGTGTTTTAACTTGAATTTTCCAAAGAGGGAAACATTACAATATAGCGAAATATCCATGTAAACGAAGTCACCGTGCTTGAAAGCCAAAAAAAATTATGAGAAGGAAATCTTTGAAGAAAGATGTAATTCATAAATGAGAAAAACGAATTGATAATATAGCCATTAATAGCTGAAAATGAGAAAACATGAAAGCGACACTATCAAACGTATTTGGAAAAGAAAAGATACCAAAACAAGTGACAAAAATTAAGCTATTGAAAAGTTATTAACTACATTTCATTATCATGGCCATGCTTTCCTTCCATAATGCTTGAACCGAGAGGCATGGTGTTACGTTTGTCACCATGGAGCGTCTACTTGAGCTTCCAGCTCATACATACCGTAATGTACAATTTGTACCTACTTCACAGCAGCTCTTTAATCAAAGGATCAACCGTTGGGCAATTGTTCTATTTTCGACAGCGACAGGCAAACTACAAGTTTGACAACAACGTTTATTAGGTTACACGTACTACCATGTTTTTGTCAGGTAAAATAATGAAGAACTACGCATCATTTACTGTTCAGACTGGTTGTCGGTCAGATTCTAGTTTCTTTACCACATTTTACTGCAAAGCTAAAACAAACAGAAATGTGTTTCGTAGAGAGAGATATTCCCTGAATATGATATAAAATCATTTGCTTTTGCATGTAATGTTTTATACTGAACATAGATAATGACAGCGAAAATTTCACGATACAGATATCCATGTATCGCTAAAAAGGTGAGTTTTACTTACGTAAATATACCAAACTGAAAACAAAACTTAGTTTGTTGATTTGCTATCTCTACCATGTATAACTGATGGGTATGCGCATTATCTAGATTGACTGGAAGGTAGACATATTGATAACTACTGCCACCTGCTGGGTATTACATCGCCTCCACACGCCAAAGAGTTACACAAATACAAACCAGAAGATCAAGATGCCTGAAGATAGTAAGTCTGAAGTATCGAGCAGGATTGCGTATGTTACAATATAAACCGATAGCTATTAACATGGTAATGTACCTGACGAGTGTTAAAGTAAACATGCTTAAATCGATTAAAACAGACAGGTATCGTTAATGTTGACACCACACCACAAAATTAAAGATTACAATTTGTTTAGACAAAAGTAGAATAAAAATTCCACCCTGTTGTAATCCGACATATCACCTGACTTTTAAATACATGGGAATCTGCCAAGTGGTCCGACTGAAACATAGATGATTACGTAACGAAATATCCAGATACCTATATGTGATATTTGACTGAAGGTAATGTGAATCTGACAAACTTGTGTCAGCATAACGTGATTGGACATCACAGAGGCTCCAGTGATGACGCAAAACAGTTAAACAATATTTAGTCTCTGGTAAACATAGTTTAACTACACGTAAATTTACTTGCATTCTGAGCGGCGAACAAGATACAATAAGAGTGGAGCACTGAACTATTCTACATGTAGTTATAAAATATTCCAGTAGCTTAGATAAACATTGTAGAGGAAAAAACAAAACATTGGCTTTGATTCTGTACCAGTGGGAATACATGAGTAGGAACAGAAAGGATGCTTAATATCATGTAAAATAGCGAAAACCTAATGAAAACTGCATTCAGAATTTTTCTTATCTTTTTAATAGCAAAACAATAAAGTAAATCCAGAATGAAATATAATCACACAGATTAATCGATAACGACAGAAAATCATAAGTGCACATTACTTATGTACAACAATGTTGACGATGTATCATATTGTTATGTACATGGTCGACATCGATTCCACCTTTCAGTTGGAGACTGGTTTATATTTTCTCAATACAAATCAATAAGTAGTTAAATAGTAAACCTGAACTCGAGCATCTAGAATGTTGTGCCCTGATAGGTGAGGAATTGTTGAACGTGCAGGATTAAAAACACACACAAGATCCGTAGATTGATGTCTTTTCGACTAAAGATTAGGCACCAATATAATTATCTTACCAGAGATCAACCTTGGGGTTCGGTGTAGTTGGGCTATCGAAACTGCATCAGCAGGGAACCGTAGGTTCCAACAAGTTCCAGGCTGTAACTGGAACTGAACCCAGCGCGTGCTGACATTATCTGTACGGGCACGGGATGGTCAATTATATCACAGTACTTACTGACAAAGGTAAAGAACGTAATGTATCTTAATGGAGAGTTCTACCCTTGCATGAAAGGTCAAAGACACCAGTGATGGAAAATGAAATGTGGTAAATTATGGGGTAGTAGAGAGGAGAGAGATAAAAAAAGAGTCAGTAATTTTGTTGTGTGTATAGTTGGTAGAGGAGGGTACTGTTCGTATGTGGATGGATAGTAGAGAAGCATAAAGGTGGTATATTAATAGGAAGTTGATGAGGGTGATGGCGGTCATTGTGTGGCGGTACAGAAGGGTACTTGTTGGTCAGTGTGTGGGTGGTAGAGAAGGGTACTTCTTGGTAAGTGTGAGTGGTACAGAAGGGTACTTGTTGGGCATTGTGTGGGTGGTACAGAAGGGTAATTGTTGGTTAGTGTGTGGGTGATACAGAAGGGTACATGTTGATCAGTGTGTGGGTGATACAGAAGGGTACTTGTTGGTCAGTGTGTGGGTGGTACGGAAGTGTACTTGTTGGTCAGTATGTGAATTGCAGAAGAGGGTACTGTTTGTCAGTGTGTAGGTAGTACAGAGGGTACTGTTGGTCAGTGTGTGGGTGGTAGAGAGGGTACTGTTGGTCAGTCTGTGGTGGTAGAGAGGGTACTGTAAGTGTGTGTGGGTAGTAGAGAGGGTACTGTTGGTCAGAGTGTGGGTAGTAGAGAGGGTTCAGTTGGCCGCTGTGTGGGTAGTAGAAAGGGTACTGTTGGTCAGTGTGTGGATGGTAGAGAGGGTACTGATGGTCAGTGTGTGGGTGGTAGAGGAGGGTACTGTTGGTCAGTGTGTAGGTGGTAGAGAGGGTACTGATGGTAGGTGTGTGGGTGGTAGAGAGGGTACTGATGGTCGGTGTGTGGGCTGTATAGAGAGAGTACTGATGGTCAGTGTGTGGGCGGTAGAGAGGGTACTGTTGGTCAGAGTGTGGGTAGTAGAGAGGGTTCAGTTGGACGCTGTGTGGGTAGTAGAAAGGGTACTGTTGGTCAGTGTGTGGATGGTAGAGAGGGTACTGATGGTCAGTGTGTGGGTGGTAGAGGAGGGTACTGTCGGTCAGTGTGTAGGTGGTAGAGAGGGTACTGATGGTAAGTGTGTGGGTGGTAGAGAGGGTACTGATGGTCGGTGTGTGGGCTGTAGAGAGAGTACTGATGGTCAGTGTGTGGGTAGTAGAGAGGGTACTGTTGGTCAGTGTGTGGGTGGTAGAGAGGGTACTGTTGGTCAGTGTGTGGGAGGTAGAGGAGGGTACTGTTGGTCAGTGTGTGGGTGGTAGAGAGAATACTGATGGTCAGTGTCGGCTGTAGAGAGGGTACTGATGGTCAGTGTGTGGGCGGTAGAGAGGGTACTGATGGTCAGTGTGTGGGTGGTAGAGAGGGTACTGATGGTCAGTGTGTGGGCTGTAGAGATGGTACTGATGGTCAGTGTGTGGGTGGTAGAGAGGGTACTGATGGTCAGTGTGTGGGTGGTAGAGAGGGTACTGTTGGTCAGTGTGTGGGTAGTAGAGGGGGTTCAGTTGGTTCGCTGTGTGGGTGGTAGAGATGGTACTGTTGGTCAGAGTGTGGGTGGTAGAGGAGGGCACTGTTGGTCAGTGTGTGGGTGGTAGAGAGGGTACTGATGGTCAGTGTGTGGGGGGTAGAGGAGGGTACTGTTGGTCAGTGTGTGGGTGGTAGAGAGAATACTGATGGTAAGTGTTTGGGCTGTAGAGAGGGTACTGATGGTCAGTGTGTGGGCGGTAGAGAGGGTACTGATGGTCAGTGTGTGGGTGGTAGAGAGGGTACTGATGGTCAGTGTGTGGGCTGTAGAGATGGTACTGATGGTCAGTGTGTGGGTGGTAGAGAGGGTACTTATGGTCAGTGTGTGGGTGGTAGAGAGGGTACTGATGGTCAGTATGTGGGCTGTAGAGATGGTACTGATGGTCAGTGTGTGGGTGGTAGAGAGGGTACTGATGGTCAGTGTGTGGATGGTAGAGAGGGTACTTGTTGGTCAGTGTGTGGGCTGTAGAGAGGGTACTGATGGTCAGTGTGTGGGTGGTAGAGAGGGTACTGATGGTCAGTGTGTGGGTGGTAGAGAGGGTACTGATGGTCAGTGTGTGGGCTGTAGAGATGGTACTGATGGTCAGTGTGTGGGTGGTAGAGAGGGTACTGATGGTCAGTGTGTGGGTGGTAGAGAGGGTACTGATGGTCAGTGTGTGGGATGTAGAGATGGTACTGATGGTCAGTGTGTGGGTGGTAGAGAGGGTACTGATGGTCAGTGTGTGGGTGGTAGAGAGGGTACTTGTTGGTCAGTGTCTGGGCTGTAGAGACAAAAGGATATTGAATGACCTGATATCATTGAGTACTTAACTATTAAGGCGAGACGAATTCAAGTGATGATGATAACTTACGAGTGTTCTTGTTATATATGATATGCTCTTGTTTTTTCATCTTGAAGAAAGTTTATAGGTAGATAACCTAGCCTTTCTTTGATTTTCTTAAATGCCCCATGAACGGCCTGTCTAATTGTAAGAAAATCTCTATCTAAACAGTCGTGGTATCGTTACAGTTCGCTAGAGTAGTAAAACAAAACACATCTTAGTTCTTGATCCACCAGACATGAAAAAAATATATATACAGTGTGTGTTCGTTGTATTTTTTTATGACTGAGAAGAATTGCGTATTTCCTGAAGGAGGAGGAGGGGAGGTAGAACAGGGTCGTTGGTTGGTGAGCTGTTACCAACTTGTACCTGTGTAACATGGTTCTTTGAAAGCTATTCTGGTAATAATTCTCTCAAAGGTCAGTCGGACGGAATAATAGAATGCGTTACTTGTCAGAATGAGGCAAGACGTACTATTTGTATCACAGTTACACATTAAGAACTGTGGGCAAAGGACCAAGAGTAGCAGCATTCATCACACAGGAGAGAGACTCTGATGATGGATTGTTGCGGAGAAAACATACTACTGACACAAGATAAGGGAGTACTGTGTGCTCACCAACGACGTGGCACATTAACATGGAACAAGAGATACGTGTGTGACTAGATTAGCCCAACTCCATGGTCACCCACATGATTCTACTGTCAATTGTTGATACATTCTCTATCATTGTCCAATCACAACAAAACCTTCCTCACACGTTCCCCAAACTAACAAACTATATATTGTCTAGGGGATGGTATCGAAACACTACATTATATTGTGGATGCTATATTTTCCACCTAATATTTTACAGGCATTTCCCACAACGCACTAAACATTTTATCTTGTGAATGTTATCATTCAACCACGAACTATATGTTGGTTTTTGGACGGTATTTCTGAACAACACTTTAAATTCCACTAAATATTATCTTGCGGGTCCTATCGTTCCACCTTACACTAAATATTATCTTGAGGGTCCTAGCGTTCCACCTTACTCTAAATATTGTCTTGAGGGACCTATCGTTCCATCTTACACTAAATATTGTCTTGTGGGTCCTATCGTTCCACCTTACACTAAATATTATCTTGAGGGCCCTATCGTTCCACCTTACACTAAATATCATCTTGAGGGTCCTATCGTTCCACTTTACACTAAATATTGTCTTGAGGGTCCTATCGTTCCATCTTACACTAAATATTGTCTTGGGGGTCCTATCGTTCCACCTTACACTAAATATTGTCTTGAGGGTCCTATCGTTCCACCTTACTCTAAATATTGTCTTGAGGGTCCTATCGTTCCACCTTACACTAAATATTGTCTTGTGGGTCCTATCGTTCCACCTTACACTAAATATTGTCTTGAGGGTCCTATTGTTCCACCTTACACGAAATATTATCTTGTGGGTCCTATCGTTCCACCTTACACTAAATATTATCTTGTTGGTCCTATCGTTCCACCTTACACTAAATATTATCTTGTGGGTGGTATTAATCCCCACTACACTAGATATTATCTCGTGGAGGTTTTGTTCCACCATTACACTTAATATTATCTTGTGGGTCCTATCGTTCCACCTTACACTAAATATTATCCTGTGGGTGGTATTAATCCCCACTACACTAGATATTATCTCGTGGAGGTTTTGTTCCACCATTACACTG
This sequence comes from Ylistrum balloti, assembly GCF_031769215.1. Classification (NCBI taxonomy): domain Eukaryota; kingdom Metazoa; phylum Mollusca; class Bivalvia; order Pectinida; family Pectinidae; genus Ylistrum; species Ylistrum balloti. The sequence continues at coordinate 2,907,133 of NW_026782173.1, read as the reverse complement.
AATATTATCTTGTGGGTGGTATTATTTCAGCACTACTCTAGATATTGTCTTGTTGGCGATGTTGTTCCACCACTACATCTAATATTATCTTGTGCGTGGTATTATTTCACCATATGCTATATATTATCTTCTTGGTCATATAATTCCATCACATATACACTCTTATCGAGGTATTCATTGTAATCTATGAATTGATATGATGTACAGCTGGCCTCCCTCTCTGCGGTCGGATCAAATACCTATGATACCTGTACATGAGAGATGGCCAAGCTGACCGTCAAAAGCACCGGTATGCGTTATGAGTGATATAACCCGAATCGGGAACTTTAAAGGTCAAGGACATCCAGCACATGGAAAGTTATAAAGACCTCTTTACACTCCTGCGAATCGCTGAAGTGTTTTGAATGATGAACACAGCAATACATTCAATCATAAAATATATTACCACACTGGTTCTGCAGGGCGTATAGATGCTGTTCTTATGGATTGCTCATCATTTTACCAGAAATTTGGCACGATATGCTAAACATTACAGACTATCTGACTGTAAATCTACGACATAAAACATCTCTTGATATTGATGTATACGTGACAAATTGCAGTGTAGTTAGTTTATACCCCAGCTACATAATTTTATAGCATATTACAGAAAGTTTATATTATATACGGACGTAAAAATAAACATAGGAATACATATCATCTGATACTCAAAAAAATACAGGATATTGAAGAAAAGGTTATCAGTTCTGATAAATTCCCAATAAAATCATAAACATAGATGTACTACAAGCAGGTGGTCGAAAAAAAACTCTTTTGAATTTCCCTCGTCGCCGGAAAAATTTGTCGCCTCATTAAATATCACACGGTGTACGTGGTCTCGTCATTCCTACATTATCTTAACTAGTTTTAAAGGTACATGATCCTTGCTCTTCGCACAACTCTCACAGCTGAAACCATTGCTACCACTGTTTCCCACACTCGCTCATCTACCCCCGCCTTACATCACTCATTAGTCCTCTGTCCCCTTGATTCACCCTCTCTGTCTCGATAAGGACCACGTGACGTCAGTTTCCGACCCCACAGCCCCCTCTCCCCAATGATTTCAAGTGACGTCTGCTTTGCTAATTTTTTCACCCCAATACACACTTGCCACAGTTATTTATTTCTTCATATTCTCACCATCCTGAGACCGTCCACGTAATTCACCCTAACTACAAGGTATCCTGGGATCACAAAATTGAACAAAAAATCGCTGAGCAAGGACGAAAAGCTTTCTTTGCATTTTTAAACGTGTGTCATAAATTATTCTAAAATGAAGTCCAGTTATCGGTTTTCGATAATACGTTAATAGTATTCTAAGTTATGGGTCCGAAATATGGTGCTTTCATAAAACACCTGAGGTTGAAAAAATTCACACGATGTTTTGTAAAAGATTATTGGGAGTTCGGAAAAACACGTGTAGTGGTATGGTCTATTTATCATTGGATTTAATGTTGGATGAAATTAGATAGACTGAATATTGTATATCAAAATCATGCTATGAAGAAATGATAAATGGGTTTTAAACATCAAAAACGAATTGTGTTGACTAGGTTCATGCTATATTTGGGAAACAGAAAACAATGTAGACACACAGTAAATTATAATCAGAAAAGACTATTTGATACATTACAAATATAACAGTAAAAAGAAAAATTAGAACTTCGTCAAAAGGACATATGTATACCTATCTTCATAATGAACCCGATTTACAAGGCTTTTTGAAAAAAAACAATGCCTTGGGATTATTTGAAAGAAATTACAAAAATTAGACATTCATCTCATAATTAAAAAGTAGAAAAGGGCCAATATTAAAAGATGCCAAGTAATTTACGAGTATGTATCATTTGTGATGTAGATGATGCTGAAGTTGAGTTTCTTTTTATGCTGAAATGTCCTTGTTATACGGACCCGAGAAAGAAATTTTTGAAAAAGTACTAGTATAAAATACAACCTTATATGTTTAAACTAATATAACTTTTTAATGTAAAAAAAAGGAAGAAATTACAAAATTTGTCTGAATATAGCAAGGCTGCTTACGTTTTCAGAGATCAGTTGAGCCAATAGTTTGTTCTCTCCGGGCCTGTATTGTGTCTCTAATCATGTGTTTGTATATTGTTATAAATGTTTTATGTTGTTACTTTCCTGTATCCGATAAGTCAAATTACTTAAGGTAATAAAACCTTGAACTTTGACCTGGAGGTGTTGTTGGCTCCCGACTCAGCCTCCTCAACCCTCGTCCCTGTTACTCGCACTTGATTTTGATCACCTCACTCAACTTATCGACTGTCCCCGTGACTCGTCATAGACATAATGCTTCTTATTGAGTCGCACTGACCTATATTTTAACTCATTGCCACTTACCACCTGAATCTTGAACTCGCCCTACAAGGTTACTCGATATATTTGGTAACTGTTTTACTGTTAAATGCTCTACCGTATAGACGCGTCTTAGAAGTTCTGAAGCTAATTTGACCCCGATACACTGACTCATGTCCTCTGTCATCCAAAGTCGCCGAAAGTCAATAAAATTATCTTAAAGACTATTTTGTATCTACGATTCGACTTACCCTCAATAAAATATCCGTGGGAATCCAATATGATTGGCAGTACTTTGTATAATAATAGACTATTCTGACATGAGGTACAGTAATATCTAGAAAATAGGCACCCGTTCAGACCAAGTACTAAACAATACCACGTGTTGTCATGACAACCAGAACATGATGTACACTGATGGCGCACTGCAGTAACGAAAATGGCGGTGGGAGGGAGGAGAAGCAAAGGTTAGATGGGTAATCGACTTCACGTGTGGAAACTTATCTGGTCTATATACACTTGTTGGGGCAAATATTTGATCGGTAACGTGTCCATAGAAGCAAGATATCGTGTTATCTCCCCATAATATCTGCAACTATGATATAAGTTTTAACAATATCTAACACTAGACGAACCACGATAAAAAGTATGGAAAACTTGAAAAAGTGAAGGTGTTTATGTACACAAACCAACAACATCACACTGTCTATTGCCTGCAACACATCTAGAACACAACTGGTACCGAATCCAGCTGTTATGTCACAAACGACCTTGAATTAATGAGTCGGCTAAACACCTTTCGTAGAATATGAAATTAGAGCATGTTGAAACGATGTAAAATGTTCGTGTTTAGCACAACATAGTGATAGCTGTTCATGGAGACATTGTCCGCCTGGGTTGGACCGAATACAAAGGTTAGGGTCATCGTTGTGGTCATCAACTATTTCCGGTTTATTGTTGCACCCCTTCTACCTTGCTTAAGGGAAACACTAGAGACACTAATTCGAATCAAAAAGTAGGGTAATGGGTACCACAAGGTACTTAAATTATCTTGTAAAGCTCGTGGATGTATCTGCAGCGATGGCTAGTTCCCCGGGGGGCTTTCACGTGAAATATTTTGGCCTGACATCAATAGTGTTTACAAAATTGTCAAGTTAGAGCGTAGCAATATCGACCTCTGAACTTTGAACAACAACAATTAAAAAAGAAAAGAAAAAAAGGAAGTTGTTAGTCCAGCGTAAAAAAAAGATGGTATATAAATCATACAGAACACAGTTATTAATTTGCCACTACAGTATTGCTTAATATTTTATGGATAGGTGTAGAGTTAGATCTCATGACGCACGTGCATGATAGCGTGTAGATACAAAGGTACCGCTAATCTATGTCACAAGTAATGATATATAGCTGTAAATCCCTTATTAGAGTACGTCTTAACGGAACATGTTGAATATAATCAAAGGACATACCGTCATTTTTATCGCATCCTGCAAATTATGAAATGTAGTACTATTATTTAAATTAAAAAAACTGCAAGTGAATGAAATGCTGACTTACCTATAGAGCTAGTCGAACACAAGACACGAGCGACCAGACCTCTCTAACGAATCAACGACGTCACGCACACAGGGAGGTGTAGCATTCCTGTATCCCGGGCTGCGTGAGATACGATACCACAACACGCGGGATGTATATATGTATTTATGGCACGGAGAGTTAACAACACTACAGTGGGGAAGACCTCGCCGATTGTAGCGACATTCTCTAAAGCCAGATGAAAGTATGTGCTGTGTTAGCTCGCGCATGCACGTGCAGAAGAAATATACATCATATCTTGTAGATGTATAATAACGAAATGTATTGTTTGAAAAGATAATACTAAACAGAAACATTTACGAAGATAGCTTTTATCATACTTTGCTCTTTGGAATGTTCCTAACTCTTATATCGTCTTTGAGCAGTTCAAAAATGTTTCCTTCAGAAAATACGGTTATGATATGTACGTAATCGACACCTGCTGGGATTATCTGGAATATAGGAAAAAGTGTCGCCATTTAAACATCTACTGTCTAATATGATGTGGCTATGGTCATAGTTGTGAGTAGTTTCTCTCTAACTATACTATTTTAGTGATTTTCTCTGCTTCAAAAGCTAATTAAAATTATTTCGCGTTCTTTTTTCTTGCTATTTTAGAAAGGAAAATAACACAGACGGGAAATAAAAGCTATATATTCCATTGAAAATTAAAATGTTGTTTAGAGTGTGGATATGCAGCCTAGTTAAGACTTTAGCGATTGTTCAATTTACGTCGTATCATGATCTTAATTATACCGTCACATGACCTTAGTTGTTATACCGTCCGTCCCATGAACTTAGTTGTTATATCGTCCGTCCCATGACCTTAGTTATTATATCGTCCTATGACCTTAGTTGTTATACGATCCGTCCCATGACCTTAGTGGTTATACCGCCCCATGACCTTAGTTGTTATATCGTCCCATGACCTTAGTTGTTATACCGCTCCATGACCTTCGTGGTTATATTGTCCCATGACCTTAGTTGTTATATCGTCCCATGACCTTAGTTGTTATATCGTCCCATGACCTTAGTTGTTATACCGTCCGTCCCATGACCTTAGTTGTTATATCGTCACATGACCTTAGTTGTTATACCGTCCGTCCCATGACCTTAATTGTTATATCATCCCATGACCTTAGTTGTTATACTGTCCGTCCCATGACCTTAGTTGTTATACTGTCCGTTCCATGACCTTAGTTGTTATATCGTCCCATGATCTTAGTTGTTATACCGCCCCATGACCTTAGTTGTTATATCGTCCCATGACCTTAGTTGTTATATCGTCCCATGACCTTAGTTGTTATACTGTCCGTCCCATGACCTTAGTTGTTATATCGTCCCATGACTTTAGTTGTTATACGATCCGTTCCATGACCTTAGTTGTTATACCGTTGGTCCCATGACCTTATTTGTTATATCATCCCATGACTTTAGTTGTTATACCGCTCCATGACCTTCGTGGTTATATTGTCCCATGACCTAAGTTGTTATATCGTCCCATGACCTTAGTTGTTATATCGTCCCACGACCTTAGTTGTTATATCGTCCCATGACCTTAGTTGTTATACTGTCCGTCCCATGACCTTAGTTGTTATATCGTCCCATGACTTTAGTTGTTATACGATCCGTTCCATGACCTTAGTTGTTATACCGTTGGTCCCATGACCTTATTTGTTATATCATCCCATGACTTTAGTTGTTATACCGTCCGTCCCATGACCTTAGTTGTTATACCGCCCCATGACCTTAGTGCTTATATCGTCTGATGACCTTAGTTGTTATATCGTTGTTATATCGTTCCCATGACCTTATACCTTAGTTGTTATATCGTTCGTTCCATGACCTTAGTTGTTATACCGTTGGTCCCATGACCTTAGTTGTTATATCGTCCCATGACCTTAGTTGTTATATCGTCCCATGACCTTAGTTGTTATATCGTCCGTCCCATGACCTTAGTTGTTATATTTAGTTGTTATACCGTCCGTCCCATGACCTTAGTTGTTATACCGCCCCATGACCTTAGTGCTTATATCGTCTGATGACCTTAGTTGTTATATCGTTCGTTCCATGACCTTAGTTGTTATACCGACCGTCCCATTACCTTAGTTGTTATATCGTCCGTCCCATGACCATAGTTGTTATATCGTTCGTCCCATGACCTTAGTTGTTATACCGACCGTCCCATTACCTTAGTATCGTCTGATGACCTTAGTTGTTATACCGTCCGTCCCATGAACTTAGTTGTTATATCGTCCGTCCCATGACCTTAGTTGTTATATCGACCTTAGTTGTTATACGTCCCATGACCTTAGTGGTTATACCGCCCCATGACCTTAGTTGTTATATCGTCCCATGACCTTAGTAGTTATATCGTCCCATGACCTTAGTTGTTATATCGTCCGTCCCATGACCTTAGTTGTTATATCGTCCCATGACCTTAGTTGTTATACCGTCCGTCCCATGACCTTAGTTGTTATATCGTCACATGACCTTAGTTGTTATACCGTCCCATGACCTTAGTTGTTATATACCTTAGTTGTTATACCGTCCGTCCCATGACCTTACTTGTTATATCTTCCCTTGACCTTAGTTGTTATATCGTCCCATGACCTTAGTTGTTATATCGTCCCATGACCTTAGTTGTTATACTGTCCGTCCCATGACCTTAGTTGTTATATCGTCCCATGACTTTAGTTGTTATACCGCTCCATGACCTTAGTTGTTATATCGTCCCATGACCTTAGTTGTTATACCGTCCCATGACCTTAGTTGTTATACTGTCCGTCCCATGACCTTAGTTGTTATACTGTCCGTCCCATGACCTTAGTTGTTATATCGTCCCATGACCTTAGTTGTTATACCGTCCGTCCCATGACCTTAGTTGTTATACCGTCCGTCCTTAGTTGTTATGATGACCTTAGTTTTATATCGTCCCATGACCTTAGTTGTTATATCGTCCCATGACCTTAGTTGTTATACCGTCCGTCCCATGACCTTAGTTGTTATACCGCCCCATGACCTTAGTGGTTATATCGTCCCATGACCTAAGTTGTTATATCGTCCGTCCCATGACCTTAGTTGTTATATCGTTCGTCCCATGACCTTAGTTGTTATACCGTCCGTCCCATTACCTTAGTTGTTATATCGTCCGTCCCATGAACTTAGTTGTTATATCGTCCAATGACCTTAGTTGTTATATCGTCCCATGACCTTAGTTGTTATATCGTCCGTCACATGACCATAGTTGTTATATCGTCCCATGACCTTAGTTGTTATATCGTCCCATGACCTTAGTGGTTATGTGATTATATCGTCTGATGACCTTAGTTGTTATACCGTCCGTCCCATGAACTTAGTTGTTATATCGTCCGTCCCATGACCTTAGTTATTATATCGTCCTATGACCTTAGTTGTTATATCGTCCCCCATGACCTTAGTTGTTATATCGTCCGTTACCCATGACCTTAGTTGTTATATCGTCCCATGACCTTAGTTGTTATATCGTCCCATGACCTTAGTTGTTATATCGTCCGTCATGACCTTAGTTGTTATATCGTCCCATGACCTTAGTTGTTATACCGACCGTCCCATTACCTTAGTTGTTATATCGTCCGTCCCATGAACTTAGTTGTTATATCGTCCAATGACCTTAGTTGTTATATCGTCCCATGACCTTAGTTGTTATATCGTCCCATGACCTTAGTTGTTATATCGTCCCCCATGACCTTAGTTGTTATATCGTCCGTCCCATGAACTTAGTTGTTATATCGTCCAATGACCTTAGTTGTTATATCGTCCCATGACCTTAGTGGTTATATCGTCCCATGACCTTAGTTGTTATATCGTCCGTCCCATGACCTTAGTTGTTATATCGTCCCATGACCTTAGTGGTTATATCGTCCCATGACCTTAGTTGTTATATCGTCCGTCACATGATCATAGTTGTTATATCGTCCCATGACCTTAGTTGTTATATCGTCCCATGACCTTAGTTGTTATATCGTCCGTCCCATGACCTTAGTTGTTATATCGTCCCATGACCTTAGTTGTTATATCGTCCCGTGACCTTAGTTGTTATATCGTCCCATGATCTTAGTTGTTATACCGCCCCATGACCTTAGTGGTTACATCGTCCCATGACCTTAGTTGTTATATCGTCTGTCCCATGACGTTAGTTGTTATATCGTCCCATGACGTTAGTTGTTATATCGTCCAATGACCTTAGTGGTTATATCGTCCCATGACCTTAGTTGTTATATCGTCAGTCCCATGACCTTAGTTGTTATATCGTCCCGTGACCTTAGTTGTTATATCGTCCCATGATCTAAGTTGTTATACCGCCCCATGACCTTAGTTGTTATATCGTCCGTCCCATGGCCTTAGTTGTTATAACGTCCGTCCCATGACCTTAGTGGTTATATCGTTCCCATGACCTTAGTTGTTATACCGTCCCATGACCTTAGTGGTTATATCGTCCTATGGCCTTAGTTGTTATACCGTCCCATGACCTTAGTGGTTATATCGTCCTATGACCTTAGTTGTTATACCGCCCCATGACCTTAGTAGTTATATCGTCTCATGACCTTAGTTGTTATATCGTCCCAAGACCTTAGTTGTTATACCGCCCCATGACCTTAGTAGTTATATCGTCTCATGACCTTAGTTGTTATATCGTCCCAAGACCTTAGTTGTTATACCGCCCCATGACCTTAGTTGTTATATCGTCTCATGACCTTAGTTGTTATATCGTCCCACGACCTTAGTTGTTATATCGTCCGTCCCATGACCTTAGTTGTTTTATCGTCCCATGACCTTAGTTGTTATACCGTCCCCTGACATAAGTTGTTGATATCCTATGACGTCCGTTCTGATTATTTTTTGCAGTTGTATCATTAAATGTCCTCACATATCTCACTACCACGACGGCATATGGCCTAAGCTGTTCAATCAAATTTTCTGAAGTGATCCTAAAACACGAAGTTGACGTGAAAATGTACGGTATTCTCCCAACAAAGACACATGTACATAGAGTACATAATAAATATTTACACAATATTCGCGACACACAATGTCGTGAAGTCTTTCATAATAACATCGTCAAAGTAAACATTTTCATTGTAGATGGTGATTCAATTTCACATGCTTTATTGTTTAAATTGATAAATTTATTTGGCACACATGCTTACAACATTTGAAAATCTGAACACAAATATTTTGTATCATCTGAGAAATTACATGCAAGTGTAATACATTGTACTAAGCAGTAATCACAGTGACTACTAAAAAGTAGTAAAAACCATATGTGTAGTTACAAAGGGCTTATCGTGATATGATAGCGAAACACAAAACCAAACTGAGTCAGCACCAAACCTTTACTGCTCTTCTGTATATTTTGTGTATATACCATTGTGTATCAATTAAAATTTCATAGAATCACTAGTGTATGTTGATTTACAAAATCATTCAGCAAAATGTAAACTTGTTCCAGCATGTATGGTTTCGGCACACTACTTCTTATTTTATCCACCATATGTGAAGTTTTTTTCTTCAGTTTTTAACGAAATAAGATTTCATATATACGTAATGCTAGTGAGTATGTAGCCGTGGTAGCAGTACACAGTTTCTCGGTGTGGTCATGGTTCATTAGATTACCCCATTATAAAGGTTTTAATTAAAATTGAAAAAAATTGGTCTTGTCATGTTGAAGTGGGGAATGTGGGGTTTCATTTTTTTCAGAATGATATCTTAGCTTTGTGTTAGAGAATACTATTTTGGCAGTCTCGAATCTGTGTCTACGCACCAAATACCAGCTCTACAGGAAGTGAAATTTTCATAGTGTTTACATGTGGTCATGTTATGAAGGATTTCCAAGTTGGAATTTGCTGAAATGTAAGTACTTTGTTGTAATGAAAGTCTTGTTGATTTTAAGATGGGTGTTTAAAAATAAATTTCTTGTATAAAGTTGTAGTGTTAGGTTGGAATTAGCAGTATTTTTGCATTTTTAGCATTTTTTTCAGTAAGTAACCATGGCAATCACATGTCAGAAATCAAAGGAAATTTTGATTGACACAAATTTTATCTCTCTACTATTAATGTACAAAGTGTAATTGTTATGCAGTTTATAGATATATATACATGTAATGATGATTTTTTTTCCATAACCAAACTGCTATATCTGTATACCTCAAACATGACCAATAATTTCAGGAAAAATGCAACCTAACTGTTTCCTGCCACCCAAGATGAAGTAATTACCATATTAGGAAAACAATAGCAGTTGATACTACGGAATAACTATTGTTTTTCGTGTCTCATTTAAGCTTTTTGCAGTGAGTTTGTATCTCTATTGTCACGGTACATTTTAGAACTAAAAACGTTAACGGCACGAACAAAACGCAGTCTAAGTGTACACTATACTTGTATCATATACCAGTGACATGTTGAAATTATCTAGTCAAACTTTTGATCTCTGAGGCAGTAACTCTATACGACACAATTCAAAATATCACAGATGGGGTACGATTCTTAAGCCGTAAAATTGATCAAAATCATCGCAGAAATATTGTCACGTTTATGTTATTGTCTGATATTTCAACAATTGTCTTGTCAGTCCCGTTTAGGAGTGGGAAATCTCTATTCGAGAAGTGTGAGGTCAGTCTGATATGGTTTCAGGCAGAACTCTTTAGTTTCCATATCTAGTTAGTTATCGGTCTGTTGAGATGATGGCTGGTATACACTGACAGACGAATCTGCAAGGTTAGAGTATCAAAATCAGAAAAAAAGTATTTGAAAACTAACAAACTTCGAAAAAATACTCACTTGTCTTTCAATAGAAGCACATAATATACATTGATCAGACAGAACGTCACGCTGCTTTACAACACGTACGCCCTGGTAGTTTCAAACCAATCATGCGTAAACACAATGTCTATTGAGGGCGTTTCATCGCCAACTTGATTGTTATTCTTAAGCAATAAGCAATTTAGATGTGAAGAATACTGTATAATATGTAGTAACATTTTGAAATTAAAAACATTAAGTTTAGTATGCCATATATAAAAACCCATATTTCTTAGAAATTTCTAAAGGAAACCGGATATGTTTCATTAAAATTTGAAACCGCAGATTAAATCTCAAACGTAATTTACCGGTAAATTGTGGCTGTCTGGGCATGTCCTGACTCTGTGGTGGAGCAGTTGGGTCTAAACGCTCAACACTGACGTCTATGGAGTGGTCGTCACTACGGGCAGGTAAGTAACATTTCCTATATTCACCTGACTGTTTGTCTCGGGTGCGTTTCCAAGCGAGGCGTGCATATTTGGCGATAAAGAACATAATCAAAAGTAACAACAGGGCCCCTATGATCCATACCATGTGCCTAAGTGTTGTTATTTCATCTGAAATGATACCAAATAACACTTACAGAAACATCGTCACCATCATCAATGTAACTAATTACCTGGAAGAATAATTCAATCATTTATGAAACAAACATTTTCATTGGCCATTATGTTACATATATCACTCCATAACATTAAAACTTGCTGCAAGTTTGTAACGTCACATTTGATTGGCCAATGTTTAGTGTAAGAGATTATCGAAGAAAAGTTCTATCAAAATTAGACTATATGGATTAAATTTAATTTATCTTGTGTTTTGCAGTCATCAGACGAAAAATGGAGTTTATTTTGGCAAAAACTATTTTGCGCCATTCTAAACTGAAAGAACACATTCGCTCTCTTAATACACTGACCCAAGACTTTCTTTTTCAAGAAAGTTGTACGGAACTACAAATTCAAGGTGATTAACTATACTGAAAGAATGTGTCCCAGTCAAAGAGAAATATTTTGTGGACGAATGCATAAACTGATCGAGTTGAGAATATCTTCATCGAGTTTGGTGATAAGATTTTCAAACAGATGATACAGCTTCGTTGGCTCACTTTTTGTCATACCAGGCTGAATTTATCAAATAGCTTATAAAACAGGTCACCAAACATCAAGATTCTTTAATATGTCGATATTTGTTGTTTGTTTAAAGTTGATTCCTTTTTGTTTTATACCTCAGTAATGTAAATATATAAAAAAATATATATAATCAGAATTAGATTAGTAATTGAGAAGATATTCATTTCTTATATTCTTGTACTGCATACAGCATTAAGTCATCTTCAGAGCTCGTAATCACTATATGGCACAACAAACTCTCACCCATCAGCTGGTGTCTCCATTCTAATGATTGCGCAGGTGACGTATCTACCTCCCCTTTCAAATCTGTAATGATGGAAAACATACATTGGTGTTAACTAGCCTGTTAATCGCGTAATTTCAACGACTGTTTTTTAATGACACACAGGTAATATGACCTAGTGATTAAATGATTGGTTGGTATTCGACTCTTTCCGTTATGACGTCATAACTTCATGGCGACATATGTACTGTAACGTCACCAGACAAAGAGATGTAAAGTGAGAACATCGCCAGATGAGTTTTCTTCCCATCTATCTAATAAAATTCCAAATTCATAAATAATTGCAGAGATGAATCAGATTTGTGTTTCATAGAATCCTATATTTATTTGAATTTCATGTGAGAATCATGAGGCTGATCAGAAATCGTTCCTTTTACCTCGCCAGAGATTCGGTAGAATTAATAATTCTAAGCTAGTTTCATAAATTTGTGTAGACATATTTTGTTCCATTCCAATATTATCAGTATAGTTATCGCCATTCAAATAAAATACACGCGTGTGAATGAATGTAAACAACATGGCAAGAGAGATAACTCTTTCAGAATGAGATGCACGGAAAAAAAGTATTGTTGACACAGTTGCATGTGCCAATGTGTGTTGACATTGTCATTGATACAAATTTAAATCAATCTCTTCAGTTTTAAATGTACCCACCTTTGCATCGTTGACTACATTGTGATGAGACGCCGAGCTCATTGCATATATCTATTGTACACGATTCACAGTGCTGTTTTTGAATGTTACAGAAATCCCGAGGGAACACACAAACATCATGTCCACAGTTAAATTCAAATCCTTCAAGCGGCAAAGCTGCTTCCGTTAAGAGTACTTTGCATAGATAAACAATCATAACAAAGTACGGGAAGTGTTTCTGCAAACATAAACATATAACTGGTTCCATGTCGTTAATGCTTTAAGTGATTCACAGGCACAACTTACAATGTTTATTTTTAACCGGTTTGACTATTTATAGGTAAGGGTAATGCCGTTTTATTTGGGACAGGTAATTTTCAGCGATCTCACCTGTGTACATGTATCATGTGTTATCAGGATTGTTACACGTGATGTGTGTATATCTGACCATGGTCAAAGCCGTGCATGTTGTTTACAATATGTTTACGGTTGAGAGGAGACTTTAACAGAAACAATGGTTATTAGTGTCACTTTTTTCGTATCAAAAGCTGTATATGTATTATCAAACAACGCCTCGTCATCTATAGACAATTCAGGTGCAGAAATGTTCGTGTTGTATTTTTTTCAATCTTTGATGATATTTAAAACAGATGAAAAAAGTTACAATACACATACGAGTGTATTACATAATAATGCAATTAATCATGGATTAATCATTTACTTATAGATTATATCAAGTTTCCTGTATAAAACCTGTTATAATGATACATAATGTCTCTATTGTGTTACTATAAGTCCACAATCAACACCACACCTTATTTCTGTTCATGTAATATGTGTACTACATGCGTGTGGGTTGTCATTGTATTGTATTGAAATATTTCATCAGAAATGTGCATGCTACAACGAATTATCCGGTCAGAAGACCATTACTCATTCATAAAATCTTTTCTGGTAAATATTGCACAACACCAATCACATGCCTAACACTCCTTGTGGCTATTTATAAACACGGTATTACCTATTATTCTAAAAATAGACCCTTGCAATATTGACGAGACATAAGTAAAATGGCTCAGCTCACGGTCACATGCGTCATTTTATTTTCATGTTACATTTCACTATGTTCTTCCGTTTTGGAATTACCGCCGGATGGTTTCTGGTTCAACTGTGGATTTGACTTCTGTAAGTTTCCTGCTGAATATTGTCGAGTGATAACGGGACAACGACCTTCGTGTCACGCGTGTAGCCAGGATGAGTGTAACGCCTTGGACACACCGTCACAATGCTATACGCAGTGTAAGGGTGAGTGTGACCGGTACTTTAAAACCAGTAATTTCATTTTGATCGGGGTTATCACTCGTTTGTTATAATAACGAAAAATGTTGAAAAATTAATGGGAAAAATAAACATTTCAAAGCTGATTCACACCATGGTTTTTAACACCCTCCTCTTAAAATACAAATAATGGTATCGATAAAAGTTGTAAAGAAGAAATTGATCTCATTTTGTATTTGTGGTACATTTTGTTCTGGTCAAGCCTAGTGATCCGATTGACAACGCAATGTAATGATATTGCGTTAGTATATTGGATTGGTTCCAAATTTATATCACGGAAATTTACGTTGCTATTTTTAGGGTCTATGAAATTGTAGGTTTTCGAAATTTATTAAGTTATGTCGCAATGCATATTTATATTACTTATATTCAATGACCGATATAAAGCAATATTCACAAATGGCAACGTTACCAGTCGTACATTACAATAATAAACACTCAGTGACGTGTAACCGTATAAGTATCAGTCTATTTTCATATCTTTATCATATTAGTTTTGTACCTGATTTACAAAATGGTTCAATTTCTTGTTGTAATCAATTAATAATATGCAAGTCAGTAATATAATAAAGTGTATTGCTGTAGTCAATTTCCAACAATGATTTGTAAAGTTTGTACAATTCACTGTGATAAGAACATAATGTTATGTAACGCTGTTGTAAATACAGTATGATAGAGTGTGTTACAAAGTTTACTGCGTGTTTCCCTGTGTAATTCTGTTCCGTCACTATATCGGTTATGATATAATACAATATTAATACCCGACAATTGTCCTTACAGAACTTGAGCGCGGTGGCCCTGATACCAGTACTGGAAACTTGATGAAAGGTAAGTCACACGGATCCGTTCAAAGTTTGTACTAAAGACACACAGGTATACATTAAAGGGATTGGGCTCAAGTTCTTGCAACTTACTTAGCCCTCACCCAACATTATAATACACAATAACTACAGATCACACAACTTACAGAGCCCTCTCCCAAAATTACAATATACAATAACTACAGATAACACAACTTACTAGGCCCTCTCCAACATTACAGTACACAATAACTACAGATCACACAACTTACTAGCCCTTCTACCAACAATACATTACACAATAACTACATATAACACTTTATGACAGATGCTTAAACACGTACATGCATTCATTATTGATAATCAATATTCTTCGTAGACAAGGCGAGGGACGAGCCGACAGTTAAGAACTCATACGGGTTACAAATAAAATCTGATTAAAACATTTGATAATAATGAAAGAGATTATGCTGAGACACCCATATACCTAATATTATATAAGAAAATATATTTTTTCAACTTTTAGGGGCACTGCAGGAGGGCAAAGCGGAAGAGAATCTTACATCATCACACAGCATTGCATCATTGATAGGTTCGTATTACAGTGTGGTGAGATTAAAGATAATGATCGCTGTGCATATATTAAACAGATGTACAGAAAATAGTGTCAAGTGACGATGATTTTTATCATTATCAACTATTAACGTTACAAAATAACCTTGAATTAAGGAATTAGGTAATGTAATAATTTAAAGCTTCAAACAAAAATAAGTAGTTCGGGTAATATCAGATAGAAACGATACCCAACTCCATTTCGAGAATCCACAATAAATGCAGTTGTATATATCCAATGCATGAGTTTTTTTCCCAAAAAAACATATCCACTATTTTCTCTTATTCTTGAAATCTTTAGAAATGTTCAACATGGTTCTTGTTTATGTTTCAGAAAGCAATAAATGGCAATGGATAGCTATATGCATCCTGTTTTTAATTGTTGTCCTCTGCTTAGTATCCATTGCTGTTTCACTGGTAAGGATACGCAATTATAAGCGAGAATTGATCCGAAAGAATCATGCAGAAGGCATGCAGGAGACGAAGAGATCAAATCCAGTAAAACATGGTAACACTAGGGAAGATGGGGGTCTTCAAGGAGTAACTGTTGAGCCTACGTCACCAAATCCTCCGACAGAGGAAGTACCACTGCTGCCTCGACATGGAAACAAACAGGACAAATCAACGGGTGAGTAGGACATGTCTTAATGCTCTGTAAATTGATATATTTTTATACGACAGAAAACATAAATAAAAAAAAAAAGACGAAATCAACCTACAAAAGCAAAGTGTTCAGGGTAATAAATGATGTTCAAACACTTCATACATCGAAAATATTATCATATACATTTGTTTGTCGTTTTGTTAACAGTGCTCTGTCAACCAAGCAAACAGTCAGGTAATGTGGAGTGTCAATTTTCACCGAAACTTATGGACGACGGAAGTACTGGCATGGGTAGACATATGGAACATTCCACCGACAGTTCACCAGACTCCGATATAGAGCCAATCATCACTCAACCTATAGAGGATCCTAAGCCATCCCACAAGGCCGACTGCATCCTCCTGGAACAGAATAACACTCAACAGAGCACAGGTAAACAGGCATCTATGGTATTGCTGTTACATCATCAAAATGGAATTCATTTGTATCAATTGATATGCAACAAACGTTTTAGTTTTTTATTAAGCTAATGAACTTTATATCGTTTTACCTTTATTCTTCAGACCATAGTGTGTTATATACAAACTATATGATATGGTTTATTTGCTAAATATATATTAAAATACTTTAATTGTTTAATTGTACCTTAAGAGTTATTTCCCTTACCATGTTAATTCCGGATATTTCATTCCGTGTCCTTTTTCATTTAATTATAATTTACTTTTTCCGGATATTTGGTTTCTTATATTATGTAGTTAATACAGAAGTTTGAGAAGCTTTGTTTTTTAATGTTTTCCTGTACTGCACAAGTGTTTATCCCAGATACATGTTTCCTTTCTCAGTGACTTCAAATGATTCCAGTGAAAGACGTCATTCTATCGATGAAAGAGAAACAATGATAAAAACTATCTTCGAACTCACAGAAGACCAGGATCAAGTGTCTCTACCGGGAGATATCGAAATGCAGGTACAAAATAGACCCCGTTCATCCTCGAGATTTAGTAACATAACGCCTACAGCTTCTACAGCCGAATCGTCCTGCAGTCTATCTTCTGACAGCACCAGCAGAATCTCTACATCAGACAGCGGTCACTACGGGACAGGGAATTCCAGTCAAAATGAAAGCGTCGATCTGAAGAACTGCGTCACACCGCAACGTGACATTAATAGGCAGGAAGTGGACGTTTGACCGGGATCATTATTTAGTGTACTTTTGGTACTAAGGCCAGTTATATTAAGTTTTAGACAAGTTTGATTTTTTTTTTTTTTAGAAAGTTCACCCTTTGTCTGATGTAAGGTCGCATATACAGGCAATTTAAGGATTGCAGGACAACGTCTGTGTTGATAGATACACTGCTTGTGGGCACATTCTCGTTGTGCACATGCACCAGTTATCATGATTTATTCGGTGCCATAATGCATGCGCTTTGTTCGTGGTGATTTTGCAAGACAAATATTACATCACTTTCGTTTATGATATATCAAGCGATTTTATCGATAAACGAAAGTAAACCTTCAGCGGTTTATTTCCTAACAAAGAACCTTGCTGTGCTGCGCGAAACGCTCTACAAAATACATCTGACGGCGTCCGTGTCACGGTCGCCAGGGTCAGTTTGGCGTTTTTATTCAGATAACAATCATCAAACATTATCACGGTTTTCGCTTCGTAATTGTCTTAATTTGAAGGAGTTATTAAAATAACATTGTTTTAAGTCATGCCTAGAATTTTAAATCACGTTACATATCCGTAACATGTGGAAACCTTAACCTTTACGGAAATAGACCTTTGGGTTTTTACAAGTCTAAACTTTATTCGCAGGACTGATTAATTCGGGAAAGTATTGTTAAAATGAATATATCTGAATTAATATATTAATATTAATAATAAATGGTCGACAACCAGTATCTTCCCTGAGTGTGTCGAATAGAAGGGAGAGCCAAATTACCCATAATGCTTTGCGTTGTGCTTGCATGTCAGTGTAAAAAGCGTTAGAATGCAGATCTGTTATAATTGTATCTTTACTGAACAATTAGTTCTACAACTACAAGGCTTTGTCTGTGATCTATAATACAAATTTGTAAGCATTTCCTCTTGTGTTTGTTTGGTCTTGTTTTGAAATAAAAAAAAGAGTAAACGTCCAACTTGATTACGGGTTTTTCATCTTTAAGTGGCTGTCGGGTACGTTTATAAATGTATCTTTGAACTTCGAAGGAATTCTTCGCGATGCACCTGTATATGATCCGACATACAGATTATAAATGCATTTTTCCTGATCCATTCGCTTGAGAATTCATATTTAAAAATTGACTTTCAAAGCCATATTAAGCGTATCGTATTGTCAATTCAAATTCGTAGCAGAAATCACAAAAATAGACCAGCACCAAACGGAAATTGGTTTTGGGCATATATGAATAATCCATGCAAAATCGTGAAACGTGACAAAGAGAGAAAAGATGAAAAATATAAAATGTTATACAATTTCCAAATAACAGAAATTAATCACTGAAAAAACACATTTCAAATATAGTGAAACAATTTAGAAAAAAAAGGTTTTAAAACGAAGACCAAAATATTCTTCGCGTTGACGCTCCATCTCCCGAGAGTTTTCTTGCAGAAGTAAATAAAAATAATGTCACATCATTGTCCATTAGCAGCAGGTTTTCCATCAGCAGTTTATGCATGAGGTGATAACTCCCTGGACAGGTTCCTCTAGATGGTAACCACAGCACGTTCTGCCATCAGCCTAAAATCAGGTTTTAGTGGTGATTTTCGTACCCGTGTAACTAGGCTTACAACAAGTGTACAAAACACACACAAATGGATAGCCGTTTCCAATTAAGAATTATAATTAGATATAGTTGAGCCAATCAATGAATACTAGTACTCGTCGGTGACGCTAAAGGCTTGGGGAAATCTATAGAGGGGGAGTAACATAAAATTATACTTCTGCACTGAACCCACTTCGAACGATTTTTGCCAAAACATTGGCAAACGTCTCTTAACAATAAATAAAAGAAAAATTAAGAAGGAAATTAAGTTAAAGAGCCAATAAAATGTTAGTTATAACCTTGTTGGACAGATATTTCATTATACAACTGTGGCAGTGTCAATTTTACTTTTATCTATTTATATATATTTTTATAAATGTACTTGTCCAACCGGTTTGTTTTGTCAGTGTATGTTCTAAGAATTTCTCACCTGTGTTTTGTTATGTAAATGTCTTGTCACGTGATTACATGCTTGTTCGTGCACCTGTAGTTCTGTATCGTTATTCACGCGCTGGACAGAGACATGGACAGTCGCAATTATATGTAGCTACGTACGGACGACTGTGGTGGCAAATATACATTATAAAATAGTGAGTATTTGAAATATCATTTAATTATCTTAAATGATAATGTTAGTTAACTTTTACAGAATTAGTATTTTCGTATTTATTGAAATATTTGAAGAAATTGAAATATCTCTTTGTGGTTTTTCATTATTCCTTTTGTAATGGGAATAATAATTTTTGCAGAATTATCTTAAAGAAATTTATTACAAATCATGGGGTGGATGTGGGTGTGGGTGTGATTGTGTGTATGTGTGGGTGTTTATTTATTCATTTATTTATTAGAGAATCTTAACTTGTATTGGAAGATAATTCACAACAAAACTGCAACTGGTACATATAACTCATATTCAACAACTAATGAAATTAATTAGTTAATTAATAGTGGTTGTCTACAACATACTCAACAATTAACGGTTGTGAAATTGGCTGTGTCTATCATTGCAGAGCCAATGATCATGTAAAACTGCGACTAATTGTATGATAGACGACACCACTACACGATGATTTTTGTACATGGTAATTTTTGTACATGGTAATAATACAGGCGTGTTATATATGTATATTGTATATAGTCGTTGATATCACTATTTTGTCAGTCAATCCAACAGAATACAAGTACATATTGTACCATCCTGGTTGTTTTCCCGTCTGTTAAATTCTCAAATGTCATGGTAAGCTTCGACTTCCCCAGTGAAATTTTCTTCTGTTCATTTACAGATTTGGCCATCTTTTTGTTACCATAGTTTCCGACCCACGACCGATTCACGTGCAAACCGATCCTGCTGATGTTGTATGTTAGGCACATGCATTATCATACATGAATATGACGGGCAAAATATGATTTCAGAATGTTGAATAACGACGAGAGATTTTCTTGTTATTATTATTAACATGCTTGTGTGCATAATTCAGTGAAAACCACCATTATTGTTCACAAGGTGATACACCTGATACATATGTGCAACAATAATGATACAAAAACTTTAAAAAAGTCGTTTTACCATGAATTAAGTCCCTTTTATTATAATAAATCTTATTGAGTATGTTTTCTATATATTATGTTCCTTATCTGTTGCCAGATGTTAAACATTATAGAGGTTGGTGCTAATCCGTTTAATAAGCAATTAAAGAGCTATGTGACGTAGATGTTTGATTTTAATTAAAGAGACACCGATGTGGCATTTACAGTATGGCTGTTGCCATATGTGTCAAATGATATTTAGATTTAAACATTGTTCAATACATGACATTGGTATTCATAGTCTTATAAATGTCAGTATTTTTTTTCTATTGAAGTAGTTTTGAGTTTAACAAGAAATGCTGATTGTACAGATAGCAAGTTTTTTTTTTAATCTCTACGACAATAATCTAATACACCTTGTTCCTTTGTATAAAACCATCATAGTTCAGTTAGATTTGTAGAGACAAAAGGTACAATTAAAGTGATTCTTTGTCTAGTGTTAAACAAAAGAATACCACTAATCACTCGTATCACTCACTGTAACGGCATAAGCTGGATGAAGTTGCATTTTGTTCTGCAACTTACGACGTGTCATATGATAAACTAACTTACATTTATTTGTAAGAATTTATTGTTTAAAAAATCGCAATCGTTATTGAAAAAGAAAGAACCAGTCGCAAATACCAATGAACAAACCATTTTACACCAAGAAATATCAAGATATTTCAAAGATGGATAATCGTTTCTCGATGTGTTATTTAAGACAATGAATTTCTGGTAAATACTTTGAAATTATCGTTAATATTACTTATTTATACACAATTTTGTTAAAGCGGTAAAGTAAATGAAGTTTCAAGGATAAAATATATATACATATCGCTTTTAGAGTTCAATATCATTATACGCTGTATATGGATATATTGTCGATTATCGACAGAATTGCTCAACAACTGAGAATATACTTCCTTTTGTTTCCTATGATAAAATGTAACGAAAACAACTACAAAGGTCTATAACAGTGGTAGATATCTGGAATAAAGAATAAAGTTGTAGTAAGTGTTTTATTACTTAAACAATTTCATATATTGTAATTAAAACAAGAACTGAAAAAAACGACACTGTATCCAATGTAGTACATTATCGATGAATGTTTAACAGATATGTTTGTCTTGGCATTATCATGAATATTTAATGAAATGCCAATGTCTTCATACTCTATAGAACATATCTTAGTATACCTAATTACGTGTTATCCTTCAAACAAATGATACTAGGAGCTGTATTTTATCTTAAAACATTTCCGTCACTATCGTATTTCAGCATTAAAAAATATGAAACAACGGTACACAAAGGTTACGATAGCAACAACAATGAAATATGTCGATTAAAATTGACGGGAAGCTAATTAAAACAGTACGATAAAGCTAATTTAACAATACGATAAAGCTAATTAAAACAATACGATAAAGCTAATTAAAACAATACGATAAAGCTAATTAAAACAATATGATAAAGCTAATTAAACAATACGATAAAACTAATTAAAAGAATAAACGACATTTCAGGTATATGAAGGTAAATTCACTGAATGAATTTTACAATTTATAGCTGATAGGATGGCATGATGACTTAGTATTGTTCTACAGTGTCCAGCTCTAACCTCTCAATATATCGAACATCTGCTTACAGGTGTGTTACGCCCCTACACTCCAGACTCCTGCCTACAGGTGTGTTATACCCCTACACTCCAGACTCCTGTGAACAGGTGTGTCATACCCCTACTACACTCCAGACTCCTGCTTACAGGTGTGTTATACCCCTACTACACTCCAGACTCCTGCTTACAGGTGTGTAATACCCCTACTACACTCCAGACTCCTGCTTACAGGTGTGTCATACCCCTACTAGACTCCAGACTCCTGCTTACAAGTGTGTCATACCCCTACACTCCAGACTCCTGCTTACAGGTGTGTCATACCCCTACACCCCAGACTCCTGCTTACAGGTGTGTCATACCCCTACAGTCCAGACTCCTGCTTACAGGTGTGTCATACCCCTACACTCCAGACTCCTGCTTACAGGTGTGTCATACCCCTACAGTCCAGACTCCTGCTTACAGGTGTGTCATACCCCTACATTCCAGGCTCCTGCTTACAGGTGTGTCCTACCCCTACACTCCAGACTCCTGCTTACAGGTGTGTCATACCCCTACATTCCAGACTCCTGCTTACAGGTGTGTTATACCCCTACACTCCAGACTCCTGCTTACAGGTGTGTCATACCCCTACAATCCAGACTCCTGCTTACTGGTGTGTCATACCCCTACACTTCGGACTCCTGCTTACAGGTGTGTCATACCCCTACACTCCAGACTCCTGCTTACAGGTGTGTCATACCCCTACAATCCAGACTCCTGCTTACAGGTGTGTCATACCCCTACAATCCAGACTCCTGCTTACAGGTGTGTCATACCCCTACAGTCCAGACTCCTGCTTACAGGTGTGTCATATCCCTACACTCCAGGCTCCTGCTTACAGGTGTGTCATACCCCTACTAGACTCCAGACTCCTGCTTACAGGTGTGTCATACCCCTACACTCCAGACTCCTGCTTACAGGTGTGTCATACCCCTACACTCCAGACTCCTGCTTACAGGTGTGTTATACCCCTACATTCCAGACTCCTGCTTACAGGTGTGTCCTACCCCTACACTCCAGACTCCTGCTTACAGGTGTGTCATACCCCTACATTCCAGACTCCTGCTTACAGGTGTGTTATACCCCTACACTCCAGACTCCTGCTTACAGGTGTGTCATACCCCTACTACACCCCAGACTCCTGCTTACAGGTGTGTCATACCCCTACACTTCGGACTCCTGCTTACAGGTGTGTCATACCCCTACACTCCAGACTCCTGCTTACAGGTGTGTCATACCCCTACAATCCAGACTCCTGCTTACAGGTGTGTCATACCCCTACTACACCCCAGACTCCTGCTTACAGGTGTGTCATACCCCTACACTCCAGGCTCCTGCTTACAGGTGTGTCATACCCCTACTAGACTCCAGACTCCTGCTTACAAGTGTGTCATACCCATACACTCCAGACTCCTGCTTACAGGTGTGTCATACCCCTACACCCCAGACTCCTGCTTACAGGTGTGTCATACCCCTACACTCCAGACTCCTGCTTACAGGTGTGTCATACCCCTACACTCCAGGCTCCTGCTTACAGGTGTGTCATACCCCTACTAGACTCCAGACTCCTGCTTACAGGTGTGTCATACCCCTACAGTCCAGACTCCTGCTTACAGGTGTGTCATACCCCTACACTCCAGACTCCTGCTTACAGGTGTGTTATACCCCTACACTCCAGACTCCTGCTTACAGGTGTGTCATACCCCTACTACACCCCAGACTCCTGCTTACAGGTGTGTCATACCCCTACAATCCAGACTCCTGCTTACTGGTGTGTCATACCCCTACACTTCGGACTCCTGCTTGCAGGTGTGTTATACCCCTACTACACTCCAGACTCCTTCTTACAGGTGTGTTATACCCCTACTACACTCCAGACTCCTGCTTACAGGTGTGTTATACCCCTACTACACTCCAGACTCCTGCTTACAGGTGTGTTATACCCCTACACTCCAACGTCTGCTACAAATTACATTCTATAGAATTTATTACAGTGGTACCACAGCGTGTTCAATCGTATAATTCCAATACTCCAGTACACATATACTTATCCAAAATAAAAGCCCACATGCTAATCGCGATGACTTTCACAATGAAATTTCTTTTTACGTGAACGTCCGCAGAAAAACGACGACCATTAATAATTGCAGATAAGTAGACAAGCTTGTGACAGATGCTGAACCTCTTTCGGAGTTACACAAGGAGTTAGAGCAACAGGAGAAACACTGCATGCTCTCGTAAGAGTCTGTGATGCGTCGACATTCGGGACGACAGTCCTTCTGACATCCACGCGCATAAGAAACATTACCAGCTACAGTTACATACTTCACCACCTGAAAATATATACCATTTTTTTTCTATGCTGAACAAAATATATTGATAATGAAACAATTAAAGGAATATCACTACCGAGCACGCGGCGCCACCGGTCATTCCTGAAAGATATACGTTTCTTTTGGCACAAATCACCATTTTGGTGGCCATTGATAAGCTTCGGATCATTTCATATATAGAAGATTATAGAAAGTATTAAGTTGAGACTGTAGGAATTAGTATAAAGGAATGTGACCGGTTGATAAGGGAAACAATATATGAAAAAATCTAGTTTATTTTGTTGGAAATAGTCGATACTCACGGCACAGAAAGCTTGGTCCAGTCGACAGACTTGGGTGGTCACTCCGGAGAGGTAATACATGTCACGACAATTGTCAGTCTGGTTACATGTCCAACAGTGCAACAGTTCGGCACGTATTGCTGGATCGATCGTTAGTTCAGCAGAGACAACCGTTCTTATCATCAAGCTACCTGTGAAAAATAGATTTAGTATATCCAAAAAACAGTTAGAAAGCTTTAAGTGACTAGAATGATGCTATTGATATAGTACTCAATACTTTCTGACTTATTCAGTCTTAAATTCGTTTCGTCTGGTGATATCTGGTGAAATGTGTAGATATATTATCAACTTTCATTTGGTGGTTTATAACATGTAAGGATACTTTAAAGTAAAAATTACACTACCAAAATTTCTTTTTTTTGTTGCAGTTAGTATTTTTATAAACAAAATGTTTGTCCTTATTGTTGAACCAATAACTAATAACTAATGTCATCAAAGTCTACACCATAGTAATGTCATCAATGTTTACACCCTAGTAATGTCATCAAAGTCTACACCATAGTAATGTCATCAATGTTTACACCCTAGTAATGTCATCAAAGTCTACACCATAGTAATGTCATCAATGTTTACACCCTAGTAATGTCATCAAAGTCTACACCATAGTAATGTCATCAATGTTTACACCCTAGTAATATCATCAAAGTCTACACCATAGTAATGTCATCAATGTTTACACTCTAGTTATGTCATCAATGTTTACACTAGTTATGTCATCAATGTTTACACCCTAGTAATATCATCAAAGTCTACACCATAGTAATGTCATCAATGTTTACACCCTAGTAATGTCGTCAATGTTTACACCCTAGTAATGTCATCAAAGTCTACACCATAGTAATGTCATCAATGTTTACACTCTAGTTATGTCATCAATGTTTACACCCTAGTAGTGTCATCAATGTTTACACCCTAGTAATATCATCAAAGTCTACACCATAGTAATGTCATCAATGTTTACACCCTAGTAATGTCGTCAATGTCTACACTCTAGTTATGTCATCAATGTTTACACTCTAGTTATGTCATCAATGTTTACACCCTAGTTATGTCATCAATGTTTACACCCTAGTAATATCATCAAAGTCTACACCATAGTAATGTCATCAATGTTTACACCCTAGTAATGTCATCAATGTTTACACCCTAGTAATGTCGTCAATGTTTACACTCTAGTTATGTCATCAATGTTTACACCCTAGTAATGTCGTCAATGTTTACACTCTCGTTATGTCATCAATGTTTACACTCTAGTTATGTCATCAATGTTTACACTAGTTATGTCATCAATGTTTACACCCTAGTAATGTCATCAATGTTTACACTCTAGTTATGTCATCAATGTTTACACTCTAGTTATGTCGTCAATGTTTACACTCTAGTAATGTCATCAATGTTTACACCCTAGTAAAAACGTCAATGTTTATACGCACAGTAATTAGCATCACATCTAAAGTCAAAATCAATACATTTAGTGACGGCAACAAAATAAAATATCTAGTGATATCATCAATGTCTACACACCCGGTAATATCATCAATATCTACACACCCGGTAATATCATCAATGTCTACACACCCGGTAATATCATCAATATCTACACACCCGGTTATATCATCAATATCTACACACCCGGTAATATCATCAATATCTACACACCCGGTAATATCATCAATATCTACACACTCGGTAATATCATCAATATCTACACACCCGGTAATATCATCAATATCTACACACCCGGTAATATCACAATATCTACACATCCGGTAATATCATCAATATCTACACACCAGGTAATATCATCAATATCTACACACCCGGTAATATCATCAATATCTACACACCCGGTAATATCATCAATATCTACACACCCGGTAATATCATCAATGTCTACATACCCGGTAATATCATCACTGTCTACATACCCGGTAATATCATCACTATCTACACACCAGGTAATATCATCAATGTCTACACACCAGGTAATATAATCAATGTCTACACACCAGGTAATATCATCAATGTCTACACACCAGGTAATATCATCAATGTCTACACACCCGGTTATATCATCAATATCTACACACTCGGTAATACCATCAATATCTACACACCAGGTAATATCATCAATGTCTACATACCCGGTAATATCATCAATGTCTACATACCCGGTAATATCATCAATATCTACACACTCGGTAATACCATCAATATCTACACACCCGGTAATATCATCAATATCTACACACCCGGTAATATCATCAATATCTACACACCCGGTAATATCATCAATGTCTACACACCTGGTAATATCATCAATGTCTACACACCCGGTAATATCATCAATATCTACACACCCGGTAATATCATCAATATCTACACACCTGGTAATATCATCAATATCTACACACCTGGTAATATCATCAATATCTACACACCCGGTAATATCATCAATATCTACACACCCGGTAATATCATCAATATCTACACACCCGGTAATATCATCAATATCTACACACCTGGTAATATCATCAATATCTACACACCCGGTAATATCATCAATGTCTACACATCTGTCAGTAATGTCATTGATGTTTACACACCTAGTAAAGTCGTCAAATTTTACACACATAGATGTTTCCAAAGCTGTCAGCATCGACCTTTTACATTTTAACAGATAATTCATAATCACCATCAAATATTAATTTATCTATCCATGAATTATGTTTTCTAGTGTTACCAAAGGCCACAAGAAATTTCAAACGGACATATAGTAAGGAATATTTCAATAATTCTATTGAAATTTTCTGCTTGCTCTATATTTATATGATCCTATATAATTACGTCTGTATTTACATTAGTGCGATGCTTTTGCCGGAGGATGTGACTGTGAGTGCATGATGTGAAATCGCTCTGACGGCAAAGACACGAAGACATTGATTACTTGAGCCGTAACATTGACGGAAGTGGTATAGTTTAGACCAAAGAACATACAAAATGACAAGCTTAGATCGGGTTTCTACAGACTCTTGTCTTATAAAATGCTACTGAATATTAATAATTGTTTGAATTCGGCTTTTGAGAAAAAATATTATGAGTTTTTAACACAATCATGTTATTTTCCTTACTTGAAATAATCAAATAAATTTTCAATTAACATATAACACGCCAATTATCGTTTTCGATACGGATCAAAGGTTAACACACTATCTTATTTACTTCTCGTTTTCTGTTCACATGCTTCTGAAACAACTAGGTATACTATCAATGAATGTCATCAATGCCTTAACAACTACAGATATCATAAAAATTCACGAAAGACTTAACCTGTCAATAATGACTCAGTGATTATACAGACAGTAAAGTATCAGACATACATACCTGATATCCAAACGATCAGGCAGGTGACAGAGCGGACACAAACAGCAATGTCCATTGATCTTCCTAGCACGTTCATTCTGCGTATCCAATGGTGTTTTAAAATGTCTGTTACAGAGATGATGTATGATAGAGCGGTCTTGATATCGTAATTGTCAAGAATGTGTGATATATGTATGGTGCAATCCGTGTGCCATCGTAATAGAATTATCATAAACCAAAAAGCAAATTGATTTTCCAAGAAAGTTCCGCTGATAATGTGTTGGTGGGTAAGTAGTAAATAAACGTGGTCAGTATTAGCCCAGATCACACATACTAGCTTCCGTCTATACGTGATGCTGCAGTAGTCATAGATACGCGTAATTCTATAACCTATATCGGACCGTCATAACCTCAGCCTTACAGGTACCAACCATAACCTCAGACTTACAGGTACCAGCCATAACCACAGCCTTACAGGTACCAACCATAACCTAAGAATTACAGGTACCAACCATAACCCCAGTCTTACAGGTACCAACCATAACCCCAGTCTTACAGGTACCAACCATAACCTCAGACTTACAGGTACCAATCATAACCTCAGACTTACAGGTACCAGCCATAACCTCAGCCTTACAGGTACCAATCATAACCACAGATTTACAGGTACCAGCCATAACCTCAGCCTTACATGTACCACCCATAACCTCAGACTTACAGGTACCAACCATAACCTCAGACTTACAGGTACCAGCCATAACCATAGCCTTACAGGTACCAGCCATAACCACAGCCTTACAGGTACCAACCATAACCTCAGCCTTACAGGTACCAACCATAACCTCAGCCTTACAGGTACCAACCACAACCGCAAACGTACAGGTACCAACCATAACCTTAGCTTTACAGGTACCAACCATAACCTCAGACTTACAGGTACCAACCATAACCTCAGCCTTACAGGTACCAACCATAACCGCAGACTTACAGGTACCAGCCATAACCTCAGCCTTACAGGTACCAACCAGAACCGCAAACGTACATGTACCAGCCATAACCACAGCCTTACAGGTACCAGCCATAACCACAGCCTTACAGGTACCAACCATAACTTCAGCCTTACAGGTACCAACCATAACCTCAGACTTACAGGTACCAATCATAACCGCAGACTTACAGGTACCAGCCATAACCTAAGAATTACAGGTACCAACCATAACCTCAGCCTTACATGTACCAACCATAACCACAGATTTACAGGTACCAGCCATAACCTCAGCCTTACATGTACCACCCATAACCTCAGACTTACAGGTACCAACCATAACCATAGCCTTACAGGTACCAGCCATAACCACAGCCTTACAGGTACCAACCATAACCTCAGCCTTACAGGTACCAACCATAACCTCAGCCTTACAGGTACCAACCACAACCGCAAACGTACAGGTACCAACCATAACCTCAGACTAACAGGTACCAGCCATAACCACAGCCTTACAGGTACCAACCATAACCTCAGACTTACAGGTACCAACCATACCAACCATAACCCCAGTCTTACAGGTACCAACCATAACCTCAGCCTTACAGGTACCAACCATAACCTCAGACTTACAGGTACCAGCCATAACCTCAGTCTTACAGGTACCAACCATAACCTCAGACTTACAGTTACCAGCCATAACCACAGCCTTACAGTTACCAGCCATAACCACAGCCTTACAGGTACCAACCATAACCTCAGACTTACAGTTACCAGCCATAACCACAGCCTTACAGTTACCAGCCATAACCACAGCCTTACAGGTACCAACCATAACCTCAGACTTACAGTTACCAGCCATAACCACAGCCTTACAGTTACCAGCCATAACCTTAGCTTTACAGGTACCAACCATAACCCCAGTCTTACAGTTACCAACCATAACCCCAGTCTTACAGGTACCACCCATAACCTCAGACTTACAGGTACCAACCATAACCGCAGACGTACAGGTACCAACCATAACCTCAGACTTACAGGTACCAACCATAACCTCAGACTTACAGTTACCAGCCATAACCACAGCCTTACAGGTACCAGCCATAACCTCAGCCTTAAAGGTACCAATCATAACCTCAGCCTTACAGGTACCAACCATAACCACAGACTTACAGGTACCAATCATAACCCCAGCCTTACAGGTACCAACCATAACCTCAGCCTTACAGGTACCAACCATAACCACAGACTTACAGGTACCAATCATAACCCCAGCCTTACAGGTACCAGCCATAACCTCAGCCTTACAGGTACCAGCCATAACCTCAGCCTTACAGGTACCAATCATAACCACAGATTTACAGGTACCAGCCATAACCTCAGCCTTACATGTACCACCCATAACCTCAGACTTACAGGTACCAACCATAACCTCAGACTTACAGGTACCAGCCATAACCATAGCCTTACAGGTACCAGCCATAACCACAGCCTTACAGGTACCAACCATAACCTCAGCCTTACAGGTACCAACCATAACCTCAGCCTTACAGGTACCAACCACAACCGCAAACGTACAGGTACCAACCATAACCTTAGCTTTACAGGTACCAACCATAACCTCAGACTTACAGGTACCAACCATAACCTCAGCCTTACAGGTACCAACCATAACCGCAGACTTACAGGTACCAGCCATAACCTCAGCCTTACAGGTACCAACCAGAACCGCAAACGTACATGTACCAGCCATAACCACAGCCTTACAGGTACCAGCCATAACCACAGCCTTACAGGTACCAACCATAACTTCAGCCTTACAGGTACCAACCATAACCTCAGACTTACAGGTACCAATCATAACCGCAGACTTACAGGTACCAGCCATAACCTAAGAATTACAGGTACCAACCATAACCTCAGCCTTACATGTACCAACCATAACCACAGATTTACAGGTACCAGCCATAACCTCAGCCTTACATGTACCACCCATAACCTCAGACTTACAGGTACCAACCATAACCATAGCCTTACAGGTACCAGCCATAACCACAGCCTTACAGGTACCAACCATAACCTCAGCCTTACAGGTACCAACCATAACCTCAGCCTTACAGGTACCAACCACAACCGCAAACGTACAGGTACCAACCATAACCTCAGACTAACAGGTACCAGCCATAACCACAGCCTTACAGGTACCAACCATAACCTCAGACTTACAGGTACCAACCATACCAACCATAACCCCAGTCTTACAGGTACCAACCATAACCTCAGCCTTACAGGTACCAACCATAACCTCAGACTTACAGGTACCAGCCATAACCTCAGTCTTACAGGTACCAACCATAACCTCAGACTTACAGTTACCAGCCATAACCACAGCCTTACAGTTACCAGCCATAACCACAGCCTTACAGGTACCAACCATAACCTCAGACTTACAGTTACCAGCCATAACCACAGCCTTACAGTTACCAGCCATAACCACAGCCTTACAGGTACCAACCATAACCTCAGACTTACAGTTACCAGCCATAACCACAGCCTTACAGTTACCAGCCATAACCTTAGCTTTACAGGTACCAACCATAACCCCAGTCTTACAGTTACCAACCATAACCCCAGTCTTACAGGTACCACCCATAACCTCAGACTTACAGGTACCAACCATAACCGCAGACGTACAGGTACCAACCATAACCTCAGACTTACAGGTACCAACCATAACCTCAGACTTACAGTTACCAGCCATAACCACAGCCTTACAGGTACCAGCCATAACCTCAGCCTTACAGGTACCAATCATAACCTCAGCCTTACAGGTACCAACCATAACCACAGACTTACAGGTACCAATCATAACCCCAGCCTTACAGGTACCAGCCATAACCTCAGCCTTACAGGTACCAGCCATAACCTCAGCCTTACAGGTACCAGCCATAACCCCAGCCTTACAGGTACCAACCATAACCTCAGGATTACAGGTACCACTCATAACCTCAGTCTTACAGGTACTAGTCATAATATCAGTCTTATAGGTACCAACCATCACCGCAGACGTACAGGTACCAGCCATAACCTCAGCCTTACAGGTACCAACCATAACCTCAGCCTTACAGGTACCAATCATAACCTCAGTTTTAGAAATACAACGTAGCTCCTAGTTCATTATAGGTGGTATACAAAGCATTGGATATTTGTACTTGATAACCTGTAAAATTTATCAAGTATGGGAACATGAGGTTTGCAAGAAAACTCATTCGAAAGGTGAATATGATGAATACAAATAGAAGAGCCAATGCAAAATGAAGGTTTTCCAGTGAATACGTGCTCTAACTTACATATCATAATTGATAAAAGGAATGGTTAGTTGAAGCAGTTACAAATTTCACATATTCTTGGATAGAGAACACTAATTACTTTACAGCATGGAAGACAATTGGGATAGCTTTCCACTTCGGTGTATGTCCAAAGGGAGTATATTGATTGTTCCATTTCTAGTATTTCAAGAAACTGGTGGATGAAAGTTAGATGAAATCATTGGTGACAATTTCGACATTATTTAATCTATTTCCCCTTCCGTAATGGAGTTATATGTATTCATTCTGGTAGTTTCGGCTGTATACACCTGGTTCATGATAACATAAACATAACATGGATTATTAAAGATGCCAATCTGTTGCTATACACTTCAAATTCATCAAAATCCAGCTGTAGAAGCCAGAGTTAGTTGGACATCTCTCTAAACAGCCCAGGATAAGGAAGAAAATCCAGGCCTAAATGGTGCCTTTGCCGTTACATGGACATTTGAGCGACCCATTGGCGATAGCTTTTTAGCACAATGCTCTTTAGCACTACGCTTGGCTGGTCCAAGGGAGATAACTGTAAAGATCACAAGCACCCTTTTGTTCATTGTAAACCTATCCCCTCACATGCATTGACTAAGATTGACATGGTTTCATTAGTTTGATCTAGAATTTGTTGATTAACATTTTCGATAGCGTCCTTTGAACTAAAGGCTTTATATTTTTCAAACTTGGATCTTGTTTAACGATTAAGATAGGCATACAATCCAGTATGATTTTAATATTTGTTTTTCTGCTTCACTGCTGAAAACTTTTTATCATTGCTCAGCTATCCCATTGCCTTTATACAGCTGTGAATGCAACCAAAGCACCGTTCAGTCCCAATGTCTCATTACTATTGCAGTTATTTCAGTTGTATAGAGGTATAACAGCAGTTAGCCGACTTACTACTGGAAGGATGACGTCAGATTACTACAGTGGCTTGTGACAATGGTACTTATTAATAAGAAAAGGATTTTAGCACCAACATAATACTAAATTATGTAAAAGGATGACAGATGTGGAATCCCGTATACCTTAAATACAGTCGTCATTTCGCATTTTTAAAAAAAAACAATGTATACTTATCAGATGATGAAAGCGCAGTATGTTTCTTCTTGAGATATTAGTATTTACGAACATCTCCAATGATTGGTGGTTGTTTATCATGTTTATCCAACTCGTGTTAGTTAATCAAACTTTGTTAAGACACGCACTTTCGCGAGCATTCTTTTCTAAATCTGAAAATTAAACAACGAGATTTAGATAAATATGACAAACAACTTTTGGGAACTTGATTATGTTATGATTTTGAAGTTTTTAAAAAATGAATTTCATGTAACATATTTGTAAAATTGTATAATTTGAAAAAAAGAAATGAAAATCGTAGTGTTTTGTGTTTTATTGATAGACGCTCCGCTCAATTTCAAAGATGAGAAAGAACACGACACTGCGAGGTCGAGCTCACAGCTTTGACAGCTGAATATTTGACTAATTACTGTCAGATTCAATTATTGGTCGGTTCGTGCACGTGCTAGGGATGCTATTATCGTTGGTGGTGATGTTCATTTCTGTGCGTATTTCACTATCAATTAATTCTAATTCTTATGACATCACGTGCTCCCATTCCTGTTACAGATAGTGTGTATCACTAATGTGCGCCGACTGCAAATCCAGAAACGTGGTCATGTTAATGTGTTTAGATTGATTGACAATCTTGAACAACAAGAAAAGAACACACACAGGTGAAAGTAGCCCAAGGTCGGAATCAACAGTAACCAATTAGAGTCGTTGGGGATGATGGTGTTACACAATATGGTGTTGTGTTACTGGTAGAAGTTTATCTTATTTGAGGATAAGATGACATCTGAAAGGTGACTTTGAAAAACAGTTTTAGTTAGCTCCGCTGTATTACAAACTGGTGTCTTCACCTTATCGTTATGTGATAAGACAACTCTTTCATGTTCATTGTTGTCAGACAGTAAACCCTGTTATTTATTTGTGTTCAGAAATATCTTATGGTGTGCAGACGTTCAGCAGAAAAAAGAATAAATTGCTGTCAGCTAAAATGTAGTTTCATGGTCGTACAGATGTTCAAAACCTCCATCAACTCCAAGATGATAAAAGGATTTTGTAATGCTCCTGACAACAAGCACTGATTGGTAAATTCAATCAACCAATCGCTGTCTTCGTTTGAGCATACCCACTACTGTTTTTATTGTCTGTGATATTAGACCTCTTTCGATTTGGAATCGTTTTACCTAGAAACCGCCATTAGAATTGCTCTGGTAAAACGTTTAATTTAAAAAGCAATAACTGTTAGTGACTGGTTTTATCGATGTCAACATATCAGCGGTCATGGTCTACTGTGCTATCACCAAGATGAGTACATATATACTGTCGATCAGGAAATCTAATTTCCGAGTGTAAAAACTTTCGTTGAAAGATTAGAAGAGTTCCTAATTTCAAATGTTCGCCACAATATTTGCTGGGTTTTGCTTTTTTGTTTTGTTTGTTTTTGTTGTTTTTTAACTGACGATAAAGCCTGATATGAATCAGTGTGTCGCCGAACCCGTCAGGAAATGTTTTTAGAAGCTCTCTGCTGGAATGCTCGGTATAATAACATTGTAATGAGACTATTGTCTTCACTATGGACGATGTTTAGACTACAAATAGGAAGTTGTTAACCGCAATATATTGAGCAGCATTTATTAAAAAACTTCAAAATGCCAGATAATATCGAACACCAATTTAAAACAGCTCAGTTTTAAAATGACGTAGTAACGCTTTCCTTTTCAAAGTTGAAAGGTTTCCGACAACACTCAGTGATTGTGTCATGCAATATTTTTGGTTCAAGTTATGAAACATTCATCGTACATAGGTTGCCATGGCGCATCGATCGTGTCTGCTGAGATTAGGACGGATTATGTTGCTATGGTTATTTAATGATAACACAATGATTGGAGTGTATCGAGTGTATGGTGTAACCATTCGATCTGACATAATAGGTACGGCCACATCACACCTATACTAATTTCTGTACACGTCCATGTGTCTAAGCATGTTTGTTACATGTGTCTATCGTGTTCTAGACGTTACCGATATAATGGCACCGACTGGGTGGTTACTAAAAACTCTAAAGTGAACTCGTCATTAATGCGTGCTACAAGTTTAATTGCTCTCTCAGAATATAACATAGGAATGTTATTTTCTCATCAACACATGCATATATTGTAGATGTCTGCTTTCGAAATTTGTAATTTGATTGGATATAATTAGACATACTTCAGCAATGTTATGGTCATATGCATGGCCCCCAATTAACTTGTAAACAGTGTTGCTATCTGTCATTTAGCACAACCAATTACAACTGCATGTATGACATGTTTGCGTCTGCAATCTGTCACCATTAGAAAAAAGAAACAATAAAAATACAGTTACATTTAGACGTTTATTAAATAACTTCGTTGTCTGTGACATGTTTCCAGGATAATTACATTAATTACAGCGAAGTTTGATACAGAGTTTGTTTACAAAAAGTAAAGGGAGCAGAATACAGTCGCTGAAGTTTTTATAACAATAAATAACGTTTCATATGCCATGATTTAGTAAAAGAAGAATGTTCGGATTTTTTTCATCACACAAATCTGAAGTATGTTAGCTGTAACATATTCCCTCAAAAATATAAGATACCCTCACAACATTGTCTTACAGCGAATGTGATATATTGCTGAATGAATACGTTAAATAGAATATCTTAAACTAAACAATACACCTTAAGTTGTGCATAATCAATAATGTATATAAACGCTGGTTTACCTTCTCTACATATTACAGTGTATAGATCTACATGATAAAACAATGTTAACAAGATGTGTTTATGAAACACCATGCTCCCTGGTTGCAGCAAAATTCTTAAGTAAGACATTAAAATTGTACTCTGTAATTGCATGCACGCTTTGTGAAACACTACTGTCTGCATTGTGGTAATGATGTTTTTAATGATCATATGTAGGTCAAAAGTCATGGTCAAGGTTAAATGGTCAAAACATTTGGTACCAGTAGAAAGTTCATGCCACAAAGGAACATACATGCCAAATATGAAAACTATGCCTCTTTTGATGATTATGGCCAGTGTTAAAAGTTTTCAAATGTAAGTGAAAGGTCACGTCTAGGTCACATGGTTAAAATTTTGGTACCACCGAAAGGTCTTGTCACAAGGAACACACATGCCAAAAATGATAGGCCTCCCTCTTATTGTGCAATAGCTATGGACAACAAACAGCACGAAAACAATTTGCCCCGCTCTTTCAATTATACATTTAGATAGACTTCATTTTCTCCACACACCACTGTAAAGCACAGATTATGCGTATACACTACCAAATGGTTGTACAAAGACATGGAATGATAATACGTAATGCATGTTGAAAGGGTTAGCAACCCGTATATTCAGTATACTACACAGTGTCCTGTGTTAAAGCCAAGAAGTCAGTTGGCAGTTTGGAAAGACCCCCACCCCCTCCATTGTGCAATGTAGACTTTGTATGTATAATGGTCAGAGAGAATTCAAAAGAGTCTATTGGCAATATAAAGACATCTTATCCCCATTATAAAATATATAAAACAGTCAATGATATTAAAAGGAAAGTATATGACAGTCTTTGCAGTTTTATTCCTCCGTTACCCACATTGCAAAGTTTGGTCCGACAGCATGAGTGACACCTCTCCTCGTCCACATCTTCTCCCCAAATACCACAATAGTTCTTACAAACGGAGGAACATCCCCGTGTAAGGCTTACTATGTCCCCGTACTGAGATTCCACCCGTAGTACCTGTAATGTTAAAACACCATTTCATTTTACATTCTAAAGTATTTTTGTTTCCAATGCGACACATACTGGTTCATTTGATACACCCAAGGACAGAATAGTGCTTGATGCAACAAATACGAACAATGGACATTGCCACGAAAACGTTGCGGTGAAGACTTATGCAAGGTAATTTAATCTACGTTGAGGGACTTTAAAACGAGCTTAACAACGTCTTACATATGGTTTCAACACAGGTGAAGATATCATTGTTACAATTAACATAATAGATAGACTTATAGATAAGTCCTCGACTTTTTAGTATACCAAATAATGAACATGCGATCATCTTTTCATTTCCAATTCAGAAAGTTAAAATCGCGAAGAAAGAAACCACAAGCGCAGGTAGCTTGGTGAATTCTAATATCGTTAAATCAATTTCAACAGAATATCATTATACATTAATTGTAAGCGAGCTTAAATATTACGACTGCTGACTTTGCTGTGAATCCGACATAAGTTGAATTATAGCAATCTATAAACGATACAGTATAGTTGACTACGACATTTAGACGGAACAACATGCACGGAACATAAAACGTCTTCACATAACTGATGGAGTGTGCAGTAAAACAAACTCACTCTACAGAATGGTTCATCAGAACCACATGTGACCACCTCAGACATGTTTGGTGTGTGCACACAGGGATCACTAGCCACGGTAGCAGTACACGTGTAGCACGTCAGGTTGTAGGCGCCACCACTCTCTGTAAATTAGAATGGAAAGCCTTAGAAGTTCTAAAATAAAACTCCAGTAACCTGTTCATGTAGATATAAGCAAAAACGTAATTCATCATAAGCTTTTGTCTAGAGGCGTAAATTCGAATACAGAGACAAATATATCACAATTCAAATTTCATAGATATCAGCTCGCATCCAGCAACATCTGTTTCCGTCCTTGTGGCAAATTGATTAAACTGTGTGTTTCTACCTGACCTTATATTACTACAAAAAAACGACCGAGGAAAATGATCTAACAAAATACAATGAAGAATGATTAAAATACAATTAAGGTTTTAACAAAATGATGATAGGAGCATTCAGTGTATAAAAGGAAAATGACTGACGGAAATCTCAAGAAAAGAAGAATCGTTTCAAATGTGTTAACAACTCATTTACTTATACAACTATACATAAATATAAAACACGTTGATACAATGCAAACTAGTTCGGATTTGGTGCATAAATTTGGTACAAAAACACAAGTAACACCTCCCAATGAACATAAAATGCACTACAGGGGTATACTTGAGCAATTAATACAGAAAAATGTATTACATGTACCTAGTTGAACGATAATATGTAACATAGTGTATTTTGTTCGATTCCAGGTGTTTTTTCTAATAACAATTTGTTCATGTAATTTCTGTATTATTCCTATTTTACAGTTATCATAGGACATGTATCAGCCAAACAGTACCCTATATATCAGTTCATTGTAGATTTTTCCAATATGTCCAGAGACTTCCTGACTTCCTCCATCAAAATGTCGATTAGAGCATTAAGGATAAAACGTCATATAAGTGTGAATAACTAGAAAGATAACATTTACCTCATTGTTGTTTATGATGTTTATATAAAATATCTAATTTCAATGTCAATGCCATCTACAAGCTGACGATAATCAATTTACTGGTGGCAAAGGATATAACGAAAAACCTCTATATAACAGAGACAATTAAAAAGCATACTTTCGTTATCAGAAGGTTATATTTCTCTCAACCTCACATTTTTGTTTTGTTATTTGTGCACTGTCATATACGTCAATCTTAGGCCACTCTGTATCTTATTGAGCAGACTGCAATTCATTCTTGATCACAGCTTAAGATGTCATATTTAGCATGAACTGCGACAATTCAGTAAAACACTTACGATTACGTTCTACAATGCATCAATCGATAAGGCATTGTGATTACAAGTAGATACAGGATATAAATGTGTGTGTACATATTTGCTTAAAACAAGAATGATCGTAAGGTAATCAATTGCCATGGAAATGCTAGAGGCATGATCCTGTCAGACGGTTACCATGGAAATGATATTGTAAACATGAAGTAATTATGCAGATTAAAACTTCAAAGGCATCAATAAGATAGACTGACATTATTAGCTATCGAACACACATAAGGCCTCTTTATATGCTATTAATATCTATGAATAGGCATTGGGCAACTTTTTCATTGCGTTTGAGATCTATTTAGAACAATGTGATATGGACTTATCTATCGTGTTTACCTACTGTTTCATAAATGTCTCCTTTATGCTAGTAATCATAATGATATTAAAACTACTTCCACTGCTGTGTGGAATAACTACAGTGCAAAAAGTAGCTACAGTAATGAAAAATGATTTATAAAATTATATCATTTATATCTAAATAAAAGAGAGCTAGATTTAACCAGGAAAGCATATGCCATATATATGCATATGCTCATGTGTAATTATGGAAAAATACGAACTACTTGAACCCCATGATTTTACAGTATTCTATGATAACTTAACAGAGATATGATGCTGATTATATATTGTTTATAATCATTAACCATATCAGTTTCTTATTGTTATATATAAATACTGACAGATTTAGTATATTTGTATATTTTGGTTTGACAATATAGGCAAAATAAAATTTTAATTGGTTTTATATCCGGATAGGTATATACCATACAGAGGTAGTGTCATGAGGTGATACACCATACTGTACACTACCACAACACTACAACAACCACACACATTGATGAATTATAATCATAAAACCTAGAAAACGGATGGATAAAGGAAAGTACACCCTAAGAGAGAGTCTACCGGAATATAGACAAATTATATTCCTCTTTAAGTAATTAAGACTGACATTAAACATCAGATCTATTCTTAACAATAAATCAATGTAGTAACACTGCTGTCAGCATAGAAATCAAGATGCGAAACTATCGCTGATTTCCATTATAAATATTTTTTGATATGTCTGGATATATGGAAACAATGGTCAAACAAGGAATACTTCTCTGACTTGAGGCTAGGACAGAGATACTATTACCTCTTTGACTCTTTAATTCTTTGGAAGATATTTCTTGGCTCTACCAATTAAGCTGTGGTATTATTTTAGTTCAGCATTATTCTGAAACTGCATCAAAAAAGAAAACTAGGAATGAAAAAGAGAGTTATACTGTGTAAGCCAGAATATCACATTAGAAGAGACATAAAGCAAAACAATTACAGTTATGAGTTATGATTACAAACGGTTTTCAGAAGTGTGACTTTTTCACTCGCCAAGTCGTTCACAGATTTTGCCATGCTCTGAATACCGTTTCAGTTGTTGGCTTGAACAGTTCCATGAGTATTGAGTGAGTGATGTGTCAGACAAACAGTTTCAATGTAAAATTGTTCTCATCTGTAACACGATTAATGGCACGTAACGGTGGTAGCGTTCGTCACAGCCATACAAAATAATCCGAAAATAACACCAATACAGAACATATAGAATCACAGCAACACAGGCATTACAAGAGATGGAATAGAAGCATGATATCATATGTTTAACAAGTAAATGTGGACCTGAACTCTTCCGTAAATATAAAGGTTTTTATCACTTGGAGAATGATGTCTCCTGTTTAATCTCGCAATTGATACCGATTATTGATTATTGAGTATAAGCATATTACCTAACACAAATTACTAATCTGTAACGTTTTACTCGCATACAAAATAGACCGAATAATGATTGATATTAAACGATAAATCGAATCGTGTATTTCGTCTTCAGTTCGATATTAACGTCACTCACCTTAGCATAAACACTATCTAAACAGTATAAGCACACTGTATATGTAAATTCAGACTAGATGTCACTCTATGTAAGAATAAATGCAATCTGCATATAGAATATATAAAATGTATATATATTTACTTACCGTTATATAAAACTACCAGTAAGACTGCATACAAAGCACATCTCATGAAGCTGGCAAAAACACAGTGTGTCATACTCGAACGTTATTCCGATGATGAACATCTAACACACACCATTGTACTGTTTCTATTCTAGAATATGATGTTTTGCGAGTCAAACAGTTGTCCTTGTGATCATACCGCCATATGCGCTAGCTTCTGACCGACGAGATCCAATTAGTTTTCATTGACGATGTTAATCGATATCACAGGTAACGGAGACCACAGTTCGCACACCAGAGTACCCCGGCTTATGTCGTCCTGGAGACGTAATGCATTGCTTGTTTTCAAAATTGAAAAAAATATATATACAAAAAGTACATTATTAGAATATAATTGAAATATATAAATTATGTAAAAAATTGTGACCTCTTGCAAATGGTTAAGAACGTTGGTCAATATTTCGAAGATTGAGTTAAGTATCAGAAAATATCAACACAGAACCAAGTCATCTTAAGAAACCGCGTTTTGAATTGCCTGGTCACTTTAGTCTGTGCAATGATAGATTTGACAATGTACAGTAATTCATATATCTTACAAGGTTAGAACGAACGGCTACACACTGCCATATAGTGAGGTCGATGTTCTAAAGGAGCGAAAGTCTTACATGTTATAATATGGAAATGGGTATGTGGATTTAACAGAATTGTCATCATGCAGCTTCTTAAAGACGCCGAGGTCAAAAACTGATCGAAGGCCCAAAGAGCAAACGTAAATTGCTTACGAATGTTTGAAAGTCATTTGATTTGCGTGTTGTATTATCGAGGATATCCGTCTGTGATGAGTGAAAACTGTTTGATCATAAAATGATTACCAAATACGCCAGCGTTTGAGACATCTTGACACGCGATGGAATGACCTTTTCCACTTAACTCACGTCCTCAACACCACCAAATTCCCGAGATGGCAATGGCTACAACACGTGTTAACAATTACTAATGGATTGGAAATGTGGATGGACAGTCATCGATTTCCCGACTACCGAGCAATAATTTATCGGTAGCTTGTATTAGAGAATGATACGTTGTTTAACTGTAATGTACTTTTTGATATGTCCTCTGTGTATTTTTATTATGAGTCTAAAACATGCTTCACTGGCAATCAATTTCGAATAGTTTACTAATCTTTCATTGATATTATACATTCCTTCAGTTCTGAAGGAACTGCTTTTGGATGGCCTCCCTATTGCAAAGTTATAATACGTAACTATGCTTTTGATGTCTGA
This sequence comes from Ylistrum balloti, assembly GCF_031769215.1. Taxonomy (NCBI): domain Eukaryota; kingdom Metazoa; phylum Mollusca; class Bivalvia; order Pectinida; family Pectinidae; genus Ylistrum; species Ylistrum balloti. The sequence continues at coordinate 2,864,549 of NW_026782173.1, read as the reverse complement.
TTCCCTCCTAGACACTCTTGCACTAAATGCAAGCAACATAGATAGCATGGCGAACATTTGATTTCTATTGAGTTACCGGAAAACAAACACAGAAGAAAAATCAATATTCATTCGATATCAGTTAAATGATAAAATTGTATTATTTCGGTTTTTGAACACCCACTAGAGATCCCTATGCGGTATTGATCAAACGGGAAAATAATCAGACTTGAATGTTTGTTATCTATACCACTAATGTTCCAACATGTTTCAACAAATGTGAACGTTGAATTAACTTTACAATGAGGATTTAGATGAGATAAAGCTGCTTTACATAAATGACGTGTTGATTATTGTCTATAAAGATATACAACAACAAGCTAGGTGGCAACATTTGAGACCAAGACAACACAATTGAAAAAAAACCCATTACAAACCCAAAATCGGTAGGGGAAAAAGATTTAAGCATGCCTAGTGAATTCAATGTTGCTTACCTGCTTTCATTTGGGAACGTGACAAAACTTACCTGGATTTACATAGCGGGTGTCGTCGGTAAAGCATATTGGCTATCCTTCTGAAACACCTTGTCTGGCCATCCACGTACTTATTTTAGGCGTTTCATGGTAAATCTTTTTCGCTTTTTCTGTGGCCATGTCGGTATTTTCTTTGCTGTTTTTGTTAAAAACCAAAAATCCAATAGAAGTTGGTTACGTGTACAAAAGAGGACACGCATCACTAACAGAAATATTCAGCACACCACTTGTTTTGGATACAGCAAGTATTAATGATTACCTATAATTATCCAACAATTAAACTCTAGATTGCGTTATCACATCCATTTACGATTATCTAACAAAACACATTCAGCAGTTCACCGACTTATCGCCATGGAATACGTTTTGGTCAGTTAAGTTGTTATCGTTATCAAATTTTCCTCTGTTCATATAGACATATAATGGAAAATTGAAAAAAAAAAAAAAAAAAAAATCGAAAACAGTATTTGTGATCCAATTGTTGTATTGAATAATCTCATTATCCTATTTATAGAAATTGTCGGTGGACTATAAGTCCCCAAGAATTGCCGTCACCTGCGTGCCATGTTTTAATTCATTTGATTTGTGGCACGGTTAAGAATATTTAAATATTCTTGACATTCTTTTGAGCTTTAAGATATATGAAATTTACTGAATCAAGGGCTAGTGCACCTCTCCATCTAGATTTTAGCATGATTTCGATAATTGCATCTCATGTCACCTCCTACAGATAACCAAAGCCTATTGTTATCTACATGTATATCTATATTTGTGCAAATATGACACACAAAAAACATCCATTTAGTGTTTTGGTTGAACAATTTATTTGTTAATGATTAACAACATTTAATAACATCAACAGTAATGTTTAGATAACAGATTCCAAGTCGAAGTGTAGTGATGAAGCGATGTATCAATGGTGTCCTCATCTTGTGTGACAGCACGGAAGGTAGTTTTTAGGTTGTAGCTACGCATAGCACTGAAAATCCAGTCTATTATTTTCATTGTATAAGAAGATTTGTAACCTAACTCAGAAAAGATGATTAATTATAATCTCTGTTAGATAATGCTTCATGTTTTCTTATAAGCAAAAACAATACATACAAGTAATAATATCAACATTGCTGCTGAAGGTATTTTTCGTAAGGGGCAAGACATGTCATTGGTACTATACATATTAGTAGTTACCGAATGTTAACGTATTAAGACAAATTTCAGCATCATTGTTAGCTTAATCGTAAATTAAACTGATTTAGAAGGAAAGAAAGTTCACGAACTATCATAACGGTATCACCATATTAGTAGTGAGCCAAACATTGAGAATACACATTCTGGTATACAGGATGTTACAGAATATCATTACTTGTACTTCCCTTAGTGTTTTGATATCAACACGAAACATTGATTTTTTGATTGGTTGGTTTGTTTGACAGATTTTTCGTCTCCGCGACTCCTACCGTTGCTTGGCATCGTCTCACCGACGGATGTCAGTGTACATTGATCATGTTATAGTGCCATATTGTAAGAAGTAGTAAGAACACATAGCTACAACAAAATAAGGTCACGTTGAAACATTCACAGGCTAGGTATCAAATGAGTCCACACTACCCATGTGTAAAATATGAATACAAGTCTTAACGTATATAGGATGTATATAATGTACACACATATATAATGTGTAATATACAAAAATATGGCATGGATACATTCATTGAATAACAAAATATTCAAATGATTTTTAATACATCATGCGCATTTATTAACTGTGTTGTGATTCCATGTGTTCGTGTTCAAATACACAAAGTTCAAGGTAAAAACACCTCAATTTAAAAACATGTCAACGAATTATGTACTACCAAGGGCCTATACATTCAATTTCCAGATTATAGTGTACCCTGAACGCATGGAAACACACAGTTTAGTTTATTGAACAATGACTTATCAACGTTAAAGGATTCAAACTATATTATTGCACTGTAAAAACCTCTTGTAACGATTAATGTTAAAGTATAACGCAAAACATGCTTTATATTTACTTACATGTGCATGTTTGTATAACCGATTAATTATTACGTAGGTCAGGCAGATCACCATTATTATAACTTTGCATGGGTCAGATCAACATCCAATGCATACACGGATGATGTTTGGCTACCTGTCCTCTTTTATTGTTACTCACGAAACAACTACGGCAATGGGAGTTTTGTAGACGACGTAACAGTTCTACAGGTTCTAAGTCACCGGAGTCACGGTTGGATGACACACGAAATCACCATGTAAGACGCTGCTTTTCCTGATTGTTGCTTTCAAATGTGTTAATGCCAGCATGACGAAGGTAAAACACATTGAGAAATCGAAAAGGAAGCAACACCTGATGATTCGTTTTGATTTATGTTCAAGTTGTCAAATAAACCGACACTGGACTCTTATGGCCATGATGACACATTATTGATCTCACACGAGAACATACTTGAATGATACTACAAGTAAATAATTGACTTCACTGTGTAAAACCGGCGATAATTTGGAGAAACTTCGGATTCATATTGGTGAAGATTTCCCTCGAATTCTGTGAGAATTCTTGACAACTCGCTGCTGCAAGTGTCTTTACTAATGACACTCCCCGCAGGGGATGGGGACCGGCTGTAGTCAGAAGATGGGTCTGCCGAGCGTATGCACGTATATGGCGTGCTAGACCTCGGTACATCATTAAGTGGTATTTGAACATTATCTTGAGAACTCCTGCCAGAGGATTTCAGGACGTTCGCGTCAGATCCAAAGAAAGCGCTGTCATAGCTATCAGTATCTCCGTTCTGTTGTTTATCTATGTTATTGTTTATGTTGTCATCGTAATCTGTTGGGATCTCGTCTCCTGCCCTGTATCTCGACTCTAACAAGGTTTCATTATTACGAACAATCCAATTTTCCACTGCGGTGTTTGTTTTTGTGGAACAATATTCATATGGGCTTTCAGCAAAATCACATTCTCCTGTTTCCTTGAAACAACAGTCGCACAAAAGTCCGTCCGTTTCTGATTCACAACGCTTTCTCAGCTCCTCAGCTACTTCTAAATCATAGTAGGAGACATCGTCTGACCTTTCACTTTCCAAGTCTTTGACATATGCCGGTAATTCATTAACATGGCTGGTATTGACGTAGTTAATATCTAGTAGTTTTTGAACGCCATTCAGAAGCATATATTCTGTCGATGATGCGTGTGAAGTCTCAGCTGCTTTTTGTACATACTCAGTTTGTTCTCGGAGGTTTACTAACTTTGGTGAAACATCTGTATCTAGTTTTGCCAGTGACTCCTAAAATGCATCAAACACTGAATATCATTAAGTCATAGATGGAGAGTGCGTTCATTCGTACATACATTCTCACAAAAATGGACAACAAGACACTAGTTAAATAGTAATAGTTCCATAGAAAGTGTAACCTCAATAAGTTATGATAAACTTATCAATGCAGTGTGTTATATCCATATATATATATATATATATATATATATATATATATATATATATATCGTAATAGAACAAATCTAATTACAATTAAAGTTTGTTGAAAACCATAAATAAAGTAAATAATAATACCTTATAATCTTGGACAAACTGTGTAAAGTGGCTGAAAAGTGTTGATGGTTCCACAGTTTCCATTTTTTCCCCAAACATGGAACACGCACGTTTGTAGACGGTATGACAGCGCTGGTAGGATCGTCTCAGCATCCATATCTGTTCCTCGCCTTCTTCATAAAAGGTCTTGGATAAAGTCAAAGAAACTAGGTTAACTATTCTATGTAAAAGAAAAGTATCATCTCTTTATCTTAAACTGTCTCATCCAGAACCTACCAAAACATGATGTCTATACAAGGCTTTGTAAACAATAAAGGCGAAGGTAAAACAATGTTATATACTTGACATTAGAGACAAGTCGAACCTTAATTGCCTTTATCCTGATAATGAAATTAAGGAGTACAATTCTTACAACCTATCATGGTTACGTTAAACTGTAGTTTTAGTATGTGCTCATTTTAAAAGGATACAGTGAGTCGATCTGTCTGATCACCCGTTGTCTGGTTCATGTGTTCACCAACCATCCTCATGCCTTCGTCAAGCTCCTGAACCAGACTTGTCAGGCGGGCAAAGGCACCTGTGATACAATGTAGGTAAAACACATGTTCACTGTGTGTTATAACGTATGCATATTGATAAGAATCGGTATGTGATCAACAAAGTTAAAAGTAAATAAAAAAAAACATGTTGAGCAGGACAATAACATGTACAGCGAAAACAACAGAATATACACTAATAAACATATAGATGACATTCTTAGTAATACAATTACTTAACGGGTAATAAAACAGAAACATGATAATAGCCACTTGCATTATGGTATTACCTCCAATTATTCTAGATTTAAACAGTCAGTTAGCGAAAAAGGTTTAATCATACTTCATTGCTGAATTTTATTTTGGTTAAAGAAAACTCAGAAAAACTTAAACAATCATGAAATGGAGTATTATGAATCAGAACAGAGCATAACATTGGGCAGTTCTAATATTCGGCATATCGTTCCTCTTGTTGTGACTCGTTTCTTCCTTTTAAGCTCACCTTTGGCAACAGGCAGAATTTCAAGGTCTTTATACCAATAGAGGATATCCGGATACTTTCTTGCGATCATCCTCACGATGAAATCAAGGAGATTTTGCGTCTTGTCACTGGATTTCATGTCTTTCAGCTGATATAGAAAATATTCAGGTTCTTCATGCTGATCTTTAAACTCGTACGTATGATCGACACTCAAACACAAAACTTGTGTTGTAAAATCAATGTTGAAACTTAAATAGAATATAAGAAAATTACAAAATGTTTTACAATTAATTTTCTGTCAGCTCCTAGGATAACATATTCTTCACTTTTTTTTATTAAGCGTACACATCACAAAATACGCGAACCTAGATATGATATATAGCTTCAAAATAACATAGTGTATTTAACTAATGTACAGCCTATTTGTCCCCACGTATTATATATGCACTTACCGTTGATAGACAGGAAAGGTGGAAGCCCCTAGGAAAACCTCCTGTTAGGGTACTGACGTAGTTGCCGAGAAACAGGATGATCTATGTGTGGGAAAAGGACAATAATAACAGCGACAAAATGTATATTTGAAATAAAATGATATTGAAATCAAAATTAAGACTGACCACATTGTCATTAAGGATAAATCGCTTTGATTTCATTATCATTATTCAACATTACCTCAAACACCTCCGTCATCTTATCACAGCTCAGCAAAGAAGAAGCAGATTTGTGAATGTGATTTAGTTCCTGAAACAAAGAAATAGAGTCATTTCACATTTTGTTATTTGGGCAAAACTTCGAAAGGCAGACGATGTCGTTTGTTATCAATTATTTTTATACAATTACATCTGATCAAGTCGGGATTAAAGGCAGCAAACTGTACGAATTAACTCTCTTGTTCCGTTATCAGTTATCTTAATACATTTATATCAGATCAAGCCGGGATTATAGACAGCAAACTGTACGAATTAACTCCCTTGTTCCAATTGTTGAACTCACCGGTGCTAGCGCATCCAGCCTCTTTTGAAACTGATTCATGAATCCTATACATCTAAGCTTGCCTTCCAGATCGGACACGGACACCAGCTGTGAATGGTGTATATAACATTGTATATGTATTCACATTTCAGGTTTTTTCTTGAAATGCTGATAACATTTGTATCTTGTAAAACAATAACAAAATAACGTTGATAATATTGTGAACATCTTGGATTATACTCAAATATTGCCAAAAATTTAAAGAATAAAGAAAGAGTACCTGAACCATCACCTGTTCCGCCTCTGCCAAGTCGTCATAATGACAGTTTAGCGACATCACGTCTTTTATCTGAATAGAAAAATATAGGTTATTTCGCATTTTTTGCATTGATCCGACACCAATGTGAAACCAACATTTGTTATCAATATTATCAATTGTGCAACATTAAAACTATACCAGGGTACAACAACCTGTATCTCAACAGGATGGATAGAAAATATTTGGCACGTTTCACTACTACCTACCTCCGTCTCCGTTGGAATGAACCGTGAAAACAGTTCAGCACTGTCCGCATCCACAACTTCAAAGTCATAATGTTCTAGTGCTGATTTTATTTCCTCCGCTGACAGTCCCATTTTCCGGCGCACTAACACTGTAAGGGAGACAAATCTTTTATCTAAGTTTAAGTGCAAGTCGTTCGCCCAATGAACAGGTGAATGAAAAGCCTAAATATATATTTACAAAACCCCATTCTGGTCACGACGTGTTACGAAAAGTTACTGGTAGGTTGACATGTGACGTCAGAAGTTAATCAACAATTCAGCATTAATAGTTGTCTCCATGGTATTATTTACTAAACAAATCATATTCTTACATTGCTCCTCCTACCAATAACACCGCTAACAGTCCTCCTACTTACACAAATCGCGTGCTCTGGAAACTTCTAGAAAGGTTCGTTTGTTTTCCTGACGCACCCGTCTAAATTCTGGAATTGGAATTTATTCGTTACTTTCAATCGGTTAATGACACTGACCTCGCAATAATAAACACACATATGTAATATTTCCTTCATACAACTAATTTAAAACTGAAAATGTTGTTCGTAGGTTATTCTAAAGCATCTATAAACTCTACAACGAAAGTATTTTGGATAACGTCTTGGAACTGCTTACAGGAGATAATGTATTAAGAACTAATACCGGGCTGAAAGTTTTTACCTGGATTTTTCTTATGTGTTACGGACGGCTTTATTACTTCAAGTCGAAACGCTGCTTCAAATGTGTCAATGTCATCATCATGTAGTACACATTCGCCACTCAATTTCTGAAATGGATCACCGAAGGAATTATATTCCACTTCACATCAACCTCATATAAATGGTTTGAAATAAAGCATTTTTCTCTTTCATGTTTTATGAAGATGTACAGATTTTGAAAAGGTCTTTACCTGGAAAATAGTATCTTTGATATCGTGGAGAGGCTTCCAACAGAGGAAAGGAAATTTAATCCCTGTTTTAGGTTTTCTACAAGACCCGATACACGCAGGAGGTGGTGGAGGATCTGTTTAAAGTAACAAAATAGCCAGAAAATATACAAAAGAGACACTAGCGAAGAATAGAGCCTATAGATAGAAATGGATATACCGAATCATTGATAAAACTGCACCATATAGTTGTATAAGCATTTTGAATGCAGTAATTCAAGTATCCGCATAAAAAGAAAAACAAATGGAAGATTTAAATCAGCCTCAATCGGAGTGTAAAGACAGAAAGTACGTGTGTTAATATCCATATTCCATGCAATGATATTATCTTTTATTTTGCTACTTTAAAATCAAATATCTAATACGTGTGCAAATAATTAAGTTTATGTCAACAAGCATTTATCAGTTGGATAACTCGAAAACGTCAACAAATTTGTTTTATCTAATTACCGACGTTGTAAGTTGGTGATGCTGCTCAAGCTATTTTTTGATATCACAACCTTTGTTCTTATAACGTTGTTGTGCTCACCTGGAACCATGGGTTCTTCAGCAATTTGTGACTTCATTGAGGTGTCTTCTGAGCCACTGCCACTTGTGTTCCTTATGCTCTGTGCACAGATCATAAGTATGCAAAATCCAATGTAAAATAAAAATCTGACACAACACAATTTTACGCCAAAAAGCTGAAGATTTCAAATGAGTTTTGATTCCACAAACATACTTGAATTGATAAAATTCATACAGCTGTTGGAGAAATTAAATAAATATTGACTGACAGAGTACATAATGTATATATCTCGAAAGGGACGAAACATCTACTGATGAATACGTCAGGAGCAGATGTAATGTTCAATGTAGAATTACCTGAACTTCACCTTGGAGAATGCATAGCTGAAATGAAGAAAAATATGAAGATAGTAATACTGTCATAGCTTATTCCTAATATCACTGGAAAGTAAACTAAAATGCATTTACTACGGTAAAGATATTGACAATACACTAGTTATTAAAAATCAGTAAATAGTAATACTTCGTCATACCTGTTTCTGGAGATCATCATTAGTTGTTTCAAGAGATGACTGATGCTGTATCAGTGCGTCGACATCGATTAAAGTCTGCTGGAATTCGGCTAACTCTCGCTCCAGTTCCACGTGTTCGAGACTCGTTTCAACATTAACGCACTGCGATAATAAAGCAAAATGAAGATAACTTATGTTAGGAATATAACTAGTACAAGAGGTTGTTTATTGGTATTAAGAACTGGATATAGTGAAATACACTAGCACAAATCTGTCTAGAATTGAATTGTAAGAATAACCAGGTTGCATTACCTGCTTGAGTACATTCACATCTAGGCCCGCTGTGATCAGCTCGTTCTGGAGAAACACTCTGGCGTTCATGTTCGGGCTGGCAGCAAGTAGTGAGTTGAAAAACTTCATGCAACAAACCTGAATAAAATCAACGATCATTTTATCTGTGAAGTGATATATCTGACATTTGAAGTGGGATTTGTATCAACTATGCGTTTCACACCACACGTCCAGACATTATCTCGACTATTCAGTAACGTTAAAGGACGTTAAAGTACAAAGAAACATCTATTTATGTAACTGAAATCACACTCACCTGAAAGGTAACATTCTGAGAGTTGTTCGTCATTAACATACTGATGAGGAAGCGGAAACGAGTAGGCTCACAATTCTTCAGCCGAAAGTACGTGAAACAGTCCAAATTCCGGGACAATCCCTTCGGATCAGTCAAAACGAGACTCATAATCTACAAAGAGAACAAGATAAACATAAACAGCAAGCAGGAGCAATGTTTAACTTGTTGATGATTGGAAATCAGACAGAAGTAGACGATGTGTTGGAATCTTATGTCTATGATGTTAGTTGTCCACGTGCGATTTTCAATTTCATCGCAAGACCATACCAACAAGGATAATAACAATGTTAATAGATGTTGCAGTAGTAACAGAATCTTTAAATCGTTTTCATTTCACGTGAGATGGGAAGTCGTATATGATCCTCTATACATGTGAAATAATATTTCAACTCACCTGATCACACACATTTAAATTCATACACCTATATTGTAATAAAGCAAATATATTAACGTATTTTCATTTGGTAGTACGTACTTCCAACGCCACAAGACGGGATTTTGTGAATGAACTCATGAGCGCCGAAGCCACGGCTTCAAGGCCGTAAGACTCCTCTAGAAGCAGACTTGTGGCTTCCTAAAACAACAGATGTTAACGGTATCAACGGTTTAAAAAGTAGCTTAAGGTACAATATCAATACTTTCTGTTTCTATGACAAAACAAATCTCTCATCAATTTCTGCTTCGATAGACGTTCGTTTGCAAAAATCTTTTAACATGGGAGTAGTAATTCTATAGGAAAATAAGCGGCGACAGAACTCCTCTTAACAAGTTAAAGTTCGGATTCGGTCAGTAATGGGTTAAGCATGTTTTAAAATTAATCAATGGTCAAAGCTGTCTACTCCCAACGTATGAATAATGGACCTACACGTAAATACCATTAGGCGATTACGTCATACATACCTGCTCACGTAAGGTAAATTTGATACACAGCAAACAGTCGTATTCATCAGTCTGAAAATAGGAAAATATGATAGAGTGTATTTTCCACATATGTCATATCATTACCTTTATTAACTTATAAGAGTATTATCGGGAAGTGACGAAACTTGCATAGTGAATACATTCGTAGGATGTGTGTGCTTCAGCTTTAATAAAGAGAACTGATGTGGAATTGGTGTGGGAATTTTCGTGGAGTATTTGTTTCTTAACTTGGTTTTAAATTATCGAACATTGGGAACGGGAAATCCTTCTCCATACCCTGATATGGTTTGCCCGTTGTAAAAGTAAACATTTGCCATTTGCCTGTAACATACAAAACCTACCAACAATCTTTTGGAGTTGATTGCCTTGACTTTAGCAGGTGTCTTTGAGAGCTCAGATGTACACTTTTGAACAGCCTTAAGCAGAGTCAGCAACAACTTCATACCAAACAGCGGTTCCCGCAAAAAATCTTGTACAAAACTGCAAAAGTGAAGGTGGTGGTCAGTTGACATTATCAGAATTTGAGTTAACGGAAATGAATAGGATTCTGTCTAAGTATAGATATGAAAAATAAAAGTAATAACACAATTCTGTCCTTACCAGTAACGGTAAGACGGTATTATAATGCTACCTTGAAAACGACATCTGCAAGTCGACTTTAAGCTTCCGCAGTAAATATGACATGGGTCTCTCTTCTCGACTTCCATCGATTCTTTCTGGCTGTCCTGTCATGCTTTGCAAGTACTTCCGGAGGTGATCGCAGTACTGCTGTGCAGTATATACAGATGATCGCATTTGCTGTAATAAAGAATGTCGTGAAAATACAGTTAAAATATTAGGCCTTAAGCATCATTGAGGGGTTCCAAATGGACGATACCTCTCTTTGATGCAGTTAAAATCATTATTTGGTCTACTGTATATTATTTGTATGTGTATCTTTTATACAATCTTCGCGGTTGCAGATGGCAGACACTGCTGGTGATTATCTTTTAGTCCATTAGTCCCCGATGTTTGCCGCAACCTGTATGTCACGTTTTTATTCATTTGAGAAGTGATTCAGAATATACACATATACTTGTTCTCCTTTAATTATGAATTAAGAAATTTGGAATTTTTTTCTGAATTATAGGGCTAGTTCACCTCCTTGTGTAGATTTGGACATTTCTTTCGATCACTTTATATTATGACTCTCCTTATAGTTTTAAAATTTAGCCCCTAAGCATTACTAACGAGCCCTTGATTAATAAAAAAAACAGTTGTATGATGTACTTATTGTTTGACTGTATCTTTATAGATTTGAATTGTAAGGTGCTATTTAGGTGTATTTCAACGTAACTGACAACACATAACAAGATGGATTTTCATAATCTGTTGACATTTGTACCTTATTCATTTGATGGTGGACCAGGCTGAACCTCTCATTCATGTGTCTGTACTGCGTACGTCATTTTAATAAACAAAATTGGAATATCGGAATCCTTTCAATGTAACTGTTTCCTGAATACTTTCTTTTATGATGTTTTATTACTCCTGTCTCCACCGGACATCAGTTATGTAGTTCATTAAATACGGACGCTTCCGTCTTGTATCGAAAAACGTTTGACAACGTTAGTCTATGCACACATATTAACCAAAACATTTTCCAATAAATTGTTGAGGAACCCAATATTGAAGCTAGACGGAAAAAATCTGTTGACTTTAAATAGAGCTAATAATCACGTATGGTAACTTTGTAATATTTTATGGTATTTGATTTGGTCGATTGTGATTCTGCGTAATTGGAAACATTTACTATGTCATGTAACTTCTTTTGTTAAATAAATATCAAAGCGATCAGTCTGGCATGTTATCGTTGTTAGAATTATATACTTTTTTCTACATAGATTTTAGCGTATATGAAATAGACCATAAAATTATATATCTAGATGTCACCTTCCCGGTTGAACTTCTAAAAAATATTTATCAAATCACCCATTAGCCGAGGTATGTTATTAGTCATCAAGGAAAGAAAATGGGATTCGACATTCATTTCAAGCGTTGAGACAGTTATAGAAATACGAATAAGATGGTTTTCATCTCGTGAAGTGATGAACTTATCAATTTCATTGAATTATACCTCCCCTGTCTGTGGCCTCTAATTGTGGACTATCATGTACGTAATTAATAAGATGGTATCTATCCGCGCGAAGAGTTTCTGTGTAATTAGCTGGGCATTAAGATCTTGTTCCAACGTAACACCACTTCAGAACAAAAAGAGACACCGAATGCATGCACCTATATCAAAGGAACTGCTAGAAATAAAGCCATTTAAATCAATTATATCTGCAAAAGTATGTAAAGATCGGTTGATGCCATCGCAATAACTACCTCAAAATAGATAATGTAACAATACAGCATATTCACTGAAGACCTCGGCCAACCTTTAGTATTCCGTTTAATTAGGTAGTGCGTTATACTTTATGGTTAAATAGGTGGACCAAGAAGGCCGAAGGCCTAGAGCACGAGTACATGATTCAAAACATTTGACGGAAAGGGAGTGTAGACGATAGAAAAACCCATAAGTGGGAAGGAAGAATCAAGATCAATGTCCCATGTTTTATCCAGTCAATACAATCATTCCGCTACTTATGGCTATTTATAAAAGTTTTAAAGGAATAATAAGTAATTATCAATTAACACGCGCCACGTTATATTGCTGATTCGATACAAAAAAATGTAGAACTACATATAAATATATGTACTAAGATATACCGTTGTAAAATTACAAACGGAATCAGTCTTTTTATATAGTATACAGTCTATATTGAATATCCATTCACACTTTGGTGATGTACTGTTCTTGTTTACCCTTATAGATATTTTATTACCGCTATACTTTTGTGTGTTACTGAACTGTTTACATGTGATTATAAAACGTTATAAAAATTCCAGAATTCATATGATATCAACTTATCCGAGAGGAGCACACCAATATAAATGGTGAAATTATGTTTCCTGTGCTGAGGATGTCTTTGCTATATTATTACATATTGATTGAGATATAAATGCTGTCAAATTATTTTAACTTTAAAGTTATCACATGTTTGTATTTACAACTGTTAGAACTATTACATATTTTACCATATAAAAGCTATATTAGTATTTGTAAAACTGATCGCGAACCCTTTGCCACCCAATTGCGGTAAAAGTTTCGCAGCAACCACCCACCTCTCAATAAAAGCAAGGAAACAAATTACAAATTACTCACTTGATTGAAAATTATTTTCCATTTTTCTTCTGTGGACAAAACTGTAGACTGTCGAAACTGACCTCCCCTTCGGAACGACGCCATTGTCTTCAACACAATTTGCAAATATGAGTGAAGAAATCTCCAGCGCTGCTCGGTATATCCCGTCTAGATCATTTTCTCCATAATAGAATTAACAAAGGGTCACGGGGTCTCATTCAATGCTCCTGAAACGTCACTATAGCTCGCACTCTGTCGTACCACTGCTTTGTCCTTTAAATACCTTCATATAAAACAAAAACAGTGTTTTAATTGCATGACTACTTTGGTTATAACTGAACCATCACATACTACAGTTTGACTGTTTATATAACCTTACATTGTCAATAGCAGGAATTTTAATTTCCCGTTGAAACTTCTACAATGACTACCTATTTACCTTAATTAAACAATGCGCTTTATTTCAACCACTCTGACTATATAAGATATGACAATGAACGTGGTCGACAAAGTTCTTATATTCGACAAGTAAGTCGGTATAGGCAACCATTTACTTAGAATTGTTCTGGAGAAAATAGAACCAACCGGTGAAGGTTCCAAGCTTTGGATATTTAAATGCGGGTCGAAGCCCGGACCTGTCCGGACTCTTACAGTATTTGGTCTAGATTAACGATGCGTAACATCGATTGCATTCGTTTAATGACATTTCGTATTCTTATGATTAACCCGTTGCCACCCCACGTCTTTCCTCTCATAGGTCAACTCTATAGTACATACATCCATTCCTCATTTCCATTTCATTTACTGGCTACTACGTACAGATGTACTTTTACATGTACATGAACACCCAAAATATGTGCTCGTATTACAGGAAACTTCACTCGTGTCGTCTGATATGATGTCAGTTTTCGCAAGTTTTGAATACATCTTTGGCGTTGTAGAATCCATAAAATTTGAACATTAATAGAGCACCTATAATCACACCAAATGTACTTAATTGAAATATCTTGTTTTGATTTATCAGATACGCTTGATGTTATTTGGAACATATCCATGTGGCTAACTTCTACCTTACAATAACAATAAAAAAATCGTGTTAACACAATCTTAATCAAAATTCATAAAAACGCCGAGTGTGAACAAAAGAAATATCACCAATGACACTCCTGAAAAAGGACAAAGAGAATAAGACCAGATGTTCAGGAAGAATAAGCGTTTTATGTGTCATCGATGATATTCGTCAAGCAAGCAGCGTCACGTTCAAGAATGAGCAAAAAATACTGATAATAATTTAATTATGTTATAAAACATGATTTACATTTCCGGTTATCTTAGCCTTGATGAAGTTAGTAAAATCCAGTCACTTCTTTTTCGGCGAAGATTACCGCGTACTTTTGGATCGTTTTGTAACTTTGGTGCATGTCTACTGTTTATATGTACATATGTGATGCGGTGTTTTTATATTCAGGAAGTTCACTGTATTTCATTCGAATAGTGGCAATGTTCACGGAACATAAAGCTTGTACTTTCTTTTAAAATTATCAGACGTATGAAAATTACGAAATTTACTATTGAATTATGGGTCTGGTACACCCTCATCACCAATTTAAATTTTGACATTTCTTTCGAACAACTTATAATTCACTTACATCGCCTGCTAAGTTTACCTTTCAGGCTCTTAGCATCACAGACGAGTCCTTTAAGGACGAAATAACTGTATGATGCACTTTAATGCTTTGTTTGTCTCTACTACATGTTATAAAAAATGTATTAAACGGTGCTATTCATCTGTGTCTCTTTTACAATCTTCACTTCCCTTCATCAACCCATGCAAGCCCTTACAAAGTCGAAGTTAAAATGGATGTTTAGTATTGATACTTATCATCATCTGTGACGTTGGTTTCGTAGATTCGGGGTGAGCATTCCTTACAGGGTTTTATACAACAATTTACCAACAAGCACTCAGTCGAAGAATTGCCGAACCCGACACTGTCGAGTATAAACAAGGATCAAACTACCGAACACAACCGCTGTGCTGCTGCTATTGTTATCATTGTTTATCGTTTAAATGTTTACCATGGACAATGCCAGTAATGTGAATTTAACACCATAGATCGACGCCTGCCACGAATTTATGATTAATTTCTATTGTCCCAAACTCGTGCGTTCCAGATTATGTCAGTATATCTGTGGGAGTATTTCAGTGATATCAGGACAGGGGGTCAATAGTTGATCGATAGGAAATCAATATGTTCCTAAATCCACAATACAATAAGAGCAATCAGATATGTATCGATGTCGACAAAGATGACAGCTCCGTTATCTGCTGTGGAGATATTGCTCAACCCTGATTAGTAAATCAGTAGACTTGTCCGCTCGTAAACAAAGTGGTCCAGCGCTAGTTCATAAAGCAGTGTTCAAAACATTATATGCATCAGCTTTCTAACTATTTATTGCAAGCAATACAACTGATCATCACTTCTTTCGAAATATCAGTCAAACAATTAATTTTTTGTACTTAATGTTAAAATTACATTTACTATCTGTCTTTCTAAAAGAAACTGGTGTCTAAACTCGACAAGAATCACTGACAGCTTTCCCAACTTTCACAATAGCGAGCAATATATTACTTTTCTCTGTCCACTAAGGAACACCCTATGATGCATGTACACCATGCATCTTCATCTTGTTCTTGTTCTTATAAAATCGCTCATTTTCTCCTCCTATGGAGAAAACAAATACATGGCTTTATATAGGATTCTTACCTCGTGTCGAAATCATTCTCTGTCGTTTTTCCATCAACTTCTCACACAAGACCTATATAAAACCACAACTTTTGTCGCGGTAGCACCTCAAGTAATCTGTTTAACTCTGCTTGTAATTCGTTATTATAACGGGTGCCTACTGCATTTTGTCTTTTGAAATGATAATGCGATTTACATTCTTTATGAATACATTTTAAATGGATAATAAACACGTATATTCACACCAAACCTGATGAGATTCGTTTATATATACATATAATGGCCTAATTGGATTTAGAAAAAAACCTGCGTGTGTTTATTTTTATAAGTACCTAGGGTTAAGTCAAAGCTGTATTGGATTGAGGCCCTGTTACAGTAAGGGTCAATTGTATACGCGTGTATTATTGTTTTTAAATTATACACGCTTGGAATGTTTTGTGTATTTATATACATTAATCTAACTCAAGTTCGCTGATTATTATTCGTGATATATAAGGTTTCTATTTTATATGACACGCTTAGATTGACAATGTCTTCTACAGTTTGTCACAACGCTATTTTTTGCAATGAAAATTCAAGGCAAGAAATACCTACCAAAGAAAATGTTTTCATTAAAATGTAGATAAAGAGCAGGCTTTCTAATTAGATAGAAATCGGATACTCTATCAAGCATAATTCAGTATTTTCGTTATTCGACCATCCTAATATAGTTTTATCCATTGTAGTTTAATTACACATAAAGCACTTTAAACTCTTTGTTATCAACGCTGGTATTTTTCTTCTATAACATTTTAACTGTTAGAAATTATCATTGTTAAAAGTATTTATCTACCCGTGTATGACATACATGTCTACTCGGGTCCGTCATGTACTGAAGATCCCTTACCACAGTTGTATGTATTTAAAATCATTGTACACATCACAATAAAATCTTACATTGAAATGACTCTCCTGTACAAAGCAACATGATGTATCCTCGGACCATACTTTTACAAACATCGAGAACACAGAATATAAACATTCTTTGGCAAAAATTATCGATTATTTTATCAGTGAAAATGCAATTTGATTTACTTTCCTTGAAGACGTTTAATAAACCCCTGATATATGTGGAATGTATTGACTTTCTTGGGCCTGTTGATGTTCTCCCTTGTTTCATGAGATTTTCGTGTGATCTTAGTTTCTATCATGAAATTTAGGATTACGTCATCAACATGATAGATATATACATAAAATAGTATCACTTATTTACCAGTAATACTAGACAATCGTATGTTTTAGGATTACGTCATCATCAACATGATAGATATATACATAAAATAGTATCCCTTATCAGTAATCCTAGAAAATCGTATATTTTAGGATTACGTCATCAACATGATAGATATATACATAAAATAGTATCACTTATCAGTAATACTAGAAAATCGTATGTTTTAGGATTACGTCATCAACACGATAGATATATACATAAAATAGTATCACTTATCAGTAATCCTAGAAAATCGTATGTTTTAGGATTACGTCATCAACATGATAGACATATACATAAAATAGTATTCTTACTTACCAGTAATACTAGACAATCATATGTTTTAGGATTACGTCATCAACATGATAGATATATAGATAAAATAGTATTCTTACTTACCAGTAATACTAGACAATCATATGTTTTAGGATTACGTCATCATCAACATGATAGACATATACATAAAATAGTATTCTTACCAGTAATACTAGAAAATCATATGTTTTAGGATTATATCATCAACATGATAGACATATACATAAAATAGTATTCTTACTTACCAGTAATACTAGACAATCATATGTTTTAGGATTACGTCATCATCAACATGATAGACATATACATAAAATAGTATTCTTACTTACCAGTAATACTAGACAATCATATGTTTTAGGATTACGTCATCAACATGATAGACATATACATAAAATAGTATTCTTACTTACCAGTAATACTAGACAATCATATGTTTTAGGATTACGTCATCAACATGATAGACATATACATATAATAGTATTCTTACTTACCAGTAATACTAGACAATCATATGTTTTAGGATTACGTCATCAACATGATAGACATATACATAAAATAGTATTCTTACTTACCAGTAATACTAGACAATCATATGTTTTAGGATTACGTCATCAACATGATAGACATATACATAAAATAGTATTCTTACTTACCAGTAATACTAGACAATCATATGTTTTAGGATTACGTCATCAACATGATAGACATATACATAAAATAGTATTCTTACTTACCAGTAATACTAGACAATCATATGTTTTAGGATTACGTCATCAACATGATAGATATATACATAAAATAGTATTCTTACTTACCAGTAATACTAGACAATCGTATGTTTTAGGATTACGTCATCAACATGATAGACATATACATAAAATAGTCTTATTAACCATTAATCCTAGACTATCGTTAATTAAATTTTTCGTTTACATCGTTACTAATGTATGTTTATGTGGACTTGTACGAGATACCAGAGTTTTACCTACAGACTTAAAACCAAATGAGTAAGTACATGTTAACTGTACATACACCGAAGTCGACAAGTCTGGCCGATACAAAAATTCTTTGAGGTATCTCCCAGGGCTGCAATTAAGTTAATTAGTGTATGTACTTTTAAAGTACTTATCCCTGTGCCTTTACTTATTGACTTCAAACTTGACTTCCAATGTAAACAATTATTGTAATATTAAGTACCACTAGGGGAGTTATGATACTGAAGACAAGACTGCTGATTTTGTACATGTATTGGATTTTAGGTGCACAGAAAAACATCAATATATCAGATGAGTGAATAGGTGAAGAATGATGAATATTAATAATGAAAATATGCGTACTTAACACCTGTTTTCACACCGTAACGTTGCAGAAATACTTGTAACTTTCTTCTGGGTGTTACTTGTTCCTTACTAAAAAAAGCACATTTCTCCTGATTTGATCACCTAGCTATTGAACTCAGAATGATGGATACAATAAATGATCTTTGTAAAATCCGATCCGTTCTTGACCCGTTTTTGTATTGAATAACACTTGAACAAAGTCTGTCAACAGGAAGAGCCACGAGGAACCAATGATTGTATTGAGCTTATTTTTATTCCTGAACTCGCTGCGACTTCCTACCTCGCTAAGTCTCCCTAAGGACGAAAACGCTGTAAACCCCAGCCAACTTTGTTTTGTATAGTATCCGTTACACCAGACTTATCCGCCCCATTTCTTTTGGGATTGAATTCGCCAAACACTCCACATTCACGACATAATTAATACTTAACTAACATAAAGTAGACTCGATCGTTAGTCAGAAAACCCTGACTTTAAAACATATATGTAAATATATCATACGTTTATTTAACATTATTCCGGAAATTTCTTGTTTGCCATGGTTAAAGAGTTCAAGCCCTGTCTTTCATTAGGCGACATATGTCAATATGATAGTCCTTTACGAACAAAACCTACTTCTGATCCTGATTTGGCCAAGTGTTGTTTAGCTAACAGATGTAACATGATACCCAAAGGAGGGTCTAAAACGACAGAGTTTACAGGATCTGTTGGCTCTCTACCATTCCACGTTTTATCCTAACCATGTGGGCCCATTCAAATTTAGGGCAACACTTCTGGGCTTGCAATCGCTCGCATTTCTTTTTAATAATATAACGTTGGTACAAAATCTAAACAAAGATAGGTCTGATAAAACGTCACAATTTATTTCCCAGATGGAAGAGTTCATCCTTACCTTAATTGGTCTGTTTAATCCCTTTAGTTAGTGTCGACGTTTGTGGCAATAGTCCAGGTCCGTTTCTCCAATACGGTGCTAAATCAGGAATGATAGAGTGATGTTAGAAAAAGTCCCGTAACTCACGGTTTGTATTCATGAATATCGATCTAGTGTTAGGTGATTAGTATAGTGATTATATTACCTATACCGGCTATAAATAGGGTTTGATTAAATATATAGGCATTTGATTGGAAATCCGCGGCGATATGTTATTAAATAACGATCCAGCGAGTATTAAGATATATCTAGTCCACACCAATATCAAACGACAATAATACAATGATATTTCCTGATCAGTCCACCATAACTTGGCTATAATGTTGTATAATTTCGAAAATAATTATCCCTTACACTGTTAATGTGTGCATTAAAATTCTCAGGACCGATCAGACAATAACATATCTGATTAATTTTAAATCTTCCGTAAATTCAATATTTCCAGGTGGGCGATACTAACAGCGATTGAATCAGTAACGTATTGACATATAAGTAGAGAGATATTGCTGTTATTCTCCTCACTATGTAATTATCAATCACATTAGACCTCGAACACAGTAATCAATATATAATGTGTGAATTCCTGATTTAAAACCTTATTGCCAGTATTAATTTTAACGAAGCATTGTACACAAGTTATTACAACTGTTACATGTCAGCAATTGACATCCAATGAAGTACATCATATGTAGATATATTTCTATATAAAATCTTCACAGACATAAAATCACAACATGGAAATATCTCTCAAGTAATGTATTGCTGGATATCACGGCAAACATCGATCGGATGGCTAGATCTAATGATTTCCAGCAACGAGAAGTAGACGGTATAAAGGAGAGATTTGAAAGAGAAAGCCCAAAGGAGATCTTCCGATATAAAAAAATACAAGTTGCCAAGTGAGTATTGTACACGTGAAATATATACATATATATTTACTTACTGGAACAATATACTTTTAATTTTGAAGAAAATTCCAGCGCCTCTATCTGATACGAATGCTACATTACTAAAATTTCTAATTCAGACAGTGACATTGGCAGGAATTAAGTTGGCGCTATGGACATTTAATTAATCAAACGAATATTCGTCTTATAACGTTTGGGAATTGTAATTAAAAGATAATGTTATTCCTATCTTAATTAATATATTTACTTACCAATTATCTGTTCTATATTGTCCGAGCGTGGCGGTAGATCATTTAGTCACTAATGGTCAGTATGTACGTCCGCGAATCAAAGACCGTCGTGTTTAAATGAACAGCCGTAAGCCACGATGACACGAATGTTTAAATCCTATTGTTTAGTAATGTACCTGGGAGTCCACCCTCATTGGTACGTGTCGGCTAAGTGGGTCAGCTTGCGTCATACAACTACAAAACCAAGGGCGTCATAGTGATCTGTATTTTACAGACAGATCAACCATTATTATCTTATAAACTATGATATGTGAATGAGAGTTATAGAAAGACAATGAAGTAGAACAAGGGTAATTGTATTTGTACACACACGTAGAGTTGACCAGACTTTTGTCCGTGCGGTCCCGTATCTCATAGTGTTTACAAGGTGTATATTAACAGGTAGCTGTAAACAAACCAACGCTAACCATCGACAATTTTAATCAATTAGCACGACTAATTATCCTGAACAAGAAGTTATTCACCATAAAAGAAAGTCAAAGTGTCATGGCATTATGTACAATGTACATAGACGTCAGTGAAAAAAAATCAATCACGAACGGACGATTTATAGGAAATATGCCCACCCCCCACCAACACCAGCGGACAGCCAGGTAAATCACTCTCTGTTGGGGAGCATTACACACAAATATTTTGTTTCGAACCATTGTCTCCAAATATAGTAAGAACACAAAGGAAGGATAGTCACTTGAACAAATGAAACTTTAGTAAAAATGATCACCAAAACGTATTTTAAAAGACTGTGAAACCTTCCGATTATTGTTTCATTAATCAATTAACAGGTGCCCCTTGCAACGCATTGTAGTTTTAAAATCCAGAAAGACAGCAAACTTCTTGGGAGACAAATACCATCACAATGACACATATCAATTGATGAGAGATTAGATATGAACGACTACCATCGGGGCGTTTGGGGACTGCTAATACGATTTTGTAATCTGTAATATTACGATTGAAGAAAGAGGAACTATGATTGAAATAGTCATTTAGATTTATAATTTCGAAACCACTGCAAGTATTTTCCTTATATGACTAAAGTTACCATAACTTCTCTAACATAAAAACATAAAATCCAATCCGATCTTAAGTGCTGCAACTAAAATATTTACTAACCATTAACTCGTCTAACCTAATTGTAAAAAAAAAAACTCTTGGCCATTCTAAATAACCCTTATCTTCTGTAATCTTACCCACCTGGGACTGCTGTAACTGGTCTGTAACTACTTTAACCTCACCATGATTACTCTAACTAATCTTTAACTACTGTAACCTTTACGTGACTGCTCTAACTAATGTTTAACTACTTTTACCTACTAGTAGCTTTTCTACCTACCATGTAGATTATTGCCACTCTAACATTATCGTGATTACTCTAACTAGTCTGTAACTGCTCTATCCTACCGGTAACTTCTCTAACTAGTCTGTAACTACTCTATCCTACCCTGCTGGTAACTTCTCTAACTAGTCTGTAACTACTCTATCCTACCCTGCTGGTAACTATTCTAACTAGTCTGTAACTACTCTATCCTACCGGTAACTACTCTAACTAGTAACTACTATACCCTACCGGTAACTTCTCTAACTAGTCTGTAACTACTCTACCCTACCCTACTGGTAACTACTCTAACTATTCTGTAACTACTCTATCCTACCCGTAACTACTCTAACTAGTCTGTAACTACTCTATCCTACCGGTAACTTCTCTAACTAGTCTGTAACTACTCTACCCTACTCTACTGGTAACTACTCTAACTAGTCTGTAACTACTCTATCCTACCCGTAACTACTCTAACTAGTCTGTAACTACTCTATCCTACCCTACTGGTAACTACTCTAACTAGTCTGTAACTACTCTATCCTACCCTACTGGTAACTACTTTAACTAGTCTGTAACTACTCTATCCTACCCGTAACTACTCTAACTAGTCTGTAACTACTCTATCCTACCCTACTGGTAACTACTCTAACTAGTCTGTAACTACTCTATCCTACCCTACTGGTAACTACTCTAACTAGTCTGTAACTACTCTATCCTACCCTACTGGTAACTACTTTAACTAGTCTGTAACTACTATACCCTGCCCATTACTCTTCCTACTATCGTGCAACTACTACAATATTAATATTGGTAAGGAACTGCTTACATCTTATGAAAATCTGAATGCATCAAGATGTCTTGGTTAATCAATGTAAGCAGTGACGTTCTCCTACAGGGCTCAAGTTCAAACATCCAACAAAGAATTCGAATAATTGCAAATGAGGTCATGATGGTGGTCAGAACACTTTCCCTTAGTTTTAATCAATCTGCATCTCTCGTATCCCTGCATAAACTGTCAACATCTTTCAAGGAAATCGTGATACTAAGAGCAATCTCTATCAACTGCGACATTATGTAGACACGAAAAGTTGGGAAGTCGGGGGTTTTCCGGGTTCTGAAGGTATGGACGTCTCGTATTGCTAAACATGGTCATATCAATTAAAACATAGGTCCTCCTGGATATATGTATATCTAAATGGGAAACTGGCGGATTTTCAAGGTCTTTGCTCTCCTACACACCATTTACAAGTTTACCAAACTCTTTAATATATGTAGTCTTATATACAAACAGAGGGAAATCAATAGAAAGAATCATACGTAGCTATATCAGTACGTTAATATATCAAGGAAACATCTTGTAGTTACTTAACATCATACATTTATTATCCCTGTGTTCGTGTATCTCTTCTAAAAGTATATATTCTGATACAGAAATTATCATCCACGGTGTTAATACATTAATATATACACTTTTCTACATCATTTCCCTCTTCTGTGTAGCTATCCCTGTTTATACATTAATATCTACACTCTTCTACATCATTTCCTTCTTCTGTGTAGCTATCCCTGTTTATACACTAATATTTACCCTCTTCTACATCATTTCTCTCTTCTGTATAGCTATCTCTGTTTATACATTAATATCTACATGTGGCGGTGACAACGTTTGATTTAATGTAAACTGATTATCATCATTTCGTTAAACGGTCATTGTGTAATATAAATGTGCCTATTTTGGTTGAATGGTTCATTTGCTCTGACAGGTAAAAAGTCCAAACAATGTTCTATCGATGGTCAACTTCTCAAGATAAAATCTTGATTATTCTTATTTTACTTTGTAATCTGGTGACCATTTTCAGACGTGTCATTTTTCTGTATATCTCTGTCGCACATCCTGTAAGAGTTATCTCTCTTATTCCTGGTGTTTAAATGTTTGTTAAAATGTCATCATTTCAATTCGGAATACGTAATAATTTGTATTTTCCTTTTTACAGTCTCGCGCTTATCTAAATTATCATTGTTGTTATCTTGATTGTAAACAACAACAAATATAGATTACTGGGCTGTTAATATTTCAAAATTGCTAAACCAGGATAACGGTCAAACATAGGTATGGGAAAGATGCAACACCATGTATGTAAATGTTATTATACAGTGCCAGCGGAACATCCACCTGCTTATACGAATAAAACATCCCTTTTGCAACCAATTTTATCTGAAGCGGTTTAACCAATACGTTACGTTTCGATCATTCACTCTTTCGGCCTGGCCTGTGCATTTTGTCTCGCGTACAAATATGTCTGTAATACACGTAAGTCCAGCTGTCGTCAGTTTGTATACAGCTGTGGTCCTGTACATATAAATAATAATAGATAAATCAATATAGTTATATAACTTAAATAACTGTCTAAACATAGGAAAATTAAAGAGTTTTATTGTGAATTGTATTATGTATTCCGTTATCGAAAAGTAGGATGTCATCCTTATGCTACACAAAGGGTATGGAGGGAGGGCTTATGGATGACGATTACAAGTATACTCGAGCATAGACACTACATCTCTCTTTTTCCAGAATAAAACGGATAACTCTAATTTATAGTTTTTATGTTATGAACCTTTTAGCAATTATAAAACTAATCTCGAAAGTAATTACTTTCCTTTTTAACACAGTTCAAGAACTCAACTTTGAAAGGATACAAAAACTTTAAAACATGATTTTCCAGAAATGTATAGGAACAGGTCCATTCAATAGGACTTTCAAGTCTTCAAACTTAGCAGGAAGCTTGATGGTCCTCAATGGGCGTTCCCTCAGCGGAGTCATTCCAGGTGTTACCGTCTCACTCTCATTCAACCGATCAGATATTGGTATATGTGTCTCCGTTGTTTGAACCTCAGGAGCATTCGCGATAAATTGATACTGGTATTGAACATCAGCCACACTCGCGTTTTCAAGTTTCTCATCGAACCCATGATACCGTTATACTTTGCTGAAGTTTCTACGACATTGTTCGTCCTTATTTCCGAAAGCCGCCATGCTACCTGACCTAGTAACAGCCTTATATGGCATCTCCTCGAATGTTGGTGTTAGTTTATTCTGTCTGTCCCGTATAAAAAGAAGGATATCTCCTTTACCAATATCACCCTGATTTTCGCGTTTCGCGACCTATCAGCATCAACGTTCCCTTTTCCTTTTTGTTCACTGTCACGATCGCGAACCTCAATATCATCCTCACAGTACTCCTCGATGCCTGGTAAACTTGTCCTCAGCTTGAACATTAGTTCTGCTGGTCTCATGCCAGTAACTATGTGTGGCGTTGTTCTGTAACTTATCAAAATGTTGTCAATCTCTTCCTTCCAGTTTCGCTGTTCAGTCTTGGCAATTCTAACGCCTGATGCCAATGGGGGTAGCTTTCTTCTGTGCTAAATCGTTTGTTCCATTAAGAACTCTCTGTCTCTGGCCATCCCGATCCACCAAAATTTAGCTTGCATTTGACGTTTCATACAATCAAGTCCAGGGTGTCCCTCGTTTGCAAATTGCACAGGTTGCCCGAAAGCAGGATTCTTGTATCACATAGTACGGTTCACATAGCTCTTAATTTAAAGGCAAATACTATTTGTTCTCCAGTTTGTGCCACTGATTATTTCGAATACACTTTCTCAATTCAATCAGTTCCTAATCCGTCGATGAAGCCTCCTAAATTTCACGAGTAGTCATTGTCCTGGGGATTGAGTTGTAAGCCATAAATCTCAAAATTTGGAGTTAGTCCACACGAGTTGTCTCCCTTGCCTAAGTCATTGATTAGCCTGGACAAGCTATCAGCAATGTTCTGGATCCCAGCTATGTACTTCACAGTGAGTTTATAGGGTTGCATTCGCAATACCCAGAGATCGTGGCACTTGATTTACCAGTGGATATCGCTGAATAGATGGATGGCACTGTGCGCGTTTGGTGGTTCAACGGGTGTATTAACGTAGAGGGAAATCCGTTCCGATAAAATTGATGTCGGTATGTGGGTTTGGCGGATTAACGGGTGGCATTACAACGGGATTTGACTGTTTATTCCAATAGTTTGCAGGCGGTTTAAAGTTCGAACTCGACGGTAAAATACATAAGCATGCGTTGACATGTCCATACAACCCCTTGAGCCTCGTGCTATGTCTGAGAGTACATGTATCTACGTGTGTGCTGGTCAAACTCTTGCTAATGTAGCATATCACTCTATATTCACCATTGAATTCCTGCAGAGAACATCATCCAGTCCAACAGGTCTTGAATCACTGACGACAATGGTTTTTGCCTCTCTATCAAATAACTTATCTCTCGGTGATTGCCAGTCGTCATTTTAACTCTTGGAATGCGGTTTCCTGGGCGTTTCCCTACACAAATGGTATACCCTTCTTTAGTCATTCTAATCAAAGTCTTAGAGACTAGAAAAATTTGGAATAAGTCTTCCCACATAACTTACAACTCCCAGAAACTTCTTACCTCCCCTGAATTGCATGACTGTCTAGCCTCTAGCACGACACGAATTTTCTCATTATGAGAACCGATTCCACAGGCTGATAAACGATGTCCCATGAGCATTCACTCATTCATGCTGAATTGAGATTTCTCATGCTTCAAGGTCAAACCCTTCTCCTGAATCCTCTTGAGTAGCTTCTCCATTCTCGCGTCAGGTTCTTCAACTGTAGGAATATAGTCGAAGATATTGCGTATTCCGACACATCCATGCACAGCTTGCTGTATCACACGCTGGTATATTTCACAAGAAATATCACACATTAACTGTTTAAAGCGATACAGGCCCTGGTACGTTACAAATGTTATGATCGACTTTGATGCTTCACATAGTTAAATCTGGTGAAAGACCCACTTTATACCCAACTTACCAAAAACTGTGCTCTGATCTAAGTCACACAATACCTCCACCACCGCAGGTATGGGGTGTCGTTCTCTAACAATCTTCGGATTTACCCTCCTCATATCGACACATAGGCGTATGGCAGATTGTCTCTTAGGAAACGACGGCCGATACCTAGGAAATCGAACCTTCAGCTTTATCAACAACATCGAGTTTCTCCAACTCATCGAGCTTAGCCTCCAGCTTATCTCGCAGTATAAAGACTATTCTTCTCATACTCTGATCAGCAGGTTTCATTGTTTTGTATATAGAAATTTCCAACTGCATCTACGTGAGCTTCCCTAAGCAAACAAAACATGATTTCTCGACCAGGTCGTTAGGTCCTATCTGTTTCACCATGTTCACATTATGATTGTCGATACTAATCTTGAGTGCACCTAGTTCTGTAGCTGTCTTGTATCCATAGAAGGCTTGTCCTTTATCTCTCACTACTGTAATCTCACCATGGATATGCCGTTCGTGGTTACCCAATGAATATTTCGCTTCAAAACATCATATGACATTCATAGACCTAGTACTACCATAAACGAACAGGTTCTTCCGGTTTTCCAGGATGCACACTTACATGCTGCTAATTCAGTTTCTCCCAAAATTGATTAACAATCACATTACTGTTTGCACCCGAGTCATTAATCATAGGCACATCAGTGGAAAGCACATAATCATCATCTCTACTTGTCTCGACCAGTCGAGTTTTGGCTTGTCTGATTTTCGTTTGTGTTTCTGTTTTCCTAGTTAGCTGGAAGTTAAGTCTTGCAGTATTTTGACAAATGTCGCACCTAATGACACTTGAGCACTCTAAACCTCCGTGAAACAAGCATCAGAGGTCTGCAAGTTTATTGGACTTCCAAAGCGGAAACACGTTTTGCTTACTTTTTCGGTTTGTCGACCAGGGTTACGTCGGCGCTTGGTCTGTTCCTTCTATGCTAACGGCCTTTTTCACTATTCTCCATCGCTTTAGCAGTGTCTGTAACTCCCATGTTAGATTTTTACCTTTTTCTAGTAATTCCCCGTGGAGTTTGTGATAGACATTTCTGAATGATTTCATTCCCGACATTCTCATTCTTATCAGTAAATTCACAGAACTCAGCCTTTTGACGTAATCTCATTATATACTGGTCAATTGTCTCTGTTGGCTGCTGTGCAATGTTTAGAAATAAATAACGTTCCAACGGAACATTAACTTCAGTTGTACCGTACCGATCGAGTTGAGCAAGAGTTCTACGGTAGGAAAGGTGAAGAAAACCTCCACAATGAAGCATTAATGCCTTGTTGCCATTTTTTACCCCTTTTCTTTCCACCAAAAGTTCAAATGCTCGGCGCCATTTTTTCCGCATCGCTTCGATTATGGTTGGATTTCTATGACAGTCAAACTGGGGGATTCCGCCAATATTTACGTGAACAGACGTTTCCATGTCATACTTTAATAATTACGTTTTCTCTAACACACATCCTCCTCACCAAATGTTGAGTACCTGTACGGAATTACTTATGACTGGTCAAATCAAGTGGCATTCAAGCCTCAGTCATGCTGTTTTTCTCTTTATTCCCCAGACCCCTGCTCATGCTCAGGGAGTATACATTATACAAAGTGTACGGTGGGAGCGGTTATGAATTACGATTGCATGAATAAGCATATATATTACAGATACGGGTGTAGAAACGTTTGTTTTGCCGAGAATAAAAAGGGTTGTCTTCGGAAATGCTACAGTTTTTCTCTGTCATGTTTTAGCTTTCCTTGCTCTCTTGCTTTGACATTCATTACATCATATCATTGTTTTCCCATGACGTAACAGCTAATAGATTACATCCCATGAGTCCAATGCAATAACG
This sequence comes from Ylistrum balloti, assembly GCF_031769215.1. NCBI lineage: Eukaryota > Metazoa > Mollusca > Bivalvia > Pectinida > Pectinidae > Ylistrum > Ylistrum balloti. The sequence continues at coordinate 2,835,327 of NW_026782173.1, read as the reverse complement.
TGATATAATGATTTCTATAATTATTACGATACATCGATATACATATTCGACTGTAGTCTTTTAAGTGTCTCTCAATTGTTAAAATCAATTCCCGAATCTTTGCTCTCTGACTTTTTAAAATGTAAGTTAGTAGGATAGGGATATTCCAACAAAAAGTGGTTAAAACTCCAAGCTCTGCATGGCGAAAATGAGAACATACGTTTACTGAGGTCTTATTAGTACGACGTTAGATGGAGATCCAAAATTTGCTGTTCGGTTCAATCCCCAACTAGGACGGCTGGTGGTTCAATCTCCATCCGTTACGGGTTGTGGTTCAGTCCCTATCCAGAGCGGTTTGCGGTTCGATCCCTATCAAGGATGGGTTTAAGAAGCCGAGACCACAGACCGTCGTGTATCGTTGTGGTTGTGTTCTTGATTAAGGCGCTTGACTCTAGTTACTAAAATACTGTAGCATACTCAGCCATCCCACAGGATGTTCTGTGACAGTAGCTACGCCACACAGCCCACGCCTCAAATTGTCTCTGGATGTTAATACGACGATAAATCTAGCAAACAAACTATTGGTTGTCAATATTCTTCTGTTGAAATCTGCTAAATCAGGACGCAGGGCCTTATATGCTTGTAAGTATGTTACGGAGTTGTCTACGTATGAATAACACATGCGCCAATAAATATTCAGTGCATGAATTTTCCTGGCGCAATCAAGTGTGTCTGTTTTTCTTGCTTACAAATACAAAAACATTATTTATCCATCTTACTTGTATAAGGACTTTTAGATATAGGGTATATGTTTTTACAATGATGCTTTTCATTCAAGCGTATATTATGACCCAGATATTTTTTGTCACAGAGAAAAGAGTCAGACATATTACACGTCAATTAAAGTTCCAGAAAGCCGACTAGCGAGACTTTGCAACCCTTGTTGTTCTTCACTAGACTTTACCTTAATTTCTCTGTATGCTTTACATTGCACCATTGAATCACTGCTTGTACACAATCTAAGTCATATTTTTTAAAATAAATTACCACTTCTAAATAAGACCTATGACAGTGTTATAGAAAGATTACATATACTTATAACGCGTTGGGCCTAGAGATAAGGTGAGAAGTATCTTGGTATGATTAGAATACATATTAAGTATTCCTACATGTATATATGATATAAACTACCAGCCGGATATATTTGATGAAGACACGTAAACCCAGACCGACGAACATGAATTTAGTGATTATACATAATTAAAGCGAGTCCAACTTATTTTAATTGATATGTTATTCAATGATTTGATAATCTATGTAACGTGAAGTAAGAACTACGATTTTTGTATTCTACACAAATCATATTTTTGTAGTTAATGGCAATAATGGGAAACGCATAGAAGTCACGTTTATTTTTATCTACATACCTATATATTATCGTTATTGTCCAACCCTGTTGTAAACGTAACGGAGATTTTTAAACCTTCTTTATCCATTTCACAATGTATTGATTATCGTCACACGGAATTTTTCTTATGTAAAATTCTCTCCTTTAAATCTAATTCAAAAAAGTTCACGACTTGCCATATTCAACTCCCGGTCTCTACCCTTCCTCAAAGGGCCGGTTTCCAAAACGGCCCCTTCTCTGATTCAAATTTCCTGTTGGTGATACATTGCCCATGCCGTTGTGGCCACAAATCTATAAAGTATAAAGATTTAGGTCACTTGGTTTGTTTTTTATGGCTCCTCAAAGTTGTACCTTTCAGAAGCTGTCTAAGTGTTGATAAAATGTGCATGTTATGTAACATATTAATGAAAATCTAATCAAATGATAGTCACCGTAAAGAATACATTCATGGCATGATTGTGACAAAAAATCATGTTTCTATCGCGCCATTTGGCTGTTTTATGGAAGAAACAATATCAAAAATGCCATTTTCGATGATAACATTTTAGACACAAAAACTGTGTTTTTTTTAGAGGATACACCCTTTTATGGGCGTTGGATGCAAACCAATTTTTATCCTATAAAATAGTATGTAATATGCTATTGATGAGAGGAAAAATCATCAAAATGTAAGTGGTGGAACATTTTCAAATGTTGGGTTGAATTAGCCTATGGTTGAATTGCCGATTTTCGACTTTCTTTCGATAATTAACAAAAAAACGAGAGTATTTGCTCGGTATGTTGAGAATATGTACACAGATATGAAAAAAAGTGAGAGAAACACTTTTTCATAAAAAAATCCAAGATGGCTACTTCGCAAGTCCCCGTGGTTGAAGACATTGGCTGACAAATAGACAGAACAATAAACAAAACGTGTTCCTTATGATTTTGGTTGGTTTTCGCATTTACGGGAGTGTTCATAGCTACGGGCGATTGTATAATACCTATATTTATAAGTTTGGATAGTCACATGGTAACGGGGATCTTTCATATCGAGCCCCAAACATACTTTCGACATATGCACGTTGTTGCCGCATGGAAAACTATTTCAAGTTTTGTCGGAATTTCTTTACCTGTGGTTGTAATGGTCGAGGGTTTTCCAGCGTCCTGTAATACCCAAGGTAGTACAAGATACTAGAGATGTGCGCACACATTCCCATCGTTCTCTCTCCAACTGGGCACTGGCAGTAGTAGTCCTTTATTGGGGCCTCAACATCGGGTGAAACGGTGAACCGTATCCAAACGTTATATTTCGTTTGGCTTTTGTGTCGAGAATGTATTTGACATCGGAGAAGGTCTGGGGAGTGCTGGTAAAGCCACACCTCATAGTCGCCGTCATCACTTAAATGTTTGGCGATGTAACCAGGAGCCAGAGATATCTGATACGTTCCACACGTAATGGTTCTCAAGGAATCGAGGTCGACACGGGGAAACAGTACTTTATTTATTTATTTTTTTTTTACACATCATAAAACTGTCATGAAAATATCCGCTCTGATATTCAATATAAAAGTTTGTATATAATAAGCTATATAATAGGGTTTCAGACAAGGTTGTTACTCATTTCCCCTTTTCTTTTGAATTTACAACCACATTCGCGGCGATATGAGAACGTTCCACCACATGGAATTAGCTGATTTTTGGTACACATATGAAACAAGTAAAGCTCTATCCGATTTTCTGATGGAAATTTGCATCCAAAACTATATAACGGGAAAAAATTGCAAATTTATGGCATTTTTCTTCATAATTGTGTCTCTGCAAGTGCATTTTCATCCGAGAATATTTTTTTTTTATGTTTTATAAATAAACACGATGTTTTGGAAATATTTATCAAAAGAAATTTCTACTATGTTGCGAATTACAATTTCGAGATAACCTTCTTTTATTTACGAACTTATGTCTTTGATGCTGAAATTGACAACTTTATAAAAATACATTTTCACTGAAATTATGAAATCTGGGTGTCGGAAAGGTGTAAAATTATTTTTCGGAAAAGAAAAAAACAGTAGTTGAGCTAGATAAGAAATTATACGGGGGCAGGCTCCTATGGAGAATTAACATTACTGGAAACAGGTCCTTTAGTTTAATTTATCATTATCTGAAAGAAAATGCACATCACATTTTGAGATATTGCCAAATGAGACGTGTGAAATAAAGTTAATATAGACAACTAGCATAAAAGTTAAAAAGGCTTTTTGCTTGGTCCCTAGTTAGTGTCCGTATGATTTTGGGACTAATTAGGAAAAACAAAACGAATGACAGGAAGCCATCTTGATTTTGTCTATGAAAATGTGTTATCACTATTTTTCAAGAAGTGCGGGATGAAGCTTTTTAAAATTTCATGTATAGGTTCCTATTGGTCCCGAATTGTGTTTGGTGTTTGAATTTGGGACTTGTCTGAAAAATATTAGAACCGACAGGTGGCAATTTTGATCTTTCTCAGGTTTGTTATCAATATTTCTGGAGAAGCAGTCATTGTACAATTCTCAGATTTCATAGATAGGTTCCCCCTATTCCTGTTAGTGTATAATTTATTTTTTAGTCTGAAAACAAAATGGTTGACAGAGGACCTTTTTGATTTTGACAATGAAAGTTTGTTCTCGTTATTTCTTGTGAAGTACTGGATGGAGCTTTCTCAAATTTCATGTGTAGGCTCCCGTTGCTCCATAGTTGTGTCCTTCGTTAGATTCTGGGATCGATCAGAAAAACAAAATGACTGACAGGCAGCCATATTTGAAATTTGACTTCTAAAGTGTTTGCTCTCGCCATCCCCTGAGAGGTGTTGGATAGGTGTTTCCCAAATTTCATATGCAGGCTCACCGTGGTCCTTAGTTGTAGCTTTCTGATTCTTACAAAATGGCTGACAGGCGACCATTTTGGAGTTGACAGTGAAAATTCATTATTACTAATCCTTTTAAGGTTTCATTTTCATGTTATAAAGAGTGAAAACAGGATAAAGAAAAGTAGGGGAAAGTTTCAACTTAAAAAAAAAATCTTGTTTCATCAGTATTTGTTCAATGCATATTAATACAAAAGTATTAATACTTTTTTTAGAGCTCACTTCAAAGATTATTATGCTTAAGAAATTACGGAAGCGTTGCCATGTTAATGTATTGTTGCAAGTATTAAAATGTTCTAGTGATATATTCAAATGTTGTACTAGGTTGCTGATATTTTGTATAATGCTAAAGTGTTAGGCAATGCAAAGTTTTAGGCAAATAGACAATTTCTACTTCTTCATCGAAGTTTGATAAATGTTTTAGAACCTAAACTGTGTACTTAGATGTATGTATAAGGATGCTGATATTTGATATTATGATAGTTAACCACCGAAATCTATATATATATATAGAATTACAGATCCGGCTCTAGAGTCGATGAAGCGTGCAAATATATATAGGTGTATCACGTTGTATATGTATATGGGTACATCTGGTCTATTCTGTGTTACACCTCCACACATGGGGCGATGCGTGACGAGGCAATACATTTGTCATATACTACTTAATATAGATTTAACTGTCGTACAATAAAGCATCTGTTACCATGTCGTGGAAAGCGGAGAGAATATAGGCGGAATATCTCGTGTAACGGAACATGTCAGGTTTGTGTTTATTATATATGCGAATCGCTTTGATACAATGTAATACCTATAAAATTTTATTCAGTCAAAATGACTAAATCTCTATGGACAGTTTTCGGTGTGTATATAATTTTATGGAAACATGCTGTCCGAAGTTATCCAGGACATTATCAGGCTTGAAGGCCACATGACCAGCTGATTGCTTGTGGTTTCCTGTGGTTATTTACATTTTAGCTAAAGCTTTAGAAAAACGCATAAGTGATCCCTATTCACGTTCTCCCAACATGGCTCCCATGTACGTGGATATGTGGATCGATGTATAAACAGATGGAAAAGGCATGTTTTTGTAGTAAGGATTCCATTGCCCGAGGTAGGTTGTGTTAATTTAGTTTGAATGTGGCTCGGGACAGCAATCTCGTGAACACTTTACTGACATGATTATGACGTTACATGTAGAAAAGTGATACATTTAATACGATACTTCCATAACTGTACACACTTACGATTATACAATGCAATTCATGCGTACGTATAATAATCATGCAGCATATTTTACTTTTAATTCAGGAAAATGGAGTTCGTCAAGCGTCGAATCTAAATTGTTATCTATAGTTAAAAAAGACACTAGTGTGAGAACGTTCATTTGTAGATGTGATATATATGTATATGTTACAGTCGAAAACACTCTCCAAAAATAAATCGACTTTAATCATCGACGTTATTCGTTATCATGTGATGGCTTAGTGCTGCACAATGTGTGGCTCACGGCAGTATTTTGTAAACATATCTATACAATATCGTATATATGTGATCAGGTATACTGTAACACATTGTATATATCGTTTAGACTTCAGCTCTGCCATGGACGTTCTATAATTAACTCATTTACTAAACAATGCAAATCAAACTCTAATACACGGGCCGAAATTCTGCACCAACTCTTGCTAATTGACGGTATTGCAGTGGCTAGTTTGGTCCTAATGCGAGTAATTGTTAAGATATTGGAAGGTGAAAATAATTTAAAGATGTCTTCTTCATTGTAGCATTCGTCACTAAACAACCTAGCAATCGCTAGAATTGATTAGCTTTAATCTTACCACAAAAAAACCTTTAATTTTTAAATGCAGGGCGCCTACTTTTATATGTAGAATTTTTTTTTACTTTGATATATGACTCACCTGGATGTTTATACATTTCACACAAGCATTCATTAAATGAGCTAGAGCATAAAGGAACAAGTGAAACTTGTTTTACTTAATACTATATTCAAAAACATTTTCTTATCGTGCCATCAGTTTCACTCACTGTTAAATAATAATAAAAAAAATTACATACAAATATATATTTATTTTAGAACAATGGCGACCGGCTATACTGTTTTTCAACAGTTTTATGGTTCTTGGTACCATTTTCGTTGTGGACATGCCGACAGCACTACAACACGAAGTTATTAACAGTCGGGTAAGTCCGTCAAATTAATAGGTTTCATAAATTTCATGTCCTTAAATGGTCGACATAGGTTCTTCGAAATAATGACAAGCCGTAACCAGATTATAAGGTATTCTCTGCAACATGTACGTGCACATTGGAGGTTTTTTCTGTTATGATAAAATTATGTACGTATAGAGAAGGATTTAGAGTGTTGAGGAAAGTTACGGCACATAAAGGGCAGATTTTAAAGATTGCATTGCGTCAGCCGCAATGAGAGATAAAGAGAGGGGATTCCAACGAGTAATTGAGTTCTGTGAGGATAGAAAGAAAACTTACAGTTGTCTTCTGATATCTGCATCTGTTTAAAAAACACGAGGTCTGCAGTGCGAAGACCAGGTTCCTGTGTCTGCTAAAATGAGAAGATCTGTAGAATATATTATAACAAGATTATCTAGGACTTTATAAAACATTATCAGTCTGAATTATATGTTTCGAACATTTCAATTAAAGAGCTTGTAATGTATTCTGATAGCTGTTACAAACGAATCAGCTGATTCCGAAACATTCCTGTATTACTAGAGGTAGGTATATCAATAATACATCATGCTATATCGACAGCTATGTTTTTCAGCATCAGATATTTGTCTGCAGCAGTCATCAGGTCAGTAGGCTAACACTCTGCAATCATTTTCATTGAGCAAACATTCTAACACTACATCGTTATTCTGCATGCTTTGCATGGTATAAAACTATTTGAGTATTTAATTCCTTAGGACATCACAACTGTTGGAGGTGGTACAAACAATACAAACACAGAGAATGCCTGCAAAGTGTGTCTCGGTTTAGGAGCAGTCCGTTACAATCTGCTACACTCCTCCCTGCGATGGACGTAAGCAATAACCTTCATAAGTTCATTGATATCCTCTCTATTTTTCCACATTACCAATATTCATAATTATTATTAGGCATAATTCACACTCATGTAGGACGTTTACACGAAGATTCGAATCTGAACTAGATTTTTGTCTATAGAGTAAAATGTCCAATTCATTAAGTATGCTTTATTTTGCAGATCAGCGATCCTCAGTCTGCCTGTTGGATATCTGATTGATAGACTCGGCAACGGTCGTAAGTTTAATTTCATTATTGCAAAATATAAAGGAATAATAGAGTAGTTATTGTAAAATTAGTGAAATTTTATACCTTCCTATCCATGACTGTTGATGGTTATGTACGTTATTTGAATCTGGAATAACTGATCGGTTAATGTTTACAAAATGAATCAAGCTTGGTGTCAACATCAGTGTAACAGGATTTACTAGAGCAGAGTCTTGATGTAACGGAGTGAAAATAAAGCTGCAAATAATGAATCCAGTGAAACATTCGTAGCTTTCGAATAGGAAGGAGCAATATATATATATATTGTATAGATACTTCTGTAACAAGGTTTTTAATCTAAGTTCATCACTCACGAACTCTTGAGAAATGAAGCAGCTGTTATAATGATCAATTTAAAGGTACATCGTAATGTGATCCGATTGATCATTTCTAGATACAAGACGTGAGCTGCATTATCCTAATGTCGAATTTTAGATAAAAAAAAATTTAAAAAAGAAAGAAAGAAAAAATGCACTAGTTAACATATTCTGAATAAACTAATGTTTTATGTTTTGAACTGATGTTGTACTTGTTTTATGTTATGTGAGTCACATCAATTTTACGTAATTAATTCTATGAACATTGAACTTTATATCCAAGGATCCGCCATCTTGCTTACGTCACTTCAGTTCCTGGGGTCGATCCTGTTCGCCGTAAGTGCTGTGTCTCATGCCCCCATAGTAACTGCAATGTACGCAGTGATGGTGGCAGGGAGGATTCTACTGGCGTTTGGTGAAACACCTCTGTGTTGTGAGTAGACTGAGATATGATAAACATTGTTTAACGATATCAATATAAGGAAAAGGTTATTGTCTTACTTGCTCACCGTACTGAAAATTGCTATCATGTATTGTAACTAAAACATCGTTTGATATTCAAAATCATTTTATATAAAAAAATATTTTCATCCAGTCGTTCAAGGTAGAGTTGTTGCCCACTGGTTCTCGGAGGAATCTCTTCTGCCACTGTCCTTCATTATACTCAGTCAACGTGGAGGTTCGATCCTGACGTTCTATGTGTCTGCAACTGTTGCTGATAAAGTAGGATTTGGAGTGGCGGTATGGAGTGGTAGGTTACACCTTCCCTGTAAAAACCTTAGTTATTCAAATCGCCCTATACATCCGTTTATATGGCCCTGCCGTATTTGTTATCGCCTTTCTCAAGAATAACAGGATGGATCCTTTTTAAATTTCATGTGTATATTCCCCTTGGTCGCTTGTTGTGCCTGTTTGATTCGAGAACTGATCAGAAAACAAAATGGCTGACAGACAGCCATCTTTGATTTTGACTCTGTAAATTTGTTTTCATTGTTTCTTGATAGATTTTCTCAAAGTTTGTTAGCAGGTACCCCTTGGTCCCAAGTTGTGTCTGTTTCATTGAGGTATTTGGCAGTTAAATATTTGTACCGCTATTTATTAAGGGTATTAAGTTCATATTATCAAGAGCAAAAATAAAAGAAGAAAAAGAACATAAGGCAAAGTTCAATACATTGATACAGATAAATTAATAATGGGCGCCAAAGTTCTGGAATCTTTAGTTTACATGACTACTTTAATAATTTGATTTAACTATGACCAGGGGCATGCCTATGCGGACTGGGAGTGATCTCGGCCATCTGCCTAGCCATGGCTCTTCGGAAAATTCAGATGAAGCAGGCATCGAAGACCAGTGACACTAATCGTACTGTGAGTAAATCTACTACAGTTTTGAGTGTTTTACTCATTCTTGACTTGACGGAACCATACCAACATTTTGTCATCGCGTGCAAAGTTAATTTTGAACATAAACATGTAGTATTACAAAACCATCAAGATAATCCATCATAGTCGTCAGTTTAACCGACGTAGCGTAGTGTTTTATTTTAGACTTGTTAGAGCTGGCTTGCCATACTGTGTGTGCGCTTTAAACAGCTGATCTATCTCGTACTATCCAAAGCATAAATATTGCAAATATGGCAGTAAAGACTGTCATAACGTGTATATAGGATTCATTCCAATAATTTCAAGGCAAATAAATGAAAGGACCTTGCCGTTGTGTGAACGGTGTGCTATTCAACCACTTTGTATACTAAGTAATAAGATATAAATGAAGCGAAAGTGCTTTTGATTTCGTCTGACGTGAGATTGAAGAACAAGAACGATGGCGTATTTCAACGAAGATGCAATACGCCCTGTAAATGATTCTACATAACAGATTGTTAATTGTTGCTTGCAGACGTTTTCCGACATAAAGGCTGTCCCCAGAAAATTCTGGGTACATGTATGCATGATAGCATTGCTGTATGGGCAGGTAATCAGCTTTCATGCGAACTTACCGTAAGTATCAGGATTCAAAACATGTAGATTCTCAAATTCGAATGATAAATTCATGCATTGATAGATTCCTATGTCTGCAATTGTTCCTGTGTGATCAAAGACACATATTATGCAAAGAGATTCAATTTAGAACGTTAGGGACTCCTGTACAACATAACATGTTTCGCCTGAATAACAAACCATAGCATCCTAAAAGGATTATGGGACGATCCTTCTCTGTTAAGGAAGGAAGACATAGAGAACTAATTGATCAAAACGTTAGCCGTATCCATCTCTTTAGGAATCTCTGTCTCTGCATTTTGAAAATTATGGGACCACCTAGACATATATTTTACATGTAAAATATTGATGATTGTAACTGTGCATAAGATATCATTAAAAAGAACCTTATTGGAATATTCAAAGAATGAGTTCATTAATTATATTACTAAACATGGCTACTTAAGGACCGGATCGACATATGTTAGCTCACGAAAATTGCAATATCCATGGCAATCAAAGCTATGATAGAATGAAATAATAGATTTTTGACACACAAACTGATACTTGTCATTTGATTTAAAACATCAATTTATTTTACATGGCACATTTTCATGATAAAATATACAAATCATGGATTGAATGTGTTTTGTTTTGAATTTGAATTTTACAAAATAATTGTATTTTTCAAGAAAAGTAATTTTGAAAGCAAACAAGGCGTTTTATGAAACTCGATCATTTGGGCAAAATGTTTTGTTTTTTGTTTTTATTTTGTTTGGATATATTGACTTTGTTGTGAAACACAAAAAAGCATCAAGATGATATAGTATTATATGTATAGCAATATACATGTGCTTTGACATTTTATAAGAATATAACTCCACTACTCCCTAAAATGATGACGAGGTTCTGGTAATGTGATCATTTGAGTATAAGCATGAATTTACACTCTGTCTGACTGTGAGTCATGCAGTATTATGATATGTCCTGATCCGTTCGTTACAGGGAGTATTTACTGTTACAATACGGATTTTCCCCAACAACGTCTTCGTACATCACCGGCTCGGCAATGCTGCCTTTCGTCGTTGGTCCTCTCGTTGCTATGGCCTTGGTACGATTTTCACAATTGTAACCACTTTTATCATTTTACTGTTTTATGGCTGTTATTCACGCCAGTCAAAATCAAGTCATGAGTATACAATTAGCGTAGAGTATGGACCACTCTTGACCGGTTAGTCTCTAGAATATTATAATTATTAATATTAATAAACTTGAGTCTTTTAATTGTGATTTTGTTTACATTTGTCAGTTTCTAAATTTTCACATGGAGGAGGTGATAAGTTAGTAAAAACTGCAGTGATTATTTCTCAAATCGTAGGTTCAGGCAGCCAGTTTATGACTCTGTCATGTCGTTGTTATTTAAGACAAGGTTCATTAGATAACTATCAACAAATCAAGTTTTGGATATGTAACATTGTCTATGTAGTAGAAGTAAATGATTGTTTTGTAATTCAGATGTTTTCATAACAAAAAAAAAAAAAAATTAAACTTGTGATCAAATGGAGAGCCAAAGAAAACAAAAACGAATACGCAATTTGTTGTAATTCAACGTGACAGAGATCGAGTTTCATTGTCATGTAAATGATTCGGTTAGAATCAAGTTATATGTGACCCGTCAGATGCGAGTACTGATCGGCATAATTTTGCTCTATGTTCTACCAATACTAAAATCGTCAAATTAAACCATCTAGGGTATATGTTTCACTGTGGTCATCTTTACCATCATATCATTAGTAGCTTATTAAGGTATTGTTTAACCATTTCTGTAAACTGTTTAAATGGGGCGTGATATGTACTCATCAGCGTTTCGAAAATATACGAAAATGAACGTTGTTGAAATATTTCTTGTTCATACTGTTTTCAGAATAAGATAGACTGCATTGGAATTTTAGTGACATGTGCTGCAGTGACGATCGTACCAGTTTTCTCGTTGTTAGGATTTTGTCACTCCGTCCATCCACTTTTCCTCACCATTAGCCTGGGATTTGCAAATTGTGTTACCGAGGCAAGTATTGCTTTAATTCCCATCTTTAAAATTGATACGATACCGGCTTTAAATGAATAACAACCCCCACCCCCCCAAAAAACAAAACAAAAAAACCAAAAAACAAAACAAAAACAAAAACAAACACCACCTCCCCACCACCCAAAAAAAAAAAAAAAAAAAAAATAAATAAATAAAATAAAAATAAAAATTCAAACGATATTTTTCTGCACATTCTGATTGCATATAGCTCAATTTAACCACAAGGATAACTATTGGTTGTTTCAGCTGGGAATGTGGCAGGTAGCGGTGTTGTTGGTGCCTCGTTCCTGTTTTGGCACGGTAACTGGGATTATGTATCTCGTAAGAAACGTTGTGATTGGTCTCACACTGCTACTGGATGGATATTTACTACAGAAACATGACATGTACGTATAAATAGACTGTGGTATTACTTGTAAAGAAAATGTACGAAACAGGGAAAGCCTATCACTAACTAGTTTTAATGATAAAAGGACAATGTAGACAACTAAAATGCCATTGAAAAAACAAACAGGCGGACGGCAAATCGCCTCTACCAGAAGCGATAAAAGAAGCGATAATAGTTAATAAAAAGAAAGATTTAACCAACTGTCTCCGAAAAAGCACCTGTAGAATCAGCCATCATGAAATAAACATATATAATAAGCAATTTGATCGACATTAAGTTTTGTTAAACACTTGTAACTATGCCACCACTTTTCTGAAATTAATTGCAAACAGTACTAATGGTAATACGTTATGTGTGCAGTTTTTCTCACAACTGTTTTTAACAAAAATGCGACTTTTAATTTTGATTTTTTTTGTCAATGGAAGGGAGGCAACCTTCCTAGGAGAGAGTTCAAACACCCATCAAATACGACATATGCATATCTCTGTCCTTTAACTGTGTTTCAATAACAATTAAGAAAACACCAACATGTCAACTCGATAAAACTATGAATAAAAATATGAATAAATGCAAGGAGACTCATGAATGAAATTATAAGGTTATTAAAATGACTGTTTTTTGAAGATAAGGCGTCTTCTGCTTCATCGATGTCATCCGCCATGTAAATCTGGATCAGTACAAGTAATAATGTCACGTTTACAGACAACAAAATAAAGAACATTTTACATGAGGAAATATTCCCCAATGCTATCATTATGAAAACCGTTTAACTTTTCCGTGGTATTTGTTTCGGTTTATTTTGGCATACCTTTCTCGCTTTCTGGATGTCCACGCGTGTTTTAATTAGGCATTACAGCTGTATGATAAAGTTTAATTAATTGTTTAGCTTGAACTCTATCTTATGCTGGATCTCTGTTTTCTATCTTTGTTCAATCTGTTGAAATTGAAATGTTGCCGGGATTGATTTTACTGCTTTACTTTGAATGTGGGCGGTTCATGATATACTAGTGTAACTGGAGTTCGTGTACAGTCGTTATAACCTGAAATCTGAAAGAAAAGTAAATCACACCTCATACATCTCACCGTGTATGTTTCAATAATTGTATCGGCCAATGTAGATTGTACTAGTTTCTGGATATTCACTCTTTCAGCCCCTATATTTACACGTGAATCATGAAAGCCAGACGTTTCCTTGATTGACTGGCATATACTGCTAAATTTGTGTTAAAATGAGCTCTGTACTTGTGTGTTTATAGACATGGAATAAGAGATCCACTAGAGGGATATCATGATTTCTTCTTGGCTCTGGTAATGCTGACGTCACTATCAGTTCTCTGTGGTATACTTCTCAATGTTTGGGATATTAATGACGTAAGTATAGTTCATCAATGATATAGAATGTTTCTACTTATTAATGATCTTACACTTAATGATATATTTCTCTAAGCAACTTAGAAAGAATCGTCTTGACGATATATGATTTTTATTTGATACGTGATTAAAAACTGTTACTTCCATAAGTCCATTAACTATTTACGGAATGACATTGATGATGCGATTCTTAACTGTTTATGAACTCTAATAGATCACGTGTTTAAAGAGGTTTGTTTTTATTAAAACGACACAGCGATTACTAATGACGTGTGGTCGTTTAAATACATCAAGTATCATGGATATATGTATACATGTAATTAAAATAGGTCAATTATTGCTTTAGCAGAAAACGTGTTGTTTGTCTGGATCGTATAATTATGTATATTATTTATTATTAAGTGTTTTTAAAGAAGTTGGGCAGATATTGCGTGAAAATGGTATTTCTAAAGACAGGGAGATAAAGTCTACTTACATCAAGAGATAAACTGTAACTAAAGCACATGTTTGACAGGACAGGAATTAGAAGATGTAACTCGTGACAGACAGTAATTACATTTCAAAGTAGACGGTTTCACATTTACTGAAAATATACTGTTGATGACAAGGGAATGTTTACCACTTTATAGGCTATATCTCCATATCATTTCATATACATGTATTTTCTTTAAAATACAGACATGTGCAATTAATCAACGTTTGGGGAGATGGAAACACAAGACTGACGAAAAAAGTAGTTTACTACAGAAAGCCATAGAAATGGACATGACAGAGAAAAGTCCCGTTGGTGATGGCAGTATGAAAACTGGTAGCGGAGTAGCAGATTATCCAAATGGACATGAGGGGAACGAAACTAACAAAAGTATAAATGGCGAAGCTACCAGTTAACATATTGCTGAATGATGAAGATCATTCTTCCTTTTACAAACAATATGGCTGTCTGAATGTGTCTTAATTTACATGTAGAGCATGTTAGAGTGTTTACCAAACAAATCAAAACTTAACACTGTTACCTGTTTCAACGTGTCGATATTCTGCCTTAAAGTGGTATAAGGTTGGAGCTTTAAAACGAAGTCATGATTTAAGAATATGTCAAACTTTAATGACCATATTAAGATATATCAAAATGCCACGATTTTCGGGAACGAACAATCAGACATCACGTGTTTCTGGTTTAAAAAATAATGCAGACGAAGGTGAAGGCTAAAGATCGGTGCACATTTTCGTTTGGAAATTGTTTTAACTTTTGTATGGATATCAGGTTAAACTGTCACTGTTGTGTGCATTTTGTTACATTCTTTGTACCCACGTCTTATTAAAAAAGATTTCCGTTTCAACATTTAATTACGGAACATCTACACTAATTTGATTCGTTTTATCTCATGATTTCTTTGTCATGTTTTTGTCAAGCTTTTCCATGCTATTTTTCATAATTTAAACTAAAGAATGGAAACTTGTTAACTTACCAATACGGGTTTAGAACAAACATACTTAAACACTTATGAATACTTTGTAACATATGTAGTTCTATACCAAAATTAATCGAGATATGAGAAATATGTTAGGTGAATGCAAGACATGTAAATGTCTCGTTATTCCATGTCAAAATAACTGTGGGATGTTTCAAAATTCATCAAAAGTTTGTGATTTTAACAGAATAATAATGATCTATATAGGTGTGATTAATTTATAAATTGTTCGAACATCATTTATGCAAATCGCCCGTATCGATAAATCATAATTCAACGTCATCAGAAGTTGGCTTTAGCTTATTGCACGACTGAGTGTATATAATACAGGTAGACAATAACATATATAACATTTGCTTATATTGAGGAAATGCATTAAAAAAATATCCTTTCAATGTTCTTCAATTAAAAAGAAAGATATTTCAATAGTTAAACACTCTGTAATCTATTCTTGTAAATCCCTCCAATTTCACTTTCAGATATATTGATGACGTCTATCTTTTAATAACAAGAGATTTATTGACCATATCCATAGCATATACCAACCAAAATAGAAATCAAGGACAAGACAGACTTGACACGTGTTTATCAGGCGCTTAAGCTGACCTTTTATTACAAAGACATGAACTTGGACTAATTTCCAGGTCATTGCATACTAATTGAGATGATTTCAATTCTAATTGTGATTTTCTATTCCTGGATTGCAACATTCACACAATTTTTTGTGTCTCAGGTAATTTGATATTCAAGCGCCTGTTCCTGAAATAAAGGCTTTCATGGAAGATGTCGACAACGGGAAGACATACCCATAACACAGACTTTCAAAAGAACCAAGTTGATGAAAACTTTGTGGAAGGTTTGAGTCATGATCATCTCATTGAGAAATATTTTACTGCCTTATGTGAAACTAGATGTGTTTGATGCGTTCATTTGCTTGTTTAACGTGACATTTCTTACTTGGATTGACCAAGATTTACATTGCGAGTGTGCTTTGTAAGAAGTCAGACCGGAAAAAATTATTTTCAGTCTACATGAACTGTCTAACATAACTAAAATGAAAGCATTATTTATATTTCGAAGTGTACAAAACCATATAGGTAAAGATGTTCAGATGGTCAAATGTCATGCATCAAAATTATAATCGTATAACGTTATTATCAGTTGGTTCTATAGTAATTATCACTCATCCTTTTTCTCTGCCACAGACTAGATCTAACTATTGTCATTAATTTTGAGAATCAATAAATATTTGTCTGTACTATTAATACTAATTTAAAGATACAAGATGACAATTACAGTTGGTAAAGTAATTGACTGTAATATGTTACATGTAATGAGTAATCGATTACAGGAAATAAACCCAAGTGATTGATTAATAACCAATTACATTATGGAGTAATTGGGCACTTGTCTTCAATATGTAACTTGTATTTAAATCATAAATATCAATAATTTACACCGCTTGAAGTTAGTATGTTGTGGAAACATAATGAATTCAGTTATTCTATAATCTGTAGTCGTAACCTACAATAAAATATTGCGTATTACACATCAAACGTAGCGAAGCAACATATTAACATGGCGCGACAGTCAATTATTCAGGAATACTTGCTCGACGATTGAATTCCTGACAGAAATTCTGTTGATTTAGATTTCCTCCACTTGCCTATTCTAGTTTAAAGTACATGCCTGAAATAAAACACATATATCATAAAAGATACAAAAGAACCAAAAATGAATAGTACCTTTCACACTCGTTTAGAATTATATTCAATAAAGACCTAAACTGCATCATACATGTGTTATTTTACCTGTACACATATTCCTTACCTAAGTAGACTAAGGCAATGGATCAAAATAATCTTATTAGTAAACCAAGATTCTTAATCATAACTTTTGTATATATTACATTATGTTTTTTTAGAAAATCATAATCATTGAAAAATTAGTCCGTGGTATAAGTCTGTGTACATAGGAATGCTGAAAATAATAACATTACAAAATACTGATATTTCTGATTTATTTTCCTACATATCCTGGGACTAGTAGTAGGAATGCAGCAGCAACGTTCTGTGCCAAATACAAAATGCCTTCAAGAGTTCCAACAACGTCGTAGGAACTGATAACTAACAAATGCTGCCAATGAAATATCTACAACGTACAACACGGCCACATCAAGAACCCTCCAGATGAGAAAAGGACCTTCCAAAATGGTTTTCATAGACACTTCATTAAATCCACTTACCGAAATTATTGTAATGCATCTTCCATCACCTATGGCTAAGATGATAGGGTGAATTGCCGGACAGAGTAATACATATAGTACTATTCAGCCTATTATTGAAAACAAAAACACAACCCCGTTGCGATATATTCTCCTCTGAAAATAGAAGGATATGCACTGTGTCTAAAGTTGTTTTTATTATTGTCGATCATGACATGAATCGCGGATGTATGCTCCCATGAATGGCTTGTACTATATAGATCAACGGCACATTTGTCAAGATTACATACTAACAGGCTGGTTGTCATAGTTATTTGCTGGAGTATACTCTATTTCATGTAAATAAAGAAAAACACATTATATTTAATGTTTTCCTCTATGATACGGTTCTGACTTTGTAAATTACACTAGATATCTTTCTGTAACAATCAGATATATTGTCCTGATCAAGATAGATATTACCCATTTCGCTATGGGTGAGTGGGATGGAAGCAGCATGATGAAAAAATGAAAATATAATTTTACGTGCGTGAATATGTCACAAAAACAGGGTGTAAAAAGAGACAATAAAGCGATGTCTTCAAAAGTCCCCAAATAACTTACTAATAAGCATATGACGGGGACAGACAATATGCCAAAACAAAGAACTTCATTTTTGTAAATACCACGGAAGTTTGTGATCCCTGGGTCTATGACAACAAACTTAGGCATTGTTTCTGCCTATCATTATATTGATATATTTTATATCTTTATTGAAAAGATTTCTCTAAAATACTTACCAACAGCAAACTTACAGCAGGAGCAAACAACATAACGAAACAAGGGATGTCTATGTATCCTGTCTGTGTCATCGTACAGCCCTTCGATAATAACAACAATTACATAAATATAAAATGATTATGTTGTGGAGTCAAAATAAGAAATAAATACATGGTTCTGTCGGATGTACTTACGGTAAATTAGTTTGTTGCAGAACCATGGTGCAGATTCATTCGTCATTCGCTCAGGAAAAATTAGAAAACTAGGAAAATACCCTTGACATGCGATTAAATGTGTATGGTTGTAGGTTCTTTGTATAGTCGTCATCGATACTTGGGAATTGTCAGCTATGACAACACGGGGGCACGATTCATTCATAACATACAGGGATAGTTAAAATACTACAGATAATTCATTGTCAGCCTGATTGTTGTTTAAATCACTAAACACTTTGTGTGACTTCCATGGTTACTGTAAAGATATCAAGTTCAAACAGAGCTGGCATGAAAAGGGCAACATGCTAAAGCATATATGAATCATCTCACAAGTCACAAGTGTTTATTTACAAGTGTACATGCATATGCTATCGACCCAAAACATAGACCATGATATATATTTAAACTTGAAAGAAATTTTATCTCGCTAATAAAACATCAAAAACGTTGGTCCTTCTATACATTAATGATTTGTACGTTTAACAAACAGTAGCACATGTATTACATCTCTTATCTCTTATCCACTAGATTAAATATCAATAAAAAAAACCCAAGTAACAACTTTAATCAATATTTTGAGCGAAAATTAAACAACCCTGTCAATCAGTGATATAAGGTGTACATATATACTTACATCTGTTCCCTTGTCTATCGAGCTTGTAAACAAGAGTTGATCTGTAACCAGCAAACAACATCGGTAGAACATGTAGACATTTCTTTTATGCGTATAATCCTCCATCAATAATGAGTTAAGTACTACTTATTTTTTATAATAAGAAAGTTTGTAATACTTGAAAAACAAATACAATATTGCCATCGACAGGTTATTGAAACGGTGACTAAAAGTTAAGCGATTCTTTATTACAATTCGTGTTATAAATATAGCCATGTCATGACAGAGAAAATTACACTACACCGGACCACTCTGAAACCTAAACACACGTCGTAGTCGATCTTGTTTCTAATGTCGCTTACCCTTTTCGAAAAGTTCTGTTGATAAATAACATTCAGGTAAGTGAAATACAAAAAAATACTCTTTACCACAAATTTCATATCCTGAAAATGAATGTGTCATAACTCATTAAAAAAACTTCTCATCAGAGCCTGAACATATGTTCAATTGTTTTGTTGATCTCTTTTCAAATGGCAGTCATCACATTTACTCATTTGCCTGTATCACATTTTGAGAAGGGTATTATCTTCCGCTAGATGCGGTAATCACATTTGTAATATCGTGTAACCACCTCTAGAAATATTCTTGACCAAGCCATGTTATTACTGTATCGTAGTTACTCATTAGTTGAAGTGTTGTAGATTTGACTTGCACTTTATTTATGAAATGTTTTATTGAAGAAAGCGATATTTAAAATGATGTGGTTGCTACAATAATGATAATAAAAAAATACCTATGTGTCCAGAATTTCATTTAGCACTCCTGTTGGAAAAAGAGGTGAATAGAAAAATCCGAAGACGATCAAAATATAACGCCGTACCGCCAGCACATTGTAAAGGAACGTAAAATGGTATATTCTGTCAACCTCCAGGGTGTGATTTCTCTGTCAACCTCTTGGGTATGACAGATTGCGCGTGCACCGGAAGTGAACCGAACTACTTCTACACAATTCGTCTGCTATATGTATGTAAACAAATACACATGTGCTAATTTACCAATAGCTCAAAACCAGGTTTGAAATAGGAGCCATTGTCAGCATAAGATCCGAAGGTAGGAAGGGCAAGATTATTGACACTTTTCGCCCTACAGGAACTTATATGATGTATAAAGTCCACATGACTGACACTGGCGAAATAGTTAGTGCAGTAAAGCCTTAGCTTGTGAAGGGAATGCCCGATGAGGCGTTCCCATTCTTATTTGATGGAAATATGGAAGAACTCAGTGTTGTCAATGTACATGTATTTACCACTTCTTCATCTACGTCTGTCATTTCCGCTACTGTTCTTCCCCCTCCTAATCCATCGTGTGACGAGAATTTCATCCTCCAGTCCTCTATGTCTACAAGAGTTGCCTCCCCTCCCCCACCCATCATGCTCGACAACGGTGATAACTGAGTCAACTAATGAAAACAATGATTAAAAAAAGTAATCTTGAGGAAAACGAAAACAGAAGACTGACCAACACAGGCGTCAGACACACAGGCTATACCCATTACCGGTCACAAAAATCTCTCAATATTTATCACCGGTTGAACAATTTCCAAAAGCAAAAAATGTCAGCTATATTGTCAAATTCTACATAAAGTGACATTACATCCAACAGCAACAATCATGACGTCGACGATCGTGTCCATTCAAGACCTACCTCTGACATGCAGTTCTCTCAAATGACAAAGACACATAACAGCATTTCCTTGTCAAATCCACCGGATGAAATGATGAGTGACAAATGGAAAATCCCGCCTTGGAAACACTTTGAAGGCACAATCTTTCAGAAACACTATCAAGATTTGATAATATTGTGACTAGTGTATATTGTTTATTATTGAAATGTTTTGAATTAAATGTAGAGGTTTTCAATGACGAATCAATAAATATTTACCAACTCAACAGGATCTATATGTCCATCGTAGATTTTTTTAATGCATATTATGACGTCATCCAGAGTGAATTTAGTGATATTCATATGCCACGTTGTTTTTTGTACATAGGCCTACTGATAGTGAGTATAGCTGATGAGAATCGAGGCTTGTTGTCCTGCACAGCTCAGACGGAATAGGTGGAAACCAAAACTGAGCCTTATTTTTGTAATTTCTTTTCAATCTTCCACTTTCTCATTTGTTCTGTTTCAATACAAATTTGGACAAATAACACTAGATGCATATTAACAGTACTTTTACCTGTTTATTTACAAGCTGATTATCACCGAAGCTAAGGCTCTCTGAGAAAAAGTATAATTGGAGAAAAATAATCATCCTTCAGGATGTAACAGAGAAATCTCCAACCATCGGGGTGATTTTTCTGTCACATCCTCAAGGTAGGGGACGATTCTATTAATCAATACCGGTATGTAGATACATAATGTGATATTTATCATTTTTAGGTAATAATTTAGCCGTGAACGCATACCATCCATGGTATCATATATGGATGAGGAATATGCACGGATAATGACAACATTAGTGCTTAATTCCTTGGAACTGATACGCTGTTCCCAAATTTATAACGGAATTCGAAAACCATAAGTCAAGTCTATATCAAGTATAAGGGAACAACAAAACAACACAAACGAATTATCAAAGAATCGCATAATACACTGCTCACCTGGAGCAATGAAACTTTTCAACTGTAAACAAAATATACTCTCGCACGTTTTTATGTAGGATGCCCAGGTTAAATGATTAAACACTATCGAAATGTGAAAGAACATTGATTTTTCCACTCAGGACATCACCATACCCCATTATAAACTGAAAACCAAAACGCCTTTGTTCTTTTGATATGAGAACTTACTTTCCAGGAAAGCTGAACAGCGGTTCAAACTGGCTGTGAACTTTACTGAAGCGCATTTTGTAAAAAAAAAAAAAAAAAAAACCGCCCACATTAAAGAAGAAATATACGGAAGACGGATTCATAAAATTTATTTCTTTTTTTTTTGGTTTAGGTTAACATCAGCTTTGTCGAGTTTGGTGGCAACATCTCTCAGCAGAGTATTGGCATATCTGTGCCCCTATCTTGGCTGACTTGTTTCTGTTTTCATTCCAGGCTTAATTTATTGAAATGATTATCAAAACAGGGCACAAAGACCTTACAATGTCGTTTAATTTCACTTTAAGATATTTTGATGACGTCTTGTCTTTAAATAACAAGTAATTTATTGACACGTCCATCGAATATACCCACCAGAATTAGAATTCAAACACACGGCCGACACTTCTAAATCAGGTGCTGATCTCTAGTTTATCCTACAACGAAACCAACATAGAAAGCTTTCCACCATACTGCATGATAAACGTGATGATTTCAATTTCTCTATAGTGAAATTTTCATTTCTGCATAGCACTATCCCTGCATCTTATACCTTGGTATAAACAAGTCACAGTTTATTCGATATTTAAGGGCCTGTTCCTATTATCACGATTTTCGCGCAAGAAGCCGTCAACTGACGTTCAAACTCGTAACACAAGGGTTCAAAAGATGCAGGTTGAAGAAAACTATGCGAAAGATTTATGGTTGCCATAGTGACCTCAATATTCTTTTTCTATGTGTGATATGAAACTGAACTTGTTTGATTCTCGTTAGTTTACCGGTTTTTTTGTTATTGTGTAAGTTGTTCTCATTTGAGAACGTGACATTACTAACTTGTATTAAACAAGGTTAACATGGCGGATGACGTCGTCGATGAAGCAGAAAACGTTTACTCCTTCGGAACACATGGTCTTACTGTTCTTTTGTTCATGTTTTGCCCAGTTTTGGATTTTAATTATGTTGCAATGTTGGGTTTTTCTTGATGTTTTTCTTCATACTTTGCCCCAGTTTTATCGTATGTGGGTTTGGAATATGTTTATGTTTACATGTTTGCATTTCCTTATTGTTCTCATTGCATGAGATATCAATAGACTCCTGGTTGTATTAAAACAAATCGATAAGACAAAGGCAATATTGAAAAACGAAAGATTTACAAAGTCTTGCCATGTGTTCAGAAAGATTGAAGTGTCTTCTGATTCATCGGAACCACATCTGGTATGTACGTTTAAAATCTTGGTCATTAAATGTTGTTAAACGTTAAATGAAAGATTTCTAAGCTATGGCAGCGATTTCCTGAATATTTGATATTTGTTCGTTTGTTAAAAGTTAATGGTGTTTTCGCCTCTATTTGCTTAGTCATTACACTAAATTTTTTCTTTTTTTTCCGTTTAAGTAAACTTTACGACCTATTTTCCTCTTGAATGCGAATACTTCGCTGATGGTGAAGTCGGATGCCCCCAATTAAATGTATTCTTGTCAATCAATTGTCCTGTGGTGTAGATATACACCCTATTGTAACGAATTGTATGATGTTTAATTATCTTTCAGAACCCATCTTTAGTTGACGACGACCTCTTGCCGGGGTATACAGTCTCGCATACTTTAACAGTTTACAATATAATCTTTACCTCAATCGTTATACCCATATTTGTGTATAAAGACCCCCCAGCTAAAGGTAGCTATCAATGGTTTTATACAACACATTTTATTTCAACTATAACAACGATACTGGAAGCCATTCACACAATATATAAAATGTTTTAATGGTAAAATTGTACACTACTTGAGTATGTTGCAGAAAGGCTTGATCTCAAACAAAATGAAACCAGTTAAACTATTCTATAAATGTATGTAATTGTAAGCGTATTTGAAGACGTATTCTACAATAGCAAATTACGTAAACACAGAAGTCACCATGAAAACTTGACTTGTCAGTTGATATTTACTCCTCTTACACAAGGTCCAATATAGGTAGATATTTGAAAACATTACATCATTTCATTGTTATTGGAAGGTTTACACATTAAACGTAGCGAAGCAACATGTAAACATGCCGCGGCAGTCAATTATTCAGGAATATTTGCTCGACGATTGAATTCCTGACATTAATTCTGTTGATTCCACGTCGGATTTCCTCCACTTGCCTATTCTCGTGTTTAAAGAACATGCCTGAAACATAACACACGTATTATAAAAGTATGAAAATTCCACAAAAGACAGAAAAAATGAATAGTACCTTTCAGCAGACATTTAGAATTATATGCAATGTAAAATATTAGTTCGTAAAATCCATTTATCCGATGATTTTAAAGAAACATCAAGCACCATGCCAATACCCATAAGACTTAAAAGTGACATGCAGGTCAGGACCAGTAACGGACTAAAACTCCGTCAGTGATATCTACTATCTGTAATACTGTAGACCTGAAAAACCCACACAAGTGGTCACTTCCTTTTTGATGACAGTTTAGGACATGGTACCGTAGACCCAAACAATGAATCAAGCTACACCATACAGCTGTTTTGTCCCTCTGTGACTCCCAAGTGATGATAAGGGCATTGATTTGGAAATATGAATTGCGACTGAAGGAAATCAAATAATTAACAAGCATCAAATAATTCACATTGTGCTGTCCAACAAAGTAACTTCACATCTTTGGGTAGAGGAGGAATGGAATAAACGGAATTTGTTGTATTTTTTAAGAAGGAAAATGAACAAAACTGAGTCATAATGCTGTTTCAAACATTTTGTATTCGGAAACAAACTAAAGGTCCAATCATCTTCAGTGGATGACTTTTACAAACTGTTAGCTGCGCCTAACCTAAAATAAATCTAGTCAATAACTCATTGTAAGACATCGAGACAAAGAATGTAGAAAACTCAGTATTTGTTTTGTGAAAAAATGCTGAGGGAGCTTCGAAAATATTTGTAAACTTACATCTCGGATATCCAGAACATTCATCACTACAACGCAGAATGCACTCATAGATGTTACAAGAATCAACATTAGGAAAAAGTGCTGATAAGAGTGCATTGCACTTGCGATGTCCGTCCTGTAAATATAACATTTTTTTTTATAATTTCTGAAAACACATCTTCTATTAATACAGTAGGAATACATTTTCTAAATGTATATAAGAAATACTGTCTATCAGGGCATCTTAAATCTCCACCCTATACCTGCAATAAAGCGATAGAATCACATCATGTAATAAACGAGTGGCTGGGGTTATCACAGAATGCAGTAAATAGACCAAATTAATGAATTAACTTGCATCATGCAATCAATAATATGGTAAAGACAGTGTCAATATTAGACGTATCGTGGAAAATTATTATAATAACTCTCTTAAAAAAACGTATTACCAAAATCCATGTGATATTTTGAGACATAGCTTATATTCTGATTTCAGAAAATACATCTTTCAGAATAGACATTCACTGTGTAAGCAGTTTGGCTACTTATATTCTGTTCTTTGACACTCTCATGTGGAGGTGATATTTCAAGTGCCACATACATATAGAAATGAATTTTCCACGATTTTAATTATAAAATGAGTTTCTATTGAGTAGACACTCAACGATGTACTATATACGGGTGTCCGAATCCACATGTGCATGATATCTACATGAATCCATAGCTTTTTCCAAATTCTTTAGTTTACTGATTGTAAGTGTTATACTTTTAATTATACAACTTGACACAGATATAAAGGTGTATATGGGATCTCTTGTATACAAGCTACACGATGCAGAAGTGATTTTAGTTGGGTTGTTTTTTATCTGTACATATATTTTACACCTAGGCAGACTAAGGCAGTTGATCGAGACGATTGCATTAATGAACCAAGATTCTTCATCATAACTAGTGTATATTACATGTAAACATTCAAGAAAATTATAACCATTGAACAATTATCCCGTGGTATAATTTAGGATATCGAACATAGGTACTGTAAATAGATATGGAACTGTCGGCAATTTGCTGTTAATTTGAATAACAGACACAAGAAATGCACAATGTTGTAACTTCGTAAGTATGATACATTTTTAAAAAAAATGCATATACCTTATCGTTAATCAAAACTACCAGACACCAACGTTAAAGCTATTTTTGAACACTTTTCACCAAAACATTTCTGTAAATTTGAACAGTAGCGATACCAAGATGTATAACTTTGAAATATACATGTTCTGGCATACAGTATCGCCAACGACATAATTATGGAATAATGATTCTCATTGTAAACAAAATAATTCTTGATTTTTCAGATATATAAAAAAATCAATTTGGATCAACAAAATTGAGAAAGCGTTCTGTTTAATTTCTCGTTTATTCAACAAATTTCTCATAAGTGCTCAGTCACTTTTTTTCTATCATGACGATTGTACTGGTTTAAATAATAAATGATATCGGCAATTTTCTAGTTCTAAATCATGATGTGTATAGTATGTGTGTTTGGTAGTATATTTTGTCATGAAATCAGTAAACTTGAGCTGTTTTTTTTTCTTAATTAGTTTGTGTACATAGGAATGCTGAATACAATAACGTTAATGGATACTGACCTTTCTGGTTTTTCCAATACATATCCTGAGACTAGTAAGAGGAATGCAGCAATAACGTGCCTAACCAAATACAAAATGCCTCCAAGAGTTCCAACAAAGGCGGCGGGACTGATAACTACCAAAAGCTGCACTTGAATTACCTACAACACAGCCATATCAAGTACACTCTAGATGATAAGAAGAGGACCTTCCAAAATGTTTTTCAGACACTTCATTAAATCCACTTACCGAAGTTATTGCAATGCATATTCCATCAGCAATGGCTAAGATGGCAGGGTGAATTTCCGGACAAAATCCCAGTAATGCAAACGGTACTATTGAGCCTACTATTGAAAATATAAGTACAACCCCGTTGCAGTCAATTCTCCTCTGAAAGAAAAAGGCAAGACTTTTATTACTGTCGATCATGAATCGCGGATATATGCTCCCATACATGGCTTGTACTATAGATCAATGAAACTTTTATCGAGATTACAATGTGACATAACGATTGTCAATGACGTATGTGAGTTATTTGCTAGAGTAAACCCTATTATATGCAAATTAAAAAAAATGTCAAAAAACAGAATCAGGGTACAAAACCAGTCTTTATATAATCATGCCTTTAAAAAGTGCCTTATCTACTTCCAAATAGAAAACATATGACAGTTGCAGAAAATATGACAAAACGAGTAGCATCCTCTTTGTAAATACCAAGAAAGCTCTATGACTCCAAACTTGGGCATTGTGTTCTGTCCACCATTATATATCTGATGTCTTAACTTAAAATATACGCCTAAAACACTTACCAACAGCACACCTACGGCAGGAGCAAACAGCATAACAAAACAAGGGACGCTATTTATGTATCCCGCCTCTGTCATCGTATAGCCATACTTTAACTTCAAAAAGTCCCTTCAATATGAAAATGAAAACAATTGTATAGGTGTTAACTGGATATGTTATCGAGTCAAAAGAAACAGCATATATGATGATTTTTTTCTGGTGTACTTACGGTAAATTAGTTTGCTTGCAGATCCATGGTGCGAAACCAAATGCAATTGTCCAAATAAACAGCCAAAATATCTTGGGAAGGGCACGTATGTTTTTCAGTGTCTACAAACATAGGTATTTGCATTTTATGATAGATTATTTACAACAAAAACACATATTTTTTTTTCAATTTTTTGTTTTAGATAAAAAAATTTTTAATCAATACTCACTGGTATTTCTTTTTCTTGGATACCGTGTTCTTCACAAGGATTCTGGAGAAGGACCGCTAGAACAACGGAACAACAGAAGCTGAATCCGCAGATGGCGAAACCTTTAAGTAACAAATAAAAAGAAAATAAAAAAGTAACGGAAGTATATATAATCTGATGTAATGGAAAATAAAATTTTAAAGCAGTCCCAAAAACAGTAACTGAGTAATAGCAATTACAAAAATCACACGATTGCATAACTTAATTGTTTTCCCAGAAACATCACCTGTATCGCTATACCCTATTTCAATCCAAACAGATTTAGACTATGATACACTACAGTCATCCATCGCCTTGAGGTGTATGCATGTGTTTCATCCTTTGTTTTTCTACGACTAGTCAGTAATGCAAAGGATATAACATAACCAAATAATTATTCAAATACTCATTGTTACTCATTGTTATTACGTACCTAGCCATAGAGAGGCACTAAACCCTGCTGCCGCTGCTACATTTGGAGTTACAAGGTAACTGAAACCTTGTCCGCTGAGACCCGTCGTAGCAAACGCTAGTGGTATAAATGTGTCTCCAGGAAAGCAACAGGCAATCACCCTTGTCTGAAGCACTAAAAACAGAACGAAACTTGTTTTAATATAGTTTATTATCATCAAAGTGCTATTTTTACGTTACAACGTACTAGCACTCAGACAGGCCATATTATTTCAATCAAAATTTGCTGTATAATTATTGCGTATAGACATTATAAGAAACGTCAAATACTATCATGAAATTACATACATCGGATAGATCCATCTCCCACGGCCATTATGGCTCGTCCAGCCACCATCAGTACATACAGGGGTGTGGTTGTCGGG
This sequence comes from Ylistrum balloti, assembly GCF_031769215.1. NCBI lineage: Eukaryota > Metazoa > Mollusca > Bivalvia > Pectinida > Pectinidae > Ylistrum > Ylistrum balloti. The sequence continues at coordinate 2,806,817 of NW_026782173.1, read as the reverse complement.
GCATGCGAAATGGCTCCAACGGTGAACAAGACTGACCCAAGCAATGTCAATCCATTCAAAAGTATTGCTGAACCTAGAGTAAAGATATAAGAAAGTGTATTTCGATGATTGTACAAAAGACACACATTCACTTATAAACGGCACATGTTCATATAAAATTTGGATTAGACAAAGAAGAACCAAAAATCAATTAATCTGTATCATGCAGTTGTTTCATCCTATCAGAAACGTAATTCCTAATTCTAACAACTTTGGAATCCAACAAAGAGTTCCAGATTAGTATTTCATATATTCACAAGATTGCTATTATTTACTACCTTCCTAACATATTTAACCACGATTCAAACATTCCTGTCAGAAGAGGTAGCTTAATCTGATAAATGGTATTTAGAAATTACGTTTTTTGTTATATTAACTCTTGCGGTACACCAACAGACAACAACTAAAAATAAGACTTAACTGGATATAGTTAGAAGATCCAAGAATCTTATCAATAAATGCATATGGTGTCCTAGAATGTAGACTTTAATGTAACTTTTTAAACAATTTCAAAAAACGTTGGTCTTTTGACTTAAAACATCTATTAGTATACCAAAGAAAACATTAATGATTTGTATGTTTAACAAGCAATAACACATGTTATACATACATTATATCCCCTCTGATCCACTGCATGATATATTAATCAAAAACCAAACTGTTATCAATGTTTCTAAAATCTAATAATGTTGTTAGTAAGTAAATGTATGATACACATATGCACTTACGTCTGTTTCCTAGCCTATCGAGCATGTAACCAGAGGGGACACACACAATGGCTGACCTGAAACCAGCAAACAACTTCGGTAGGACGAGATGCACATTTCTTTTATGCTAATAATTTTTCATCGACACTTTTCTGATATAATTAATACGACTTATGTCTTATGGAAGAAATTTGCATAACAAATTTTGCACAGCTCATCAAAACGCTGATTAAATGTTTATCCTTTTTTTATTATAATTCGTGTTTATATATAAGACCCACTTACGCCCATCTCATGGTAGAGAATAGTACATTATAACGGACCTCTCCGAGACCTAAACACACCTCGCAGTCGGTCTGGTTTCTAATGTCGCTTTTCCTTTTCGAAGAGTTCTGTTGCTGAATAACAGAATGCATGTAAGCATTTAAGTTTAAAAAAAGAAATTCTTATCCTGAAAAGTGATCTTGGCTTAACGCATTAATAGCCATTTATTAGAGTATGCTATTTTGTTGATATTATAGCTTTTTCAAATGTCGGTCATCACATTTACTCATTTGCTTGTGTCACATTTTGAGAAGGGTAAGATAAGGTAGTCTAATTTGTAGTAGCGTGTAACCCTCTCTTGAGACATTTTATTATATTTTTGACCAAACGATATTTACACTGTAAAGTAGTTAATCAGTAGTTAAAGTGTAGCAGACTTGAGTTGTATTGAATTTATGGAATATTTTATTGAAGAAAGCGATGTTTAAAATATTGTGGTTGCCAACAAGAAAAACTCACATTTGTGCCCATAATTTCATTTTGCACTCCTGTTGGAGTAACAGTTGAATAATAAAATCCGAAGATGAGAAAAGTGTTGCAAAATATAACGCCGTACCGCCAGCACACTGTAAAGGATCATAAAATGGTACACTAGTCAGTTTATGTATATTTGTTCCTTGACGAAGATGCTGAAATTCATACAGGTATACATATACACAGATTGCGATATCTAACATTTAAAGTAATAATTTAGACCAGAACGAATACGACAGAATAAGCAAAGAATCGACGAATGCACTGCTTACCTGTCTTGGTCATGCTACCTGTAGACTCCCAACGGTATATATTCATATATTCAGGTTACCTCGGTCGTTTATTAGCAGTTTAATCTCGCGTTACGTTGGATTTGGAACAGTGAATCGCTTGAAGTTCACTTTTCAACGGTATGCTCAGCTTGAAAAACAAAATAGACACTCATACAGTGTATATCTTTTTATAAAACATTCATGGGAACACGGCTAAATAACTTAACACTTTCTATATGTTAGAGAACAATTCATTTTTCCACTCTGTGCACAAACATACTCCATTCTAAACTAATTGAACGAGTTTGTTGTCTTGTTACGATAGCTTCCTTTTCCGCGAAAGATGAACAGTGGTATAAATATATGGTTATGGATTATACTTAAGCGTATAAAGTAAAATAATACGTTCAAATCAAAGAAGAAATATACGGAGGACAAAATCATAAAATGATCGAGTTTCATATTGAAAACATCTTTGTCGACTTTGGTGGTAAGAACATCCAACAAAAACAAATTATGGGGAAGTTTTGAGTCGCCATTGTGATCTTATTGAGAAACATTCTATTTTTTTTGTGATATGACGCTGGGCGTGTCTGATGCTCATTAGCTTGCCTGTTGGTTCCGTTGTTGCATACTTTGTATTCATTTGAGAGTGTAACAGTACTTACTTGGACCGACCAAGATTTATATGGCGGGTGTCGTGAAGCAGAAGACGCTTACTCTTCCGGAACACATGGTCTTATTCTCCTTCTACTTTTGCAGATGTCTCCGTGTTAATCTTTATTTTGTTAACATATTGCCCTGGTGTTATGGAAGTGTTGAATTTCGAGTATGCTTTTATTGCCATGTTGGTATTTCCGTGATTCCGAACCACCAGGGACTCGTAAAAGTGTACGGAAGGTGTAATTTTGTTGAGATTGAATTATCAGCTTACCTCTCAGGGACTGTTTATATCAGATGTTTTTATTTCATAATGTAAACACATCGCAATGGTGACCGAACACTTTTGAACCAGAAATTCAGTTTCGAGCAGTGGAGCATACAATCTCGAAAACCCATCCGCCTTCTAAGCTATACATAAATGGGGCGCTAGCCAAGACTAGAAGTCTTGTGATTGTCAAGGCACGTTACCTAAAGTATAGTAAATTGTCCCTCAGTGAATATTGCTTTCCGGTTGATAAACCTTTGTATTAACCTCTTATAGAGTCAATAATTGTATAGTGCAGTACATCATTTGAGCATTTTTTCTGAGAAAAACATCATCTAAAAGATGATCTATGAAACTATTACACTTATGTTTATATTTGTTACCTTACCTAACCTTTCCTCCTCGTGCCCGTAGGCACATAAGATTCCGATGTAGTCTTTCCATTGTTTTCGGTTTTTTAACATCTACCTTTGTAACACCCCATTCATTTAGTCTTAGCCTGTTTCTGTCATTTTCCTTGTATGTATATGTTACTCATAGGTTATATTTGTTATAATAATACTGGCCATAAAATGTAAGCAAAACTATTGGCTTGTTCCAAGTCATCATCTTGTGTCTGATACATAAGAACATAGGATTAGATAGATAAATAAGTGTGGAGTCATGCTGTGACACCATCTCATTCTGATATAACCGTGCTTTTGTATGCTGTTTGTTTTAACGTTTTTTGTTATTGTGTCAATGATTTCAGAATGTATTTTCATCTATAATGTAAGTATACATGTCTCATTTCCCGTTCAGTTCCTGCTCTGCATCTTTTCTTTGACAATGGGTGAACCGAGAGTAGTTTTATACCAACTTGGAACACGTTGTTAATATGAGATATATATGTGTTCAAATATTATTTCATTATTTAGATATTGTTGTTAAGCTGTAAGGGTGTTGAATCAAACACATGGCTTTTATGTAGTATTAATATTTCCCATCTTAATGTTAATTCACGAAGAAGTAAAACGGATATTATGTTCAACTCAAGGTAACAGGATGTTTACAGACGGTGGCTTTACAATTTCTGTATTCACATCTAGATAATGTGGGGTTCTTGGACACGTGTATTATATGAAATTTTCTGGTCGCTATAATGCACTCAATAGCATTTTTCGTCTAAATTTGTGTTAAAATATACTCACTTATATATGTTTTTAACAATCTTTGAGCTGGCAGGTGATAGACAATGCTGGAGGACTTTAAGTCATGCATGATGTAGAATTTTCCGTCATTAAAAAGTAAGATACATACCTATAGGATATTAAAGGCTCACAACCATCAGGACATTGTGTACATTCTATAAAATGAAAAAAGGAGTATGAGGGAGTGTACTTGAAGCCGCCGATGATGACAGGTAAGATATATTCTTAAGATGTTTCTCTATCTTCTTATAAATTAAGATAAATAAATGTTTTCATATTTCAGTTTATATTTCAGATGATTTACATGAAGACAAAAATCATTTGCTTTTTAACCTAATAGCGCGTGTGTGGTTCATGTTTTGCCATGCGATGTTGATTTATTAATCTATATATACCTCTCGGGTGAGAGTCCTCTTTTTATGTGGTGATAAAGATCTTGGGTCTATAAAGACTAATAAGGGAATATTTGAATGTGTATGGCATGTTTTTAATGAGAGTTTTCGTATAGGAGTATCATTTCGAAAGTCAACTGGATTATACCTGTAGTTCGGAGTCGGTTTCATTTCCCTGATTTTCATTATTCTTGGTGCCAATGTTCAGCTGATATTACATACTCGCAATATGAAATCCATAAAGGAATATGTCTTCAGCATCTCCATTATGTGAGTCCTTGATAGATTTGGACATATATTTTGCCTCTTAAAGAGCCATATAATTATATAGTTAAGTGTCATTAATTATTGCGTTTATATCACTGCATCCTCGATACTACATAGGTTACAGGGGTTATGCTTATTATCTGAACCACAGGAACATTTCATGGCAAATTTGAAGGATTCTTGTACGACTCCTTGTGTATAAGACGGGTAGAGTAGTTCGATTTTTTATGCACATTCGTCAGTTTCTTCTCCTGAAACTCGGTGCAGGCAAATCAAATTACTTCACTTGTCTTTTCAATTTTGTCATGAAATATTCCAGGGGTGCAGATAGCGATGCTTAGCGTAACCACTGAAATATCGAGGGTGATCTTACGGATGCATTTAGTATTCATTTGCATTCTGACCCCCTTTGTGGTATCATGTAACTGGACGATGACTTGCACAATCAAGGCAGCATGCGAACGGACAGAGATGGAAAGTGTTATGTCTTAAGTGTACATTAACATTTGTGCTTATTTGGCTACTTTTCTATGTTGATGTCTGTAACAAGAAATGTTGAATCGTCGGTTTAATACATTATTCCTGCAGCATGCTGGCGATATCTGGTGCTATGCTGCAACAGCTTCATGGTTTTTGGAGCCTTTTACTCTATGCAAATCCCAATTGCCTTACAAAACGAGATAATGAATACCAAGGTAAGTATGTTTTTTTTCCACTTGAGTTTATATCTTTATTACGGATATAACATTTAGTACAAGTGAACTAGAATGTTTCTAGAGTCCTGTTTGACATTATATTTGGTATAGTACTGCTCTACAATCAAAACAGATTCAATGACATAAACAAATAGGTGATTAAGTTTAATTTGTGTCGCCCGTTTATTGGCTTTAGTTGAAATGAAATAATACTATTTCAAAACATAAAACTATATGTACAATAATTTTAAGCACCAAATACGTTCCAAGGAACCGACATGTATATATATTAAAATGCAATACTAAATGTAGTCATTATAGTGGTAGTATTCAGTATTCAACGACTTTAGCCAGCAGGTTTGAAATCACAGTTTCAAGGATAGACATCTTCAGTAATACATAAAATGTTAAAATATTTAAAAAAATGATATTCAACACACGATGAAATATATCTATTATTACGGAAGACTCTATGAAATATTCCATTTATTACATTTTCACAAACAAAATAGCCAAAATTCTGGAATATTTCAATAAGATATAATAGGACGAAGCTGACTATGCTTTACACGGCAATATTTACTCATAACTTCGAAGTAAGCGACAAAATATAATACGTTTGAGAAAAAAATGTCCTCAAAATATATAAGCACAAAAATAAATTTCATTGTAAATTTATCTTATATTCACACAGCAGATGTTACTAATGAATATCACTAACAGGCAAAATTTGCTCTAAAACGTTCCAAAAATTTACAAAAATCTGTAATAATAGATAAATAAATAAGTACTAAATAACAGAGAAACAGTATCCCATACTTATTTATTTTGTACAGTATTTATTTTGAAGAAGGGTCCAAGGATTTAGTTTTAATTTAGTTTGTTATGAATTAATAGGTCGATTTGTGTATTTGTATGAGTTTTATTTGCTTTGTTTTATTTTGGCTTGCAGTCATGAAAATACATTTGTTCATGTCATAAATGATACCAATTTATATATTCGTATAAGTTACAGTAAAAACATTTTAGTGAATATTTTGTAAAATGATAGCATGCTCCATGTATATACGTAAAGTGAAGGATAATTCAAGGAAGCACTAAGATATACTTCAAACGCGGTCAAAAGTAATAAATGTTGATGGTAAGATATTTCTTTTCTTAAGGAAATCAGACAACAAAATCAATACATAACTCAGGTAAAATTAAGTAATGCATGCTATATTCTTAGTTATGTTATATGCTCCTTAGTGATTGATTGAAAAGCATATGGAAACTGACAATAAAATCTGTATAAAAAGGTTATGTAGCATGCTATAGGTGGTTATTGATAGAATATTGTAAGCAGGACACAAGATTAACTTTTTAACTTTCTTTTAATTTTCACATCTAAAACATAGGATAAGCATTATTAAGCTTTTCTTTTTATATGTTTTAGGTTCCACATTATACATAAAACTGATATATCGAATTCGATTTGCAATGAATTTATTCTTCATTTTTTCAGTACTTAATGTTTGCGGTATCATTCATATAGATTCAATCCATTTGTGGCACGGTTTGAGGTATCATTCATGTAAATTCAATCCATTTGTGGCACGGTTCATAACATCGTATTTTCGTGACGTTCTTATGAATATACATATATAATATGTATGTATGAAAATGAAAATTACTAGATATATTGAAATACAGGCCGAGTGCACCTCCCTTTTTATATTTGGACGTTTGTTTTATCACTTTGATTTCATCGCACGCCTCCTAGGTTTCAGACCATTACCTTCAGTGACAAGTCCAAGAAGAACGAAGTATCAACATGTCAAAATAAGCATAATCCATACTCAATGTCAATAAAACTAGAACAAGATATGAACAAAAGAAAGACCCCTGAACAAAATACAAGAAAAATAAGAAAATGTGTTCTGGAAGAATAAGCGTCTTCTGCTTCATCCGCAACACTCGCCGTTTAAAATTTGGTAAATCCATGTAAGTCATCAAATTCAAACAAAATACACAACAACGGAATTAACAAAATAACTTAACGTTAGACTTCACTTAAATATGTGGTACGTCAACATCTCTTTTTACAGGACCTTGGCATTGAAACAAACAACACGAATGAACATACCTACTGTACAGTATGCCTAGGATTAGGAGAGGTTCGCTATAACCTGTTATTCTCTGTCTCAAGATGGACGTAAGTGTAAAATACTAAATCATTAAAGTGTCTTTTTTCAAAGAACGGAATTTTAAATCGTATGGCATTTTTTTAGCTCTTCATTTCTATTTTTTACAAGATTAACATGTAATGTTAGTGCACCTTTTATGTTTACAAACGATTTATGTTTGAATAAGATATGTCAACCGCTATTTGTTGCAGTTCAGCTGCTTTGTCTCTACCCTTCGGATTCTTGACCGATAGGCTTGGGAATGGCCGTAAGTTTGTGTCAACTTGCTATCACCATTCAATAACATCATCTCCATTATCTGCTGGTAAATTTTAATTGACCTACATTTATGTGTGTCCGTATAGATACAGAGAAAAAAACATAAACGTGTTAGTGAATATAAGAGAATACTAAAATGACAATAAAATTATAATCTAACCTCAAAGTCAGTAAAACTAAAGAAAAACATGAAGAAACGAAAATCACACGGGGAATACGTTAAGATGTTCCGGAAGAATAGATACCTGCTTCATCGACAACACCAGCCACGTCAATCGACCAGACTAGTAACGCTCCTTTCCCAAATAAACAACACGGAGCCAACATGTATATCAACGTTTATCAAATACATCAAGCTTCATATTGCATAAAAATAGCATGTTATTTTTTAAACAAAATGCGCTTCATTAAAGGCCACAACCATATATTTATAGCACTTTTCACTTGTGAAAAGTAAGTTCTAGGAACAAGAGAATGAAGGTCTTCAATGAGTTTGGAATAGGTTATGGGTGTGTACAAAGTTCAAAAATAGTTTTCACAAATTTCACAAATCCCTCTTGGTAAGTAAACAGTGAAACACAGTAAAACAATAACACTATAATCCTGACTTGATTGTACTAAGAATGGCACAATTTAGCAAGAAGCTTCGTAAAAGACTTCATTTCATTTCAACAAATTTTAATGACAAAATATGTTAATGTCAATGAGGATTAAATAACAGGCAAAGCCTATAAAAATGTTCTCTATAGAGTGGCCGGAGTAGAATAAATTAATTGATTTACACTTAGTATTTTCACAAGATTGAAACGAAAATAACACAAAATGATTAATACAGAAACACAAAAAATAAAGGGAGATAACTCTTACACATCATACACTTTTCACTATGCACATATATACAATATTCATAATTATATATACATATAAATACAAATACAGCACTTTTTAAATAATATCCTTTATGTATTCAGTTATATAGTCATCAACAGGTTTGGCTTAAAAGGGTTGGATGAACAACTGGACGAGCGAGTAAAATTGCATTGTTTAAAATAATCATATTATGAATTATAAACACAGAAAGGACGTCTGTATCCATATCGGCAATGTGCTTTTTATAATGAAACATGATCAGTTAACATTTATTTGGAAAGATGTGATGATTCCTCCGTTATTGAGGAAGCTTAGTTCTTTTTTTTTTTTTTTTGTAAGAATTAAAACAATGTTTGCAAACAAGGATGAAGTTATTAGACATCTTGCCTGCAGTCATAATATCATACCAATCATGTATATCTTGAAGTGATCGCTTTCTGATGTAGTTTTGAAAATTCAAATAAAAACATTCGTATATCTGCCGGCAACTACGGCGGTTTAATGATGCATTCCACGATGATCATGTCATATATTTGGCAATTGTTTAAATCGTCAATATAGGCATAAGAAAATGGTCATGTCTAATGTCTTGAACAAAGCTAAAGCTAATAATACGTTATAACCATTTTTATAATAGAACATATCCTTGTGCTATTATGACGCTACTTGCCAACGTCTTTTAATTCATGATTATTCAAACGGCCGTGAATCGCTGATCATTGTCTATCTAGACATTTGTTACCGATGGACACTTAACGAAAAACTACTGTAAACTATGGTTGCTGATTTCTGCCATTTTGTTGTTTCATTTTTTCGCCATGAGAGAACGATAATCTTTGTCTTTTCGTCCCTGCTAATTATTGTTATTTCCTGTCACAGGTTCTGCGGTTTTATTAAGTGTCCTTTCACTCCTAGGATCAGTCCTGTTCAGCGTGGGATCCATGTTACAAGCCTCGGTTACAACTCCAATGTATATATTGATGGTAATAGGGAACGCCCTGATAGCCTTAGTGGACGGACCTTTGCGTTGTATGTATACTTGACCTAAGCCAAACATTTCAATCAGTGTATATCAGGTACATATATTTTTTTTGACACGCAGACATTTCATATAGTAATTATGTTTTTATCTCTTTCTATTATAGCTTGTTACTGTATAAAAGCACAACATATTTGTTTGTAGTATTGTTGTGTTATAATTTCTTGTTGGATTCCGTGAGGGATTGAGTTACTGAGAAAGTATAAAAAACAGATATCTAGCATCGTGCCCAAGGCTGATGTTATGTGCAATTTGTCACTGGCGAAGCAAAATCAACGAGAAAATATCAATATGTCAACATAAACATAAACCAAATTCAGTACATCTAGGGCAAAATATGAACAAAAGAAAGAATTACACGGAGACTCTTGAAGAAGTACAAAAATATCAGGTTATCCTGAGATAATTATTTAGTCCAGAACTGCTAATTCTGTTGTCTATGTATTTTTCGGATAATGCATAGACATTTTTCTTCTTTTTACATGTCTTATTATCGTCAGTTGTGCAGACCAGAGTAGTCGCCCATACTTTCCCAGACGACATATTTACCGCCCTGGCGTTCAGTGCAATCGGTTTTCCCGGACAGGCCATCAGCTTGTACGCCACGCCTAATATGTCAAGGATTGCGGGTGTAATTCCTGCTATATGGCTAGGTATTATTGTTATACCAGAGCTCCACCAATAGAACTACGGTTAAAATTATTCTGTAACCAAACTTGCAATATCTTTATTATGTTTAATTGTTGGCTAGCTAGGTTTATTACAGCCAAGGCCATATTGATGGGATCTCCATGTAGCAAGTAGTGGCTGCTTAATAAACAACATCACATGCATCTGGATGCACGACGGCAAAATACCTTACCCAAGGACACAGCCACGTCAGCGTCAAACTTTACACAGACAATTTCACCTGATATTACTTTTATGCCAACATTGTAAACGACTAAGCTATCGAGGTCCCTATCGCATGGTTCATGTCATTGCTTTTATCATATTGAAGTTCTCCTAGCTAAATACGGGACGTATTGTTGTTACTCGATATCTTATCATTTTTATCCTTACAAGCTAAGCAGCAGTAAGTATTTATATATTGATGTATTTTTTATGTATAATTCTTGGAATCTGTGATTTTGATTAAATTAACTTAGCCGGTATATCCAATGATCAAAAGATGTACATTGTGTAGAATACAAATCGAGTGCTAGCACACAACTCCTTGTTTAAAAATATACAGATAGGACACACTTATTTAATCCACTGTATGCGCCAAGTTCATAAGCAATTAAACTCTACAAAAATATATGTACAGGCAGATGTATATAGCTTGCCCCGTAAGGAAAAAGTATCGGTAAGTTGTTCATGTTTTCAAGTAATAAACCACCGTTTCTTTTGTAATACTATACAGTTACAGCACCATGAATTTATAAGTTGTTAGGTTACAATGCATAAGCAACTTAGCTATAAATAGTCTGTAACAAAATTTGCTTGTTAATGTTTTTCAACAGTGTAAATCTGGAAGATTTTCACTGCGATCTTGGCAATATGGCTGACAACCTTGGAGTAGACGACGATGTGGATTAGTATGTTTTTGGCAAATAAACCTTGTGCAGCGTTGTTATGTGGTCAGATCATCTATATACGTAACTTAGTCATGATGTACTAAGATCAGTTATCGAATCGAATCATATAAATATTTATTCAATCACAAGCTTACTTGTCAAAAATATTTACTGCTGAGCACGAACTTCGTTGCAGTAATTAGTTGATTTTAGTTTTAAATTATATATCTTTCATCATACCATCAGTTAATTTACATATTTGACAAGATCAAGAACTATACACCAACAACACCGTTGTATTATCGACTGTTTGCTCGCTCCATGAAACAAGCAGTTAATCCGAAACATACTTTGTACTTAAGGCAAAAGGGTAGTCAATAAATTTCTGGTGTTTACAAGGTTCCTTGTAAAATATCTTCCACATAATGAAGTAATCGACTATGCATTAACAACTGACATATAGATAATCTGGTACATAGCTCGTTACTTGAGAAAAAAGTAGTCGGTAGGTTTCTAGTGTGTTGAATAGTGTTCCAAACTCCGGTGTATTAGATTCATGATATACGTATTGTATGGTGTGACTACATCGTTACAGCTTAGATCATTTTGCTTTATGTTTTACCATAAATAATTGAAATCCATTCCTTATTACAGGCGCATTACTTTGCGGATGTGGAGTTGTATTTGCAGTTATCTTAGCATTTCTTCTTCAACAACAAGCACCCGACATTATAATGGACACCACAAGCAACATTAGAATGGTGGGTTATTTTCTTTCTCGCTTGTAAATGCTCTATTCCTCAGTGCGATTGTTAACATTTAACCTCTTGATCCTTTTCGTTGTAGTCACTGAGCGATTTCCGGGAACTGTCTGCGGTTTTTTGGCTGTATGTACTTGGTGGCGGATTAGTATCTGCATGTTGGATTACTAAGCAGTCAAATTTACCGTAAGAAAACTCATCGATATAAGTTACTATTACACTGCTTGAAGAAGTGTGGTAATCCAGCCAAATGTTGATTAAGACAGTTTTCTATTTTGTTCACACTTTATCAATATCTTAATGTGAAATACAATGAAAATATATAAAAAAAAATGTATTTTTGGAAAAAATATGTATTTAAAGTACTTCAGCATTTAAGAACTAGATTGCCAAAGTGGTTGGGCAACTAATCGAAAAGACATAATGCCATTAGCTGTTGATTACTTATTATTAACTTTTATTATGCACATGTATATAGAAAAGCTGTAGTAAAAATGAACCCAAATGTCAAATGAGTGTCAGTAAAGAAAAACAAGATTGACATCGCAGGAAATCATTGTAAATTTACACCGAAATCGAAAACTCGAGAGATTTGCACTAAGCTGATATGAAATTGACGTAGTGATAATATATTTTAGAGATTATTTGGAGGTACTGCACGGATATTCGATGACGGAGGCGAGTTACATAACTGGCATATCTACTGTCATGTTTCTATTGAGTCCCTGTTTGTGTTTCATGCAGGTAGGTACAAACCTTTAACACTACGCTACTATACGATACTTGCACTTGGAGGTAAACATACAACGTATCTCATTTTCCATTTGTCTTATTTTTTTTTTTTTTTTTTTGAGAATTTACATTGCCATGACAATGATCGGCGTGATTTGTAAACATCTGACCACGTTAAAAAGGATATCCTCTATATGAAAGAATAGCTAGTGAAATTTATTTGAATGTCTTACTCGAGACATTACCTTTCAGTTATCTATATTGTCACTAGCGGGAATATAGCATTGCATCCAGCCGCATGCAGACATATCTAATTAAACTTAACTTTATTTGATTTGTGTTCAGAAATCACATTCACTATCTTTTAACATTTGGTAGAGTATTGAATAAATATCATAACCGTCTTGATGAAATTTAATCACAATTTTCCGTTTACTTGATTTTGTTTTAGAAACTTATCGATTGCAACGGGATCTTGATCACGTTTTTTATGGCCTGGATGATACCATTCTATGCGTTCCTTGGATTTTGTCCGTCAGTCAACATTTACATAATAGCCTTTGCAGATGGAATAGGCCTTTGTGCAATAACAGTAAGTTTGCAAAGATAGCATCTCTACCTTCTCTGACTGCGATTTGTAAAGGAGTTAAGTAATTTAAGTTTGACGAGTGTCAAAGGACACTGCCTTAATGAAACGATCCGAGTATGTCGAAATGTGAAGAAAACTTAATGAGGGAATAATTCCCGATATAATTAAACTGTCATTATCAACTAATATCTTACCAAGCTTGCTGTCAACTCCCATCCGCTCATGGGCGCGGCTTGATTGTGATGTTTATCTTTTGAAGTTGTGAGTGTAATAACGTCTATTTTTTTAAGTACGTTTCGCAATATCAACCCGTTTTAGTACATTCAAAGTAAGATTGAGTGCATCTCTCGAATGTTTAATTTGATAAATGACTCAACCAAAACGACGCGTTTATTACAGGTCTTTTGAAATAGCAAGATCTACTTCGAGGGCAAACACGCAAACATTGTGTTCTTTTATGACTGAGATGTGAGTCAATGAACTTGATTTAAATACTCCTTGAACGAGTATAACCATGTACAGAACTCAAGAGATGAAACGTCTGAAAATAAATAATGACCCACGTGTTAATTAAGATGGCCGCCGCCACGCCTCATAATCAGAGGGTTGCACCACGACATGACTTCCTTTATCAGTTTTGTTCTTGTTCTCGTTTTCGAATGTAACATTACTAAATCAACTCCACGTTTATCGCACATTTGAGAGATATGATATCAGTGGATAACCACTGGAATCGGTTAAAATATAATGGTTTAGATATAATTTTTTCAAAGGCTGTTCCTCCAAAATATTTCTAGTAATCGGTAGGTTAAGGCATGGGCGTGTACTTTGCACGACTCTCTCATCTTAGGCCTGTGAATTAATAAGGTATGGAAAAAGAACAAATAAATTCTTACCTTCATATATGTATCATACGTTTGAATTGGTATTAAAGGGTTGAATCTTGGCTTAGAGATGCTGTAGACAATTCCTGCAGACTTTCTTAATCAGGTTTTCATCGATTACAGGTAGACAGTGCATTTTGTCAAAGCCAGTCAGAGATCTAAAGCAATTAGATAGAAAAAATGCAGTTATAAAACAACACAATGCGTTTCGTATCAATGTAGCATAAGTTTATCATACCCTTAACCCGTCTGAATCATTGTACCAGGTGTGTTTGTATATTTCTCTTTGTCGATTTGTATTATCTTGCTGCTACCTTACTCTTCGTATTTCTAGGTTCTGCTCCCGCAAATACTTGTTGCTATGTGTCCCGCATCGTTTGTTGGAACGCTTACTGGGTTGATGTACCTATTGAGGAACACTATCATAGCCGTGACATTTGTTGCCACAGGGTACATAATACAAGATCACTCTGCGTGAGTAATTCGATTTGTCTATTCGTATACAGCTACATGTGTAAATCAGCCAGTTGATAAATATCCTGCCCAACTAAAGTGCGGATATCTCTTTCACAGTGATGTGTTCTTGTTTATTTCGTCTTGCAGTAAACTATATTTCTTTTAAAGCATAAATGAAAAGGTATTAATATTTCAATAAATTCAGTTAGAACATAATTTCAATTGCGATTTTCTCATTTTTTTTTTTTTTTGCAGGACAGACACAAAAGAAGCACTACGTAATTATAAACACTTTTTCCTGATGTTGATAATAATGTCATCAACGGGATTAATTTTTGGAATAATGATGAATGTGCTGGATATCCGAAAGGTAAATTATACTGAATATGCAAAAAAATGACAATGGCATTTGGTATATCTTTCAAAATCTCGTATCTAATGACTTTCACAGACATGTTAAGTCAACAACTTTTTTGTGTTTCAGACCAGCGTCCTAAATTCTAGAATAGGCAAATGGAAGCAAAGCAATATCGAAGCTATAGGACTTTTGTCAATGGTTCAACCGTCCAGCAACTATTTCAGAATGAAGTCTACAAATGTCGACACAATGACCAATGACCCGCCTGCTGCAACCAGCGTATGTAATGATGATTTATTGGGGAAGACGAATTGATGCCTAGTTATTGTGGGATTACACTTCAGCTACCCCGTGAACAGTCACATGAAAAAAAAAAATTAAAAACACGTGTTTTTAGATGGATCATGCCTTTATATTTTGTCGGTGATGATATAACTTTTCCAGTAACTTTCGTACTTTTTGACTACACAAATAAAAAAACGAAATTATTTCACACTTATTTGTTGTTGTGTGATTCCTCTCTCTTGGTAAACTGCAAATGAATCGAAGGTAGAATAAGTCCGTTTTCTATCAAACACATTCCATTTACACTTCTGGTCTTTCTCTAATTTTGGATATAAAACAGTTTTGTACCAAATGGTAGAATACAACGAAAAACATCCAATTAAATATGACATCGCCTTATATAATATCAAACTATCCCATGTCAAAAAAACATGTTTAATACTTGTTGAATACAGCTTTAATTTATGTTTGGATCGACTTTTCTTATTTCTTACTTGTTCTTCATATATTTCACGAGTATTGCAGAATATATTTATATTTTTATATCTATATCTATATACGTACTTTGCATTCGTGAAAAACAAAGATATTCTTTCATACTCGTAACACAGCAACAACAAAATACCAATATGATAAGTCATAATTCAAACTCAGATTTCATAAAGTAGGGCAAAATACGAACAAAAGAACGATTTAAACGGATACTCTAGAAAAGTGACAAGAATAAGACTAGGTGTTCCGGAAAAGTAAATGCCCTCTACTTCATCAACGACTCCCGTCATGCATACTTTGGTCAATCCAAGTAAGAAATGTCACTATATCAAATGAGAACAAAGTATACAACAACGGAACCAATATGTAAACTAACGAACACCAAACAAGTCCCGCTTAACATCACATAAAGATATACAAAAGTCTCAATGGGATCACTATTGCGACTATAAAAGAATCCCACAATTTTCATCAAACCGCACCATTTGAACCCCTGTGTTAAGAGTTTGTCCATCAGATGACGAATTCTCGCACGGATATCGTGATAACGTCAACAGCATTTCATAAAGCATAGATCGGAAACAACAGATACACCAGCTAATAGCAACTTTTTTTTATGCAAATTCAAGGTTCTGTTCCCATTATCCCGATGTTCGCGCAAGAAAAAAAAAAGCATTCAAAAGATGCCGATTGATGAAAATCATTGGGAAGTTTTACGATCGTCAAAATGCCATTACTATCGGCCAAGTGTTACATGACGGATGTCATCGATGAAGCAAAGAGACGCTTAATCTTCCGGAGCACCTGGCCTTATTCTTCACACTACAAGAAATCATGTACATGATCTATATTACACATGCAATATCTTGTGGTTTTCAACGAAAATAATTTGATATCTGTTTAAAGTGGTATCCTACATTTACACCCACATGTTATACTTTAAGTGTCTTATAACACTGAATAATTAAATCGCTGAACCAGTCACAAAAGTCCTCATAACCCGACATTATGATGTCGACCTGACTTCTCTACAGTCTTCATCAACCTGCATCTTACCCGGTGCAGTAAGGAAAGCACAATATTCTGTAAGAAGATTACACTCTGACGCGTTCGGTAAGCTCTGATATATTCGTACTTAACGCTCCGGTGACTTTTAGATGAAAGCGATAAGGATGATAAGTCATAAAAGGCAATGTGATATCTTTTTTGTTCGGCATTTATTATTATAATGTCTTTTTATGTCGTTTATCTACATCAAAATATATTTTACCTATGGTCGTTATTTCTGATATTACTGACCATACTGATTTAAATACTGATACTGATATTTTGTCTAACCATGTGTGAAAGTACATAATGACTTATTGTTCAGACACTTAACTCAAACACTTGTGCTATGAAGAAAAAAGACTGAACATTTAGTTTATGCTTCACATAAATCGCTTCTGCCATGTAACGATTCTAAAGAGAAATTTGATTTACCTTGACTTTTTGACACGTTTTTTCCACAGCCATTCATGTGAACTAAATCGGAACCCGACCTTCCCACTCTCTCTCGATGGCGATATTGCATTACGTTATTACATTTAATATCGAATAATGTTCAGTTATACAGAACATCTTCTTTGGAACATAGATCAGATTAATTATGCATATAAATTCAACAGATGTCACTCTACGGTGTATAAAGCATGTGTAGCAAAAATTATAGCAGTTAGATTATAATATAGAACTTTTATGTTGTTGGATCCTCTTAAAGATTATTAAATCTATGTACTCTACAGTTCCAAACCTTATCTCTGCGATCGCAAAACGCATGTAATTGAAATATCATATTGAACATTTTTTTATATCTAAAATTTCAATCCATTTTTTCGTTCTTTCAAGTATCACTCACTTGCATGTATGTACAAAGTGAAAGTGATAACTAGCCAAGCTTATTGCTGAATAATAGAGAGATAATAGTTTGTATAAAAAAATTGTGTACTAAAGTACAGTATGGAAAAATATGCACTATTTCAAATGTTAACTTATCCGTGACGGGTTACCGTCATGGCGATTTATTTTCATATCAACCAACAACGGGTACTTATCTGTACTAAAGGTGAGTGCGCTGACTGACGATGACAGGTAAGACTATATATGGTCTGTATGTGTAGAGTTTGAATTTTTGATGATGTTATTACAATGCATTTGAATATTTACTTACAAGTAGATTTTCCGACCATGTCACCTTATATTAGCTCTGATGTCATTATCGTTATTAAATTCCGAAAAGGTAGTCTTAGCAAAACTAAAATGATAACTTGAATAGAGATATCAAATGTGGAATTGGTGGCTGATAACAATGTTGTTTTTGTCGTTACGCTTGACTTTAATGTTTGACTGCAAGTACAATAACGATATTTCTATCATAATACATGTGTATATGAATACGATTTTAAATTTCTATATCCAATATTGGCGTAGTCACATGTGATTCCTGTATAGTTATCATTCTTCATGTTTGTCAGTAGAAGCTAATTGTATGACTTTCTTGTTTAGAAGCATGTGCACTTGCATGAACTACTTTGTGCAATCTTGATAAGAATTTTTTCTAATTATCCAGATTCTACAAGAATCTTATATAAACAACGTTTTATTGCTGGCTCATCTAGCTTATCAATCAAGCCTTTGTCTGAACTACTAACCAACAATCTTAGTACTGTACTTTTTACTCATGACGTCGAATTAATAGTATTTAGATTCTAAAGAACTTCGAAGAGTTTTTAACCAATTTTCAATATCTTCTTAAAACATTTTTATGAAGGCATTTGATTTTTCAATTCTGTTTAACTCCATATACCATTACGTCACAACATGAAACTTGGTGTGTTTGATATACGTTAGTTTTGCTTGTTGGTTTCCTTGTTTCATTTGCGGACGTAGCATTACTCTTACCTGGATTGACCAAGATTACGGATGTTGTCAATGAAGCGGAAGACACTTACTCTTCTAGAACACCTGATCTTATTCCCTTTTAACTTTTTCAGAAGTCTTCCTTCTTTTGTTCATATTTTGCCCTAGATTTATAAAATTTGGATTATGATATGTTCTTATATCTACCATTGCATACAGGAGAATAACTAATTACAATCTTCTAAATAGGAACGATTTGCATTTCCTTAAACACACGTTAATCATAACTGTGCATCACTGTTATAAGGCTCCAGTCAAAGTGATATCATAGCGGTGGTTAGTACATTTAGTATATGCTTTTTATTGCCTCTCATGTTCGGTTGATCTAGAAAAAAAGTTTTAATGAATTCATTGTCTGAAACATCGCACTCAAGTGGTCTTTATCAATAAACAATAAACTTAACCACCTTTATTTTATTCTCGATAAAGTCTGACTCTTGTCTCTTTGTGTGTCGGGCATTGACAAATAACATTAAAATAGGTACATGAATATCATACAAATTTCTGGACTTTGTGCCATACTTTAAGCTAGACATATGATCTAATGTTTTGACAAATTATAACAGACTCTGACCAGTGTCATTCTTTAAACTAGAATTTGATTTGATATCATGAATGGTGGGTAGTTGTTAGTTATTTAAGCAGACATTCGGTCTCACGCTCTGCCGGGTAAATATAGTGAAATGAGACATTACTCTATCGCTCTGACAGGTATAGCATTGTGAAGAAGACACGAGGTCATATCTTCTCAAAGGTGTGTTGTGACGTAAACATAATGTCTCCTTTCTTCAGGAGCTCGGCCTGTGGTATTACTGATGCGTAACAAGCAACATGTTGAAGGTAGACTTAAACACTCACATCTGGGTGTGGCCTTTTTCATGCTGACAATATTTAGGACCTTAGCGTCACTGGCGAGTCCTAGAATGAAAAAAAACTGCTGTATAATAGCTGTATATTGCCTGTACTGTATCTGGCCTGAATGTTATTTAACAAAATGTGCTATTGACTTGTGTCTCTTGTACAATCTCCATTTGAATCTGGACTGTGTTGTTGACTGATAACACATTACAGTATATTAATTTTGCTTTGCTATCTTAATAATTGATCGATACATTGATACATGGAGATAGGAGTTTAGTTTAATGTTAACCACGCTTTTATATGGAATATATGAATATATTCTTAATGGGGCACGTTATATCCAATCCCTATATTTACTCGTTAGTATCTTTTCATCAAAAATTATTGTAGAGCAATCATTGTTAGTACGTGATATAATAACTAAAAAAGTCGGTCATTGCTAAAAGGGGTTTGATAAGTAGAACTTAACCACAAAATGATTAACGTTGAATCATGACAAAAAAAGAAATTGATCTTCCTACCTTGGCCGGGCTACCTGTAGTGTCGTAGCAAATTGTAGACCGATTAATGTTTGTTTCTAAATGTCTCTGCTCATCGTACTGTTAGACAGCGAACAATGCTCCTTTTATTCTTCACTTTAGTGAAAAACTGGTGTCGCTAATGAAAATCTGAAGAAAGCCACACTTTTGACTGATGTAAGATATATTTTATCGGTTTCTTCTCTGTTCACTAAATTTAAGAGATAGCTACATACTTACTGGTTTTGGCGTGCTCGTCCATGTTTAACATTAACCTCATTTTCTAGCATATCTATCACATGAATACAGTACTTAAAACTTATTCAACAAGTGGTTGTTATAAATAGCATGCTTTTCAGCTGAATTAATCATTTTTCAAAAGTTACAAAATACATTACCTTTAACTTTACAGCTGCAGGACAGGACAGAAATATCAGCGCTATTTTTAAAACAACCTCTAAAATTCAAAATGATAAAACGAAGGCAGCCTTTTAAGTTGCAGACTATCACAAAAATGACACTTCAATACGACGTGTGAGAAAATGAAACCGTATGATTACACTGGATAAAACCCAAAATCAAAATCTAAAATCTACTTTGCTATATCGAGATATTTCTGTTTTTTAATTTGTCAGAATGTTGGCGATATGGAGTGTTATTTTGCAACAGTTTGATGATTTTGGGAGTTTATTATTTCATAGAAACCGCAAATGCACTGCAACGTGAGATCATGTATAATCATGTAAGTATGCAAATATCTAGTCAGTGAAATATCACCTCTCAGACATATACTTGGCCATAAGTTCGGGATCACTCATATCTTAGATTGGTTTGAATTTTCTTTGTTTTATTTAAGAAAAACTCTCAATGGCAATATAAGAGGATAGATAAATACCGATAGGAAAAGAAATCTAAGGAACCAGCAGTATTGTATCATTTCAAAAAGAGTTGTTGAAAATGACATTTCCAAAACAGGTCCTTTTTTGTATGAAAATGTCAATATCTAGCATAGCCACCACGTTTCTTGTAAAAATATTATGCTCGTCGTCTCATACCATTGACCAGACGCCACAGCATGCATCTTCCTTTCTAGATTATGTCCTTTTTTTTATTAATTTGGATTTTCCTCTCAGTGACTTGCGAAGTTTTAAAATTTTATTCCCAAGCATTATTGACGGGTCCTGATAAGTGAACCATTTTATTTGACTCTCCTGTATTATATTCGAAATTTGTATTGAAAGACGCTATTCACTTGTGTGTCTTTTATATCATTACTGAGAGGCTCCTGAATTGATGCAGTCCGTAATTCTACAACTGTTTGGCATTTTGGATCCCGTGCTTTTTTCCCAGTATAGTCCCATGCATGCTCTATTTAATCCATATCTAGCGACATTGAAGAGAGTCTTACACTAGCCGGGCTCCGGGTGGTTTTGCATTGCCATCCATTAGGGTAGGTCGATTTGCGAATGGACGGGTATTAAAATGCGGAACAATGGTCAAATCTTGCTACTTCTGTAATTTAAGAGTTCCATCAAGGACATGTAAGTGTAGCCTACAGTTTAGAGAAAAGCTATTCCCAAACAGTCAAATACTGTTGTGCCCAGATGTGACTCTCATGTTATGCGTTATTTCTTTGTCTCCAAAAATGGACCTTGCCGTCTGTCAGAATATGTGAAAAGAAGCCTTCATCAGACCAGTTGACACTTCGCCAAGACTTAGTATGACCGATGTTCACGTGCCCATTACAGTCTTGCTTGTTTTTGAATTTTAGTCAACAGAGAGGACGCTCTACTGGTTGGTGAGATGAAATTGTCTATTGTTCGAACTCTGTTGACGACACGCCGGCTAAGGCGAACTTTCCACTGTACTCTGAGCCTGTTGACAGTGGTGAGTGGGGTTCGCCATGCCTATCTACATTCACAATTAGTATTTTTAGAAAAATAAGTGTTCATTAAAATACAGCATTTGATGGTCCCAATGTTATGGTCAAGTATATGTTTATTGCGCTACAACACAGAATTCAAAGTCACTGTTTTCTCTACAACATAACACGCAATAATACTACTCAGTAAATAGTGATCACATATGGCTCGTTATTAATGTGGATCTATTATACAACACAACACTAATTGACACTCACCTGAAATGCAATGTAAATAAATCCATTTCATTCAACAGAGAGGACGATCTACTGGTTGGTGAGATGAAATTGTCTATTGTTCGAACTCTTTTGACGACACGCCGGCTAAGGCGAACTTTCCACTGTACTCTGAGCCTGATGACAGTGGTGAGTGGGGTTCGCCATGCCTATCTACACAGATATCTACATTCACAATTAGTATTTCTAGAAAAATAAGTTTTCATTAAGATACGGCATTCGATTGTTTATTGCGCTACAACACAGAATTCAGAGTCACAGTTTTCTCTACAACATAACACACAATAATACTACTTAGTAAATAGTGATCACATTTGGCTTTAATTAATGTGGATCTATTATACAACAGAACACTAATTGACACACACCTGACATACAATGTACATAAATCATTTCCGGAAGGTTGGATTTTTATATTAACATTTTATGTCGTAGATAACGGTTTTTTCTTTATTTATTTTGCTGCTTATCGATCGATTCTTTTCAGGATTTATGTCGACAATGGATGGGTTTGTATCTGAACTGCGAAATGTGAAAGGTTTCCTTTTTTACAGCAATTCTTCAACAGTTCCAATGGCACGAGTACCCAGAGTGGCTGTAAAGTATGCCTAGGCCTCGGAGAGGTCCGTTATAACCTACTTTACGCGGTCACAAGATGGACGTAAGTGTGGAACTGGCTCGTAGATTGACATCGCATTAAGAGTTAAAGAATTAGTAAATTTTATTACACCTTACTGAGGTCAGGTTATCAAATAATGCCTTTATAATCATTTTCATATATTGTTGTTGGGATCATACGTAGACAAATCTTACCAATCATTCATAAAAAGATCATTGAAGCATTATTAATTTTTAGTCCGTCATGAAAATAATTTGAAAACCCAATACTATTAAATTTAACCCATATTTTACTGACAGTTCAATAGCCGTATGTCTGCCCTCAGGAGTGTTAATCGACAAGCTAGGAAATGGTTGTAAGTACGTCATATCTGTTGATCATATTGTGCTTCCAAGAGCAGTTCTAAAATAGCACATATATATAGAATTTTATATGAGATTCAGTTGTTGAGATATGTGGAGTAATTCATGTTTTCGTTTCATCGATTCTCTGGCGATAAAAGGCAATCCTCGTACTGTTATATCTTTCGTTTAACACCTGTTTCGCGTATGCAACATACGTAGAGCTGACAAATCAGCTACTGAATTTAATTATCATTAACATTAAAATTCAATACCAGCTGTGCGTACAGGCCAATATTCCACTACTCTTTAATCTTGTGTTTTCTTACGGTTACATAAGTCCATAATGTCCAATGCTTTCAATTAAAATAACCGGTGCAAAGGTTGAATTAAGATGACCAACAGAAATATTATTTCAATCGACCACGATCTACATTGTATGTGTTGTCGATGAAGTATCGGTTAGTCACATGGTATGTATACGTGACTCTCTCGTTATGAAGGCGAAGAACCACCGAATCAGTCTATCTTTTTCCTTTCTCGTTTTTCTAGGTTCTGCGATTCTCTTCAGCATTTTGCCACTAATAGGATCAATCCTTTTCATCGTGGGAACCACTTCAGATGCCCCAGTGACTCCGCCTATGTACATACTGATGTTGATAGGGTATTGCTTGTTGGCGTTTGGAGACGGAGCTCTACGTTGTATGTGCTTAGGATACACTATATATTTTACGGCAATACGGATTACTGATTCTGAGTGTTATCATATGATTGCATCCTATGTCCATATCTGCAGCGATATTTCATGTTCTTTTGTGATAAACCACAAAAGTTACTTTCTTTCTTTTGTTCATATTGAGGTTTACTTTTATTGAATCGAGTTTTTGTTTTATGATTATATTCACATGTTGGTACTATCTTGTTTATTTCTACTTGTTTCGCCGTTTACAATGTTACCTGATATGATGTACAATAATAATATACATATAATGTATATGACGTTGGTATCATACATTGCTTTCCATTTTCTTTACAGTTCTCTTTAGCACTCTGGTTTCTTAGTCCATTGATTCATCTTTCACATGGAAGGATATATACATTGGAATCAACATACTGACATTTACTTCATCATGAATACATCATACTTGTTTATCAGTTTGTCTTTTTTATTTCAGTTGTTCAAACAAGAGTCGTTGCCCTTTGCTTCCCGGAGTCCACACTCATCCCCCTAGCGTTCGGCACATTAGGATTTTCCGGACAAGCCATTAGCTTGTTTGTCACACCGACCGTTGCCACGACTATAGGACTAGTGCCTGCAGTAGTTCTTGGTAAAATGTTATTTGTTTAAGGCATTTTAGCTTGGCAAAAGCTAATGTCTAATTAAGACGTTACTATTGGACAATGGAACCAATCAGTACATAATTATCATTATCAACATATGGTAGAACAACAGCACAATCCATTATATTATGCTTGCAATAAACTGATAAAATCGTAAGGTGGACACTATGATATAGAACACACATTTGTTGTCAATACCATCTTTGAATTCACGAAACCATACGACTTGCTAATAATATTTAAATATACGTAATGCTATGTATGAGCTTTTTAGTTCAAGTTCAAAGCAAAATAACATCTCTGCAAAGCAATAAAATTGTAGGTTAAGCAAGCGCATGCGCTAAGCACGTTTGCTGTCGTTTACAGATGCAGTAATATGTGGATTTGGAGTTGTATGTGCTGTTGGCTTAGCATTCCTTCTTCATATTAAAACACTCCCGATAGCAGATGATTGTCACAACAAAATGTTGGTAAGAAAACAATGGCCAAAGATTGTTTTTACTTAAAAGATATATGGCATATCAAAGTTTAAAGAGAATCGAATTTTTAAAGAAAAAGTTATATCACTAGTTACTTCAGCTGGGCTGCACATTAACCTTAAACCATGGTTTTTGATTGTAATTTCCAAACTTCAAATTAATTATTGTACAAAATTCTCAGAAATGAGCACTGCCACTCAATATAAATTCAGGGGGTTTATATAATGTAGACCCAAATAATAAACTAAACTGTCTCATACAGCTTTTTCACCTTTTCCAGTGAAACTGATTTTCAAATTTTGAAATCTATTGATCGACGAACGAAAACAAAAGTGAACGCATTTAATCCTAAACTCTAGATGCATCTTCCACCAAATTCCATAAATTTCGTAATGTTCTTATGTTGATAATTTCACAAAGTCAGGTAAATGGGTGTTTACTGAACTAAGTCTATCTATTCGAATAAAATGCATGCAAGTTACGGCTCCGTCCTGTTTGGTGTCTAAGTGACACGAAAGGCTTAGATTATGAAACCTGTAACGGAAATGAGGAAAACCGAATTTGTCCGAAAACAATGTCAAATTTTATATCATTCGCGATGCGGATTTTTTTCAGGAGAAATTGATTTAACATGAAACATGCCAATAAAGTTAAATGCGAACGTTTACCGTTTTGTAAATAAATCTATGGTTGTATCGTTTGTAGGTGGCGCCATGTCTCTGCATTATTATAAATTGATATATATTATCTTTCAGACATTGAGACAAATTTGCATGTTGCCGGTATCGTATTGGTTGTATGTTATGGCTATTGGACTAGTGACTGCCTGTTGGATTGCAAAACAAGTGAATTTGCCGTAAGAACTCTGTAAACCTCATTTGTCAGTGGTATACATGTGAATGGTTATAATCCATCAGTCAGTTGGCAAGTCATGTTGTATTTCTGTATAAACCTCATGTACATCAACTTAGTACAACTACCAGAGAGAATGATATGCACAGGCCATTACATTATTTACTTGAGTCATATACATGGTCCGATCAATGTCAATATGATGCCTTGCCATATGATAAATAAACGTAACTGACGTAATGTTAGTAATTCTAAATATTTACACTATCATCAACACACATTTTGATAGTTTCACTTTTATTTGACATATTTTGAATGCATCCTTTAATAAGTACGATGTATTTCTATACGCATAATATGTGGATCACTTACTATTATTGTATTGCCTTTTATATACGTCCTTTTATCTTTGCTCTGTCATATTTCACATGATGTTATATTTCAATTCCTCAAATACTTGACAATCTAACTAGCTTTTGTGTCGCCTGCCAAGGCGACTTATATGTACTACTTATTATATTGGCGACGTTTACTTTGGTCGATCAAGCTAAAACTTCACATATACTTCCTTACCAGAAGTATTTTTTGGGGATTGCTTTTCAGATCCAAAGGTCACATTTCAAGGTCACTGTCACTATAAATAGGAAATTGTTTCTTTAATCGCGATAACTTGAGTACACTTTGTCCGATCTACCTCAAACATCATACAGAGTTCCTTATCAGAAGTGCTTGCTTGGAATTCCCTTCGACACAATGCTTTTAATCTGCGGGTTTATTCATCACATCTCAAACAAATGGACAAATTTTACAAATGATATGAATACAATGAATATCTATGGCTATTGTTCCATATAACACATCTCCAGAAATCTTGCTGGGCAGGCGACACATAAACTTCCGTGGAATTCAATATATTTTTAAACATCATATTCCACCGATAAGGTAATCAAATATGATTACATAATTTAGTGATGTCTTTCGAGTGTACGTGTAGGATGTTTACAATTAATAAATCAGTATTGTAAAGTCCATGTTAAACTATCGTGAAGTTCTATCATTACAGAGACTATTTGCAGTTACGATATGGCTATACCATGAGCGAAGCGAGTTACATAACCGGTATATCATCACTTATGTTGTTACTGAGTCCCGTTTTATGTTCAGTACTGGTAAGTAATATAACTAATCTACCAGGAACTGTAAACCTTCCGTAATAACTCTATTTAAATGGTTGCATTCCCTCATGATTATTTGTCATGATTGATTCAATTTTGTTTCATCCGTATGAAGACAAAACGAATGCTTATCAAGGTGAATAGAAACGGACAATTTGGTTCCGATTTGCGAAAGAACCACAGGTCAAAAGCTCTAAGTTTCTGAAGAAACACAAGCATTTTTTCTATAACGGAATACAACAAAGAAATCATACAATTTAAGACTTACCTTTCAGATATATCATTATTTATTAGTTCATTTGAAAGCCTTTTTCCCATCATTTTTGGCAGTTCATCTTTAACACCTTGACAAATGGTAACATTTTTCATTATTTGTTTTGACGATTTGATTCTATTACAGAAGAATATCGACTGTGACGGAATTATGACCATGACTTTTCTAATGTGGATGGTGCCATTCTACGCCTTAATTGGATTCTGTCCCGGTGTTAGCGTTATCATTATTGGCATAGGAGATGGAATAGGTATTACTATTCTTACGGTAAGGATAAAATATATGACCATGGAAATATCGATACGATCATATGAAGAGAAAAGAAAGTTATGGCAATCGTACTTGGCGTTAACAAATACATTGATATGGATTGGTAAGTCACATTTGACTGAGTATACTCGTGGCTACAATTGGATATTTTATATAACGAGGGTATTCCCGTTGTAAACTCGTGTTTAGTCAAAAACACCTCAGTATTGTACGACCCGAGATAAACAGCATCTTTCAAATATTTTGTACAACGACAAAGAATAATGCAGGTAAGAAATAAACTTTTATGAGGAAACGATGAATTTCACCTAAGGAGATAAAGTGCAGAATGTCATCGTCAATTATCTGTTTTCTTTTAGGTACATGATGTAGGTATTGACGAGGTAGCCCACCGTGGCTACGATGTATAAGCATGATCACTTTGATTGCCTACCGTGACTTTTTTATTTCTTGATGCTTCACCAATCAGCAATGTTTATATGTCCTAATTTCATTGGCTTGTTTCCAATACCCCACTTCTGTGATTTGTAAGTCAGTGTCCTAAGAGATTAAGACTACATGGATTTTGTATAGTCACTATCATGATCATATCGGGATATAACGTTATTCCTTGTATGTTATGAAGATATGTTTAATATTTAGTTTGTCATAGTAACCTGCTTTAGGTTTGTTTCTCATGGTTAACATAACTAACTTTGGACTACCAAGATTTCCCCAGCAGGTGTCGCTCCGAGAATACATTATCTTTAATTCCATTAACTTGGTCGTTAATCAAGGCGTTAATTGTTCTTTTTTTGTCCCTCATTTCACTAATGAAAGATTTTTTTATAACATTTGGGTAAAATTTCGTGTTTTTCTTCGCTAATGAACTCGAAACTGACAAACTAATTTTCATTCACAACGCTCCTTTTGATTGTTTTGCAATTGCTGTAAAATAGATCAAATTGATATATACACATAATGTTGATGAGTAAAGCTTGAGAATCTCAACGGAAATGTCCTAATGTCTTGTAACTGTTCAGTTACCATGTATATGTAGTACCACAGCATATCGTTGTAAACATAATCTGCCATTTTTATATTAGGTTATGATGTGGCAGCTTCTCGTGGCTTTGTCTCCACCAAAATATGTGGGTACTCTTGGGGGAGTGATGTACGTAATGGTTAACATCATTACATCCCTGGCGTTGGTTGCATCTGGATATCTATTAGAGAAAGGCGATATGTAAGTGTATTGAAAATAAGTCGTCGAATGTTCAGTATATTAATACCATACCATTTACAAAGAAATGCTTTAATTTGTGCCCAGCAATAATAGAATGATATTTTCTTGAATTCGTCTCAAATTTAACGCTTAACATGACCGTTATGTTAAATGTCGGTTTTTATACACTTAATATTTCATAGCATTGAGAAAGAGGTGGAACTGCGCAGATACCAGTATTTCTTCTTGATGTTGATAATAATGTCCTGCACGGCAGTGGTCTGTGGAGCCATGATGAACGCACTGGATGTCCGAAAGGTGTTTTCAAAATTTGAATTCAAGATTTCACTTTAAAGCCCAGATAAGAAGGGGCTTTGATCATATACTAATTAATAAAATTCATATCGTATCGCACTTCAATCTCTTGTTTTGTAGATTTGTATCCGTATTGACCAATGTTCGACAAATTTGTAGATTCTATCTTCTGCTGTTTACATTACATGCAATATAATCCTAATAGAAATCTCGTACCTAAAATTATATAATGTTTTAAAGTATGAGGTTGATGGCGCTGATTTTAAGGATAAATTCAGGACTTAATAACATACTGCAGTGGGCGTTTCCCTAGATATCCAAATTCATGTTAACGTTAATTCATATATGTTATATTTGGCTTTTATTTCAGGCCTACACTTTGAATTCCAGAATACGCAGATGGCAACTATCCAATACAGAATCTATAGGATTAATGTCTAGTACTGAATCGTCCAACAAGTACTGTGATATAAACAATGTAATGGAGGAGTCTCCAATGGAAAGTAATATTACTACTGATTGAAACAGGGAAAGCATCAAAATATACCTTTTATCACTTGATCCGCGTGTTTGTGAAAATACTATTTAGTTTATCATGTTTGATTTCAATTCCAACTGTCCACATTTTCTCGTCTGTTTTTATACCCAATATCAGTTTTATATATTACCTAGGTCCATTATACCATTAAGATCGTATCTGATGATTTGGAGTACAATAGAAAACCCCGTAGACGGAGCGCTGTATAATATTAATGTTAAATATTTTCCCTTTCTTATACATCTTTTTGTCCTTGCAGAGGTTTGAATTATAGTGTTATAGCAACGTTTAAAGGGATAGGTTTGTTTATCTAATTTTTGTTATTTTTTTTTTTATTTATTCGATTTCCATATTTATTGTGTACCACTTACACTTGGCGATAAAACCAGTCTAGCACATCGTTACACAAAGAACGCTTCACTTGTCATCTGCTTGAAATGATATTAACAGTTGTAAATTAATTTGACTACAAACAATCCACAAATGTTAATGATGCACAGGAGAACACAATAAAATGAATACCGCATGTTTCAAACGGTTTATGTTTTTTTTTTCAAATTAAATGTAGTTAAACTCAGGGACATAATTATATGATTATATTGTTTAAAAAAATGGCTGTCATCAATTTAACGAGCTTGAACGGAATTTTTTTATGTGTGATAATTATAATCTTAACTTGCTTTTTAAAAGGTTTATTTGTACATTACTTAATGTCTTGGTTGAATTACTCACTACATCAGTGCTTCTGTGAGGGACTACCTACCTTTGTTCACCATCAGTGGAAAAAAATACCATAAATTAATATTAATTTAAAAAGAAAATAAACTTTCTATTCTACGTTGGTAATTAAGAGGTAAAGTGTAATTATTTTTAACTTTTAATTCAGAGTTATCAATAGCAGTTGGAAATCCATTCCAACAGTTCGCTTGCCCGCTGGACAGACACAGTAGTGATCTTTGACAGGGTCATCTTGATCATTTATTTTATAACGCAATCCAAACATTGTATTTTGACTGCGCCTTGAATGGGTTTGGCCTCAGAGAAGATTTTCATCATGCTGATAGATTCAGAGTCTCCAGCAGGAATCAGATGCTCAGCAATATATCTGGGTGCTACTTTCAACTGGTATGATCTGCAGGTTACTGGTTATAAATATTCCATATTCAGTACTGGAAACTCTATTGAACAGGCATCAGGTTTCACCCAGTTGGCCTTGTTGCACCTAGAAAGGTCAGGTTCATCTGCACTCTGACATGATTATTAGTAAACTTGATGGAAGATTTGAAGTAATTTGAATTGAATACAGAATGCCTCACATAAGTGTAACATTGTCCATGTAATTGTCTACAGATACTTGGTATGAATACTTTATAGTTATACCTTTAGATGTTTCAGGAAATTTACATACTTGCACATTCAGGTGTCAGACAAGGTTATCATTTCTGGTTTCATTTATTAATTAGAACATACAACTAATTTATATACATTATTGTGATGTTTAATGATAAACGAAGAAAAGTGGAATGATGATAACATGTTATCAGTAATACTGATTATTTAATCATTGTTAAGTTTTTATGATACAAACTAAACTGTTAGTTGTTCTTTAGAGGAGAGATTTCTAGTGCAGAAAACACCATGTTAGGTTATACATCCTAAATTTGATTTTAAAACAAATAGAAAATACTTAATGTGATTTGGTACCACACAAAATTGGAAAAACAGTAGTATTTGGCACAAAAACAATGAAAATCATATCTTCAAAATATATTTTACCGCTTTTGAAACCACTTCGAATTTATTCAATAGACAGCATATATACGTAGAAAGTTTTTAAAGAAGCATGAAATATAGACTGAGATTGAAACTATACGAAATGAACTTGACAAACTTTGATATATTCCTTATTTTGCGAAAATGTTGCATTTTTTTAAATCAAAGTTATCAATATGCTTACATTTTTATGCCAATATAACATATGTGGTATCATAATAACGGTCATTTGATGTACTTTAGGCTTGTATATAAATATTTTCATGCAGCAAGTATTTGTCATTATGTTAGGGTACCTTTGTTATACAAGAAGGTCCAGTATGACTATAAGTAGTTATAATGACTATTTATTTATGCGGTTGTAGGTTATTTTCATGTATCTACATATGGCGGAAAAAAAATAATAGAAATCTATGTGGGGGCCAAATGTTGACCCCACCTTTCAACCTGTTGTGAAAAGATATTTATCTCCGATACAAAGGAAACTAAAACGATCAAATCTACTCAATAGATTTATTGAAGGCATATGTTTTGCTACAACTTCCTAGTATTAATGAGACTGATTGAGTCAATGACTCCATGAGTAAGTTGCAATTCCCGATCAACAAAAATTATCATCTAATCAATCAAGATCAAATCGATGATTAAATCAATCGATATCAATCAGTTACCGATAGATCTGAATAGCAGTTTCCAATCAATCTATATAAAAATCGATAAATTGAAGCTCTAAACCACGTGCTACTTACCTCTATCTCTGAACTTCTGCATCCACACAATGCTCAAAAATTAAAGTTTCGGACCATGCTTTATTTACCGGTAGTTTAAACTTCGTAGAGAAAAATTCCTGGTTAATTCTAAAGTAATGTAGATCAATACATTAGTTGTGAAAATCAACGCATTCTCGATACAATGTAGTGGAGAGTAGTTAAAGTTAGTTGTAAAGTAACTAAAATAAATACATTCTCGATACAATGTAGTGGGGAGTAGTTACAGTTAGTTGTAAAGTAACTAAAATAAATACATTCCCGATACAATGTAGTGGGGAGTAGTTAAAGTTAGTTGTAAAGTAACTAAAATAAATACATTCTCGATACAATGTAGTGGGGAGTAGTTAGAATTAGTTGTAAAGTAACTAAAATAAATACATTCCCGATACAATGTAGTGGGGAGTAGTTAAAGTTAGTTGTAAAGTAACTAAAATAAATACATTCTCGATACAATGTAGTGGGGAGTAGTTACAGTTAGTTGTAAAGTAAATAAACGGCGAGGAAATCTACATATGTAGAAGATTATGCCGAAATCTTGTTTAAAACCTATAAAGGGCGAAGTTAATGACCAACGGATGTCTGTGAATTGTTGTAGTGATGAGTGATGTGACAAGTTAATGTGTACATTGTGAGTATAATTAAAGACGTTATGTTTACTAGATATCTTTTTTTTAAGCAAATCATGTTACGTTCTGATCTCCCAGAGTTACTTCCCATCGTTTTCACTCAGTAGATGATATAGCGATAAGTTAGACAGCCGAGGGGGGCCTTGGATGATCTTGCTATTGGAGAGATGTTGAAAGAATCAAGTGTGTCTCAAGCGCGCGCCGCTCCCGGTAAGTCACTCTATGACACAAAACAAAATAAGTTACTAACGACAGCTAGATATTTTTGTTTCCTGGGAATAATGGCGAACTTAATTAGTTTACTTTTTTAATTCGAGTGTTATTAAATTATGATCTAAAGTAAGGTTAATATCATAATTTTTATTTGCATTTCAAAGTTCCTTTAAGGATCTACATTCTACAGATAGGAGATATATATGAGCCATTCTATTCCAGTGAACAAACAAAAGAAACGATGTTCAGATAATATTTACAACGTTCCATCTCCAGGAAATTTTTCATACACTTACACTATTACATTTGATAACTGTGTCGAAAAGGGAGGTAGGATATTCTTACTTACTATGTTTTTTAATGATAAGGGTATTTTTTTTACTTACTACAGTAGTGTACTGTGTTCGTGGCTACATATCTTTATCATCGATCCATGAAATTTAGGTACTTAACACTATCCTCCAATAGGCTGATCTTTATCTTATTTAAACGTGTTTGTCGTTGTGAAGAAAAAACCTACATATATTGATGGTAAAAAAGACAACAATTGGTGTCTTTTCTATTCTATTGTCGTAGATAGGGGTGTGATTATGCCTGTTTTGAGCTCGGAATGTGTGTTTTTAAACTTTGAAAAAGTACGAATGTTATTTTTATTTAAAAGTTTTAGTAGCAATAGTTCAAAATTCTACATTTTATTCTAAAATAATATAATGATGTGCTTAGTTCACAATGTCCCGTCTCTCTCGCACACAGACGTCCGCAAAAATAAACAAGAAAATGCCAACATGACAACATAATCATAGGTTTTCCCAGCCTCCTTTTCTTAGACTAGTATATATGCATGATTTGAGTTGCCGTGACGCGTGAAATCAAAGTGTATTTTTGTTTGGTTCGTCATCTATTAATTTAGAAAGGGATACCAGAACGTGTCATTAATTGTCGTAATTGGACCTCGTATGATATTTGTTCAGATCAATTTTCATATATACATTGTGATCTAGTGTTCATATAACATACTAGACAATTTTTGTCTACGATCATGTCGATATTGTTTACTTGTCTATTCACTGCAACTTCCATACATCCATTTTTGGGGATGTCAGTGTGGTGCAATTGTAAGGCAGCTGTAGAATTTGTTGGCGAGACCATTTGGTGCCGGAGATAGTGAGTTCGAGGGCCGTAAAGGGCAGGAGTCAAAACAAATTGTGTTAAAACAATCAAATATTTATAATCAACACAATGCATCCTTTACAGCTATGTATGGAGATACGAATAATTGTTTTTTTATTAACCTGTCCTATATTATCCGCGTTTGATATATATACATCAGCCAGTTTATAATGCTTCGGAGATAATACTATAATAATAAATTATGTATGAAAAATTCTGTCTTGTACTAGGAATATTTTTACATGAAAATATCAAAATCCAGACTATTGTATGCTAACGCTTTTGTAATATTTTCGTATCGTTAGTCAAAACACGTAATTGATATTTGTTTTGAATAGTGAAGGAAATACAACTCTCAAAATCTTCAAGTAATTTAGTCTATATGAGTTTACTGCTGAATTGTATGTAGGGTCAATATCTTTATCAGATAATCCCGGATATCCAAATGGTCTCTTGTTTACGTTACGACATAAGTACGCATTCAACTGAATACACGTGCCGTCATGTGTCTGTACATTAACCTTTGTTTACCGTGTACCTCTGTTATAAAACACCTTTATGCCTTCAAAACTGAGCAGCCGAAATTATAGAATATATTCAACATAACATTGGTGTAATTATAGTATATGCAATACCAAAAAGTAATTACAGAAGAGTAACAGATGTTAAAACTAAGAACACGTGAATTCGCAGACTCATGATCCTTCGATGTTGATTTTCCACTTATTTCTTTTTATTTTAACAGTAATTTCGTGTCATAATGTCGGTGAAAGCCTACATTTTACCTTACTAATAAAGACGAATGTTTGCTTCGATATAGGTTATAGATATAACATACTAAAGTAATACTATATTCACTTGTGTGTTGTTATATGGGGTGAGAATGTGAATCTTACTTATTCCGTACGGTATAATGTTAATACATGTGTATGAAATTGACAGAAAATCCGATGTAACGACATTCCAAACTCAGAATTTGAATGTTATGCAGCTTGGCATCAGACATATTACGTTGAACTTTTCAGCGATTGATTGTCCCAAAGAGGACTAATAGATAGTTGTCTTGCCTACATAGGACTGTATATATAGTTTTCGTGTCCACACAGGACTGTATTTATGGTTTTTATAGGGTACATGTCACCACTACCCTCAAACCATCAGAGGTTATAGCTGGAACTTCACAAATATGACTTTATCTTACTTGTATACCATTATATCACATATATACATGCATGCAAAGAACTGAAATACAAAATATTTCTCATTTATTTACCCTGCATTTTATATCGTAAACGAACACTTTTCCTTCCCGGTAAGTCACTGTATAACACAAGTTACTAACGACAGCTAGATATTTTTGTTTCCTGGGAATAATGGCAAACTAAATTAGTTTACTTTTTTAATTCGAGTGTTATTAAATTAGGATGTAAAGTAAGGTTAATATCATAATCTTTATTAGCATTTCAAGGTTCATTTAAGGATCTACATTCTACAGATAGGAGATATATATGGGCCATTCTATTCCAGTGAACAAACAAAAGAAACGATGTTCAGATAATATTTACAACGTTCCATCTCCAGGAAATTTTTCATACACTTACACTATTACATTTGATAACTGTGTCGAAAAGGGAGGTAGGATATTCTTACTTACTATGTTTTTTAATGATAAGGGTATTTTTTTACTTACTACAGTAGTGTACAGTGCTCGTGGCTACATATCTTTATCATCGATCCATGAAATATAGGTACTTAACACTATCCTCCAATAGGCTGATCTTTATCTTATTTAAACGTGTTTGTCGTTGTGAAGAAAAAACCGACATATATTGATGGTATGGAAGAAAACAATTGGTGTCTTTTCTATTCTATTGTCGTAGATAGGGGTGTGATTATGCCTGTTTTGAGCTCGGAATGTATGTTTTTAAACTTTGAAAAAGTACGAATGTTATTTTTATTTAAAAGTTTTAGTAGCAATAGTTCAAAATTCTATATTTTATTCTAAAATGATATAATGATGTGCTTAGTTCACAATGTCCCGTCTCTCTCGCACACAAACGTCCGCAAAAATAAACAAGAAAATGCCAACATGACAACATAATCATAGGTTTTCCCAGCCTCCTTTTCTTAGACTAGTATATATGAATGATTTGAGTTGCCGTGACGCGTGAAATCAAAGTGTATTTTTGTTTGGTTCGTCATCTATTAATTTAGAAAGGGATACCAGAACGTGTCATTAATTGTCGTAATTGGACCGCTTATGATGTTTGTTCAGATAAATTTTCATATATACATTGTGATCTAGTGTTCATATAACATACTAGACAATTTGTGTCTACGATCATGTCGATATTGTTTACTTGTCTATTCACTGCAACTTCCATACATCCATTTTTGGGGATGTCAGTGTGGTGCAATTGTAAGGCAGCTGTAGAATTTGTTGGCGAGACCATTTGGTGCCGGAGATAGTGAGTTCGAGGGCCGTAAAGGGCAGGAGTCAAAACAAATTGTGTTAAAACAATCAAATATTTATAAATTAACACAATGCATCCTTTTCAGCTATGTATGTAGATCCAAATGATTCTTTTTTTTATTAACCTGTCCTATATTATCCTCGTCTGATACATATACATCAGCCAGTTTATAATGCTTCGGAGATAATATGATAATAATAAATTATATATGAAAAATTCTGTCTTGTACTAGGATTATCTTTACATGAAAATATCAAAATCCAGACTATTGTATGCTAACACTATCATAACATTTTCGTATCGTCAGTCATAACACGTAATTGACATTTGTTTTGAATAGTGAAGGAAATACAACTCTCAAAATCTTCAGGTCTTTTTGTAAGTAGGGTCAATATCTTTATCAGATAGTCATGGATATCCATATGGTCTCTTGTTTACATTACTACACAAGTACACACTCATCAATTGTATACCTAGCCATCGATTATGAACCAAACGACCTCTAGACTATCTTTATCGATAACAAGGGAACAGGCGCTAATGTTCGCATCGCTCAAACATGAAAAGTTTATTTGCTGACCCATCAGTCGAGACCGACCCCAAGAAATCATTCTTCCAAACAAGCCTTATTGCGTCATCAATAAATGACTCATTTCATCAGACAATTTTCATTCCTCATTTCATCAACCAACCTATTCAAATTTGGTCCAGCCAGTAGCCAGTACGATGGAGTCTATTATCCAAAAGACTCGACGAGACAAAGCAATTGATTGAAAAACATGTTTCTTTTCTCGAATCAGTGACGGTGCCTTAATTAGAAAACGTGTTTCTGAGTGTCAGATTTAAGCCTCAAAGTACTCAGCAAGTGAACTTGTCCTAAAGGCTTCGATGCGGGAATTAACAATGTTTTGAATGTAAAAATTGAGCGATTAGAAAAAGAAAATATCGAGCATGAAAACAATGTTAAAGAATAGGAGCAGTACTCCAGACGTACTTGCTTAAATTTCCTAACTGTACCTGCACCACGTGTACAGACTATTTTTTGTTTGTTTGCTGAAGGTCCACATTTAATCATAATTCAAACTCAGATTAAATAAAACCAAGACAAAATATGAACAATAGAAAGATTTACATCGAGACTCGAAAAAGTACAAGGAGAATAAGTAAGACCAGGTGTTCCGGACGGGTCAACGTCTTTGGTTATTAGTTAATTATTTGACGCCTTGAATTCAGTATTCTGTATTTGTGAAAAATCCTTCGATATAAAGATCACTGTGAACGCCATTTCAAGATGCCATGTCCTTTGGCAAATCATCACCTCCGGAGCAACGCCTACAGTAGACTAATCGTAGAAATATTGACGAAAAAAACGACATACCATTGCACTTAATAAATTGCGTCATCTGAGAAAAAAAATCAATCATTTCGAACAACGGACGGGCGATTTTTTACAAAAAAAAAAAAAAAAAAAAACACGACTCCCAAAAATTGTAGACTTCTAATCTCTCTGACATTCAACGCCTGGTGCCAGATTACCAATACACCCCGGGATGGTATGCCTCGCTAAGCCTTTGTCTGAACGAAAAAAAGGTTTCGCTCTCACAACTTTTATAATGAAACTAAAATATCTGCTTTTTAACCATTGTTGTCAGCTTTGCATGTATCTCCGTGTTCTTTTGTTTCTTTTTTATATAATTGCCTATCGAAATCTGCAATGGTCAAAAAAAATTCATATTATTTTTGTAAAATATCCGTGTTTGATATTTAAGACTTGGTCAGGGAGCTAATTTTTCAAAGTTCAAAACTCCTAATTTCTTCTTTACCAAAGTAATACAAATGAAATCGCTTCCGGCGGCTGTATTTTGTTCTGATGAAGACTCTCCGGCCTGCACTTAATTCAGCTATTGACATGGCTTACACTCATACCTGTGTACATATATATAGATGCCATTGTATATAACAAACTATTACTAATAGAAGAGAAATAGATGCATTGCTAGAGTTCGATTTTAACGTTTTAGATTTGACAGACAGTCATAGGCATCTAGGAGTTACATTAAGCTCTGGTGTCAAATGGGGGATTGTATAGAGAATCATTTGAACTTAAGTTACGAAAAAAATAATGTATTGTAAAAATAGAAAATCATATTAAAACAAGATGCTCTGTTAAGAATTTATCGAACCTTAATTTAATGATGGCTGTCTGGAAGCCTTTTTGTTCCTTCTGGTCAGTCCCAAAATCAAATGACCAGAAGGAGAGACCAAAGGGAACATACGTATGAAATTTGACAGATATCCATTCAGTACTTCTTTGGAAATTTGGAAATAGCAATAACAATCTTGACAAGACGAAATCCAAGATGACTACCTGTAAGCCATTTTGTTTTGCTGAGCAATCCCATACTCAAACAGGTACAACTAGGGACATAAAGGATCTATACAAGTCTATCGAAATCAAACTCCAAGATGGCCACTTGTGTGGCATTTTTTTCTGATCAGTACCAAAACCAAACATGCACAACTAGGGATCAAGGAAAACATACATATGAAATTTAAGAAAGATCCATCACGTATATCTCAAGAAAACGTTATAATAATCTTTCAAAGTCAAAATCCAACATGGCCATTCTTTCAGCCATTTTCTTTTTTGATAAGTCCAAAAATCAAACGGGCACAACTAGGAAACAATGGGGACCTGTATATGCAATTTGAGAACGATTCACTCGGCACTTAAGAAAAAGCGATAATAAAGATAATTTACTGGCGGACGGACCACGGACACAAGGCCTCTTGAATAGCCCACCATCTGATGATCGCTATCGATTTACCTGCACCATGTGATTCAGACATGTTAATGTATATAAATGATTATGTGTCTCTTGAAAATAATTCTGAAATATTTTCACATGTCCAGCACTTCATCAAATCAGGAAACAGTACTTGTTATTAATTAATTTGAGGAAAAAATGAGAAGAGCTATCATAAGTTGTAATAACTAGTGCCCGATCCATTCGTAAATGATTTTCAATAAGATATGTTTAATTCAAACAGCTGACATTTCATTTCTATTTTCAGCATGTTGGCGTTACGGGATGTTACTCTGTAACAGTTTTATGGTGTTTGGAGTTTATTTTTTCTTAGAAATCCCAGTTGGTCTTCAGAATGAACTGATGAATAGCCATGTAAGTATGGTGAAGTTGAATTATTATTTTGTGCACGTTTTAAAATAATAATAATAATAATAATAAAAGTCTTTATTTATTTTTGATAACAGAATGAGTCAAAGACTCGTCTACCTTCTGGTCAAGTATACATAAAATGTACAATAATTACAAAATGTACATAAAATAGAGAAACATTTAAGAAAAAAGTGCATCAGTTAAAGAATCCACAGCAAATTAAGAGGAGTCCATAAAAAACTTTTTGGCACTTTGTTTAAAAGATAAAAGTGATGATGCGTTTCTCACGGAATCTGGTAAAATATTCCAGGTATATTGTCCCTGATAGGTAAAAGATTTCTTATACAATGCAGTCTTAAAAGCAGGTAGATAGAATATGTTATTAGATGATGATCTAGTAAATCTGGACTGGACATCAGTATACCTAAAATTGTACAGATACTGGGGAGCCAGACCA
Organism: Ylistrum balloti; assembly: GCF_031769215.1. NCBI lineage: Eukaryota > Metazoa > Mollusca > Bivalvia > Pectinida > Pectinidae > Ylistrum > Ylistrum balloti. The sequence continues at coordinate 2,766,495 of NW_026782173.1, read as the reverse complement.
TGTAAAACCTTGTACATTAAAACTGATTGGTTGTACATCACTCTCTTTGTAAAAGGTAACCAGTTCAGCTTCTTATACATGTCACTGGACGACGTATTGAAATCACACTTCAAGATAATCCTAGCAGCTCTTTTCTGGAGTTTTCCTAGCTTGGCTATATTATTATGTGAAGTATTGCCCCAGATATGTACACAATAGTTAAAGTGTGGATTTACAAAACAGTTAAAAGTATGTTAAACAGGAAGACTGGCTAAGGAACACTCTCAAACGTTTCATTTAAAAAATATAAAAAGACAGTTTTTTGTACACAATGTTAACTTGGGTATTTCAAGACAAACAATCATCTACAGTGACACAATATTTAATTGCCGACTTTGTCTGCTCTTACGTTGGTAATTGCCAATCAACATGGATTTTGTTTTCTCAGTACTTATACACAGTTTGTCACTTATAACATCAATGGACTTATCACTGCACTCAACTGAGGTATCGTCAGCATACATATTGGAGGTACAGTGTTTGTTCAATAGAGAATAATCATTAACGTACAAAATGAACATCAATGGTCCCTGAGGTACGCCAACAGTAAGCTGCTGACTATCACTTAATGTACTCTTAAAATTTCTAGTTTGAAAACGATCAAGAAGGAAAGATTTGAAAAATGTTAATGCATTGTCAGAACAGCCATAAGATTGTAGCTTTTGTAATAAGACTTTGTGGTTGACCAAGTCAAACGCCTTGGGAAAATCATGGAATAGAATACCTGTAAGAAAACCTTTATCAATGGCTTCATACCACGAGTTTGTAATGTTAGTTAAGGCTGTTTGGCATGAGTGACGAGGTCTGAAACCTGACTGTTTTTCTAACAACAAGTTATATTTTGTTAAAAAGTCATAAAAATGGATATGAACATGCCTCTCAAGACATTTTGATAACACTGGAAGCACAGATATTGGTCTGTAATTAGAAACTAGTTCTTTTTCACCCTTTTTAAAAAGTGGACATACTTTTGCATTTTTTCCATACAGAAGGAAATGTGCAAGTTTCAATGCAATGATTCATAATTTTACACAAAACTGGAGCCACATTATCAATACAGTGTTTCAAAAATAAGGTACTAACGTTATCTAAACCAGTAGCTGCTCTACTGTCTAACGCCTTGAAGTACTTAACATCAAAGGAAACATCTATTTGTGGTATAGAAAAAGTATCACCACAAAGTTTCTCAGAAGCAAATGTACGAATATTAACATTAACTTTTTACCATCTTGTCCACCTTAGTGTATATATGATTTTAACACAGCCAAAAAAGTCGATAGATTCCATACCATCTCGTACACTCCGTGTGTCAGTGACAATACCCTTTGTACTGGTCATTATATTAGGAATATGTTGACAAAGTTTAGTACAAAAATATTTTGTCAATTTATTTACAGTATTCCAACACAGGAGCAAACAATACGGGACACCATATTAACTGTAAAGTGTGTCTTGCCCTCGGAGAAGTCCGTTATAACCTACTCTTCTCCGTAACAAGATGGGCGTAAGTATGTGATGCAATGTGTAACTATAACGAGAGTCTTAATATCAAAATATTTACCTCGTATCAATATTTTGTCAATTATATCGTTGTTCTCTTCCTGCAATACTGTTTATTGTTTGCACAATTAAAGGCTTATTTTCCAGGTTTCTCTCAAGACAAAATGTTATATGTATTATGCCAAGAAATAGATTTTAGATTAAGTTATAACATAAAAAATGAAAAATAATGATAATTAAGAAAAACCAAGGTTTAGTGATTCATTTATGTAAGTAAGATAATTCAACGTTCAACAAAAACTTAGATTGCATCTTGTATGAAGCAACACATCAAATTTACATCAAACTAATTATCTCACGGAAAAATAAACCTACATTTTATCACGTATTCAGATAGGCAATACAACAAAGTTTAACAACAACTCTGAAGTGAAATAAAAAAGAAAAGCTTATTGATTGAGAAAAATTAAGAAGAATCTATTAGTACATTAGTTCTTATTGGAATGGCTCTGTAGCTCTGTGACATACAGTATATCATCATTGTTGTTGTTTTCATCATTGTGTTTGTATTTAATGTTTTGCCAACTATACTACATTATGTAAATTTTCTAATTAAGTTTTAAATATTTTTTGCAAATCATTGATGAAAAGTTTTAATTTTTTTTTCACATTTAGAATTCCTGTATGTAAAACCAAATACTTTATTTCGTTTTCCATTATTGATAAAAAAAATCTATACACGTCTTATGTTGAAGGACAAACAGTAGCTGTTTTAATATCTAATATTCGATATTCATTAAAAAAAGAGCTCTACAATAAAATCAGTATCAATTTAAGTAAAATTTTATGCTCAGGTTTTCCTAGTGTGTAGCACTTAAATCTTTATAATTTTGCTGTTGTACCATTTCAGTTTCAAGCTTAATGAATATATTGACATTTTCCGTATCAAACGAATAGACATCACGATGAGCCTATTTGATTACATATATGCATATCATATTATACCATAGCTAAGCTATCTATATCATTTGGTGTAAGGGAGACAATTTCCATATTAGGTCATTTATAGTCTATATTGATTCCAGTCATAATCTGAGCAGTTTCTTTTTGGGAATTTATTAAAAATAATGCCTATTTATCAGCATCATGTCCTTTATACACTCAGTAGTGTACTGGTCATGTGGTCCATAGTGTATGAACACATCAGACATTAAGCCGGAAGAGATGCAAGACATATATAAAAACATATCCACTTGTCATATTATTATTCAAAGGTATGATAATGATATACTAAATACATTAGCATCAGTTCTATTGCCCACCATATCATTTATGAACTTATGCACCGGTTCTAGTCAATAACAATAATAACAATTATTACGAAAGATTTCAACCTTCCTTAATTATTGGATATTGCACTATTGAAGCATTAGGAACTATGACTTTGTTTAAAACGCTTCACACTACCAAGTACATCTCCAGTATAGGCATGACTTAAAAATATCCCTTTCAAGATAACACTTTCAGTATGGTCAGTTTAGAGCGGTACTTTTATCTTTCTGCTGTAATGTAAACAAGATATGTTTTAACTTTTTTTGCAATTAATACGTTTTTAATCTAAATACAAAAAAAAAAAAAAAACTTTGTGAGCAAATTCTGTCGGACAATAATAATAGCATTGCGTTCAATTGGATTTTTTGTACTTCATCAAGGGTTTCATATTCTTGGACTTTTTAAACAGAATATAATAAGTAGAAAACCATAGAATTGTTAGCGAGCTTTACAATATGGCTGAAATCCTTTCCATCCTGTTACAGTTTACATTAATATTACCTTCAGAGAATGTATGAAGTAAACCAATCTACAGAAACATGTGTGCATCGTCGCATAAAATTTGTGTACAATATATCCAAAGGAAACAGATCAGATTAACTGCATAGTCACGCTATCACAACATCAATTTACAAGTTCTTCACCAGATTATTTACAGCAGTAAGCAGTCAAGGTTAAAAGTCACTATCAAGTTTAACTCCTTATCATTTTTTGTGCCTTTTCATTTATTCCATTATCATATATCAAGCAGTTTTAATCAAGGGATATTGAGTAAAATAGTGTGAAAATACAAACTGGTTATGATAACAAAATGGTGAATAGTTTAATGTTTAATTATAATGACATGTTAAAATGAACATCATTCAATGATTTGGTTACAGATCAGTGGCAGTGTGTCTACCGTCAGGGATCATACTCGACAAACTAGGCAACGGTCGTAAGTACAAAAGCTGCATAATGTGCATTTAACAAGTGCCTTATAAAGAGAGCACGCCGTACCAAATATTTTTAATTAATATCTTATGGTTAAAATGACGTAGTTAATTATAGGAAGGCTTCCAAATTACCACTTTGATGTACATGTAGGTTTAGTTTCCGAATATAGTGTTGCATCATTCAATAGTTACCCGCCAAGTGGTGAAAACGATAGTCATACGATTTTGTCAATCAACAGTTCCTTACAATCGGAACAATGGTCGGGATTTGGTTGTCACTCTGTAATGTCCGTAACATGGTTCCTAACGATGTTGGAGAATAGCTGAGATTTTGTTGTCGATCTGCAATGTCCGTGAGTTGGTTACTAAGGGTGTTGGAGAATAGTTCAGATTTTGTTGTCAATTTGTAATGTCCTTGACTTGGTTCCTAACGTTGTTGGAGAATAGTTGAGATCTTGTTGTCAAACTGTAATGTCCGTGACTTGGTTGCTAACGATGTTAGAGAATAGTTGAGTTTTTGTTGTCAATCTGTGATGTCTGTGACTTGGTTCCCTAACGATGTTAGAAAGTAGTTGAGATTTTGTTGTCAATCTGTAATGTCCGTGACTTTGTTCCCAAACGATGTTGGAGAATAGTTAAGATTTTGTTGTCAATCGGTAATATCCGCGACATGGTTCCTAATGATGTTTGACAATGGTCGGGATTTGGATGTCACTCTGTAATGTCCGTAACATGGTTCCTAACGATGTTGGAGAATAGCTGAGATTTTGTTGTCAATCTGCAATGTCCGCGACTTGGTTCCTAACGATGTTAGAGAATAGTTGAGTTATTGTTGTCAATCTGTAATGTCTGTGACTTGGTTCCTAACGATGTTGGAGAACAGTTAAGATTTTGTTGTTAATCTTCAAGGTCATAGGCCTGGTTCCTAATGATTATGACAATGATCATGGTAATGATAGATATCATGGTGTGACTCTTCAACGGAACATGCTATAACAACAAAGAAATACTGATATTCCAACCGAATTAAAATTCATATTCATTTAAACGAGGAACCAGTGAAAGAAAGGGTTCCTAAAAAGCAAAAGAAAATAATATGTTCCGTATAGATGAGTGTCTCTTACTTCATCGACGATATTACCTATGGAAACATTTGTCAATCGAAGCAAATTCCCTTACAATGTCAATTACAACAATTTGTTCTTTTTCAATTTCCCATTCAGTGCACAAACTAGTTGTCTTGTATATGATTTGGTTACAGATCAGATAATATGTTCCGTATAGATGAGTGTCTCTTACTTCATCGACGATATTACCTATGGAAACATTTGTCAATCGAAGCAAATTCCCTTACAATGTCAATTACAACAATTTGTTCTTTTTCAATTTCCCATTCAGTGCACAAACTAGTTGTCTTGTATATGATATCATTATGACATTGATCATCGTCGTAATGTCATGCACCGACGTCTGCGACGGTTCACTTGTATTTCCCGGTAATGTTGAATGGATGAAACTACACAGCTCACGTGTTACAATGACCAAGTCCTTGTCAGTGGCCTATCTAAAGAATCCGTAATGGTTACAAACCCCTGGTATTCTGACAAGAACATGATATATAAATTTCTCATAAATACTATCAATATTATTGTGTTTGTTTTAGGTTCTGCAGTCCTTTTTAGTACACTGTCGATGTTAGGCTCAGTCCTGTTCGCGGTGGGATCCATGTCCATTGCTCCAGTGACAACTCCTATGTACATTTTGATGGCGAGTGGATACGGCATGTTGGCGTTCGGAGACATGTCCCTCCGCTGTACATATCTAAGATGTTTTACTACCAGCCTTGTCATTTTATTCTGTATTTCACTTTTTAATTTCTAGATATGTTCAGAATATGACGTAGACTCATTTGTCTCAGGTTACGATGTTTGTCTCAGGTTACGATGTTTGTCTCAGGTTATTATGTTTCTTTTTTTATTATTATTATTTTGAACCGCATCATGATTACGTAAACCAATAAAACACAATGTTTATATGTACTTTCTAAATCAGTTGTCATAATCTAAAACACAAAGAATTTATCTAAATTTGTTCATTTTAATCTGGTTGCAAATTTTATCCGCAGTGGTGCAGGCAAGAGTTGTCGCCCATTGTTTTCCAGAAGCCACATTTACCGCGTTAGCATTTGCCTCATTAGGATATTGCGGACAGGGTATAAGTCTCTATGTGACGCCTTATATTGCCACTTGTCTGGGCCTGATGCCTGCGTTATGGCTAGGTATGTAGCAGGTGGTATTAAGATATTCTAGTGTATTTTTGATGACTTTCTTATTGAGTAAGCATAAGCCACCAAGCTTTACATAGCAGTGTGTTATTCCTCAATCATTACGGTAAAGGATACCATTTGTCATATAAACACGTCTGAGAAGACCACTAACAGAGGAGGGTTTAATTAGAAAGATTGGTCAAAGTGAAGCACAAGGGACATTAACTGACTTCGAAAGTTCTGAATACGTAAAACAAAATATCCTTCACACAAATGTCTTTGTGATTTAGGTATTATAACTTCTACAGGGCCAGTATCCTGTGGATTATCGATGTTATGTGCTGTCGGCTTAGCTTTCCTTTTACACCTACAACCATCAATAACAGCAGAGGACAAGGATAAAAACAAAACAATGGTAAAAATTTATATCTTTATATTATGTTGTGACACCGCTGCTTCAGATCAAATACCAGATAAAAATCTAAAACATAAAAATACAACTATTTTCTATTAATCAATCGTTTTTTGTTTTTTTGGTTTTTTGTTTTGGTTTAGCGATGGGAAAGTTTATTTCGAAGAGTCGTATTGCATCTTAAGGATCAGAACATCATGATATACCTCATTAATTTTTCTCGGTCATGCAAAATCTCCGTATCTACTTTGTTTAGTTCATTTCCTAGCTTACCATAAACGATGATAGTGGTTATGTAGATGTTTTGGACAAACCGTGATTTGTTGCATTTTCTCGTAGACGCTGACTGAGTTACGGGAACTTCCGGGATCCTTCTGGCTGCTTGTACTGTATGTAGGATTCTCATCCAGTTGTTGGAACGTCAAGCAAGCCAATCTTTCGTAAGAAAACTAAATAAAACGATTCAAAAATAGTTATAGTCCTGATATTATTTTCACCTTTTGCAGATACCAATCTTTTTCCCATAAATTGATATTGCAATAGTTAATACGTTGTTTTCTTTTTTAACACGCTGAAGTCTGTTTTCCTCCCGGTTCCATTTTCGACCTTTAGCCAAAAGCAAATTGAGGGTAAGGAGCGAATTGAGGTTTCCATTGAATCTATCGACAATAATGTTATCCATAGTAAATCAAAACATTGATATGTATATATCCTCTGTGTTTACTTGGCCCATGACTAGGCCCGCCGTCTCATACCATTGGCTGGACACCGAAGCTTGTTCTGAGGAAATCTGTCCACTTCTGAAACAATGCAGTCAGTGATTCTCCATTTTATTGGTATTTTGGATCGTTCATTGACGTATTGTCCGCGATATTCACACAAATGCTTAAAGGGGTATACATTCCAACTGAAAGGTCTCTCAAACGGATAATGAATTAAACTACGATTAGAAAATTATTAAAAGAGAATATTCATTAATATTATAAACAATCAAAGAAACTCTAACACATTTATTTACGCAATTAAAAAATCTGCTGATGAACTGGCAATCAAAACCGATCGCGGGATTTGGCACGAGGGACATGCGCAGTCACAACAGTTGCACAGCCACCTGCTGCAGAAAATGGCTGAACGCGACAGTGTTCTTCTTTATTAGCACGTGCGCGATATGCGCATGCCCGAGATTTGGTTGCTTCTTCGCCGCCCACAACTTTACAGAATATATCGCGTCCCGGCGCTTATTCTTAAATCAAACTAAACAAATTGGTAGCGTAACTTGTAAATTTTGGTAATTGCGGAAAGTTCATGAATCCCGGGATACAGGAAAAATAAAATATTGCGCAAAGTTGTTTTCAAACGTAAATTAGAACCAAAAGTTTGTATGTATACCCCTTTAATGTTTGGTAATACTGTAAGCCTCTGGAACTCTTCTTATTTTTACTTATTCAGACGGGGTCTGTGTTAGGATAGGCACCGAAATGTGGAACAACTAAAGGTCGACAGATCAAGTCACGATACCTTTGCCCATTTAAAGTTCCGTCAAGGTGTGCGGCAATGCTTAGAAATTAGCATCCCCACTCAGTAACAAAGTCATCACCAAATGCTGTCTCGACAAGAATGTGAATGATGTATTGTCGTATTTATTGGTATTCAAATGCGGATCCTGCCTTATGCTAGAGTAGAAACCAGCTTTCTGAATACCAAAGGACGCTTCACCAAGACCTAATATTCCATGTCCGGGCAGCACTAGCACATTGCAGTTTTATAAGTTAATGCCTTCAATGCAATGTCTGTCTTCACAGAAGTCTATCTTCTCTATCTGTAGTTTTTCGAAGTCTGCCAGCCCTTGAATGCTAGTCAAAATTTCTTGTTTGGTTCAAACGCAGCATTACCCGAGAAATAAAAGAATTGCTGACATGAAAACATGCAGCTACTTGCCTGTATATCCTATCACCTTGAACCATCCCGAAAGCTTGCCATCTTTAACCATTTGTTTATTTTTGTCGTCCTACTTTTTAGATAAAGTATGAGCAGTTGTATGATTTATCAGTAGTACACGTGTTTTAGGTGACAAAGCAAACTTGTGTTTTGTTTGAGTTCAGGGTACCAAGGGTAAACCGGGTTACCGTTAAGTTGAGTGTGTGAGGAGACACTGCAACGAATACGACAAAGTATATTTTTACAAACAGGAAAAATCGACTTTGATTAAAATTTTCTAATTGATATCCATGGCCCCTAACATATGGCCCAATATATATAATTATCAAAAGGTTTACATTGATCGTTGAACATTATACGTTCATGCTGAAAGACCTCAGGACAGAAATCTAATATAACATTATACCAGAAGTTATATATTTTCAGTAACTACTTGATGCTACGATACGGATATACCATGACAGATGCGAGTCGTATCACCGGTGCATCTCCAACCATTCTCCTGCTAAGTCCCTTCATTTGTTTTATACTGGTATGTACATGTACTGCATGACCTTTCACTGCCATTAGATAACCTAAGAAGGTGTCTTTAACATTTTATCCTATATTGATATTACTATACTTGAACTATGAAATGTTTATGAAAAGAAATCAAAATTGGATTTAGTTATTTCAATGATCTTACCTCGCATATAAGGGAATTTTCTCCTTAAATGATCATGATCAGTTATAGAACTTTAAACAATATGAATTAACACTGGCTTGAAGTTAAATGTGTCTTGCCTCTCGCTTAGAAATATTTTTTGTATAATCTAAAGTTACCATTAATTTGAACAAACGTCAAACTTTATGATGTATTGGTCAGATGTAGTTGACCAAGTACAAACATTTATTCCTTCCAGACAAAAATTGACTGTGATGGGATAATGCTAACGTTCTTTCAATCCTTGATGTTAGTTTCTATGCCTTGCTAGGATTCTGTTCAACTGTAAATATTTTAGCCATATCCCTGGCGGATGGAATATGCCTAGGCACTCTGACGGTAAGTAGGTATTGGCGGTATTCTGTAATGCTAGTCGTTATCTGTGATTTGCAGCTACGACTCGTTCCACTGTGGTTTCTTTCGGAGTAGAACCTAGTTTGATCCTGTTTTATCAAAACATTCTAAAATAGGTTCCTACACCTTTCAATGGCCATTGTCTTTCATGATAACATCTCAGAGTATGTGAAATTATCCACCATAATTTAATGATGGCTATATCTTTTGATTTTGTTCTACTCTTCAATGAAAATCAATTACGTTATGAACAGTAGCTTTGATTTTAGCGCTGAAATATTTCCCCAATTAACGTACGTGGACTTGATATATTGCATTCACTTGAATGTTGTGACTGCGTAACGAGTTCTCAAAGTAATATTGACGTTCAACTTGTGTTTCCAGGCGGCATCGTGGCAGATCATCTTGATTCTTTGTCCCGCCTCTCATGTAGGAACACTTGGAGGATTAATGTACCTAGTGAGGAATGCATTTTTAGCGGTTACCTTCATCATCTCGGGATATATACTACAGAGACAAAGCGAGTGAGTCCATCAATGTGCTGATACATTCTTAGCGTTTATGACAAAATAAGTATAAGTACAAAATCAGATTATTTCATGAGAAATTTTCGCTGAAACCAGTCCCACTTGATTATGTTTTATAAATATAAATCAAGGATTCCAGGTTTTGTATTGCGTGTCGACTAGTTTTTTATAAATCTTCAAATTCCAGGTACATTGTAATTTTTGTATGTACTAGTTAAAACGAAACCTGATACGTAACGTTTTTCAAAACTGTTCTAAATGTCCCTGAAAAAGCAAAATACAAATTAATTCCTGGGACATGAAACGAAAGGCCATTGTTACTAAGAGTGTTTCGCATATGAATATATTTACATTTGTGTAACTTGTAACGATGTAAGAATGTATATCTGCCAGTCTGTCTGTTTCTTAAAACCATCCTAGAATTATCTTTACATTTTACAACTCCGCTGTTATAGTTAGCACATGATGAGGTCCATTGATGCGGCTTTTCCTCCATTTCTCAAATTTTGTCAGAGTTATGCTTCCACTATGTTTTCATTCTACAAATAAAGCAGTGTGGGGGTAAACTTTTGTTTGACCAACGCTAATACTTGTACTTCTAAATCTCTGGTGTATTTTCTTGGGCGATATCCTCTTCTTCATAGCATTTGTGACTTCTTACATAGACCAATCTTTTAAATAGTTTTAAATCTGTGTTCTTGGTGTGTGTGTATTGTGTCGTATTGCTTTATTCCAGTTGACCTTTGTGTAATTAGCTACATGTATCAATATTCAGATTAGTTTTATCAGAAATTATGTTACCAACATAATACTTTATTTTGCATAGAAAATATGCTGCATGTATGTCCACTGTCATACCTATTACAGGACAGACACTGAAGAGGCACTTCACAATTACAAGCATTTTAACCTTATGTTGGTAACCTTTTGTGCCATTTCTGTGATCTGCGGAATGATGATGAATCTGCTGGATATCCGGAAGGTAAATAACAATGAATATTAATATCAAAGAGAACGACGATTTATGTATCACATTTTTACTTTAGGCTTCATCTTATTCTAGAAGTTGATATATATCTCGAAACAGTCCCTAACGGTCGGCCATTGACGAAATGGCTTGAAGTTTTCTCCGTCAAATGTTTTATTGTGTTAACTGTATGATTTCAAGCTTGCTGCATTCCCAATTGAATGATAGTCACAAGTTGTATTTTCAGAGATTTCATTATTGATTCAAAGATGTGTCAAAATATTGACTGTATTAATTTAAAATAGCCTTTTCCCATTGGCCGTTAATCATTCTTTAAAATGTTCCAGGGGCGTTGGTTGTAGTTTTTCATCTGACTCATAAATTGTTTAAGATGATAACGTTTCGTCTTCTCCTTCAGTATTTTTGATATCTCACATATATTTATATTGTAAAGTAAGATTCTCTTGTTTTATATCGATTAACATCAATCTTTTCCACTAATCCAATCAAAGCAAGTAACAGATATACCATAATCAAACACATGACTAGAATATCATTATTATTAATTATAAACTCAACACTAGAATTTTTGGGATAATTTAAATTCTGTTCAGAATCTCATTTGAAAGCGTTTAATTTCTTTATTTTTATCTCTGTTATCGTCATTTTTACTGCATTTAAATGCCTCTAGCTTATCAGTCTTACGCTAAACCAATCGAGTTTGTAAGAAATTGTCATTATATCAATAAAATTTCTATTGACTAAATAAGCGAAACATGCTATTCGCTCTGAAAAGTTTTCTTTCTCGTTGTCGAATTGCCTATTGTGATTTCATTACTAGAGCCTAGATCCTCCCCTTCACGTTGCGACTTGTTGTGGACATTTTAAGGTAAACGTCCTTTCTCTACCTGGACGACTAGTATTTTTTGTATCCTTCTATCTTTTCACTATAAAACATTTATCACTACAATTTGTTCCATTCTACACGATAAGAGTGGTCACTGACATGCTTTTTTACCGGGTATGAATTATCAATGGTCACCAAATGAGCTACATACAACCTCCGTGTTATTCCTGTTTTTGCTGTTTTAGTCTGGAAATCTGAATGCCAGGGTACGCAGATGGCAGCAATCAGACAAGGAAACAGTACGTTTAATTTCGATGAATCAGCCATCCAGCAAGTATTCTGACGATGACAAATTGAGCGATGAATCGATGACAACAACTTGTAATAATGAATGACGCAAAAAGAGAAAACAGAGTAATTCCGAAAATGTTATTAATAATTCAACACGATGTCACAGCGTGAAATAAATGTGTAATAAATTTATTACCATTTCACGAATTGATAGATCAATAAGTGTGATTACTCGGATGTATAATTAAATGATTATTTCAATCTGACAAGTTTGTTTATTTTTTTTTCTGGGAACATACACTTGCATCCATCTAATATAGGCTATGGTCGAGTATACACGGTTTCAAAGGACAACCCCGTCTCTTCTACTGTAATCGTTTATAAGAAATCCATTAGGGACCGCTTTCAATTAAGTTCCACCTACATCCCCAACCTTTGGTGTTAACATGCCACAATAGATTCAATATTAATCGGCTCGTCTTCAATATCACGATTTCGGTAAATAATGTCGATACCTGTCCAATAACCTTACAACACAGAAAATTCGTAATATACAGGTTGAAGGAGAGTATCAGAAAGTTCTATGGTCACCGCCATCATCTCAATTGGGAATGTATCCATTTTCATGCGATAAAAAGTGAAGATTTGTGTGTGTGGTGGTATCGTTGGTGTTAGGAAGCATACCCATTTAACTCATTAAATATAAAGATGTTGTGACCAGTACATATTTAGCAGAAGCAACTTATGTAAGGGCCATCGTCCACTGTAGTTCGAATTATTCTGACGTTTCATCGACAATTTTTATATCGGTCTGGAGTCGATGAACATCAGAATTCTAGCCCCTTATAAAGTGGGGAAATAGGCATGGGTCGGCATTCAAGCGATAATTGTGAATATAAATCGTTCTGTTCTTCATTAACAATATCTTTAAACATGACAAGTCTCTTAATACCAATACACTCATTAAGCGTACAATTTCCACACCGTTCTCCGTTTAAGATTACGTTTGTTTAAGCCATGTTTCCTCTAGTCACGGTTCTTGCCACTTCGTGCGCATGCGCATTCGTTCAGACAAAAATGGTCTTCCTCTCCCACTTCACCTCTGTGCCATTTGTACGAAAGATGTAGCCATATATCAAGATCAAAACTTAAAGAGTAGCGAATGATGAAGACTACGTCAAGAAACATCAATGAAGGAACTAGTATTGGACCCTTGAGGATTCCATGTCACAGTTTTCGTCTTAGAAGTTAATTCAATAGTTCTTACTGATAACAAAAAGACATATGAACATCATCATTTACTCTCAATATCAACGACGCGAGGACAGGATTTTAAACAACGACAAACTTTACTGGGAACTTTTTTATTTTTTATATTTTAACAGAAATTCTGTGATTAAGATCTCCCCTATCGTAATTCGTCTTTTAGCCAACACTTCATTTTACTTCAACAAGTATTGTACTACAATCTGCAATGAACCGTTCATTCTAAATAATTAGTTGGTTTTTTACAAATCTTGTATTGATACTTCGGGTCTTTTTTCTCTCTTAAATGTTTCCGTAGACAATTAATCCTTACAAGCTGTGCTTGTTTACAGGAGGAAAATTAACATGCACAGTGAAAGTTACTCATTATTCAAAATGTAAATCATCCTATTAATGAGCCAAGGAAAGGTATTTGCTCTGGTGAGAGGGAGGCCACAGATGGGATACATCCGAATGATTGTTCCTTGTGTTTTTTATAGCCAAAATGTTTTTACAAAATCTAGTTTTCCGCCTCCCATTAAACAAAATACTGAAAATGTAATGGTCTGCCTCAGATGATATAGATACTGTGACTTTAAATAGCGGTCGACTAGCCATGTACTACTTTATAAAAGTACAACGTAAATTAATACACGATATGTGTATTAGATGATAAGAGTAAGATGACGGCAAGAAACCTACGTCACATCTAATACATCTTAATTACCCATGACGTAATACAGATCATAAAGACGGGGAATACATTACAACAGTATGTAGATGAAAGCCCACTGGGCATGACCTAGCATAAATGAAAATATTGCATAATCATTCGACAGTATTAAGGTTCAGTTAATACATCAACATTTACATTCAGTAAACACTTCTGGTAATTGAGGTCAAGGCTAGTCATCGTCTTTTATAAAGCTTAATCATGCATGAGAGTCTAGTATTTACAGTTCGGCGTAACCACACACCGTTTTACCAGGTGAATGTCCTTTAAGTAACATAATCTTCTGCAGTTATCTCCAGTTCAAGCAGCGATAAATACAACTTCGCCCAAGGACACACTTAGTAGGTGCTCATTGGAGTGTAACCGCTGTATGGTAACTATCTCCAGTAACAATTGTCAGTGTGTCCATTTCTCCTCCAGCGTTCTGTCAGCACAAAATGGAGCGTACTTACCTGTACAACTTCGAAGCAAACAACAATGTCTCCTTTAATGTAATCGACTATGTTGTATTCGGGGCAACGCTCCTTGCGTCCGCCGCCATTGGATTGTATTACGCCATTCGAGATCGAAGAAGTGATGACGCTGATGACTTTTTATTGGCAGGACGGAAGATGCATTACCTACCTGTGTCTTTGTCTCTCTTGTCAAGCTTCATCTCTGCAATCACGCTTCTTGGAACTCCCGCCGAAGTCTACCGCTACAACACAATGTACTGGTGGATATCGGTCGGCTTCATCATCGCTGCCTTAGGGTCAGGTTACATCTTCATCCCCGTTTTTTACAACCTTAAAGTCACCAGCATCTTCAAGGTGAGTGTCATGACACAAAATCAATTTCAATAATTTTTTTTCAATATTCACATAAATTCAAAACATCAATTTTATCAACAACTTAAAAATCAGTATAAGTCAACAACATAGCCAATGTCGCGTCAGGTCAGTATCACATCACAACGTCGATGGCATCAACATTCGTCACTAAACAACATCAATGACAGTAATACTTTAAAATCCATCATTGGGAGGTCGAGAGGCGCAGTGTAAACATGCTCGCATTTCATCTAAGCGTCAGGAGTACGATTGCGAGACAGGACGTGAAAAGGCATAGGGATCACTTGGGTTTCGTGGGTGCTCCCCCGGGTTTACCGGTTTTCTTCCCAATAAGACCATATGTGCGCTTCCATCCGGCCCAACAAGAATGATTTTATTAAGTTAGAAAAAAATCGATGTAAAATAAATTCAGTTGATTTTAATTTAATTTCATTACCTAACAGAAACAATGTGAACAAGACTTTTAAGGTAGGTTACAGCTTACAATATACAGCATCAAAATAATCAATACTTCGCGATGTATTTAATGCATATTTGATAAAGTGGTTTAAAGGGGTTGTATATTATTATTGTCCTGAAAGCTAATGGTCTCGAAATCTGCGCTGTAATTTCACCACCGGCAAATATTTCGACAAGATTTCCGAGGGAAAAACACTTATCATTAAATATTATTGACAGTTCTGGTCACAGCGCTATACTAAAAAGAAGAGAAAATGTTTTTCGCATTTACTGTTAGCTTGACCATTAAAACATCATAACACTTAACAATAGTGATTTGTTTAGACAACAGAAATGTATCCCTTTCGGATATAGGTTTTCATGAGAACCTGTGTATTAGTCTTGTTCTGGTATGTACAGCATGTTTAGTTTCACATTGATAACTTGTTAATGTATACATTAGACTGAAAATATAGCACATCACTACCGACAAGTGAACAAAATCACAACCCAAATTAAAAGTTCATGAGACAAAATCTGAATAAAATAATATTAGCTGGTGGCCCTTGAAAATGTACAGGGAGATTGTGGCCGGGTGTTTAGGGAAGGTTAAGCATCTTTTGGTGTATCAACGACAACCAACAGTTAAATATTGGTCAATACAAGTAAGTATAGTCACTTTAACAAGATTGATAACAACAAAAAAGTTGGGGAAGTTATTGAATGTATTTGAAAAGACCAAAAAACGGCGAATCCTTGTAAGGTTTAGATGATTACAAGAAATTTTCATACCGTCAACTTTTTAAGAATTATATAAGAAATAGATAGCTATCTACCACAACCATACTTTCTATACAATCATGTGGCCGATTAATGGTTGGTATTGCGTGCCTACATTTAAGGGTTATATATGTTTTGTGCGACCAAATGAGATATGTATAGTTGTTGTTACCCAAACGTTATCACACACTTTCATGTAGAATTTTAGCTTGTTACCAAAGTTGTGTAAAACTCGATAATCTTCAACAAGTCATAGTTTTCCGGATTACAATTTTTTCTGACAGCCGAGTTTAGTCAACCAACTATGTTAATCGAAGTCATTACCCTTGCATTGAATTCATAATGTGTTTATAACCTTTGCTGTGGATAGAAGTATTTGTTGCATGTCTGCTCGATATCAAATTCATGATTAACCTGTAATAACTCGCGCTTTCTGAATTTGATTTATGCTGCATACAGTGTAGTGACGTGATTTGAACCAGTTCAGATGCTAATTTGCTGTTTCACAAAACGATTCTTTTATCATCTTCTACGGTGTTTGGTTTGATATTTGGTCAGAGCGAACATCTCTCATACAGGAGGCATATTCATACGTTGGTCTACTAAAAGACGTGTACATAGTATTAAGAGTTTCATTGCTAACTCTATAGTTCAGTTGTTTTCAGCAGTAAATTAATATGAAGCTGATTTGATAACACTCATAACGTGGTCATATCAATTACAATTGCTTCTGAGACAGACACCAAGATCGTAAGTTTAGTGACAGTAAGTGGTTCGTTATTGCAGGTAAGATTTGGTTTAGTATTAAGACGTCAGGAAGTGAAGAGAAGTTCTGCATCAGCAACTGATCGGACGAATCTTGTAAACGTTGAATGTTATGGTTTAAATTTTGTTCTATAACGTTTAAAGAAAAGGTCCGTAAATCGTCTAGAAACAGTTTCCATAGGGTCGACAAGGTCATTAATATAAAATGAAAACAAAAGGGGGCCTCGGACTGATCCTTGCGGCACACCAGTGAATAAATAACATGACCATGACAGATTGCTGACGGCTAGTCAGCTTACTTGATAAACATGACAGCAGGACGACATGGAAAGATCACAAAACACAGACATGTTCTTTCTTGTGAATTGCAGAGGAAATATCATGCAAAAAAACGATCAACTGATCACTGTAGAATGACCTGGGATAAAGTTTGGGATACTTATTTTTAAAAATGCACCTTTGTATTATTAAAAAAAATCAAAAAGATTAAAAAAAAAAAAAAAAAAAAATCATTCCATCGTTTCTTTTTCCATGTAAAAGTATATATATACCTCACTACCCATCCACTCACCACCCACCTACCTACCTACCTACCTACCTACCCACCAATCCATTCACACACCCTCCTACATGTGTACCTACCTACAGACCTGCTTGTCTATCCCTTTCTACCTTTCTACGTATCTACCTACCTACCTACCGACCTACCTACCTCATGTGCCTGTGAGACCATTACACTTATAAGCGTATATCCTTAAAGATTATATACTGGAAACAAAATTAGATGGTGTCGTGTCAGATAATTGATAAGCTGTATAACACAACTAATTCGTCCTTGTCGGGCTTATCAGTGATAAGGGCCTCATTTTCGAACCAAGAAGGCGACTGAGGAAAACCACAATCAACCGAAAGAAATGCCAAAATCTAGAAAGGGGTGGGCACTGGCCCCTTAATCAATACAGAATTTTGATATATATTTTCTTAACCGTCCCATTATTCGAATAAATTAAAAGGTGACATGCAACAAGATTAGATGCAGAACATGTATATAATGATAAAACTTCTATTTATTACTAATATTTGTTTAAATACCCTTTTGCATCTATCAAGGATAGTATAGTGGTTCTGCTTTCATGATTACTTACTAGTTATATTTTCGTGTTATATTTCATCATTCTTATGGTGGTGTTCATTTTGTCGCTGCAGATGAGAATAATGGAAAAATAGATATGAACATAAAAATGTTGAAATATGACACGAAATAAAATGGTAAAAGGGCAAATCTTTCGATCGCGGGCGTTCCGGTCACCATACCTTTTTTTCTGTGTTTATTTCAGTATGTAGAGCTGAGATTTGGAAAGGTTAACAGATTCTCAGCCAGTATCATATACCTCTTATGGATGGTGAGTACCATGTAATGTCACTTATATCCGCTATAATTGCCATAAATCAACATAGTTTTAGGAGTAAGTGTGCATCTGCAGAATAATGCAGTGTGTTATTACCCGACAATTAGTACTCAGGGAACTGTCATTACATGTACCTTGTATCTTGTCTAGGGGGACTCTACGTATTCAGCATTCTTAAGCGAATCATCGCCTTTGATGACTTTTAAAATCTAACACAGTGTCTGCCTGATGAAAACAATAATAATTCATATGATAAGTAGTTTATGTTCAATATACACAAGAACCTCGTGTAGATGGTGAAAATCATATTTCGGTGTTACACATTTTGAAAAACCGATATTTTACATTGGTAATATCATGTTTAACAGCTTCATTAACTTAATGTGTCTATCTTTAGATTGGTTATTTCCATATACACTGACAAAATCACAACGACACAGTCGTCTTACTGTTATCAAGGGTATTGAACGTCATCTTGATATACCGAGGCAGCGAAATGTCTTTAATAAATTGTATATTATTCTTCGTGTTAAGTGTTTTGTACAAATGCGAAGTAATCAGGTTTCCATGAACTTAGTCCTCGTCTTCCAAGTACAAATGAATATAAATGAAATGCATTGCTTTGATTAAACGTCTAAGAAATTCAGTTTATTGGGGATTTTTTAAGCAAGCGAGAGTGTAACAGTTTAAACTAATTCACTGTAATGTTCAATTAGCTTTATTCTAACAAAAATGGAAAATAGAAATATTGAAGTTCCAGTTGCTTCACTTGGCGTTTAAACTCACTTAATTTGAATTAAAGAGTACTAAATAGAATAAATGATATGTTCTTGTAAGACTAAATAATTATTTGTAAAGTATAATGGCTGACATGGTAAGTTTGATCGGTATATTGATAGAAGGAACTAACGCCTCATTACAATCCCGACAGAACAAATTATGACAATTCTTCACACGATTTGTATCGGTAGATGCCACAAAATAATTAATGGACTTTTAAAAACTGAAACCATTGTAGATCATCAATTTAAACTTTCTGGCATCCGAGAGCGATGCATACAATTTATATCATGATTTCCTTCAAAGTCGTGGAATGTAGTAAGGTCTATGGTATTACGATTTAGGAATTGATAAATAAATAACGAATTTTCTGTATAAATTATAGATTTTGCAAGCAAATGTTACTTGCATATGACATGTCCTTGCTAAGGGATTTATATTATCAAACTGATGAGTCAATCATACTGGAATAACTTGTTTCGCAAATATATTAGAATACTTAAAAAAATCAATTTAAATTTATATTTATATCCTTATGCTGGATAATGCAACATTTTTTATCATCAAGTGGGAAATATGGCCATTCGTTGCACGGTCTAAAACTAGTACTATTTATATCAGAAACGTATTATCTAATAGATTACATGTTATATAATAAATTGTATCTTAATATGTAATAATCATATACAGTTTACATTTACAACTTAACCCATCTAAAACTCTTTCCTTATTTCATTCACTCTCGTTTTCAGATGTTGTATATGGCTGTAGTGTTATATGGACCCTCTCTCGCTCTCAATGCAGGTAAGTGACGTAATCCTGTCTGTAATTACACTGGTCGTTGTGACATCTCTCCAGGCATTTGATACGCGTTTGTTAAAGCTCAAATACCGTTTGTATAGTTATATGTTTTTTTTATAGTTACTGGTATGTCTTTGTGGGGATCAGTGTTCGCTGTAGGACTGGTCACCATCTTCTACACCACACTGGTATGTAACCACGTCAAATCGTTTCTCATGCCACATTAGTATGTGAACACGTAAAAAAGCAAAGAAAGTACTGATATGTCGATAGCAAGAATTATTCATATCAACTTTATTCCTATGCTAACATGATATACCACAAATCGTAATTGAGTTCAAAACAGAAAGTGGACTCTCTATGTGTGGTTTTGACCATAACCCCCTAGATCTTCCGTAGATAATAAATACATATTTTGAACACTAAATATAAGAAACCTAGCGGCACTTTTTCTCATAATCATGCATGACAAAAAAATGAAAAGTAAACATTTTAGAATCCCTCTTACAGCAATCCTATTTTATTATCAGACAAAAGAAAGAATACATATTTTTTTCAATGATTCCTAGCCATCTCGTACACTATGTACGTCATTGCTAGTACGCTTCATATTATCTAGTCATTTGTCTGACGATGGTGACCGTGTAGTTTTCGAAACGTCAAAATCAAATGTTCTACTTGTTGTGTTATAAGATGGTTTATTATATTCACATTATCAACCAAGAAGAAAATGTTCTAGAAAATTTGGATTGTCTTATATTAAGACTTGTTGCTATACACTATAACACAGGGAGGTATGAAGGCGGTGGTGTGGTCCGACTCTCTACAAATGCTCATCATGTTTGCGGGAATGATAACACTTTTGGTGGCTGGTTCTTTGAAGCTGGGAGGTCTGGACAAAGCATGGCAAATAGCCGAACGTAACGGCCGCACTCTTCTGTTGGAGTAAGTTACAGTTTATATCTAAAAAACATGAATATAATGAAAAGGAAATGATAGCTCAAAACTGATATTTGTGGACAAGATATACTTTTGTTTGTGTAATAATATACCCTTAACATCATGTATGTTGCAAACAGGAAGAAAAAAACCAGCAAGCTTCAGGATAGAAGTTACCTTTCCGCATTTGTTTGTGCAATATATACTTGACAATGAATAAGTATTCTGAACTTACTCTTGAAATCCAAGTGAAATTTCATGTTATTTTTATCTCTAGGTAACAAATACAATATCTTTCAGGTCTGAATTGTTGATATTGACCTACTTTATGTTTTTATTTGACCTACTTTCTGATAAGGTTTGACCCTGATCCATCTACACGACACACGGTATGGAGTGTTGTGATTGGTGGAGGCATTTTTTGGGGAGCTATATATGGTATTAACCAAGCTCAAGTACAGCGGGCGGTATCAGTATCATCTATCAGGAACTCACGTAAGTAAGTATTACCATATACTTTTGTATGTACATGTGAGTATTGTGATAAATTCATGAAGCATTAAGTATGTACAAAGAAAAGAAACATTGTCGGTATGTTGTACCTGACATCGGATTATTGTCAGTAGATAGGAACATGGTCGAGATAAACTATCAATATTTACATACCAAGGGTATATTGTCAGTAGGAATATCGTGTACCAGGAACAGATACCGGGTCAGAAGGTACATGATAAGTGTATAATTTCAATAGGTACATGGCGAGGTAACATTGCCGATAGGAATATGGTCGGGATAAAGCTTCAATAGTTACATGGTAAATGAAAGTCCGGACATAGTAAAGGTACGATGTCAGTGCGGACATAGTAAAGGTACGGTGTTTGAAGGTACGTATATATGGTAAAGGTACGATGTCAGTACGGGCATAGTAAAGGTACGATGTCAGTGCGAACATAGTAAAGGTACGGTGTCAGTACGGACATTGTAAAGGTACGGTGTCAGTACGGACATAGTAAAAGTACGATGTCAGTACGGACATAGTAAAGGTACGATGTCAGTACGGACATAGTAAAGGTACGGTGTTTGAAGGTACGTATATATGGTAAAGGTACGATGTCAGTACGGGCATAGTAAAGGTACGATGTCAGTGCGAACATAGTAAAGGTACGGTGTCAGTACGGACACTGTAAAGGTACGGTGTCAGTACGGACATAGTAAAAGTACGATGTCAGTACGGACATAGTAAAGGTACGATGTCAGTACGGACATAGTAAAGGTACGGTGTCAGTACGGACATTGTAAAGTTACGGTGTCAGTAGGTACGTATATATGGTAAAGGAACGATGTCAGTACGGACATTGTAAAGTTACGGTGTCAGTAGGTACATATATATGGTAAAGGTACGATGTCAGTACGGACATAGTAAAGGTACGGTGTCAGTACGGACATAGGAAAGGTATGATGTCAGTACGAACATAGTAAAGGTATTGTGTCTGAAGGTACGTATATATGGTAAAGGTACGATGTCAGTTCGAACATAGTAAAGGTATGGTGTCAGTAGGTACGTATATATGGTAAAGGTATGATGTCAGTACGGACATAGTAAAGGTATGGTGTCTGAAGGTACGTATATATGGTAAAGGTACGGTGTCAGTACGGACATTGTAAAGGTACGGTGTCGGTACGGACATAGGAAAGGTATGATGTCAGTACGGACATAGTAAAGGTATTGTGTCTGAAGGTACGTATATATGGTAAAGGTACGGTGTCAGTACGGACATTGTAAAGTTACAATGTCAGTACGGACATAGTAAAGGTACGGTGTCAGTACGCGCATAGTAGAGGTTCGGTGTCAGTACGGGCATAGTAGAGGTACGGTGTCAGTACGGACATAGTAGAGGTACGGTGTCAGTACGGACATTGTAAAGGTACGGTGTCAGTACGGACATAGTAAAGGTACGGTGACTGTAGGTACGTATATATGGTAGAGGTACGGTGTCAGTACGGACATAGTAAAGGTACGGTGTCTGTAGGTACGTATTCATGGTAGGTGTAATACGTTAAGCATCATGGTCAGGACACAGTATCAGTAATTCTAGAATTATCATTGAGATTCTCTAACGTTGATGATGAGCTATGTTTTACTTTGTTATAGGGCTATCTGGTTGAACCTTCCTGGTATGGCGATTATTTTAACCGTGGTTTGCCTGGTGGGAGTGGTTATGTTTGCATATTACGAGCGCTGCGATCCAGTAACCTTAGGTGTCATAAAAAGCTCGGACCAGTTAATACCTTTGTTCGCTATGGACTTGTTAGGGCCCTACCACGGACTGCCTGGTCTTGTTTTGTCATGTGTGTTCAGTGGCAGCCTCAGTACCATCTCCTCGGGACTCAATGCCGTAGCCGCTGTACTTCTGGAGGACTTCGTTAGACCATTCTATTCACATCCTATTTCCGGTCGTGGTTCCACAATCTTCTCAAAGGTGACCATTGTGATAGCAGGTTTCTGCTGTATTGGCCTCGCCTTCGTCGTGTCCAAACTTGGGGCCATTCTTCAGGTTGCTTACATCATGTTTGGAATCCTTGGAGGGCCACTGTTAGGCCTGTTTACTCTCGGGATGTTATTTCCTTGGGCCAACAAATGGGGAGGGCTTGTTGGTCATATTTTCGCTCTTGGCGTGCTAATGTTTATTGGATTAGGTACTAGATTTAATAAGGTAGTCGTTACCCCGCTATCACCTGTGACAACTTCCGGTTGCCACCCGAATGTCACCTCCACACTAACAACAGCAGCAGCTACACTAGCAACTACTTTAGCAACAACAACGGCCAGTCAGACAACCGAGTTAGTATTTTAATATATATTCCGAAAGTATTGAAACATAAAATCATTTTGGTCGTTAACAACATTTTGGAATGATGTAATTGTGGTCATGAATTTAACTCCAAACGCTTTAAATTGATATTACACGAGATTCCCATGAATTATGCTGAGGCAAGTCATCAGGCCAATCACCCTCGTTGTTATTCATATCATATATGAATGACATAAAGATTAGATGGCGAGGGAAACCATTCTGACAACTATACAGTGCTAATAACATGATAAAACGGTAAATTGAGCAAAGGAAATGCAAACTATTTCTGTATAAGAAACAGTGAAGCCAGTTCTAAATATTCTTGTAGTATCTTGATGTAACGAACTAACAGGGACCATGCAAATCTTTTCTTCACATGCAAATTTCATAACAAGCGTTTTTTTTTGTTTTCAAACCTACGCTATCGTCAACATATAACCTGTGTTGTCAATAAGGACATGGCATTTTCTCTGGTCTGCATGATGGTAAACGAGTTGTAGGTGATACTTTTGAGGTGTGACTGATGTTAACCTCCATCATAGTTGATGAGATATGTTGTAGATAATTTTCATACAAAATCTAGTTCTGTTTAAAAGCAGTTTCGTGAATGGTAATCAACGTTGTTAAGGCGATGATGTAGGAATAACATACAAGTTCTTTCTGTTTCAGGGAAGAACCTTTCTTTCTTTACCGGATGTCGTACATGTGGTATTCGCCACTGGCTGCTTTGATCACAGTTATAGTTGGTCTGCTTGTCAGCTTTTGCACAGGTTAGTCGCACTTCATAAACACTGACTGGTAAAGTGTGTTTCGTGTCAAACACACACACTCCCTATCTGTTATCTCAGAACAGATTATGGCTAATCCGACTTTCGTATTTTACAACATGTTGGTCACCGATATATTTTCCTAAGTAGGGAACGGTTCTGAACAGTTCACCCTCGATGTGTGCTCACACCAATAGGGTATTCTTAGGCAAACAAACACCGGCATGAGGAGCTTTTTGTAGAAACTTCTCTCGAGGCTTCGGAATAAAAGATTCCTCGTGCGTTTAAAATACCGAAGTGTTATATATAGAGCCTTTGTATGCTTAGTATGATTCATTAAAATGCTGTGGGACGAGCATTATTTGAGTATGGTATTTTCTGCCTGGTACTGGTATCATGTGACTGATGGTTGTATGCTATGTCAAATTCTATCACAACATTTATGTTGGAGAATGTCTGATGGCTGACATTAGTATAACCCAAGTCTCAAGAATATCTAACAATAACAAAAGTTGAGTCTCATCATTCTGACCTCTGTGTCTGATTCTAGAGTTTCTGAGGTAGGGAAGTACGTTAGTAGAAAAATGCAATGAGTATTTTCAAAGAAAACTTGGCTGGTAGACTGTCTAGGTGTTGACATCAATCAGTCATGTTATTACCCTGATCTTGTATTTAAAATGAGGTTTATTTGTACAGGCGCCACCAAGACTGAGGAGCTTGACCCACGACTCATCTGCCCCTTCTTTGATGTATTCTTCCCTTGCCTACCAGAGAAGACCAGGAAGTGGCTGCGGTTTGGTGTTCGACATGGGGAGGTAGGCATCTGTGCCGTGGACACCCGCACACTTTAGACATGTTCATGTATAATTTTATCAAGGAATGCTATGATACTTATAAATATATGCATATATGTGCTTGATTCATAAAAAATAGGAACTTAAAACCATTTGTTTATTGTGTCAAAACATACAAACGTAATTGAAAAGTAAGTAAAGGCATATATGTTAGATATTTGTTTTCAAGTATCAGTCTTACGTTGATATGAAAAGGTATGCTAGTATGATTTATATCTCCAATAAAAATTTTCATCCAGTGAAGAACCAAATATAATTAGTTACAGAAAGACGAGAAGACAACTGCTGCTGAGAGGTCTGGGAACGTTGGTATGGAAAACGCAGCCTACTTCAACGATATCGATGACGTCACCAAAGAAAGTGTTACTCCCGAAAGTGGCCATGTTAAATCTAAAGATACCAAGGAAACTAAGTCGAGTGTGACAACTAGCACGAATGGTATCAATAACACTCTATATCCCTCCATCAACGCACACTCTACCGACCTATGAGACTCTTGACGATGGACGCGTTTCACATATCTTCGATCGTGTCAAGATTTCAGAGTACATTTCATTTATTTACAACGTACCTTAACTATGTATTTAGAGTAGTTTTACATCCTTTATACAGTTACTCATCAGACTTACCTGTATCGGGTGCTAACTTTATTTAAGCAGTCCCACGCCGCTTTCAATGTTTATCATATGATATTGTATTGTATATCCAATTATTAAGGTTTCTACTTCCAATAACAAAAGTATTTTATCCTGTCAGAATTTAGGAGCAAAATACAACAGAGTCAAGAAGTACATGTACCACGTGGAAACAATAGTGACTGTTTAAATACCATTCAACATCCTTTTTTAATGTATTCTGTGTGCATGGATTCGCGTCAGTGCACACTTAACAATGTAAACCCAAATTCTATATTACATAACATGCACTGCTTCGTCCAATTTCAGGGTCATAGGAAAGAAATTTAATACCTGTGTTGATTTAATCATGTTTGTATACGACGTTGTACACGGCATGCTCTTGCCGTGATATCACCTGAGGATTTCGGTATGACACTCATGCAAACCCTTTGTAAGATAAAAAAAAAAGTATCATGTATCATGTAGCTGTCGTGACATCGCATGCTATCGTTATTAAGATCTCCTAAACGTCGACTCCATTCTTCCCGGGTAGACATCGTGCGTATACAGACTGTCTGACTGCAGAGTTTGGCACGACATCTATCATGTATGACTGTAAGATCAGGTACAACTTCTTTAGGATCAAGTCCATCCACTGTAACGTATGGCAGGAAAGTCAGGTATAATATATAATGTATGACATAGTTCCATGTGTTCACTCAACACAACAATGGCATAGATCCATGTATTCATTCAACACATCAATGACATGGATCCTTGTATTCACTCAACACAGCAATGACATAGATCCTTGTATTCACTCAACACAGTAATGACATAGATCAATGTGTTCACTCAACACAGCAATGGCATAGATCCATGTATTCACTCAACACATCATTGACATAGATCAATGTGTTCACTCAACACAGCAATGGCATAGATCCATGTATTCACTCAACACATCATTGACATAGGTCAATGTGTTCACTCAACACATCATTGACATAGATCAATGTGTTCACTCAACACAGCAATGGCATAGATCCTTGTATTCACTCCACACAGCAAAGGCATTGGTCAATGTGTTCACTCAACACAGCAATGACATAGATATTGATGATTTGTTGTCAGTGATGCTAATAATAAGATCGGGAAATGTGTAAATCTAGAAGTTGATATAGAGCGTAAATGAACAGCAAAGAAATGAGATCAATCGGATTTAAAAAGCTAGTAATTTCAAAAAACCTGAAAGAAAAATAGCTTTACACCGTGGAAGCAAAAAGAACGAGAGAGAAAACAAAAAAAAAACTGTCGAGAAAAAAAAAGTGTATCAATATATCCTGTTGTAGCAATGTAACTAAACTGAAATTTAAAAAAGACGATAAAAGATTAGAACGACTAGCAAACTGGAATTACATTTCGTATGACGAAGAAACCAGCGTTCAGACGATTAATGTGAAGGACTGACCCAAAAGTTTAAAAACAGTACGATAAATAATCAGAATGAAGCATTGTAGTGGGAGAAAAGGACCAATCCTGAAGCTTCACAATACATGTATTATGACAAAGAGGACAAAATAAAAACAGGCGTTAAGTAGAAAATAGTACCACAAATAGGGCGATTAAGGAATGACACACAAAACCAAAAGTACTTATAAAGGAATTGCTAAACATTGAATATTAACTTTAAATAAACACCTAGTATCCAATGAATAAAGTCAGCAAGGATAATATAACCAGAATATATTTACAGAAATTAGAAATTTACCAAAGTATACTTAGTATGTAATATAGGCTAATAACATATTAGGTATGCTTAGATATACACATATAGGGAAGAATTCACTAATAGAGTGTAACATCAATTGTTATATATATATATATATAGAGAGAGAGAGAGAGCGAGAGTTAATGACGATACGCAAGTGATAATATAAAGAAAATTGTTTAAAAAACACACAAAAGAAAATGTTAAGTTAGCATTTTGCATGACGTCATAGATTCTTTGCATAGTTACATTGCACTGAGGAGCAGCTAAGCTGTGAAAACGTTATGTAAAATGCTAATTGAACTTTTTCTTGTGTGTGTTTTTTTAAACAATTTTCTTTATATATATATATATATATATATTCATTACAGTGAAATTTGCAACGATGATTCTTTCGATATTGCCAAGGACAAATATATGCAAAATTATTCTTTCATTATGCGAGAAAGTTATCTATTTTCTTATTAAAAATCAGTTTTGCTGTATGTAAGGTTGACACCAATATTTCAAAGCTGTATAACATCTGTTTGCTCGAAAATGTTTGTAATTTTGGTATAGTATGCGTCTCTGTCCACAGATGCCCTTACTAATTATATATTCGAAGCACAAGCTGATATTTGAGTTATAACCATTGCCTCGCTCATTGTGTCCAACTTACATATCAAATGGCATGAATATTCCAATTCTCATGTTAAGAAGGTTCCTTTTAAATGTTGATGTTATATAATTGTTGTTCTACACAAAATTGAATTTAACGTATGTATAATTTACACCACATTATGTAACAACATTGCATTGTATATATTTAAGACCGCAGGTGTCATTATTTCCCTGGGTCTAGGATAACAAGTTGAATAAAAATAATATAAAGGCAGCAAAACTCCGTATGTTTTAACTTTATCTAATACGACATGGCTAGTGCATCATTTGTTGCATATGCTGTAAACTTCTAGAATAAAGGTTACATCAAAATAGGTGGCACCACATCTATCATTAGATTACACCACGGATGTAAACGATATTAATGTAAAGTTACACCAGGAAAGGATTCCCTTTTGGTGCCACCTTTTTTGGTGTAACCTTCTTCTAAGTACAAGTGTTACCCTCATACTTTACTGGTGTTACCTTCATCCTTCACTGGTGTTACCTTCATTCTTTACCGGTGTTACCTTCATCCTTTATCAGTGTTACCTTCATCCTTTACCGGTGTTACCTTCATCCTTTATTAGTGTTACCTTCATCCTTCACCGGTGTTACCTTCATCCTTTATAGTGTTATCTTCGTACTTTATCAGTGTTATCTTCATACTTTACCGGTGTTACCTTCATCCTTTACTGGTGTTACCTTCCTCCTTTATCAGTGTTACCTTCATCCTTTACTGGTGTTACCTTCATCCTTTATCAGTGTTACCTTCATCCTTCACTGGTGTTACCTTCATCCTTTACTGGTGTTACCTTCATCCTTTATTAGTGTTACCTTCATCCTTCACCGGTGTTACCTTCATCCTTTATCAGTGTTACCTTCATCCTTCACCGGTGTTACCTTCATCCTTTATCAGTGTTACCTTCATCCTTCACTGGTGTTACCTTCATCCTTTACTGGTGTTACCTTCATCCTTCACTGGTGTTACCTTCATCCTTTATCAGCGTTACTTAAACTCCAACTAGGGTAACCTTAATTTATAATTAATGTAAGCTTCATGCTTTATCAATTATTTTTATTTCGGGTCATCTCTATTTGGGGTATACATGTTTGCGGTCGTAATTTTTTGCGCTTGTGTATGAATGAGTATCACAGTAATCAGGCAAATGATAAATATGAAATCACTTTGCGGGGTATTTAATTTCGTGCTACCTTTAACAGCCGCATATAGAGCAAAATTAAATCCCCTGTGAATATTACCAACTACACAATATATCAAAACCTCTTCCATGTAAACACAACAAAATTGTAATAAGTCATCTGTCTCAAATCCCTCGGGTCTTTATTTCTAGGGTGCAAAACATTAGATAATCAATCTTTTTACAATGTTCAGTAATTACATAAGGTATCAGTAACATTTTCCATGTAAGGCAATGAGACACATAGAAAAAACCAGAACTTACAAAGATCATGCATCAATAGAATTTGGACATACCAATATCGTCTATCGACTTGGGGAAGTCAAAATATCTTACGGCTAGCGTAAAGCGCGCGGTTTTTCAGCTTCTCACTCGCACAAACGCTTTAAAAGCATCTGGGTGACCCGGTATTTTGCAGCTAAAGACCAGGTCCCACTTGTATAAAACATCTCAACTTGAGATTTCCTCAAGTCGATATTTTCCTCAGCTGATATCTCCTCAAAAACGGCTTGTATAAAATTTTCTCAAGGAACAGGAGGAAGTCATCGTCTAGGATGTCCTGAAATTCTCAAGTTGAGATGTTTTATATAAGTGGAGCCTGTTCATTAAGCGGTCAGAACGATTCGTTCAAAAATGCATTTGTTTACTGAAAGCATATGGCGTAACTGATGATGATGACTATTGCAAATACAGATTTTGCATTTTATTGTAATTGCCCATCATATTCGACAAGAAACCATTTGGTGTTACGTCGCTCCACACGGTGTAAGGTGACGGGTTTCAGTACTGATTTGGTGTAAAAGTCATTCCCTTACTGTGTAAAGTAACACTTTTAAGTGAAAATTTGGTGAATGCCGCACCCGTGAGGTGTAAGGTAACATTAAAGGTATCAATTTGGCGTTAAGTCATTCCCTCACAGTGTAAGGCAACATTTTTTGGTGAGAATCTGGTGTAAAGTCACTCTCTTACGGTGTAAGATCACGTATTTACAACAAATGTCGGTATACTATACACTCTTCTTGTTATGATTAACTTTATATGAGAAATGGTGTAACGCTAAATTTTACACCAAAATAGAAGTGAATTTGCACGTTAATAATACCATATATGGATGAACATAACACCAAACGTTTACAGTGTAAGAAGTAATAAAAAAGAAAAGTAGCTTATATTAACTAACAAGAGCTGAATTCAATGAGAAAAAGCTAAAATAACGTATCAGTAAATACGCATCGGACATAATAAAAATTATTTCATTATAATAATTTAATTTATCATATGAAGACCACACACTCTTTACGGTCAGCTATTCCAACTTTAGTTAAAGTCGTTGGAGTTATGTCCCTTGTATCTGTAGAGTTAACTCCCTTGATGTTCATTACGTCATAGCCGGGCATTCGCCATTTTGCAAGGTCAAGCTTAGGCAGCAAAGAGATCAGTGGGCGTTTTAGTGAAAAAATATCCCTCCCACCCCTCCCGTTTTCATTTCAAATTCTGCTGTGCTTTTTTGTTTGTGTCTTTGCAGTGACCGGGACATCAGGAACCTATCTGTCAAGACTTGCAGTGACCTGGACATCAGGAACCTATCCGTCAAGACTTCAACTACACTCCTTGCAGTGGCTTAGTTTTTTGCACTCTGACAACAGATTGCTTATTATTTCCTGAATTTAATATTAATGCCTCACTTACTAGTTAACATCAGCTATTTTTGGAGGAATTTTCTGTACCCAGTTTCCTCCATTCTTATGCTGATTCAGTTGAAGTCATTGGCCTATATTCGCCATCTATATAAAATATTACATCCCTCAAAATAAATATGAACATAATCTGTATCAACTGTCTTGGTTATTTATTTAGTCTTCTATTTGATAATTACTCAGTGTGCTTAAACTTACACATTTCCATTGCAAATTTCTGCACAAAAAATGATTTTCAAATGACTTTACTCAAATTTGTAAAAGTTCTTGATCCATTCATCTTTAATGAAAGTGCTAGAAGAATTCTGTCAACATCGGAATCAAAACCAATGTTTTTAGAATTGGACACCAGACTATTAACTCATAATAGGTGATCACAAATTGACAGCTTTCAGATTTGGAAAGAATTATGTTTCCGAGTGTGTACCGGATATGTGTATGTCGAGGAAAGCTTGAATGTATAACCTGACGCTGGCCAAAATTCTATCAATTTTCAATGGTTTACCTTAATATTTCGTTTGCCGCGGATCAATTGCCAAATATTTGTTTTATTTTAACAAAGAGTGATAAAGAACTGCCTTTCCATGTGTTGGTTGGACGTAAAGGGGTGTGTGTTTATTAATATGTTATTATTCTGTCGAAAGTCATGGTTTTCTAGAACAAATGAGATGCAAGTATATATTTTGAGCCATATCATATCGATGACTTCATGATTTTACTGAAATATGGACATGAAGATAGCATGCCTTGCACATTAATAGTTGTAAACCGAACGACGTTACGTTTTGTTATATCCTACCATCGAATGTTATCTCGCTCATTAGTAAATCATAGATATATTGCAAACATCAATTTGTCAGTCTCTGATATGTAGGCCGAGTAACAAGGAACTGTTGTTGTACCTCTACACCACAAAATCTTGTCTGTGGATTCTATGATTTTATAAATATTTGAAAAAGATAATCCTTTTACAAGTTTATTTTGATATCTTTTAATGTGCAAGGATATCAATTCGTGACTCTACAGAACTATTCAAAGTAGTACCAATTATTTTTGTTTCGACTACAAAGTCATCTAGACATTTTATAAAATGTTTAAAAAATGCTAAAACATTTTTTCGATGTTATTTTTGTTATTCATTGACGACCAAAGATGCATATCTAAGAAATATTTTGAAGCTAGTAAAATGAATTTAGTCAAATCCAAATTGGTAGAAAAATATCAGAGAATTAATCATAAGGTTAGAAAGATATGAATTTGACTTAATTGATAAGTAACTTTTTGTTAATATTTAACTTGTACATAAGGCTACAAGTTGTGATTGTCGCCGTTATTTTGTAGGTAAAGTGATTTTCTGAGAGTTCTTCAGTTTGAGGGTGACTGTGTTATCTGTTAATTTTCAAAATATGTATGACACCATGCTTGATAGCCAAATCCAACACTCCCTTACCAAAATTAGGTACAAACAGGAATACATTTTTTGTATCATTTTGGCTTTTCCACCAAGAAACTATTTGCTTCTTAGCAGATCAGAAAAACTTAATTTCTTTCAATGTATGCAACATATATCAAATATCATTTTCAAATAACAAGATATCTAAATAACTGAATTGTGTTGTAGATATACACATGAATCAAGGTTTAACATTGAATTGATTTATATCTTACTTTAAGGATTACAAAGGAATTGATCAAGACTCAGTTATGTTTGTAAGTGAACCAAATCTTCCTTTCAGTTGTTAATTTCATTTACTAGGTATAAAGATTATTAAGATATGAAGTAAAACAAAACCACTACGTATTAAAATTGGCATTGCTATGGATCTGAACGCAAAAAAGTGCCCCTTTATTTACCTGTATTGTTCTTTCCCATTGTGTACAGGTGCTATTAGGGAAGGACGCTGGCTAAAAGACCAGTTGTTTAACAAAGAGTTAACCATTGATTCGATAAATAGATGACCTCTTACAAACTGACCACATGTTTCACATTGGCAGTAGCACAAGGCGATGATAGGTTGTATTAACTTCTGCCTAATCCATTGTCTGTCTTTTGGCAATAAGAGGGAGAAGGATGAAAGAGGGAGAAAATCAGTTAAAGTCAAAATCTGGTCCAAATAAAGTCTTATGAGGATGTTTTAAGGTCGCCATCGTGATCTCATTGAGAAATATTCTATTTCTTTGTGCGACATGAAGCTGGACGTATTTGATGATCGTTAGTTTGCACGTGGGTTCCGTTGTTGTATACCTTATTTTCGTTTGAGAACGTGACATTACTTACTTCTATTGACCAACGTTTACATGGCCGGTGTCGTCGATGAAGCTTAAGACGCTTACTCTTCCAGCGCGCTTAACAAACTCCTAAACCTACGACCCCTCCGAATTGTCACTGGCTGAGTATGTGACCGACATATCCCCCTGTCACTAATTATACCTCCTGTTCTGCTTGCCGTGTTTTAGGTACGTCCTCCTATGTGATTCTACTGACAGGTTGGTTTTGACGACGTCATTGATGGTTTTAGCAATGGTAAAGTACATATTTCGACTGACGGGTTGGTTTTGGCTGTTTGCTGCTGTTTTGCTGCTGTTTTGCTGTTGTTTGTCTTATCATCCACTCCTAAGAATTGTCATTTAATCAATTCAAAATAAACTTTACATCAAAATAAACAGAATGTGCAGTTTTGTTTAATCTTAATATTGCAAAGATTTTATTAGTCGGCGTATTTGTTTACCTGGTATTTCATATTGCATGTTTTCACTGTGGGTAATAATTTCTGAGAAATGTTTCGATATCTAATAGCTCTTCCTGGCTTATTAGTCATGTTATTTATCTAAAACCAAAACATGAAATTCTTGTTCACTTAAATGGCTATATCTCTACTGCAAATAGAGAAAAGGACATTATGTTTAAACTGACCAGAGAATGGTTTCAATGTAGATTCCTGCATACATTCGAAAGGTTGGTTTTTGCTTTTTAAATTTTGTAGAAACTTAAACAAATGAAACAAGATCAATATTACCTCATACACATAGTTATTGAACAAGTGAATTTTTTTTATTTGGTATATTATTTAGACATCAGTAGAAGAAATAATACTTTCTACACAACGTACACGAGAACCCATTGCATATTGTTCTGAAAATTTTGGTATTATTTTCAGTATGAATAAAAAGAGGCAATATTATTACAAATTCAGCATTATTTACAGACAATCGCTGATTTTGTAAATATAGCTCATGTAATGAAGAGAATATCCGGATTTCTTCCGGCACCTTGCGTTTTTAGTGGCGCCATGCCCAGAGCAGTGTATACAAGATTGCGGAGACGAAATAGTCCTGACTCATCGTTTCAAAATCGAAGCACTGAAAATTCACTTAAATATTTTCTACACAAAACTGATTGTTTTGGATTTTTTTTATTGATAATGTAACAGCAGAATGTTTGATTATGTTTACAATTACCCAAAAGGGATAGGAAAATATCTATCGCATGACCGTTTGATTTGTGATAGGAACACTTGTGACAATTTTGTCCATTTCGAAATGGTCTTACTAAGAAAGTAATATTCTTTGTACAAAACATTAGTGATGAATAAACAGTAAGATTTTACATCATCAGCATGAATTCTTCCATAATTCATTCGCAAGGATTGAAGGGCATTTTCCGTAAAATGTATAAATTCGGGTACGCTATCAAATTAACGTTAAGTATCCAATTTTCACTTCTGGATTCCAAATTATTCTATTGACTTGTCCATGAAAACTGCGCTGCGGAATCGGGCAGTACGGATTACGACATTACAGTATCGGCAGGTAGAAAAGTCTGTATTGCTTTGGAGTCGAACGATAACCGACAGCAGAACCTAGGTAATGAAAAGGTACAATAGCTTCCCGGAATGATCGGAACTCTACCTAACTACCGTTTCACAACACTACCAGCAATAAAATCGATCACGATTTCAAAAACAGTATGGTGAAGTAAGGCAAAATAACAATGGAAAGCATCAATACCATACAATTTTGACGCTTGACTGATCTTGTATGACCTGGAGCAGGTCCTCATCTTCACTAGTCCGGGACTGGTTTTTGACTATAGAAATCTGGGAGTGATCCTCAGCTGTAGTAACCAAGGTTTGGTCCTCGACAGTAGTAGTCCGAGGTTGGTTCTCAACTGTAGACATCTGGGGCTGATCCTCAACTGTAGTAGTCTGGGGCTGGTCCTCAACTGTGGCAGTTTGGGGCCGGTCCTCACCTTTAGTCAACTGAAACTGATCCCCGACTGTGGTAGTCAGTGATTTGTCCTCAACAGTAGTACCCTGGTACTGGTTCTCAGTTGCAGTCATATGGGGCTGGCCCTCCATTATAGTAACTAGGGACTTGTCATCGACTATAGTAGACCGGGGCTGGTCCTCGACTATAGTAATATGGGGCTGGTCCTCAATTGCAGTCACCAGAGGCTTGTCCTCGACAGTTGTTGTCTCCAGGGGTTTGTCCTCAACTATAGTAGCTTAGGGCTGGTCCTCAGCTATGGTAACCAGAGGCTGGTTCTCAACTGTAGTAACCAGTAGCTGGTCATTGATTGATGTAACCTGGGACTGGTCCCCAACTGTACTAGCATGGGACTGGTCCTCGACTGTAGTAGCATGGGCCTGGTCCTGGACTGTAGTAGCATGGGACCGGTCATCGACTGCAGTAGTCTGGGGCTAGTCATCGACTATAGTAATCTTGGGCTGGACCTAACATGTAGAAACCAGTACTCTGTGGCTGGGCCTCAACTGTAGTAACCACGGGCCAGTCCTCAATAGTAGTAATCTCGGACTGGTCCTCAAGCTTAGTAGCCTGGAGGCCGGTACTCAACTGCAGCTGACAGGAGTTGGTCCTCACCTGTAATAATCAGGTGCAGGTCCTCGGCTGTAGTAGCCTTGGACTGTCCTCAGCGACAGTATTCTGGCGCTGATGCCAGGCTGTTATCAGTATAACTATAAATAGCGTCGCTATTGAATTTCCAAATCGAAGCAGAGAGAGAAAACACACAGGGCATTAGCTTATAAATATCAAACTAAAAGGTCTGTAAAGGTTTGTGAGGCTAATGAATTTCTTTTGCTTTGAAATGAACCCAAAATGTCTGGTTACGTTACGTTTTTTTTTTTTATCCACCACATCCATACGTTTCTACCAATTTTAAGATAACATCAGCTGTTTCTCTAAAATATCAAAGTCAGTAAAAATGAAAATATCACAGCATGATAAATGTGAATATTGACATCAAATTATAATTTTAGTGCCAGAAATTTTCGGTCTAGGAAACCCACAGTGACAAATCGGGATTATAGAAAGTTGGAACATTTGGTTAAAATGAATAGAAATGTGTGAGCAGTTTTACTAACAAATTTAGTGATAATAGAGAACGATTTCATTACACGTACCTTGTACTCTCATATTGACAAACATAGCTACAAGTAGTAAGGTAGGAAAAACCGCTTGGCTAGATGTGGTGAAATGAGGAGACTCACTTTTGGGGAAAAAAGACGAATGGAAAATGATAAGGCATGATTCTCGTACATATGTTCGGAGGAAAAGGGTCGAACGATGGAGATCAAACTTGTGTGTCGGCGTCGTACAATAGGGGTGCATGGTGTCGGTATTTTCATGGCAGTTAATGATAACATAGATACTGTAAAGAAACAAGAATTTCTTTAAAGTAAATTTGTAGCCAGTGTTAGCCGCCATTTTCGTATATCAAAATGTATATTTCTGGACGACAATGTCTCTGTTCCCCGTGCACATTCTACCCATATTAAACATTAACATAATCGAAATATGATTATTGGTGAAAAGAAAACTTCAGGCACGTGTTAGGAGGATCGGGAGTAAGGACGACCTTTTCCCGAGCATTTGGACGGAGATTAATCCCGTGGAAAATTCTTTTATTGATCAATTCACAAGAGATATTAAGTGTTATCCGACTGAAAGGACATCTCACGAATTATTCACTAGGTTGTTATTTATTGTGTTTAGTTCTAAATTGTTTTGAACAACTCTGCCGTAAGCCATTAAAGCACGACGTCATCTTGTCCAAATACATATTGTACAACACTACTTAATTAGATATACGAAGTCGCCCTTGTTATTTCTTACATCACACGTAATATATCATGTAAATTGTACTACAGTATATAAGCTTTAAGGAACGCGCACTACAAAACTTGGATGGCATCTAGCAATGCGTTGGTATATCAAATTACAAGCTTATCAGAAGTCCGTAACCTCCCATTGGACAAGTGTTTCATGCATATGTATCAATGTTTTATTTTGTATTAATACAAATGATAGATATAGAAAAAATCATATTTTTTATGAATAAATGATAAGAGGGAAATTTTAGTGATTTTAAAGTGTGTCATCATTGAAGCGACAAAATTCAGTCCTTCTTCAATCAAAAACCTTTCCACTTTTCGCTTAAATATACAAGATATTGAACAATTTCTGCATTGGCCACGTCTCTGTGTTATATAATATATGTAAATCTAATCTAGTGTTGGTATACCACTTACACTGTCGTTATCAGTTCGGAGACTTTGTTATTATACTATAATCAGACTGTTTATTATGGCAATATGATGATTTATCGACCCGAGAAAGTGATATGTTTCGAGGCTGAAGAAACTACCACTTTTTGGATTCATATATCATCGTATTCACCCAAAAATGGTTGATAACTGTTTCATTATAGTGACACTTCCTAAACATTTTTATATTACAAAGTGATCAGTGGATAGAAAGACAGTTTAGTGACCAACAGGAAAAGAGGTCGGAATACACAAAAAAATAAGATAAAACTGCAAACATAGTGGATGGTTTAATATTGTTTAAAACTCAGAATATTAATATGCAAATTATATCAAGGCAGGACGTTGTACAACATCATTCCATCTGGTTAAGATTATAGTCTGATCATTTAACAACAAATATAGGGAATACCTGTCACTGTCCGTGTTCCACCTGGTCATGTTTGATTGTCATATCAACCAGGAACACTGATTTAGAAGGTGAGAATATATAAAAACACAGGCATGCAATGGAATTCCATAATTCTCATTACATAAGTAAAACAGGGTGTTTATATGATATACATGGTATTATGCAGATGTTTAAATGTGTATTAGTGTATGTCAGTAAATAAAATTATATGTCGATTTATTTGAAATCAATCATGTGACCGATTCTTAAACTTAAAGTTGGTTATATCTTGAATGGTTGCTTCACAACCAAGCGCTCGTGTTTCCTTACACAGAGAGCTAAAGTTAAAATCACAAATGAGCATGATGTAACTACAATGTAAAACATTAATTTGACGATTCCGTTTATTAACTTCTAGCTTTACTGGTTTGAAGTTAATTCCCCGCGGTCCTGACTTTTCTCCGCCTCTGATATCTGTCTTACATTGTGTTTACTACTTCTAATTGACATTTTTATTAGTCAACGATGAAAGAACAATAAAATACCCGCATTATACAAGTGTATATATAAGTATTTATCAGTGTAGACAAGTTGATCGGAAATTAAAATAATTTGCTATTATCACGCACTGGGTCCCTCTTCTCAGTCCCATAGGGATCACATCCTCTATTTATACTAAAAAGGCCCCTTACCCCAAGCATGCTTCTAACCCATATATATGTATATGTATAATATTTTGTTTTCCTACAGAAGAAGAAGGATTTGAATTTGGTTAGTATTATCTGTTGGGCCCCGCCACTAAGCACCCTACGGGATTGTTCACTTCCCCTGAAGCTTCCAATCAAATATCAGTAATATCCAATGCATAGTTGCAAAGATATAATCGTTTATAGCAATATAGCCAAATTTCACCTACGCTATGCTTCAAAATATATGTTTATAGCAAAATAGTACATTAAGGATGTTTAACGAAACATCTGTTCGGTACATCGAACGAAATACAAGGCAAACAAGTTCTATTGCATGTGTTACATCTCCGATCTATGATAACAATGTCTTCTTTATCCTCTAATCATGTTCCACCATGTGATTCACAAGCTGAACGATTTCTGGGAACTCTTGTTTACAGAGGCTACACTGAAATGGCGCTACCGTGCCACTTGGCAGGACGATTATTACCTGTCTGCCGTCCGGTCCTTGTGAAACAGTGGATTGATTCGGTTCTGCAGACATCTGTTTGCCAGCCTCTTGATACTGAATTGACGAAATGGCTGTTGCTATGGCATGAGCTGTTCGCGAGTACTCTGTGTCGTCGGTGGTGGCTGATTGGGCAGGTGTAGTCTTGCCGGTTACCGCAGTTTCACCATTAACATACCTTTGTGTTTCTCCTTCATGTTCTTCCTCGATACTTTCATGACTTAATAAATGCCTTTCAAAGGCCTTCTGTTGACGAAAGGTCCTAGTACACTTCGGACATCGATAGATCCGTCTCAAACCTTGATCGTGTCTTTTCAAATGTTTCTTCAAGTTATGACGCTGATTGAAACTTTTGTTGCAT
The DNA here is from genome assembly GCF_031769215.1 of Ylistrum balloti. NCBI lineage: Eukaryota > Metazoa > Mollusca > Bivalvia > Pectinida > Pectinidae > Ylistrum > Ylistrum balloti. Next base: position 2,726,747 of record NW_026782173.1, on the reverse strand, counting down.
ATTTCGCATTGGAACGGTTTAACTGAAGAGTGTATTTTTGCGTGTACAGCAAGGTCGTCTGTGCGACGAAATGCCTTATTACAAACATTACATTTGTGGGGTCGCTCTCCGGTGTGGATTCTCTGGTGGCGCTTATAGTTGGAGTAGGAAGTGAAATACTTGGAGCATGAATCACATTTAAACTTCTCAAGAGTGCTACTGTCGGTCTCGTGTATGCGTCTGATATGCGTGAAAAGGTAGTTTCTACAAGCGAAAGATTTCCCACACACGTGACAAACATTGTTGGACTGACTGTTGTGGACTTCTCTATGTCTATTCAAATTGCTTACCGAGAAGTAGGAGGCGCTACATATTTCGCAAACGTAATTTTTAATTCCGGCGTGAACACGTGCGTGAAGTTTTAAGTCACAACGGCGGCTGAATTTTTTCGAGCATTCTGGACATTGCAGGTTTTTCCCAAGGAGCTTCGTCGGTGTTTTCTTCTGCTGTTTGATTTTCTTCTGATATGTAGTCTTTCTTTTGTCGAGAGTCACCTTACTTGACAAAGTTTCCTCGCAAATGTCATTCTCGTGGCGCTTGAGATTACCACTGCTGGCGAATACCTTGTAGCAGAATCTACATTGAAAACGAACATTCAAATCTTCAGCATACTCTTCAGGTTCTAATTTAGGTAGTACAGGTAGTATATCAGTGCCTAGTTCAGGTACTGACGTAATTGATTCTCCTTGCCCGTCACTCGTTTCCTCATATGTACTATCTTTAGATTGCAATGCATCCTGGAATGATTTCTCTAAACTTTTTTCCTCTGTATCTTCCAGTTGCGTTATTAATGCCTGGTCGTTGTCGTTATCCCGTTTAATATCACTCAAATGACCGCTCTTCTCTTCTTCTCTGTTATCCGTTAAACTGCATTCTGCTACCTCTGATAAGTGATACTCTAACTTGTGTTTCTCAAACCAGTATTTGGACTTCATTGTTATGCCACATAATTTGCACATGAACTGCCCCCTGTGTACACGACTGCAGTGGTCATGGTACTGTGTTTTGCTGACGAAGGATTTGTCACACATGTCGCAAGGAGTATCAGTGTTTAGGTCGTGACTCTGCGTGTGCTCGGTAAGTTTATATGGTGTAGAAAACCCAATGCCACATGTTGTACAAACATGCTTGCACTGTTTATAGTGTGTTTTTATGTGACTTTGGAGGTCGTCTGCTCTATAGAAAGACATAGCACAAATATTGCAACCAAATTCTCGGTTCCCTGAATGTTTTCTCATATGTCGACGAAAATTTGATGGGTTGTATTTGATGTTTAGACCACAGATATGGCATTTATGGGGTTCCTGTCCGAGGTGTAATTTCATATGGTCATTCAGGTATCGGCTACGCTTAAATGTCTTACTGCAGATTTTGCACTGCGTGTTTTTTTCACTTACATGATCCAACATGTGCTTTTTGAAAGAACTTTTGTTTGAAAATACATTCAAGCAAATTTTACATAATAATTCATTTTCTTCCATTTTGTCATGTGTAAGCTTTTTAGCAGATGGTCGAGGTGTGCGAGCGCTTCGTCTGGTAGGCGTTGGCGAGTCACCCATATCTGTCACTTCCTTTTCTAACTCCAAGATCCTCCCGGACTTGGAAGTGGGGGATGTGCTGAAGTCGAGGTGTACGTGTCGCAGTACGTCTTGATCTGTAAATATTCCTTTATCATTCTTTGTTGCACTTTCGGTAACATCCGTTTCCTCGCAGTCTATGTCCATCTCATTTTGATGAGGTACATTCGACTTGCTGCTAGGAATGCGTTCTTTTTCGTGCTTCTCTAAATCACTTTCAGTTGAAAACTTCTTCACACACTGATTGCAGTTCTGTTCTTCAACTTCGGCATGGGATAACACGTGACGTTTAAAGACTTCCTCGTCTTCCCTTAGAACTTCTCCACACACGTAACACACCTTGTGCACAGTATTATGAATCTGAAAATGTTCGTGAAACTGCTGCGCACAGTAGAATCTTTTCGTACATTCTGTACATCTATGATGTTGTTCAGCAGAAGTTATTGCCATATGCTGGTTCAAAACTTTCTGTGAAACGAAGCAACTTTGGCAGAATCCACATTTGAAAATTTGCGGATGGTCATGTGTCTGGGTAACTGGTGGACTGACTTTCTCTGGTGTGAGGTTCTCCTCGTTACCTTTTTCTGACTGATCACGTGAGCAGGAAAGGCTTTTACAGTGATGTTTCTTTAAAAACGTGCTAGACATGAAGAAGTTGGCACATTTTCCACACTTAAATCCTCGTCGATGATTCACATGAAAATCTTTGTGTCTTTTCAAGCTTTGCATACTTAAGAAGACCTTGGCACATATATTGCATTGGAACTTTCTTTTTCTCTTGGCTCCCATCTTAATGCGATGTCCCTTTAAACAAACAAGCACATGTGATGTATCATCTGTAAATCGATCATATACTATACTGTATTGTTGTATCATTTACAGCTTATACCGCGCAGTGTTCCCGCTGAATTTCAGATCTGGAAGTATATATTACAGATTTTGTTTTTAAATTTTCTACGCCATTATAACGTTCTAAATAGGAAAATCCAAGAAATTTGAGTGAACATGCACCTATTTTACAATCTAGGTTCCTTTTGCTGCTGTTTATGGGTAGCTGTCCATTTCCGCATTTTCTACATAAAATTCACCTTTCTTCTCAACTGGTCAATTTACAAAAACATTACCTATGAAAATTTTGTTCTTATTCTAATAAACTCAATTGCTTTCATGCTCATTTTGTGATAAAAAAAAATACCACCAAATGGTCCTGCCTGTAATGCACCATTTTGTTTCTATTTCTGGACATAAATATCCATTTACCCTCAGCATGTACTACCCAAGCAGTTCCGGTTGTTTCATGCACCTCTGATTAGGCTTATCCAAATTTGCTCAATTGCTAAGTCTAAGTGTCACTACATATACTCTACTGTCGTTACACACCGTCTGTACCACTACACACCGTCTGTACCACTACACACCGTCTGTACCACTACACACTGTCTGTACTACTAAAGTCTGGATCACTATCTCCCTTTATCACTACACACTGTCTGTACCATTATCTCTCTTTATCACTACACACTGTCTGTACCACTAAAGTCTAGGTCACTATCTCACTTTATCACTACACATTGTCTGTACCACTGAAGTCTGGGTCATTATCTCTATAATTACACACTGTCTGTACCACTACACACTGTCTGTACTTCTAAAGTCTGGGTCACTATCTCTCTTTATCACTACACACTGTCTGTACCACTACACAGTCTGTATCACTATCTCTCTTTATCACTACACACTGTCTGTACCACTAAAGTCTGGGTCATTATCTCTATAATTACACACTGTCTGTACCACTACACACTGTCTGTACTTCTAAAGTCTGGGTCACTATCTCTCTTTATCACTACACACTGTCTGTACCACTACACAGTCTTTATCATTATATCTCTTTATCACTACACACTGTCTTTACCACTGAAGTCTGGGTCACTATCTCTCTTTATCACTGTCTGTGCAACTACACAGTCTGTATCACCATCTCTCTTTATCACTACACACTGTCTGTACTACTAGAGTCTGGCTCGCTATCTCTCTTTTTCACTACACACCGTCTTTACCACTGAAGTCTGGGTCACTATCTCTCTTTATCACTACACACTGTCTGGACTACTAAAGTCTGTATCGCCATCTCTCTTTATCACTACACACTGTCTGTACTACTAGAGTCTGGGTCATTATCTCTCTTTTCCACTACACACCGCCTGTACCACTACACACTGTCTGTACCACTACACACTGTATGTACCACCACAGACTGTCTGTTCCATTACACAATGTACGTACCACCACAGACTGTCTGTTCCATTACACAATGTACGTACCACCACACACTGTCTAGCACTATAAAGTCAGTATCATTAAATTCTCTACACTGTCTGCATCACTACATGTAATTGGGTCATTTAATTTGAATATACAGTTGTCAATTTGTTTGTGCCCAGATTGTGCATAAAAAAGATAAGCGTGTATTATAGTATTATAATTTACAGTGGGTGATAATTGGGTTACCTACATGTATGATTACTTTTTCCTGAAGATCTATTTTGACGTCACATGACTTACACGTGATATTTATAAGTTCTAATGGTTAAGATTAAATAAAAGCTTTTGGTTAGTTTCCAGGAATATTACTTTTAAGTATGACAGTTTTTTAAAGTCTAAGTAATTTTTTAAAGATCCCGATCCCATGCTGACCAAGTTCACGTAAGTTCTCTTTTTGTAATTATTATTTGTTCATTTATCTAACTATGTAGTATATAATTCTTCTTTATACAAACCTCCATTTTAAGTTGTAACTTGGATTGTATAAGTAGTAGTATTTTTTGTATTTGTTTCAATTTTAATACAAATGTATAATGGTTCGATTATCTTGATCAGAAAAGTGAGAGAAAGTGTTTTTACTTTCGAGCAGTCTATATCTGTTAAATGGAGTACCGATGTATGGGACCATTGTTACAGCTCTCTGTCATACACATGTGAATACCTTAAACATGTATATCTATTAGAGTTTTTCGGGGGGAGGGGGTTGTTGTTTTTTTTTCAATACATGGAAGAAACCAGAGTATTTATACTTGTAATAATGTAGGTCTTTGTAGATGATTTGGAGAAAAGAAGATCTTTTGTAAATCAGTTCTATATGTAGTACATGTATTTTTCTCTATGGACTATTTTTTTACAGTATTTTTTTTATATGTTTGACTGATGTACATGTTGACCGTGTTGACTTAGATAGGGTGCCGGTTTGTCCTGTTATCTTATATACTAATCACCTTGATCCATGGCCACTGTCTGTCCGTGTGACACTGTTTGTGTTTAATACCCCATAGTTCAAGAGGTATTAAAGTGCCTCTTACTTCACTCACTTCCACTGTGATTACGCCTGTAGGATTGTACATGGTTATAAGAGAGGGGTTTTACCCTATCTCGGCGAGAGTGGCGGTGACTACTGGTCATATTTACTGTTACGATTACCCTACATAAACTAAGGACTGGTGTTGAATTGTATTTGCTCGACGATCCACGCTAACTTGATCTAAATTTGTGCATTGAGGCAGGTGCCTGACGCTACCTTGTAGAACCGTTACCGAGGGATTCACGGGCAGTACATTTTGAGATCGTTCCGCGTTACAATTAGATGCAGCGGTGGGATTTTTCGCTTCACATATAACTTTATTATGTTATAATTCATTAAATGTATTGTTTCGGATAATTGCACATGTGCAATAGTAATCATTACGAAGTTAACATATATATTTCCGTGAAACTAGTTATATGATTTATTTCTGTTTCTTTCAACCTGTGTATATGTGAATATGTTTTGTGTAACTGTATTGTGCGATGTTTGCTTCAGGGTGTCCATACAGTAATATACTGTAATACCTGTTCATACAGGTAGGTTTTAACCACACGAAATAAAAAAATCGGTGAATTTAAAACAACAACTTGGTGGTTTATTTACATGATCACACACACACTATTTGTGTCGCTATATACTGTCGTTGTATCTACATGTACATTTAAATGCTGTATAACTATACCTAGTCTGTGTCATCCTTATTTCATACTGCATATCAATCGTAATGATTAAACACTGTCTGTTTCAATGTCTGAAACTCTGAAAACTAATTTTACAATGACACGTCGACTCACTACACACCGTCTTTATCACTACACATAGTCTCTATCGATTGTCTCTATCACTACAGTCTCAATCACTACAAATTCCTCTATCAGCACTGTCTGTGCCTACTGTTATTTTATCTACCTCACCACATTTTCTGTTACTACAAACAGGGACGTATTGTTCGTCACTACACATCGTATCAAACATTGCAATGGTGGTGTGCTACCTAAATTTTCTGTTAGTTTATAAACATGGAGTACTCTCTCTTCGCTCGATACGCTACTATTTCTACGCATTTAAATTTCTACAATATTGCCCACGTTTGTGAGGGATACGACCTAAAATTGAATCTTGTACATGCTATGTAAATAAATAAAACCATTAGCGAATGTTGTATGTGTTTGTCTGATTTTCGCTACATAATGTGGCTTCAAACAGAAACAAGAAAGCGGATTCAATGATATGACCTACTTTCATTGCCAAACACAGTACGGATTATGAACCTCTATCTCAGTACTAACTTACCGGTTTCCAGTAGAAACTGTATCGATATGTGACTACTCGGTGTGGTTATTTCTTCGTGTGTTGCAATTTCTAACCTCGTTGCCCAGCTTACCAATCAATCATAATGGATATCGTTGATAAAACCAACGCCAAGACGGAACGGATTTCCTTTTTCTACCTAACGTAAGAGACGGAGACGGACAGGACAAACCGGATCTAGTAGTGACTGCACCTGTGCGTGTCGAATCAGACCCACATGAACTGCTTTTATGAACAGTATTTTTTTTTTTTTTTCAAACCACAAAGAAAAAAATCGCTTCTACCTAAATGCTATTGGCCTTGTTACAGTTACTGAACGTAATGCGAAATGACTCTGAACTTGAAGATCAAATTTTAAAAGTCTGTTAAATATATAGCCGCGTGCTAATGCTAAGCAAATCTAAAGCGGTCTATAATCTTAAATTCGACACTGTCAAAATGAGAAATAAAAATTTATTATAACAAATATCAATATATTATCCGTCACACAATACTATGAATATAGATATTAAAGTCTTTTATATCAATATTTATCAGGAAAATATAGTGTACGTATATTTTCGTCAAGTTTACGCGATATATATATGTGTGTGTATATCTAGTTCCATCAGAACGGAAATTTTATTCCCATTACTTCTGTAATACTCTAATTTTTCTATCAGTTTGTAAACAAAAGATATATACTCCGGTAAACCGTAAGTGTTGTGTTTATTACACGGGCGACCCAGCCGTACATATCCGAACCTGTCACGTGTATACCCATATACAGGACACGCATGATATGCACACGATGTATGTACAACGTGCCTACAAAGTTTTTGGTGTGTTGTGCGTTACCATAACAGTATGTCAAATAGCTATCATAACCACTTATTTTTTTCTTATTATCGTGAAATTTAAACAATTGGTGACATTGTTAGTATATGTAAAGGTAGTATGTACAATGTATATATATATAGAGTAACGTACAGTTAAATGGAATGAAATTAACAGAATCAGAAAATACGGATATGCTAGCACATGTGATACACCATGATGAAGAAAAAAATGGGTATAACCGCACCAACTTCACATAATACCTATAGGAACATTAATTATTTGTGAACTTTGATTTCCATTTTATATCGTCTTTAGTAAACATCTTACCAAGTTATTGTTTGCTCAGCGTTTGTCAGCAAATGTTTAACATGTCATAATTCTTGTTTAGGGGATCGTGACAAGAATCTAAATGGGGAATTTTACCCAAAAACTAACCTGAAGCAATTATAAAAGAGTGTTCCATCGCTGGTTGGCACCAGGACCAGTCTTTCTCAGATCGGGTCAAAATCTGTGTACAAAATGTAAAATTACAATAATAATACAATTCCTCATACAGATAAATGTAACCACATTTTGGTCTAGACAGACAATTTGTTTACCATAGTTCTAGCTAGTAAGACGAATATTTGTCATTGCCTGCGCATGATTCTGTTTCAATCAAACCTTTCCAGATGTCGGCCTAAAACGGTGATATTACGTCAAAGAGTCCGTATGGTTTGTTTCCTTGTGTAAATTTCAAATTAATATAGAACGCATTTACTATCTGCGTTTTTTTCGCACTGTCTATCAAATTGGTAACCTTATAACTAAAACACATACTATAACTAAACGGTTTTATTCTACATACTTTTATGTTTGAATAAACACGACTTCCTCTCGAGGGATCACAATACTGTCTTGCATGAAAATTTAACAAGACATAAAATATGTACACTTTACACAGAAAGCTCTTTATCAAGATTGTACTTCGGCTGTAGGTTAAATATGCAAGCAAATGAACAAGCTATGTTTAAGAATGATAAACGATACACGTATACATAATTAACCGATAAGTCGTTCACTCTGAGGGAAACAGTATCATGCCGCACTATTCAACCAATCCACCCGTCCTGTTCTAGAACTCTTGTTTGTATGTGATAAAGCAATGGTGTCGTAGATAGCGCGCTCCCTGATAAAAGACAAAACTTATCGTTTGTATGAATGTATCGGTTTCTGTTTTTCATAGAAAAATAACGCTGTTCTGCAGGTATTAATCGGAACTCAATCGACTTTTGATTAATTTTTTGTCAAGTTTATAATTTGACGACACTGCACTGATTGTTCTTTGTTTGCTTGGTTTATCAAGCGTTGATAGTTAGGGTCATTAAGGGCGAAGTCTTCTTGTAGTAAGTGGTGACTGAACAGTATGCAGGAGGCCCTTCACACCACGACACAACAGGGCGACTCTTTTTCCTGGCATCCTAAGAAACACAAATCATTTCAAGGATTGCATCACACGGCAGAATTCTCTACCGGTTGAATATAACTGCTTCCGACTGGGAAACAGACAGACATGAAATACGGAATTTTGATGCGTTCTATTATTTAAATTGCATTCTCCAAGACCCGAAACCAAAATGTGCCGATTAGTAATGCTGACCAATGAGTTTAATTGACGAGCACTATTTCTCTTTCAGATGCATCATTAAATCATCGTTTAAGTAGAAAAGGAAATAAAGAAGTTGACCAATACTTGTTTTAATGGAGTTGCTAGTCTACAATCAATCTTTTTCTGTTGCTAAAACATGATGAGAAATATTTGGTGGTTAAGAATGCAATGTATACGTCAATTTTTACATCGCACTGAAATGTAAGTTCAGTGATGGTACCAGAAATACAAGTGAATAGCACCTTTCAATATCTATTAAGATTTAGATTATGTACAGTATATCCAAATACGGATGTGGTAACGCACAACACACAAAAATCTTCTTCCGCACTAACGCACTACACAGTATCTAACGCACAACTGTGCAATAGGGGATAGCGCATTTTGTGCGATTTGTTGAAAATGGTTGGCTAATTACAGATTGAGAATTAAACCGAAAAGTCGTGCAGTCATGTCACAGGCGTGTTACAATTTGCTTTCGAAATAACCATAGACCCTGCATAAATTAGTATTTCTGTCGTATAGTTTAACACCTCAGAGAGTGTCGAGTGGTGTACCTTGGACAACAGAAAATAACTGTTATCTATGTGACAGGTTCGGATTCGTACCGGTTAACTGATGAAAATTGAAAAAAGAATTAAAAAACCAAAGACGATGTCATTTAAAGTTTAGATATAGTATAGATATAGACAGTAAAGATAATGAGTGTCTGTACACTGTATACTAAGGCTAGTCACGTGGACACGTTATAAACAACACCCTTTAAATTACGAGTGTATATAACCATGTGTCCTACCTATAGATTTGTGGGTTGATTAGGAAATATACTTAGTTCTACTCTAATGTATTCAGAAAATAAACAAACCCTATCCCACACTTATCTTTACATGTATGTCATTTCTAAATTTAAATAAACCAAGATAGAGTCATACATCTGCACGACAGATCCAAACAACGTGCTCACATATGTGCGATAGTTTATTTCGACCAGTTTCGCACACCGTGCAGACATCATGCACACATCGCACACCGTGCAGACATCATGCACACATCGCACACCGTGCAGACATCATGCACACATCGCACACCGTGCAGACATCATGCACACATCGCACACCGTGCAGACATCATGCACACATCGCACACCGTGCAGACATCATGCACACATCGCACACCGTGCAGACATCATGCACACATCGCACACCGTGCAGACATCATGCACACATCGCACATCGTGTAACATTGTATGATCCCACAACTTTGATGAGGCGATTTGGGTAAAGTAAAGTGATTCAAAAATATGGCAAAACCAAGATGGGGAGGTGCACTATCTCCATAATTCAATACAATTTCGTATTTTTATATATTTGGTAATATCTAACGTGTATACAAAAATGGCCCCATTTCTTCACAAACGTGCAGATCTCGAATGTTTTGTTTGGGTCGTCAGGAAGCAAAACAATTCACAAGGACCTTCATAAAAAGTACCATGCTCGATATATGGAAACATCCAAAATGCAAAACCGTCTCGTATACATTAAGTATTTACGAGTCTCGTATACATTAAGAATGGATGAGTCTCGTATATATTAAGTATATCTTGAAGTAAATGAAAGGATTGATGCCAGAGTTTTTTTTAACTTCATCGGGATTCACATATCGTGAACGGTTTCTCTTTGATCAAATATTGATCATTACCACTTGACATATGATAATATTTTATCCGAACAAACTTAGTTTAGGTTCATATGGACCTTGGTTTACATTCATACATGTAGGTACATGATTTTAAGTGTTGTTATGATGTGCAATGGTTTAACAAACCGATCGCGATTTGATGATAGCTTGTCAAATCGCCTACTTAGGACACGGACACACGCATTGCGATGTAAACATTTTTTGGCATAACGTACGCACACCTGTATGAAAACTAAGCAGACATTATTTATAAAACATCAGAGGATTATATTGTGTACAAAGTCCCTGTGATAATGAACAGAATTCCAGTCTATAGTTGCCGATTCCTGCTTCACTATGAACTGTCTCTTTATTACTGATAGGAATGAGATACAGTAAGATACCAACAGATTCCATCATTGCCGTGACAGCTGGATGACGTACAGAAGTAACGATCCACAGAGATTTAAAGACTTCCTACCCGCTGTATAGCTTATTATTAACACATGGTGTCTCAGCAGAAGACAACATGCACTTGACATGTTGATTTTGCCAGAGACGGATTAAAACAGTGAGACACGGAGTTACGGAACCGAACACGGGCATTTTAATCAGCAACACAAGCAAACATGTCCATCAGCAGATTCGTCATATAGGCTCAAAAATTAGCCATGTTTGTCAAGTGAACGCCAAAAAATTAGTAAACATGTCTCTGTACGGTTATTAGCTCGATACAGTAAAATAGCATTTTCTACCACGCTATGACAGCGTATGAGAAACGACGTCTTGTCATTAAAGAGAAACTTCCTGATTTCAATTGCAGATATATCAAAACTGCGGTTATCGATACAAATGTGTACACAGATGTATTCATAGCTTGGAACATAAAAACAGAATACACTGATTACCATAAACAAGGAAAAATCCGTTAGAAGTACATGTAGACCTCGCCGTGCTTATATATTAAAGCTTACTCTTTTTATTACTGAAAACCCCCACATTAAATATTTGTTTAAAAAATTCTACTTAAGTATACATGTATGTAAGGTTTTCTTTAAGGAACATTTACCTATGTTGACGAATATTTGGCAGTAAAATGTGAAATCTATAAAAGAACAAGCAATGTTCCTTTAACTTTCCCAAACTTTACAGTCTATATATTGCCTTCTTCCATGCTCAGGGCCAGTGTCATGCCACTTATGAAGGTAAGTGTTGTTTACTTTAGGCACGTGGGTTAACTCTGTTGGTCGGGTGCTGATAGTGGGTGACTACAACTAAAACACCTATACAAAGTCAGGAATCATCCTATATACGAACACAGTTCTAGTCATTCTGCCATGGAGTCGGGCAAATATAGTTTCCAGACTGGAGTAAAGAATACTTTTACTGTAGTAGATTATGTCTTGTTTGGACTCATATTATGCGTGTCAGCATCCATTGGTCTGTTCTATGCCATCAAAGACCGTAAACGCCAGAATACTCGAGAGTTCCTGATGGCGGGAGGAGACATGAACCCTCTGCCAGTGTCTCTATCACTTTTGGCTAGCTTTATGTCCGCCATTACTCTCCTTGGAGTTCCAGCCGAAATGTACAATTACACCACAATGTACTGGTGGATAGGACTGGGGTACCTTTTTGTAGCCTTTGGAGCAGCACATGTGTTTATCCCCATCTTCTATAAACTTCGAGTAACAAGCGCCTATGAGGTACGTATTGGATTGTCCATACAACCTAGGCTACATATACTGCATTACGTACATGAATCTATATAGGGGTTTTAAATAGAAGATAAGGATGCCTGTAATAATCTTCTTTTAGAAACCCGTAATTATTAAAATATAGTAATAATAAAAGTCGAAACCATAGTATAGAGGTGAGTTTTCCATGAAAATAAAAAAGGAGATTTACGATTATAGCGACTTTTAACGACGAGGAATGTAAGTTGTAAAATCCCGACAATATATCAATATTTTAAAAATCGACTGGAGCACTGCTAAATATGTGAAGGAAGTTTGCCGGGTTGCTTGAAAATGAGATATATACAGTGAAACTTCAATATTAATACCACATTGGAAATTGACAAAAGTGAACATATATGTAAAGTAAACTGAATTAAGTAAAGTACAATGGGTTGCTTGTTGTTTCTTTTTAATTTTTTTTTTGTTTTTTGTTTTTTTGTTTTTTTGTTGTTGTTGTTGTTGTTGTGACAGATGAAATTCAAGGCCTTACTGGTCTTAATTGAGAAGTGGTCTTAATAGTAAAGTATATATAATATATATATATATATATAAATATATATATATGAAGATTTTTTTTCTGACGGAAATGAAGTGGTTTTCAAATTGCGTAATTCGTACACTTTTGGCATAAACACTGTGTTAAAATCCATTACTCTCCTTCCAGTATCACCTCACGTATCATTGGTATGAACAATGTACACTGTTCCACTATACATGTAGTAGTCTGTGTATCACTTAACATTTCAAACCATAAATTTAAATACAATACTTTGTAATCGAGGTGCTCAATTATCTGTAACCCTTTTTGTTTCATTTAGAATTTTAAGTCCTGACAATAAGGATAAAATATCAAATACAAAATGTATATCCAAAGTTGGTTGAAGTTTTTAGAATTCAAATATCGTTTTAGTTTTTTTTTTAATTTTTGGAGTTTTTGAAATATAGTTCCAAAAGCTCAAAACAACCCACCGAGTAGTTTACGATTGTTCTGTATAATCTGCCTTTCAGATTTTTATCATTTCTCTGTAGTACATTGTACGTAGATTTGTGTAGATGTGTAGAAACCATTAATGCAATATCCCCTCTCTCCGTAGTATTTGGAATACAGATTCAGTAAAGGCGTGAGGACGGCAGGATCAATGACATTTTCTGTACAGATGGTAAGTCCATACCTGTTGTAAAATTGATGACCCCTATTGCTAGATACCTTAAAATGTATTACTTACTACACCACCACTGTTACAGTCCCTGTGTAAATACAATGTAATTGTCTATTATTGAAATTGCGTACTACATTACGTACTTAGTACATGTTTATTTGTGATACAATGATTTTGCGCACCATCGGCCATTTTCAACCTTTAAAAAGTAAACGTTGTCACTCATATATTGTATGTTTCTTTTATCATTTAGACCTAAGAACTTACAGCTTTCGATTTAGTTACGTGTACCGCCTTCTTATTACACGGGCTGTTTTGAAGGAAAAATATTTTAAAAACCAACAATAATCACGTGTACTTTGATCCTTTCCTTCAACGTAACCAACAGGGAAAGTTATGAACCGAGCTGTATGATAACCAAGATGATTTTAATTTCTCTATAGTGGTTTTCTTTTTTTCTTTGTTATTTATTATAGCGACATTCCTGCACCCACAATTAATGGAATTTATATTGATACCGTTGATTCGACATGTTCCCAATATCACGACTTTCGTGGAACTGACAGACAAACTCACATGGGGTTTCGAGATATGCAGGTTGATGAAGATTATTGGAAAGTTTTACGTTCTTTATGATGGTCTCATTGCTTGTGCGATATGAAGTATTACGTGTTTGATGTTCGATCGTTTGCCTTGTGGTTCCGTTGTCGCTTTCTTGTCATTACCTAGATTGACCGACCATGATTTACATGGAGAGTGTCGTCTATAAAATAGAAGATAGTTACTCTTTCGGAACATCAGGGCCCAGTTGTTATTTTCTATACTTTATCGGGGTTTCTGTGTAAATCTTTCGGCCATAGTTTGCCCTAGTTTCACGGAATTTGGGTTTGAATTTGAGAATCCCTTGTCATGTCGGTAATTTCTTTATTGTTATCTTACATATAATTTTACAAGACGCGAGAACAGTGTGAAACTACTCGTTACTGTGGTTATCTTGTTTGCATTAGTTTATTACATCTACTTCCTGTTTAAGCGATGAATTAATCAGTACAAGTGTTCTGTATACAGGAATAGGTGATTTATAATGGTCATCAAACCACCAGTAAGTTTAGCGGAAGTAATCCTCGTGGTTTACATTTCATCATATCAATATTCTATTTACTTCCTACATTTCCCGTTTATAGTGGTTATGTTTGAGTACTGCTTCTATTTTCCATTGCACTTTTATTACATCATTTCTTAAAACAATTCATTTTAAGTTAGAGAAATTGTTATATTTGTGCCGACCATTAACATAATGTTTTTGGTTGCTTTAGAATATAATTTTGTGACATGTGGAGGGTTTTCAAGCGAGAATTATATGGGCGAGTCTTCCGCAACATTCTAGCTCAATGACTGTTCATAATTGTTTTTTTTTGTTTTGTTTTTTGTTTTGTACCATTGGCGATATCAATTGATTATGTTTATATCACTATGTCAATTTCCCCATGTATAAAGAATTTTATTTTTCAGTTGTTGTATATGGCCTTGGTGTTATACGCCCCTTCTCTAGCACTCAATGCCGGTATGTATTGGGATACATGTATATCATTGCTTTTTTCTATCTGAATCTATCATTTTTAGTCTGTATTTACAGTACGAACAAGTTATTTAAGCAAATTTATAATACAGAACATATAAAAACGTCGAGACATATTTAACTTGGTATTAAATGACTGTCAATTTCCATGCTGATTCCTGACACCTGTTTACATTTCCAGTGACGGGATTTACATTGTGGGGATCAGTGATAGCTGTGGGGGCTGTCTGTACCCTCTACACCTGCCTGGTACTGTATACTTTCATTTTCAAGTTTAATTATATCCAAATGCAATACAGCATATAGGTACAAGTGCATTGTATACGTAATTAAATGATCAAAATTCATATATGTAATGTACAAGATGGCGGAGGACAATTCCACTCAAAAACACAAACATATATATAGCTAATACATGTAGTATGAATCAATTACGTGATGAAATACTGTTGGTATGATGTTACTACATATATGAAGAAACAATACATAAAAAGCACCGCAGCATTTCAATTAAGTACTATTTAACGAGTTATTGACAGTTATCAAATAACTGTTATGATACATTTATACGTATTCATCCTTTCAAATTATATTCCAATATAATGCTTTCTCAGAGATGAGATTTTTTCTTTTAGCAGTAGCGTACAACAAATATTTACCCAGTCTGTTTAAAGATTTAACACTTTTACAGGTAAATAATTCTGCTAGTTATATTTTAATGTACTTTTTTTCTTAAATCAGAATATGCTGGACAAAGTAGTACAAAATCTTTATCGTCGACGTCATTTTTATTACACAGTGTACATACTCTCTGCCGTCTTGGGATGTTATTATAGCGCCATGATTCTTTGTTAAGACTGTATCCTTGCATGCAAAATTGACTCAATGCTTTTTTTAACTTAAAAAATAACGGGCTTTGTCAGAAAGAACTGGGTACAAAAGGTATCAACAAGGTGTTTGTACAAATGACATTTGAAAGAAGCAAAGATTAAAAACATCATGGACACGTTGAGCATGCGTTTGCAAAAATGATATTCATTTTGTATATGTTGTCTATACCAAACATAGTTAAAACCCAAACTACAAAGTTCAAACTTAATTTAATAAACTCCATTAATTTTTACAATAAGGTTTTCTAATATTCAATCTGACTAATGCGTCATAGCATGCCTTTAACATATATATGTTGTTCCCGAGATGTTATTGTTTTCAAAAAGCAGAAAATAAATAGTGGGCTATTTTACGAAGACGCCGTGATAAACCTCCTATGAAAAAACAAAAACACATGCCTTTCTTTTTGATGTTGATTTGGACAGGGCGGCATGAAGGCGGTGTTGTGGACAGACACTTTCCAGGTAACCATGATGTTTGCCGGCCTCATTGCAATTCTAATCAAGGGGAGTATAGAAAGTGGAGGCATGGGGTTGGCATGGCAACGTGCAGAGGAAAGTGGCCGAGTGGTTTTTGACGAGTATGTAATATCTAAATGTAGAGACGTTTGACGAATATGTGTTTTTTATGAATACGATACCTTTACACGAGCATAGATATTTTGATTTGTAATTGATTATACATATATCAGTGGACAATGACAAAATGACTCATATACATTGAGCAAGAGATTTACTTATCCTATTTCTCCCACAGCTTTGATCCAAACCCCGCCAAACGCCATAGTGTATGGTCTCTTGCGGTCGGTGGAACATTCACATGGGTGGCCATTTATGGCGTAAACCAGGCAATGGTACAACGCTGCTGCACGTGCTCAACACTTAAGAAAGCTCAGCTGTGAGTTATTTTATAATACTTTGACCTTATCCTGGATACCGATCAAACTCTTGCAAGGCTTTTGGTGTCACTGTTATGATATGCTCTAGATAATGTTGACTTTAAGACCAGGTGGTCTCAAATGCTAGATGCTGGTCCAAATATGGTAGCCATCTTTCCCGTTGAAGCAGATGATCGACTGACTTCAGTATTGAAGAAATATCTGATGACGACATGCTCAGATGTGCCATCGAAATGTGAGGCTTAGAATAAGATGATGATTATATCAGTGACTTGTTACGATTCCCTCTCCTCTGCTTTCAAGTGGGTTTGTGCGTAATTTCATGATGTCGAGAAAATGACGATAACAGTTAGGCCTTGGCTAGAGTAGACCTAGGTCATGTTCTGAATCCAGGGATCACGAATGTTTGTAAAATCACGACTTACTAAAATCATATCACATGGTATTGTCTCTTACCTTTTACTTTTTAATTTTATACAGGATACAAAAATCCTAATCTCAATTTGAAAGAAATGAGCAAAGCTTTTTCCAATTAGACAACGACATATCGAATTTTATATTTGTAAATTAGGAATCAATATAAACGAAAGTTTGACATATAACCCAGTCGGAAAAAATATGTAAAGCCTTTTTTATATGTGTGGACTTATATCATGACCCGAATCTGTTGACAAATTGACTGAGAAGTGGATGGAGGTTCTACGCCGTCAATGGTTGAAAGGAGCGTTGTGATTGGCATAAATAATGTCAGTTACTGTTTCGAACAAAGAAATGTAGATCTAAGGTGTTGTTAAACTTCGTTAACATTACTTTTTTGACATCGCTTTAAGACTTAAATCACTTTAGAATGGTGACAAGATTTATGCAAATAGAGGAAATTCGATTATAAGTTTTGATTTTAACATGAAAAGAAGTCGAGTGTTCATGCGCTAATTTTTAGTAGATGCATAAAACAAGAATAGTATTCCCTAAATTAATCGTATTCATGGTTCATCAATAATCTTTTTTTTTCTAGAAATATAGTATAGTTTAAAACGTTATACTTTATACTGACATTATTCTGAGATATTATATTGGTTAATCATAACAAATCAGAAGTCTCTGGCTTACATTATCATATGACGTTTTTATATAACAGAGATACTAAATATATACATTTGATTATATGACAGAGCCATATGGATAAACTTCCCAGGACTGTGTTTGATCCTGTTCCTTTGCTGTTTGATCGGTATGGTGATGTATGGGTTTTACAGCCGTTGTGACCCCTTCAAATTCGGACTTGTTGAGAGCTCCGACCAGGTAAGCTGTCAAAAAATGGTCCTTCAAACGAAATATTTCTGTTTGCACCGTATTACATTACTATTTATAATGCAATAAAAATGTGAAATCATCTGACCTGGTGTATCTTATATGAGAGGAGAGTTTCCAAGGTTTCTTGCAACAATGACAGTAAATACTGAAATAAATACGTACAGTTATATCATGTGAAGTCCATATTATCTTTGTCTTTCCTTGTCCAAGTCGTTTAGCTTTGATCGTTTCAATTGTATCCTATCTTGAAAACTTACAAATGCTATCTGCTTCTGAAAAATGTACAGTCTGTATCTCACCTGTATGAGTGTTTGACATGGCATTTGAGAACTTGTGGTATGTATTTGACAAAACTTGTATCTGAAGTAGTGCTCGTACGTCACGGTATATTCAGCTAATTGATAAGTTTGATAAGAACTACCCTCATTTTTACTATTGACAGTTACTTCCTTTATTTGTGATGGATGTCCTTGGAACAGCACAAGGATTCCCAGGACTTTTTGTTGCCAGTCTCTTCAGTGGAGCTCTTAGGTAAACCTTAAAATGACAGCTAATTCTGATTATGATCACAGCCAGATAGGGACTATTTTAGGTAAATCTTAAATGACTGCTCAGCTAAATATGATCATGATCACAGCCAGATAGGGACTATTTTAGGTAAATCTTACAATGACTGCTCAGCTAAATATGATCATGACCACAGCCAGATAGGGACTATTTTAGGTAAACCTTACAATGACTACTCAGCTAAATCTGATCACAATAATAGTCTCAGGCAGGCCTAATAGGAATCACGCATCTATAAGTAAATTTTACTTATTTCATTGAATACTAATATTAGCCATTGAGTCGTTTCCATTCAACGAGTGACTAGTTTCAGAAGAACACACTTGACTTGTATCGACTCGGTATGTGTCCAGCGTCACAATAAAAATATATTTGTGTCAATTTCAGTACAATATCATCCGGATTGAACTCGCTATCAGCAGTGGTACTACAAGACGTCATCAAGTCTTACTTTCTACCGGACATCTCCGAGCAGCGTGCGACACTCGTGTCAAAGATACTAGGTATTGACCCTCTCAGTTTCCTTGTGAAAGCTTGTCTTTCTAAATTCACGCTTTATTTAAGCAGCATATATTTGCTGGCGTACGTTCATTGAATAGAATCTGGTCGCCGCGACATGTACGGTTTTTAAAACCAAGGCGAATGTTTCCCTGTAAACAGTGCAACGACATTCCCGTTCACACCGTTTTAGTAAAATAGTTTCTTCTTACTTCAACTTTAGATAATAAGAGATATAATAGTCTACTGTTCAAACTTCACGATACGCTATTCTGAAACAAAGTATCCCTCCAAACGTTTATGATGATGTGTATTTTGTGTTACTAGCCCTGATATTTGGTGTAATCTGCCTCGGACTGACTTATGTGGCGTCCTTGCTCGGAGGAGTTTTGCAGGTATATGTATTTTCCATCTCGTACAATGTGCTGTAAGACGAATGATTGTTTTAAGACGCATGACAATGTGCTGTAAAACTCTTGCTGTTAACATACTGTACATTGCACATGTCTGGAGACAGTTGCCGTAGGTCTTTCATTTAGACTAGCAAATTCAAGGATGCTTCTGTTAACGAATCTGCTTTTTTTCTTCAAAATATCATATATTGACGTTCTGATAAGAATTAAGATAATTTCTAATGTCATAACCAACGCGTCTCTTGTCTTATGTAATGAGAAATTAAAATGAAAAAAGCAACTCCGTTGACCCCAAGCCGTTTTTAATTTTATTTTTGAAATAATTCTATAGTGATACTGGCCATTAGTTCTTCACCAGCTTACTGGCATGTATATAACATATATAACCCATAATAGTCAAGTTTAAATCATTACATCGATTTATTTCTTGTTTCCAAAGTTAAACGCTTTTTTTTCTTCAATAAAGTTCTTGGATTTGTTCCTTCTTTTTGAATTTCCACAGTTATTCATGTTCTGTTCCACAGGCTGCACTATCTCTGTTTGGTATGATAGGTGGACCACTGCTTGGGCTATTCATCCTAGGAATGATGTTCCCTTGGGCCAACAAATGGGTAAGAAAACGTTCAACAATTAGCTTGATATTTTATACTAAAATGAATTGCATCACAAGTAATGTACTATTTCTTTGTCAGGGAGCGTACGCTGGTCTTCTGTTTGGACTTGTGTTTATGTTCTGGATAGGGGTAGGAGCACAGATATACCCACCGGCCATCCCAAAGCCACCTGTCTCCACCGAGGATTGTAACTGGAATCTTACTATCGCACCAAATATAACCATTACACCGTTCGACCTTAATAATACATCGGGTGCTCCTACAAACGAGGACAGGTAGGCATCATTATTCATTATTTGAGAATGGTTCCAGAACCAAAGAAGTGGTCAATTTGGACATTGGAAATAGACTGTGAATATCGGGATAGCATGGAAACGTAAATGGAAATGTATAAAACACGTATAATTAATATCCATAACAACGTTACTGTTTTTACCGTGATGTCCCTAAAAAGCAAAATAGATATAAATCTATTCCAGTTGTGTCTTTACAATTATTGACATGGTGTCCCATTCGTCACTTGGTTTGATGACGATTGCTTTCTGGGTTATCTCTGACTTTATCTGGCAGGTTTTCACGAAAATGATATTTGCTCAACACCGCTTATTCAACAAAATGCATTTCTCATCCCGTAGGAGAAAATTTCAAGCATTTTATAATATATAATCATAAGTACTTCAAAATACATGGGACTCCAGGCAGCAATGAATTCTCCATAGATCGATGAAAGGCTAAATCCACCCCGATTTCCTGTGTGAAATTCAGATTAGATATTATCAGAATGAATGTGTAATACATGGCAATGTACCTCAAGTTGCCGAAAAAAACAAATTTGATACTAAGTAGTAGGTTTTATTTATTCTCGCGTTATAAGCCTTGATTCTGCAGTAAAATATTATAAGTTACATTAGAAGATCTTTACTGATACAGGTTATTGACAACGGCAAAATATTCCTTCAGGAAATAGAAAATGACTTTAAAGTTTGGCAACTCTGTTGTCTACAACGTAAATACAGAGATAGTTTAAAAAGTAGTTGTTTCTCTTCTTTAAATGCTCATAGATGACATGTTGATGGTTGCATTATTTAGCAACATGTGTCCCTCTGTGTTTTGTTTTTCATCTTAATTTCTTCAACATTCTAATCACCAATTGGCGTTATTACAATCGGTGTCTAATGAGAGACACATTTCTTCTTTTAATAGTTATTGCAGATCAGGTAAATATGCTTCAAAAGATTATCAACTCCCTCTGGATGACAAAGTTTGAATGCCTTTTGACATGAAAAGTCCGAGATGACCTATGTCTACTTCCAAGCACAATAAGGTGTAACAAAGTTACATGCGGTATGAACATACATACCTAATGAATACACAGATTTACCAATGTAATCGCTCCGTGATTCACTCAAGTTTGACAGAGAAAATACTTGTCTGACTTTCGGATTCCTCTGTTTCTTGTAAATCTTACCACAGCATTGGATATAATACCCAGTCTTGACAAATGTTTCAAATCGTTGATTCATGAAAGCGGTATACATGGATGTTCCCAATCACAACTTCGACGACAAGGTAGTCTGACATCATCCCAGGATGATAAAGACAGTGAAATTGGTTTTTACATGGAGGCTTTCATTGTCCTTTCTGACTAATTCTTTATTCACTAAACAGATGTGGTTGATGTTTAATTTGTCGATCTTCCAAAATGAGGTTCGCACCTGGTATGTCAAACATTCTGTAATTAGCCGCAATCTACACGGTATTGGATCATCTGTGATATTTTGTTTCGTTACAGCGATCCCGTGCATAAACTGTACACGCTGTCATATATGTGGTACAGTGCTACCGCCGTTTTGGCCACCTGCGTGATGGGGCTGATTGTCAGTGGATTTACAGGTAAATTTTACAAGTATTAGAATTTACGGCTGCTAATCAGTGAAGTTTTATGTAAAAGTGTTGCAGTTGGATAATCAGAATGGAATTACATGTAAAAGTATTACTGGTGAATATGTAGTGGAAATTAAGGAGACTTTGTGATTACAGGAAAATGTTACTTGTGTATGAGTATAAAGGGTGGATTATAGATACGATTCGGGTTATTATCAAAAAGTGTTCCTCGAACAACGAGTGGCTTTTAAATGTGACAAAAAACCACACTTAAAACATAATAACAACTACCCTGAATCTAGGCATACATATATGTACGTTATTCTCAATAATGACACGTTCAGGTATGGCTAAAGCTAACGTGTTCATTCAGCTACAAACATGCATTACATAATCGCTCAAGTACCATCTCCCAGCGTGAGAAAACAACATATACTTTGGTCGCTTATAAAATATGGTATGTTCTAGTATCGCTGTATATCTTTTGAAGAACTAAGAAAGTTATAAATAGTATATATAACTTCTGGCAGGATTCAATGACCCCAAGGAAGCTGATGCTCGCCTTATGTGTCCACTGTTTGATATTCTCTTCCCTTGTCTACCGGAAAAGATCCGCAAACCTTTGCGCTTCGGCGTGGACTACAGCACATTACAGGTATTTCTGTTACTAGTATGGTTTATCATTGACCTTCTTTAAATGACGTGTTTTCGTTACGTTTTTTTATATTTAGATACACAACAAGAAGCGTTACCAGGGACTTTGAACCTTATTTTCCATATGATGTAATGTTATTAGTAATTTTATTTCGGGAAGGGCGTATACATTATTTGTTTTAAGTTGTTACTGAAGGATGTGTTACTTAGATCAGTTTCTGAACTATGCATCACTTTGTGTCAATTGTGAAGTTTATATGACGTTATGTCATTATTTAAGTTTGTTTTAATGTCATTATCGAAGTTTGTATTACTTTGTTTTGGTCCGCTTATAGAGGTTTGCGTTATGCCGCGTCCCGACTGAAGTTTACATTACTTGTCTCATTGACGAAGTGTATGTTAATTCTACCTCTTTCTGAAATACGTTATATTACTTTGTGTTAATTCTGAACTTAGTATTTTTAGGAACTGTTACTTGCAATACAATTATTCATTATCTGTATCAATTTGTATCATTATTTAAGTTGGTTTAAGTTTGAGCGTCACGGATGGCGGTATAACTAGTACTTCCAATAGATGTCTGTTTGATTTACATCATAAATGGCTCATCTTTTTTTCAGACCACTCCCGGTTACGGCATTGAGCAGGGCAAGGAAATGGATGGGAATGCAATTACATTGTCGAACGACAAAAATAATTTTCAGAATAGCTTTAGTAAAATCAACGGGAAAGAAGGTGGAAGCAGGTCTGCTAGTCAGGACAGTGGTTTAGGACAGGAAGGCTGTGATGGAATAGATAATGATCCGCCCATATACAGCCAGATCAGCGAAGATTCGACAACCCATACTACCAAATTATAAACTCACTTTATATACCTAAATGAAGCAAATATTATCACACACTAAGTTGTGATATTGAGTATTTTACACTAAAGTATGACGCCATATTTCCTGTGCTTAAAACACCAACAATGTGCGTACTTTGATGGTTATGTGCCTATTACAAGGAAGTCAACATAGTTAGGTTGTGGTATATTTCCTCCAGGAAAATGATCTCATCTTATTCTCTTTAAGTTACGGTATTCTGTTGGACACTGTCGTATTCGTCATCAAAACAACGGAAACAGTTGAAGTGTCATTATTTGTATTCAAATTCTAACAAGTTAATATGTCATGTAAAGCTAAAAATTAATCATCGATCAGTCAGTCTTATTGCACAATACAGAGTGTATGTTGTTGTAAGAGATTGGATTGGACGTTTTAAACTATTTGTATATTAACCATCATAATCTGGTTTATATTCTGTGTTATTCAGTGTTTTTAATCTGTCGTTTGTCTTTACCCGAAACTGGTAGTAATTGTACTTTTGATGTCGTACCTGAGATTTGTCACAAGTCTTCCTCATTCGACTTCTTGTGATTGGTGTTCTAACTACCAGACAAGGGGTGTTCAAAAGATTGATGCTTAAGTGTGTGTGCAATCCATTCCATCGTCATTGCTGTTTCTGATCCAATAATGCATGCTCCATTGCTAACTATGTTCTCACTTGGGAACGTGACATCACTTGCTTGACCAAGATTTACATGTCGAATGGGGTGTCACCGATAATGTAAAGTAGAGGCGCTTACCCTTCAGGAACTCTTTTTCATATTCTTATTTCACATGTACTATACTTCAGAGGTCTCCATATAATCATTTCTTTTGTTCTTACTTCGTCCTTGTGTCAGTTTTTTTTTAATAGTTTGAATTAAGATTCCGTTGACGCGTTGGTAGTGTCTTTGTTGTTTTTGTTGATGGTGTTCACAAACAGATGTTTGAATAAATATAGTTGAGTATGAGCTTACTTGTCCTTCATGATTATTCTCCACCCAATAGCACTGATTCAACATTGGAGATGAACCGTTTGTTTTTTTTCATATTTTCCGCGGTGAACTTCAGATCATCTTCATGTGAATGGATTGTGTTCTGGCTTCTCCAGTATTCACCTTGACATATGTACCGCCATATTTACTAACGAAATTCCTAGTAAGTAAATCTATTCTACTTTCACATGCACAGCATCTTAAATTACGAGTGAACCGACATTGTGTTGATGTTGAGAAAATGTGAGTAACAATGTTATTCCGTATGCTTATAAACATATGCTTGTCAAGCACTCACTATTTGTTGTCGTCCTGTGATTTTCATAATCAATAAAACGCTGAAGGTTAAACGGCCTAAATGGTATACAGCGAATGGAAAGTATGTACCTCTTAATATCACAAACGATAGTGTGAAAATGCCAAAGACAGAAAGGGCCACTTATACATTTACAATAAGTGTGTTTGTAGTCGGTAATCTTAATTTTGGTGTACTCGCTTTCCATCTCAATAAAAAAAGTTACAATAGTCACGTGGTAAAACTTTCGCATTCTTCAGACCATAAAACAAACGAAACAGTGTTATCCTTAAATAAGGTTTATACACAAATCTGTCATATTTTATAAACACAATTAAATTGTGTGAACCAAGTATAACTTAAGTAGTTTGTGTAGAGGTCTAACATAAGCTTTATACTGCTGGATCGGTGGACAACTGCAGAGGATATAAACCACAGAATGTCTTATAGCAATTAGAACAAAAATTAGAAAAAATACAACTACATTAGTGTCACAAAAATTGTCACAAAATTTCACATAAAAGCTATTGGACAACAACAAAGATCGCATCAGCAAGTTATAAAAAAGTAATTGTCAAATTTAAATAATCAATATTTAAAATGGCATTCGCCATAAAATATATTCGCAACATTACACATTAGTTATCATTCTTTGAAATATTAACAATTTATTACAGGAGAAACATTCCAAACGTGATTTCTCAAGCTGGTTCCTCAAGAGGCAGAGCTGTTATGTTTAGTAAGTGTTTTTTATGCCTGTCGATTATAGTTTTTATCGTCATCAATTGAAGCGTCTAATAAAAAAACCATTTAACATCGAATTTGGTTCAAACCATTTAAATGGCAATATACTTTATTTTATACAAACCTAGGTATAAACTCAAAGTTCTATAAAATCAAAGGGATGAACTTCGACCCTTTGAAGGAAATCCTATACACAATATATTTCATTAATTCAGATTTTTTTAAATGTACGTACTACGAATCAGTATCATTAACAACGAAAATTGGATTTCCTTAAAAGATATCAAATTTCGTAAGTCTCTTAGCAGTCTCAAAACCTAGTTCGAGGTTTCTGACAAGTTCAATAACAAAATATTTCACGGTTACATTAGATTTGGTAGCGTTTAAAGTACAATGCTATACTAAATACAACACATGTCTTCAGTTCTTAAGGGCATAAAAACAACCGATCCCTACTTTATAACGAAAAGCAATATCTGACTTCTTCCTAGCACCAAACACTAGACTCGGATACTTAACGTTGACTGCTGTGTGGTCCACGATTTAACAATCAGTAACACTAAATAAGAGGAGAAGACTTACTCTGAAAAATTAAAGCATTCAACAATTTGACTCTCCTGCCAAGGCCTCCGCCCCTATATGACCCCGAAGTATCAGTAAAAAGTTCACGTACCTAGAATGGCAACGGACGAAATATGACGGCGACGGCTACATGACCGAACCGTCTACATTCTTGTATGTATCTATTATGGAAAAAGAATTTCTTAAAATGGAACAAAACGTGCTTAGAAGTACAATATCTTCTCAGTTACTCGGTCAACAAGCATCCCCAAACCAACAATTCTGCAGAACTAACGCACTCCCTTACCGGAACACGTAAATGTGTGTCCGGATTAAATAACGCGGGGGATAAAATTCACTAAACACCTTCTAGAGTTGGCGATTACTAAACTGATGTATAGAACACTGCAGTTCTTTGTCTCATGTATATCTCGTTCACAATCAC
Source organism: Ylistrum balloti (assembly GCF_031769215.1). Taxonomy (NCBI): domain Eukaryota; kingdom Metazoa; phylum Mollusca; class Bivalvia; order Pectinida; family Pectinidae; genus Ylistrum; species Ylistrum balloti. The sequence goes on along the minus strand of NW_026782173.1, from coordinate 2,700,201 downwards.
GGAACCAATGTAAGAAGAATTGCCATGGATTTAATGGTAAGGTATACCCGATATATAACGGACACGAGTTTATAAAATATACACGTGTACATACTGCTTTATGTAGATCATCTAGGGCACATGTATTTGTGTTAGAGTACAGGATCAGGCACGAGTGTACATTAAACGTTTGTATAGTGTAGACTGCCACATGCAGTTTCAGAGTAGTGAATGCAGCTTTACATGAACTCTTTACTCTAGAATGTGTGAACCGTGGTTCAGAAATGTAATTTACTTGTAAATTACGTTGTATATTAAATAGATATAATATGCCTCGATTTGAAAATGAAAGTAGACGAGACACTCGGAACTGAGAAGAGTTGTGCTCGTGGCGCGTAGTTTCATAGGAATAACATTTGTTTCTGCTTGTTTTAGTGAATTGCTGTAACTCGTCTGCAATGTGACATAAGATTTGACCATACATGCGAAGACTAACATGTTAAATGATCGGCTATTCAAGAAACGTATCTAAAGAATTATCTAATTGATTTGACAACAAAGTAGGAAGGCTGACCGAAGACAACAAAGTCACTGTACTAACAGCTCAACTTTGGTAGCTTTAGAAGCTTGGTCATATGAGTGCAAAAGTATGTTGTTTAATAGAGATCTCACTTGTTTATAATGATCCCGTGTCGATATAACAAACGATATTTCCACTGGTCAGTAGCCTGTCATTATAAACATAGTTGACTCCATTTCATTTTCTCAATTTTACAGACCATGTCTTGAGTGAAAAATCACACTGGATCTCTCAGTACGAAACACAGAGCATTAAACCTGTTGACTGGCTGGCTCCAGCTGAAATCATTGCCGATCATGTGATCAGTAAAGTGGGAGCATTGTCGACCGGAAAGGAAAAGCCTTTAATACGCCTTTTGGACGTTGGGTGCGGGACCTCCCATGTGCCCCATCGCCTCCTTCAGGATCTACCTCATCCCTTACACCTCGTTTGTCTCGATTACGTCCCTGGTGCAGCTCGCTGGCAAAGTGAAGTGCTTACAAAAATTACGCCGGCTAATAAACTGTCGATACACACCTGTATTACTGGCGATGTACGTGCATTACCCTTTAGAGATGATAATTTCCACGTGATCTTGGACAAAGGGACACTAGACTCGCTGCTGAAGGACAGAGATCGGGCACTTCCGTCCTGTGATAAGATGTTAAGCGAATGTCTTAGGACGCTCCGTCCTGGAGGAGTCTTACTACAGATTACAGATGAAGATCCGGATTTACGAATACAGCTATTGGAGGAGACGTTTTCCCGGATCAAAGTCAAGGCACATGTTTCTTATAGCCAGGTCGACACGCATGGCCACGAGTGTTTTATGTACGTTTTGTCACTTTGATTCAAAATTGACTTGACGCGATAACGCAATGTTAGAAATAGTTGACAAGGCCAATAATAGAAGTTCATTTATCCTCGACCTAGTCTCCTTACTTGTAATTAAGCCAACTGTCGTTTGTTTAAGTTACTACTGTTGGCCTATTTAGTGTATATATCACGAGAACTCTGCAATGCACTAGACAGGAGTTGGGCTTTTCGGGACCTTGTCACTCGGCATGACTTCTTCTTGAGTTCTAGCTGTGGTGATCGTGAAATAGTGTTGTTATTTATCAAGGTCTCTCATAACTCCAATATGGCGCAGAGAACTGCCAACTTTTCTCCAGTTCCACACTGGTGCAAATGAACTGAAATTTCGTTGAATTGTTGGGAGACTGAAATGAATAGTTTCTATAATCATAATTGTTTCTAATCATTTTGTTCACACCTTCACTATTGCTAACAAGTGTAAAAGATCTTTACAATGAGATGAACATTAAAGCGTATGAGCTCTAGTTGCTGAAACATCTGTTGCGTTTTGTCTTCCGCATACGGTGAAATCACAGCGTTAAGTAAAACAAGTAAATAAATCCGTGTATACGATAATATCACGGCGGCTTCAGTAGCAACAGAATAACTATTTTATTAGTTTATAATTAAACTTACAAGGGCTTATTACATGGACAGAACACACCCGATATATTTTACGGGATAACAAGACACGTATTTAAAAGTTCAGCAAAATATTGCTCAGTTACTGCGTACACGTGTATCTTCCTTCGTGCTTCATCATTTTGACCTCGAGATCTTGTAGATGAGTAAAAGTAAACGATTTGTAATAGTGAATAGAATTTAATGTAAATGTGCTTGTAGATGGATGGGATCGCAATGCCCTCTTTGAGATTTACAACGGCTGAAACGGGAATTTTATTTGTTGTTTAAGTTTAAAACCTGAACAAACTCTAACAAATGAACTATGTCTGGTAGTCGATGACCTGATAGATCTGTATCATGTTTAATACACAGGAGACAACAATGTAACTCAATGGAAATGTCTATTATTTAATTTCTTTCTTTTTCAGAAGTTCAACTGGCCATCATACTCATTTTATATATCAATTCCTTGATTTGTATTTTTTTTTTCAAATTACTATTTTTCAGACAAAAATCTTGTGTTAAAGTGTAGTTTCCAGTTCAATTTCTGAAAATGAAATTATTGGAATAATAGACATTTGCATTTGAGTTCGCACACTGTGATTAAATGCACTTTTCCTTATCCGTGATAGCGAAGATAAAAAACATAGAATTAAAATTTGAACCATAGAACTCCAAACCATTGAAAGCTATTTTTAGTTTAGTCGAGATCCATGACAGATAAAGTGACTAGTACATAGTATGAACTGTCGTCTTACTAGACATGAGTGCAATTTGTACACCCTTTTCATTTAATACTGACTGGACGATGTACGTAGTCCATACAATCACATCACATAGTTCATCTACTGACAGTCCAGGATGACATTGTCCGCCATCATTATATTGGAGCCTGAAATTTTCCATCAGCCTGAGCCCATTAATTACTGTCTAACATAGTCCATCAGTCCACATATTATTGTCGGACATTTTCCATCAGTCCATTATTGCTGTCTGACATTTTCCATCAGTTCAATATTGCTGTCTGACATTTTCCATCAGTCCAATATTGCTGTCTGGAATATTTCATCAGTCCAATATTGCTGTCTGACATATTTCATCAGTCCAATATTGCTGTCTGACATTTTCCATCAGTCCAATATTGCTGTCTGGCATATTTCATCAGTCCAATATTGCTGTCTGGCATATTTCATCAGTCCAATATTGCTGTCTGGCATATTTCATCAGTCCAATATTGCTGTCCGGCATATTTCATCAGTCCAATATTGCTGTCTGACATATTTCATCAGTCCACGTATTGCTGTCTGACATTACCATCAGTCCAAGTATTGCTGGCGGACATTTTCCATCAGTCCTATATTGCTGTCTGACATTACCATCAGTCCATTTATTGCTGTCTGACATTATCCATCAGTTAATTTATTGCTGCCCCTGCAGCGTAACAATGTCTATCAGTCCATACTTTGTAGCGTGTAGTTTATACCCCGCATAGTGACAATATTCATCAATGCACACTTTGCTTCTTGACTTTACCCATAATTCTATTTTTTCATACAGTTCACTTCATACTCTGCGGCGTGACATTTGCCTTCATGGCGACTATGACGGCGATGTCCTGTATACAGTTCGGAAGAGCCCCGAACATGTTGCTGAGAATACACATAGCACTACCCGGAACATAACGGCTTTTCGGGTGCCGTGCCAAAATGGCGTGTTCAAGACAGTCTAAAACCTCGTAAGTCTTCTTAGAGGACAGTGACAAGTGTGACCTCAATGTAGCCTGAAAAGTGTGGAAGTAGTGTTCGCCATAATCGTCCCTGACTTGTTGTGAAGTTGTCAACCAAGAGTGCTCCGCTTGACCCAGCTGCATGGAACGCTCTGCCATTGGCGTCCTGTAATACACAAGATAGTGCGTGATAGAACAGTATAGAAATATATCACACTAAAAATATATGAAATGTATCTTAATTAGTTTCCATAGAGACTGCACGACTGACTGTTACATTAAAGAGAAATCCTTCCGGGATACATTATAGGATCTAGAGGGACAAAACAGCTGCATACTTCAGTTTCATTCATTATTTGACATATGCTTTCAGAATCACGGAATTTATTCATACTGCTAGGTTGTTCAAACATTGGCTATGCTATGAGATGGTAACAAGTACATACCTTTCAGCTTGTACATGTACCGATACCAAGGGAGATGTCGCATACTGTCACTTGCTGCCCTCAAGACCATAAAATACGGTGGTACGTAACAAAGTCAGTGTATTCTGCAGTATTACACAGAGTTAAAACGCGTGTGCTATGTTACTTATCCTGTACTTACCTATACATATTTGGTTCTATCGTTATGACCTTGACCTTGAACTTGGCCATTTCCCGCCTAAGACAGTCGGAGAATCCGACCACACCATATTTTGTAGCGGAGTAAGCGGTGAAGCCAGGGAGGCCAACACGTCCTGAGATTAGAGAACGCCAATACTTTATTATATAAAACGTTACAACAGTACGTGTTCTTTTTACCAACATATATGAAAACTATTTTTAGGAGGTACGTCAAGTCTTACACACTGTGAAGCGTCAAGTCTTACACACTGTGAAGCGTCAAGTCTTACACTCTGTGAAGCGTCAAGTCTTACACACTGTGAAGCGTCAAGTCTTACACACTGTGAAGCGTCAAGTCTTACACACTGTGAAGCGTCAAGTTTTACACTCTGTGAAGCGTCAAGTCTTACACTCTGTGAAGCGTCAAGTCTTAGACACTGTGAAGCACGTCAAGTCTTACACTTTGTGAATACGACTTTACTTTACGAAAACGTCGGATTGGTGAGATTAATCTAAAATATCTGCGTTTTCAATAGTTTTAATATTATCGTGTTTGAGAAAAGGGTCGTCGCACATAAGTATGTCATCACCTGCTAAACTGGCGACATTGATCACCCGTCCTTGTACCCGTCTTATCAATGGCAGGAAAGCCTTTGTCACTCGTATGGTTCCCAGCAGGTTAATCTCTAGTGATCTTTGGTAAGTATCCATGGAACACCATTCACATTCGGTGAATACAGCGATCCCCGCGTTATTTATCAAACTCCACAGTCCTCCTGTGTGTATAAAACAATATATGAAAGTCATGCTTTCGTTTGCAAACCTTAACGTAGGTTCATGTACAATACGACAGCCCACATATTTATATGAACAATATCAAACATATGTACCGTACAGCATCAAACACGTGTACCGTACAGCATCAAACACATGTACCGTACAGCATCAAACAGATGTATCGTACAATATCAAATACTGTACCTTACAGTATCAAAGACATGTACCGTACAGCATCAAACATATGTACCGTACAGCATCAAACACATGTACCGTACAATATCAAATACTGTACCGTACAGCATCAAACATATGTACCGTACAGCATCAAACACGTGTACCGTACAATATCAAATACTGTACCGTACAGCATCAAAGACATGTACCGTACAGCATCAAACATATGTACCGTACAGCATCAAACATATGTACCGTACAATATAAAATACCTTTACCGTACAGCATCAAACACATGTACCGTACAGCATCAAACACGTGTACCGTACAGCATCAAATACCTGTAGCGTACAAAATCACACATCTGTACCGTTCAATATCAGAAATCATATACCGGTACCGTACAAAACCATACACATGTACCGTTCAATATCCCACATCATATATCTGCATCGGACAAAATCACATGTATGTACCATACAGTTTATAAAACAGATAACGAAGGATACAGACAACATGCCATATCCTTACCTTGTTCCTGTGTCCTTAACGTCACATATTTTAAAGCCTCTTGTACCTGGTGGTCACTAGTGACGTCAATCTGTACAATCTGCACCCGTGACGTCTCCGCTAACAGTGTCCTTGCGGGCTGACCATTGACGTCCAAACAGCCAGCTATCACCACAAATCCTAAGACATCAAGGCGCCGGGCCAACATGTTACCAAACCCTGTATCACATCCTAAATAGAACAGGTGTAAGTTTTATGTGCAATGTTTAATTTGGACAGTTGTCCGTAAAACTTGTCGGAAAACTTTCTGAAATAGGTAATAGATGTAAAGCATTGGTCCTTCAGATATAACACAAAGAAAATGTCTAACTACATTGTATTTCATTTGTTGAAAGTCTTGTAACTGTTATGTTATATAATTCACATGGTATTCAAAAGAATAGATTCGTTTTAAATCGAAACCTATGTGGATTCTTTTCTATCGTGTCTTATGTACGTTGATTTTATGAAAGTCATCAGTATGTATTATATTCTTTTGACATATAAAATGTGTCGTTAAAGTGTCTGACATGAAAATGAAAAATTATATTTCAAGATGCGAAACAACGGACTTAGATATCCATCGCGCAACTGACATCTACAAAAGATGTACATCCTATGTCTTACTATAGCAGACATGCTGTAGATATCTTATGAAGAAAAGTACTTTGTGTCGATGAAGTACAGGTTTGGTCGACATTTCTTTATGAACAGTCACTTTGAATGCGATTTTAGGTATATTTTGATATTAGAACAATATTTCATGAGTACGAAGTCACAAAATCAAATAACACAGTACACCCGTTAGGAGATAATTATTTGATAAAATATTTTTTACAACTTTTCAATGCTTTAATAATTGAGGCTCCATCTACAATATGCAGTCATTGTGTTCTCATAGCTAGAAATAGCGATAACAAACTTCCATTGTCAAAATCCAGTGTGACAGACATTTTTTCTAATTATCTGATCAGTCCAAAACACAGAAGGACACAACAAGAGATGAATGGAGACCTATCATGTACGTGTAATATTTGTGAAAGATTTATCCAGTATTTCTAAAGAAATAGCGAGAAAACAAACTTTCATTGTAAAAATCCAAGATGGTCGCCTGCCTGTCATTCTATTTTTCTGATCATTCCAAACATCAAATGGGCTCAACTAGGGACTTCTACTATAAAAATTTAAGATGGACGTCTATCGACGAATTTTCCCCAATCGGTCTCGAAATTAAATGAGTAAAACTAGGGGTAAGGGAAACCAGCACATCAAGATTCAGAAACATATTTTCAGTATTTCTCAAGAAATTGCGATAACAATCTTCAACTATGAAAATAGAAAAAAAAAGTCGGCCATTTTGTTTTCCTTATCAGATTCACAATTAACTATGTAACACGGGAAATCTATATAGCAAGTCACAATATACCCTTCCAGTACTTTGTCATGAATGTCGAATTCTTGATACTTCATGGCGAAAATCTTAAACTGAAATACAATAATTCCGCAAGATAGGAGGAAACATCTGGAAATTACCATGGGCAATGCTTTCTATAATAATTAGTTAAGACACGGACTTCGATACATCTATATAAACAAAGTATGCAAGCCTATATCCATTTATCCAATTAATTTCCGGGTATCTTTTAAAAGGGGTAATAATTCCCAGATCACCGACAATCTTACCTGTGATAAAAACAACCTTTCCGCTTGGCTCTATTTTTACTGATCTTCGAAAGTGCAAGATCATATAAATTCCCATGCAACAAAAAGATGACACTATCAATAAAAAGATACACATTTCGACATACATGTTCCGTCGGCTAATGATGGTATACAACGTGCACCTGGTAGTGTTATTAGATCTTGCTGGGTAACGGGGAACGTGTTGACTACGCTATAAATATATTTGATTAGTACTTATAAGCACCTGTCAGGACATGAAACAACGTTTACTTTCATTTTACACATTTATCATCATTACTTCAAACGAAAAAAGAAATGATTTCAAATCAAAATTAGTTAATTTTAATAAGATATAACTACGGGCTTGGATGACTGTACCGTGACACTAAAGTTATCTTAACTGTTCAGTAAATCGCCAGTCTGATCTAGCTTATAAAGCTGTATCTGGCCTGTAATTATTGGTGCACGTGGTGACTTGTTATGAAGAGTTCTCATGTGGAGGTAGGAAAAGTAAGCGTTGGTACCAACAACATGGCGACTACGGATCAGAATTCCAATTCAGTGCTTCAAGGGATTGCCCGGCATATTAACTGTTTAAGTGAAGATAACAGAAATACAAGAAAGCGAGCTCTGGAAGGAATACGAAAGGACACCATTGGTCGGAAACCTCCTCTCGAACAAACGGATATTGGTGTCGTATTTAGTGAAATAATCAAACCTTTGTTGAAATGCTTTTCAGATCCTGTTGAAAAATGTCGCGAACTTGCTATACTTCTTGTGAAAGATGTTTTAAAAGTCATCTCAGAGCCACACGAAAGCCTTCCTTACATCATCCCTATCCTTGTCCAGCGTCTTGGACAACAAGATATCGTGGAATCCTCAGAGGAATTACGATTAGAATTAGTGGGACTGTTGCTTGATATTATAGAATTTTCTGGAAAGAAAATGGCAGCATATTTAGATGATTGTATAAAAATATTAACAAAAACCATTATAGACCCTTTTCCGGAGGTACGAAAGGAAAGTTGTAAATGTGCATCCAAACTGGCTAAAGCCATTCCAGAATATTTTCAAATGATGTCAGAGTTGCTGATCAAACCATTGCTGATGACAATCACACACCAACATTCACGAGTCAGGGTCATCGTCATAGAAACAATTGGTAGGTATTTCCAGCTAATAAGATCAATTAGTGGGTGTTATGTTTAGGCCTACTTGGTAAGTCAAAGAAATACACTTACTATACAATTTGGAAGCTCAGATATGTTGAAGAACATTGCATTGAGTGGTTATACATATAATATGTGTAAGAATGAAAGGAATGATGGACCTCCTTGAGTTCTATTTAACAACATCTACACCTGTATCTGTAGGGGTGCATTTTAGATTCCCAGATGGTCATGAGCCATTATATTAAGGAAATGTAGAAACTTTGATGGGGCAGTCATACAAGTGTTCTGAATTTTGATGACCAATGCAGTTTTTTTTATAGTAGCTGGTAAAATAGGTAAAGAGAGCTGCAGATATAATACATAAACTGTTATAGGGTATTATCAAAAGGAAGCCATTATCAATTTGAAGACAAGGTAGCTAATAAGTCTTTAATTTATGTATGTTGTAGAAAATGAAGATATTATAGATTTATACAATAATTTTACTGGTCGTTATAAGGGGGGGGGGGGGGGGGCTAATTGTTTCCTCACTAAAACAATGTTTGTGGTGTTTTCAGCTATTTCACACAGTCCCCAGACAGGATACAAATGTTCATGTTTCTTTGTTTCAGGTGATGTAATTTTGTATGGAAATGGTAAGTCTGTGGAGACCGTTGTTTCTCATCTTGCACAGCGATTATTCGACCAGTCACCTGCTGTCAGGAAAGCGGTTATCAAAGTGGTAGGCACCTGGCTTCTTGACCTGCCTGATCGCTACTCCTTCCATCACAAACTGATCCCTCTCCTGCTGACCGGCATCACAGATGAACAACCAGATATTCAAGAATTGGCTGATACCTTGTGGTATGATACAGGTAAAACTGTTATGAAATAGTTTAGGCAAGTGAAGTTAGAAATAACAATAGGTAAAAACTGTATTTCATACAAGATTTATAAAACAACAAATGCTGAAGTTTTTTTATCTTATGAAGCCTCATGACAAGCTGAAATAAAAACTTTGACTAGTTTTATAAACTACATTCTGAAATGAAAAGAAATATATTAATCCTTTTCATCACATGATAAGTTGTATTTGTAAATAATGCAATGTTCTTTAATCTTTGTCAAACTTGAAATCACCAAGACATATCAATAACCTCTTTTGTGATTTCACAATGTAATTTGTTAGTGAGTGACATCATTGCTTATGTGAAAATATTACATACTAGGTATTTAGTTATTTCACTGACTGGCACTGCAATCATGTGGTAGATACTGTATGCACTGGATGTATTGACAGTCCTTATATATGATGGACTGATACCTGACATCGGATGGACTGTGGATTCACTGAATACAGTGTTACCAAATGTTTGTTCTGGATGCCACTCATTTCATGTGAACACTCATCACAGTCACTTTGATAATATTATTTAGCTTTTTCAAGTCAAACTTCAAACCTGTGTAGTCCATGTTCTTTGATAATTACATCATTCAGACAGTAAAACTAGGAGTTGCTGTACTTGATATGGTCAACTTTCCAGAGTTCATGTATATCTGTTTTTAAAAGAATACCTCTATTTCAAATTTAAGGTATGAAGTATGAAAAAGAGAATGAAGACGAACTAAAAGACAAAATAGACTTTGAAAAGGAAACACCTCAGCACTACCCTCCAAATGGTAAGTTTCATTAAATCATGTTTTAGTATGAAACAATGACAATAGTTTCTTTGGCCACCACACCAGAAGTTTGACTACTATTCTTGTCATGTGAAAATGTAAAATTGTCAAATATTATTTGGAGTCATGAAGGTTTTGGGATACAAGCAAACTAGGTATGTTACAATGTAAAACTTGCCTAAAACAGAACAATAAGTTTGATATCTATTCCAAACTTCTCATCTATGCCAAGCTTCTGTTGTTTTCCTCCTGTGCTACACAGTCTATCACATTCTACAAATGCTAGAAATTTCCTAATTTGTCCTTTACCATTGTGTTGATATTGCTTTAGCGTGAAATTTATGAAAGTAAAATGCATTCTGAAGGAAGTTATTAGACTGTGATTAAATGATGTATCAACATTTTAGAATTGTTGTCAGACTTTTTATATTATTTCTTTGAACTACTTCTCAGAACTCAGAACTCAGAATATATATATATTCAAATGTCGAGATATGGTTGGACTATTGCAGTGGAAAGACCCAATTTTGGATGTCGCACTTTGATGATGCGCCATTTTTCAAAGATTCTGCCTGGGTTGATGCGTGATGTTTTGGACTGGGTGGTAGAGACAAGAATAAAATCTGCCTCTCTCCTTTACACCTTGCTAATCAATACAGAAGACTATGTAACTCAACACCTGGAGCCCCTCCTTACTGGGATGTATCGCGCCTCTGTGGACGAAGAGAAAAGTGTTGTCAGCAATGTAAGCTTGATATTCATAATAATAATATATCTATCTATATATAAATATATAAATGTGCATTGATAGATGACAATGGCAATTTAAACAGAAGGAAGCATTTGACATTGTCTGTAAAATTTAAACACAAAAAATAATGTTCAACGACATTGTCTATGAAATATAAATACAATGACATTGTCTATAAATTTAAATACTATGATATTGTCTATAAAATTAAGAAACTATGACATTGTATATAAAATTTAAATACTGTGACATTGTCTATGAATGTAAACATTATCATACGATATTGTTGACATTTGGGTAGAAATAATGCAATGGTTTACAAGATTTAATCTCTGTCAGAAACTTCAGTTTGTAGAAGGATTTAGTCTAATGTTACAGCATTATGTTTTGATCCTTATTCAGATTAAGAAGTCCGCAACATTGGTTGGCTATTTTGTGTCTCCAGACATCTGGTCTAAACTTGTGTTCAAGGCGGTGAGGACAACCCAGTCTTTTGGTTGTGTAATGGTCTTAGGGGGAGTGGTTAAAGGCACTGAGCGTGCTTCACTCTTACCATACCTGGACAATGTGTGTGATGTCATTCTATCTCCAGATGTGTGTAACACTGTACAAGTAAGTATACAATTACATCTCCACAAAATTTATCATTTTAGAAAACGTGTTTAGATTTACAATGTGAGTCAATCTGTTTGGATTTACATATTTGATTAAATCTGTTTGGATTTGCATTTTTTAGTAAATCTGTTTGGATTTGCGTACCATATTAGAATACATTTATTATGTGTTTCAGTGAATATATTTTGATTTACATATTTTAGTAATAAATTTTGAATAAATACAATGAATAATTTTATCAGTCAATATCAGCTTTTAATATTGTAATACACTGCTAGATAAATTGGTTCACTTTCCTTGCCCTTGAGGTATATACTGCTTACACTGTCTACATTAAACACCAAGTCATTTTCTGTATTGTTGGCCTTTTATCAAAGAGTCTTGTCAGGTGTAACAACTCTAAATGGATACTATATGACTGCATTAACAGTGTTGTAGTGAATTTGCTGTCTGTGAGATAAAAGTAATAATGTTGGGAACTTTCTTTGACAACTCCAGGTAATAATTTCAATGATTTCAAAGAATATCCCAGGATTTAGGCAGACTGTTTTCAAAGATGCTTAACTCACCAGACATGTACAGAATGAAGTAACAAAACCATTATTGATCATTTTAACTGGCTGTGACTTATATCATGCTTTGTCAGGTACAGATGCATAAGGAGCTGTTGTCTTGTGTGGAGGGAATACTGACAGTAGCTCAAGAGGATGCTGGATCTGTTAGTCAGAAACTCTTCAATCTCCTCCTGACCATTCTTGCTCAGGCCCAAGATCAAGAGACTGCCGATAAGGTAAACAAATCTGTATTCATAAAATGTTTGTTTCACCAGATAGATCTTAAAAAGAAAAAGAAAGACATACAAAAGACAAATGAAAGTTGAAAAAAATCAAGTAAATTATCAGCTCTTCAGCTGAAATTATAACCTTACTCTGTATCATATCCTTTTCATCACAGAGCTAAGTTGTCTAATGTCACACCTTGTTTGTGTACACATGACTAGGTTTACCAGCTCCTTGATGAACTATGTAAAGTTCAGACCATGGAGTCAAGAACACAACTCTTCAATTGCCACACCCGACCTCTCCTCGTTGGCTTCACAGAAACATTTGGCATGTGGAACCTTCATTCAGTCGAAAGACAGATTTTTGACACACTAGTCCTTGAAGCAGGTACAGTAAGACAGTATGATAAGATAACTGCATATCTGTGAGATTTGTGTTATAAAGTAGTAATGTAGTGGCACTGTAAAGGTAATGTTTTAGTATAAAATTACAGTGTTATGCCAGTTTTAATGTCCAGGTGTAATGTCTTTGTATATAATTAGGGTGTAATGTTTGGAATATGGTGTCATTGTACAATGACGTTTATACAATATTGCTTGTAATATTGTAGTAGAAGGTGTATTATCATAGCTCATTATTTGAATGAAATTTGTCAGTATTAACATATAGAAACAAGCTGATATTCAAACTTGTATTTATGATAGCATTATGTTGGTGTCATGCTTTTGTTATAATCCCCTGATCAGCTTACTTACAGAACATGTGATTTATACATTCTTAGATTGCTCTTAGATAATCAACAGGCTTAGGTTCAGAATTGTCGGTCCAGTGACCAGGATCATGTTGATTTCAATTCAGGTTTAAGGTCTTTTAAACAGTCAGCATTACATGAAAACAGTGTCAATGTCTGTGATTGGTTATCACATGGTTCATTTATGTGGTTGTTACAGGGCCTGTCATTGGTGACCTTCTTGATGACATCATACCAGTTATGGTGGCTAATTTAAATCCTGAGAAAGACCCTGAAGTGAGATTGAAGTTTTTCTCACTGCTATCCAAGCTTGTAATGACTGCACCCACTACCATTGACTCACAGAATAAGTTTGGAGACTTTGCTGCTATTGTTGTGAAGGATATGATCATTCCCAACTGTGTTTGGAGTGCAGGACGGACAGCAGGTGCCATCAGGACCACAGCTGTCTCCTGTTTGTGGGCACTGCTACAGAGTGGTCTGCTTTCACAGGAAAAGGTAAGTTCAGGCAGCAGCATATCATCATACATTTTGTTCAATGTTTTATTGCATACAGGGAAACATTTGCCAAGGGTTTTCTTTCATCCAATGCTAAATTCATTCATAGATACATGAAAACATTTATCAAGCTTTAACATGAAACTTCAGGCAACCTTTTATTTTTATCAATATAGTTTATATATCAAGTGATTACTACTGACTTAATACATCTGGCCACTGTTACAGACTAATGTTAATATACATATCTTTGTACAGCTGGCCCCAGTTGTTGAGGACCTTCTTACCCAGATGATCACAGCAATGGATGACAGCAATAAGAGCACACGTCTCATTGCCTGTCGTGTGTTGACAAGAGTGTTTGAGCTCAGTGGGCCTTCCCTGGAACTTGATCGTCTCCACAACATATATCCAGAGTTACTAAAACGCCTTGATGATAGTGACGATGAGATTCGCATAACAGTCGCTAAGACATGGCTTGGATACCTTGGAAGCTTTGATGGACGCTATGATGCTGGTCTGTACAAGGCACACGTGGAAGCTATTTACAAAGGACTTCTTGTTCATTTAGATGACCCAGACGCCAGGATCCAGAAGGCTATACTAGGTAGGTAATGTATAGTGAAAAAGTCATCCTTAAATAGAATGTGATGTATAGATATCCTGAATGGAATATATAGTTGATGCACAAATTATGAGATTTACTGGCCATCTTATATTTTGAATGTGATTTACAGACTGTCTTATGTTACTATATCTGTATGTGTGCACATCATACATACATTGTGATCACATTGTCCACAACTAATTATATGGATTGAAAATTAAACGGAAAACTTGTGTAGTTATGACACAGAGGTATTAAAATTGATCAGTGGTATACGTGACATGTCAGGATCGGTACTGACAACACTTAAAATTTACTGGAGTGCAGTGTATATATTTTTTGTTTACAATATTATTGAAAAATGACAGTAAATCTTAACAGATTTTTGGCTTAATTAGGAAATATACTTAATTATACTCTTATATGCATTGAAAATAAGAAATCTCTATCCCACATTTATTTATAAGTCATTTCTAAATTTATATCAACCACAATAGAATCACACATCTGTGTGTGGTAGAACCACACAACATACACACAGATGCTTATTTTAGTCAGTTTTCCTATCGTTCACACAAATCGTGCACACATTGTACATCATGTAATGTTGTGTGGTCCCACAGCTGGTAAGGTACAGACCATCCGATGACTAACTTGATCTACAACCAATTCTAGGCAGGAATATTAAAACAAGCCTGATATGTATAAATCACCCAAGGTAGACAAGTGTATAAGACCATGCCAGATAAACTAATACAGACTGTGCTATACATGTACCTGATATACCGTTCATGACTCCATCCTATACATGTGTGATACACAGACCTGAGACCGTCCTAGGTAGACATTGATATACCGTCCATGACTCCATCCTATACATGTATGATATCCAGATGAAAGACCGTCCTAGGCAGACAGTGATATAACATCCAAGACTCCATCCCACGCATGTTATGTGTGATACACAGACCTGAGACCATCCTATTTTATGATGTAATAAGGTCTCCTTGAAGTAGATTTTCGACTATAAGCATTATTAGATTCATTTAGAACTGTGAAGCATTACTTTATGATAGTATCTTGATAAGGTTTTTGTTTTAATTTCAACTTTAACCTTGTGTAATTTTGGTGGGTTTTTTTATTACAGAGGTACTGTGTTCAGCTGCAAGCCTTATCCCAAACATGCTGATAGGAGCCATAGAGGACATTAAACACAAGCATCGTTCACAGCAATACTGTGAAGAACTATTGTCCTACACAAAGACTCTCATCTCATCCTAATCACACTGCCATGCATGTTTCATAATCATCACGTTCATTTAGATTGAAAATTATGGTTACAATACGAAATGTACTATTTATTTTGTAATAAATTTGTGGATAATTGGATTTGTTACTTTGTAAGTATGATGCTTCAAGTTTGGATGGAACACATATCAATAAGACTCATTATTTATCATCTGATAAAAGATTTAATTGTTTATTTCTTTTCATATCTATTAATCAAACAAATCAGAAATATTTCCTTTTAAGAATTCTTAAAAAAGTTTCATGAGAGACTTTGCATATACATTACACATGGTAATCAAGAGGCTTATCTGCCCTTATAACAATGTACATTCATATACGTCATAATTTTGTTGAACCGAAAACAAAGTTTTTCAGGGGCTGAACACATCTTAAAATTGTCCTGATGAAGCCTGGACCGGAGGCGAAACTAGTCGACAATAAAGTCTAACTACTCACTAACTGGTGACACTTGATATTTGTTGCGATCGACCCCTTAACGTTCTTATATGTATATATTCCGTTTAATTGCTCTGCATACACCTAGGTATCCGATTTCGAGTGAAGTACCACACTGTACAACACACCTACCTGGATATCGACGTTGGCTCTGTATACCCTGTTTAATGATATATATTTAGTACATTTGTAATATGTACATGTAATTTGACATATGCACTTAGGAACAATATCCATAAGGGTGTAGAGACAACACCGTGCTTCTCATGGTGGTGTGGGTTCTGTTATTCCTTGCTTGGATACCTTCCAGGTATGCACGGTGATTGAAAAGTAGAGGGAACTAAAAGGTTAAAATCAATCCTAACAAGCTCAGAATGATAAGATGATGAAGCCTACATGTTTCGGGTGAAACTGGTAGACATATAATACATTGCTCTTATCATCCTGAACTTGTTGCGATTTATTTTTATCTTTTACTTAGGAACAAGATCCATAAAATAAGGAACCCATCACAGCAAGTCCATGTTGGACTTATTGGACTGTATTGGTTCCATCAATTACAATGTCCAGGTCACAAGCAGACATTTTAGGACCCTGATGGGGAAATCAGAACATCATATAGTAAACTTGAAAGTTTGTCCATGGTTCTTATCCAAAACAATCAGGAATTCTTATTAACCAATGTAGTGTCCCTTTCCATCAACACACAACTGACAAAGCACTTGGTATTGTTCAGAGCCATCTATAGCAATCAGGTCAAGGCAAAAGAATACCAATCTCTTTGTCGGAGACATCAAGAATTTACTTGAATTTGTGCTTACAGCACTACATTTTTTCTTCTGAGATGGATCTCTTAGCAACAGTATGGCACAGCTGTGGGCAGACCATTGTCTCCGATTTTGGCCAACATGGAGCACATAGAGAAAGAAGACATTCACATCTCTTAATTAAACTGATCAGATATATTACATTCTAGTGGGCCACTGCAGAATGCAAGCCTAGTTTGTGGAAATGATATCGTGACTTATTTGAAGTAGTCAAGAAAGGGTCACAGAAGGAATTGTCTGAGCATATCAATACCACTGATACCAACAACACCATTCACCTGAAGAAATCGATGACACTAGAGTGCCATTTCCCGACACCTTTCTAGTAAAGAAAGATGATGGTACAGTGTGTACTATCAAAGCATAGGAGAAAGACAACACACATACCACTACCTCAACTTCCAATCACACCAACCATTAATATACCAAAAATGTGTACGACAAACTTTGCTAAACAGTCATGATCAGAGAACAAGACAAGAAGCAAGATCAAAGTCACATCCATAGCATCATAAAAACATGAATACCTTGTATACCTGATCGGGCAACCAAGAAGTTAACAAATTTGATGAAAGCAAAAAGACTGAGAGATGAAACACCAAGGAAAAGAACAAAATGAAAGACCAGGTAGTCGTCCCTTAATTACATTAAAGGCTTGTCAGAAACCATTCAGTGGAATTATAGTGGTCATATTATTTCAACAGCTATGAAACCTCTCGAAAATGTGAAAGTCCATCCTTAGAATAAAATACTCAAAGAGAATGCAAATGAAAAAATTCGGATATAAGAACTGCAATGCACCAGAGATTTGGTGTCTGGCATAATGAACAACAGAAAAATGCAGAATCCTAAGAAGGCAAAAGCGGGCGGAGGAGGGGTGCCCTTGTACTGTATGGATTATCTCACATTTTTAACATCTCTTGTGTACTTCTATTTTTTCATATTATGCTTACCATCTGATCACATGTGCCTGATGAAGGTGACCATGTTGTTATCAAAACTTCACATGATAAAATCTTCTACAGGTTACATGTTATAATAAAATCTATAATACAAATGTATGGTAGATAACTAGTGTAGACACAGAGATTCTATACCATATACTCTGTAGCTGGTAAACACTTGTCTTTATACTTTTTGGAGAGTGATGTGAAAGCTTGGATTTACAGAAAACAGAAAGCACTTACAGTATTGTAAGTTTTGTTTTATTTTGATAAGGAATGTAGAACATTTAGATTTCCACATCAAGATGAGACATATACAAATTTTATTTGGCTTTCATGCCTGTATATATAGTTATCTAAAACATGTAAATATTAGACAACATTCTACCCTTATTTACAATCATATACTTTAGAAAACATCTAAACAAAAAATGTGTGATATCAAATCAAAGTTAGATGACCACAAACCTCATTTTCATGGAGAGTTTGAAATATAGGACTCAGCTGGTTTTTATATAGATCTCTAAAAGTTGTCACTATCATATGACTTTCACTCAAACTTAGCAATAACTAATTCAGAAACACCAATTACAATTATTTTCTACTATGATTTGTCACTAAAAAGATACAGAAATATCACAGACAATTCTTGAGTCATTGTAAAAAAAAGCTAAAAGTTAATGTTTATGGTACAAAAAGTACATTCAACCAGGAATGTTCTCAATACAACAATAAAATTGAGATATAACAAGAAGTATACATCTTAGTATGTAAACGATTCATACATACATACCAGCAGGTCTGATATGTAGGTAATATAAGAAAACGGCCATTTAACTGTACTATATCTACCAACATGGAAATCAAATGTACACAGTATGCAGGTAAACAAGGGAACAAGCACTGGGTGTAGATATGAAAGTTGTCCACCTGTATATAATGCATGTAGTGTATTCCTATGCTGTTAATGTGTTCAAAACTATCTTAAAAGCATTCTTTATCTAAACATTGGAACTAAAATCAGAATTTCAGGTCATATAACAGGCCAGCATTTTCACTCGATGCTAGTACTTATGGTAGATTTACTCCAAAATAACTGAAGTTAAACATTTCTCAACCACACAGACGAAAATCTTGGGGCAAGACACAGTTTTACGGGTAAAGGGATTTAGATATTCTTTATATTTTTTTTCTATTTTTTTTTCACTACATTTCCATTTCTAAAATATCTTAATTAAATTTTGAAACAATATTAGTCCTGTAACAGCTTAATTACAAACGCATTTGGAACAATTTGTACTATATAATAAATAATATGTACATTGTATGACAATGAACATATACCAGTAGAAAATAGAGATCAAATCAGTTTGCTAAAGCAGGAAACATAACATCTCGCTCAATCTTGAGAAATAGCATATACATTGATTGTTTTTACTGTAATATTGCAGGTAAAAACCATATTCAACACCATACAATATCCTATCAAAATTTCTATTGTGTGCATATTCCCATTAGACAGCGTCTTGCCCCTGTGACAAAAACTGTCTTCGAAATTTATGTAATGAGATGTCTTACATACACATAATCCTTAATGATAGGTAAAATATCAACCTATATTATATCTACATGAATGTATAAATGATCCTAACAAGGTGTATGCCAATGTCTGATGCACCCAGCACAATTAGACAGACAAGTATACAATGGACAATTCTACTTCAGATTGCTTACTAAAACAAATCCTTATACCCTTTATAAACTTAACAACATAAGGAGAATTTTCCTGAATAATGATACAAAGCTGATGTCAGAATGTTAAAAAAGACAAATGTCTATATATATATAGAATACTGAAAATGAAATCATTTTGTTGGGAAATCCCTGCAATACTAGGAAACTGGGCATTTCAAGAGTTTAACATGGCCTTCTTTATAATGACTACTTACAACACCATACTGTACATTCTATAGCGCTAGGTTACAATTGGTCAATCTCCGCACCTTGTAGCAAGGATACATAGTTTTGTTGTCTGTTCTAAAAAGCTTGACTTTGCCAGTCTTAGTAAGAAGAAAGCATAATGACACTGTTATCCAGTTCCAAGAATCTTCAGTCTATTCCATCAAATTAAGCTCTCTATGCTGTACTATGTGGAATGATATCACAATCGATTCCTTGGACAAGTCATGTTATCTCATGTGAATATGTTATAATGACATCCCCATGTTCAAAAGTTTGATCATTGTAACCTCCAGAGAGAACATCGATTTTAATTAATTGGAGAATGAACAAAATGATGGGACGGAATCTTGATACATATGAACTTAAGATGCACGTCACAGTCATGGATTACCGGGTGGCCGTTTTAGGTTTTCCAACCACAAATGGTGTCACTGTGGCTGTAAAGAAAATGGTAATTGTTGTTTCATTTTTATAGGTTAGGGAAAAATCAACAAAGGTTTCAGTCAATAGAATATTTAATAATTATGATCAGCAATGGACCACAGCACATCTTTAATATTGGAATTAGATCAGATAACATTATGGTTCTTCAAATGTTCTATCAAAAACTATCTGAAAAAATGATTACTAGCTACCAA
Source organism: Ylistrum balloti (assembly GCF_031769215.1). Lineage (NCBI taxonomy): Eukaryota > Metazoa > Mollusca > Bivalvia > Pectinida > Pectinidae > Ylistrum > Ylistrum balloti. The sequence goes on along the minus strand of NW_026782173.1, from coordinate 2,679,715 downwards.
GATTGTACAACTACACTCATTTCTTAAAATAAAAGGAGAAGTAGATGTTTAACATAAATTGTAGAGTTAAATCAGTTGACTTGGTAATCTACAGATTATGATGCATTTCAGCAGTGGTCATTTTTCCTATATTTCTCAATGATAGGTCAAAGTCACATGCAAAAATTATGTAAATGTAAACTTATTTTAGATGATTACATTTTTCATAATGTCTACTTACGCTTACTATTGGCTGTCTTATCAGTCTGTGCTACTTTAGACTGGTAAAGTGCTCTGAAAGACATCAATGAATATTTCAATCAAAACAAGACAATAACAATTTACTTTTATTATCACAACTGTTTTCTTTTAATTGAAAATATTTTTTTCTTTATACAAAGCATATCCCATAAACAGATGATTTTGTACTGAACGATTGAAGCAGAGACCTTTGTTACTTGATTGCCAACCATAATGTGGAACATATTTAATGTCCAATCCATAAAATTGAAATTGTTGTTAACCTTTATTACCGTTATATGGACAATCTTATGTAGTTATAATGTAGTTACAATGTAGTTAAATAATAAAGAACAGAATGAATTAAATCATAAACTTAGTTAAGATAATTAACAGCTTTAATTGGTTTACTAACCTGTATTGCCTAGATTGTGCCAGGAAGCGTCGAGCCATTGCTATTTCTGCTCCTAGTCTGCGTAGATCATCGCCCTCAAACTCAGGCAGGTGGGGATACTTCAGAGTTAAAAAAACAATGGTTATTGTATATCATAGAAACCCAGTAATTTCCTGTAATATTTCACTGATACAACCATTAACAACAGACCTTATATTTCCACTTGTTACTGTATTGCATTTTAAAATTTAATACAGAATTTTAAAAAAAATTCACAAGATCAAACATTGCCTGTATTATACAAGATCGAATACAGTATGTGTCAAATTAACTATAGGATTAGACTTAGAACAAAGGGTGCCCAATAATGTTAGTAATATGTAAGACCAAAAATTAATTAATTTCCTTTCAATTATAGAAATATGCTACTAAAAATAATATACTAACATTTAATTTTGTAACACTATTTGATTCATAGAGTATCTAGCTTTACAATTTTATGTGAATGTGATCTTACCTCTGTGTCAGTGAAGCCTTCTGTCAAGAGTTTGTGAGCAAACAGCTGTGCATCAAAGTCGCTCTGAATCTTATGGAATCGACCACCTGTCTCCTTGCTCAACATTCGTAGGAAATTATTGGCCGTGCTACAAAAAAAAATTAGGTAACCAATACTGGAGGCAAAATCGCAACTCTAGCCAAAATAGCAGTTTAAGGAACTAGTTTACTTGTCTAAGTAGGTGAGAGAGTTAACATGGCTTAATTAACTGTTTTAATAAGGAGGTTACCAGTCTTTGCAAGTAAGAGAGTTAACATAGTTTCGTTGTTTTGAAAAGGAGTTTACCTGTCTGAGCAGGTGAGAGAGTTAACCTGGCTTATCAGTTGAAGGAGTTTACCTGTCTGAGCAGGTGAGAGAGTTAACCTGGCTTATCAGTTGAAGAAGTTTACCTGTCTGAGCAGGTGAGAGAGTTAACCTCGCTTATCAATTGAAGGAATTTACCTGTCTGCACAGTTGAAAGAGATGGTGTTGATTTGTACATTCCTGTTAATGTTCATCTCTCCCACTTCTCGCAACACAAGCGTGGTACTAGAGTCAGGTTTACCATCCGTCAACATATAAATGGCTTCAATCTCAGGGTCCTGGAAAGCTAGCTGTGAGTGACATACAAATGTATTTTTGTTTTTAAGCCACAGATATCATAAAAGTTTCCAAGTCAAATTATATAGATAACACAATTTATTGTCTCAAGGAAAAATCAGAAGATCTCTATGTTAGTTGGAACATATTTACTGTCAGTGTTTATATATTATAAGGCAATTAAAGTAGGAGAATAACTTTTAAAGTTTGCTTTTTATTGTATTAAAAATGTAATTTTACTTGTTACAACAGATTGGAATTGTTAAATGCAGATAGATGTATTCAAATAGAGTATTTATTAATACTAAAACAATCAGAGGACATTGAAATTTACCCTAAGAGCCTCTAATGTACAGGTGTTACCACCAGCAGTCAGTCTGGATGTCCAGTTTACAGCACTGTGACAGTGTTCCTGTGTTGCATGCTGTATACTCCTACTCCAGACCTCACAGTCGCCAGAAAACCTCATAAGATTGAACCTGTAAAAGAGAAAATCAGACCACACAACATTTAATAAAGACCTGCAGTAGAGAGTGAAAACTGCTAGTTTGTGACTACAAAAGGTACTTATTACAATGAAATTGGGCAATACTAGACCAGGAGCTTGCACCTGAACTGTTAATCAGACATGAACAGAATGCATGTTATCAACAAACATCTATAAAACTTCTATAATCAGGACTTTTGAGCCTACGATTACTTTCTGAGTTTGGTTCGAAATCAAAATACAAGTCTTGATAGATATGTATACATAATGTAACGATTAGCCATGTATATGAAAATGAATCAGCATAGTGTTGCATACAGGGCAATTTCTTTGATTAAGGAACTCATACTGAGAATAACTCAAAGCAATCGTTCAAAGAATTTTTATTTTTCTTATGGATTCTCTGTTTGGTGTCTACATTATATAATGTACATGGACCATCTATGCTGTATGTTCTGCAGAAGACAAAAGTGAATTTTGACAAGAGACCTTTCTCAATATTGTGGTAAAACACAGAGAAGTGTCAATATCTACAATTGACATTATTTTCTGCAAGATGTTGAAAGCATGTAAGCAACATGTTTGGCATTATGATCAGAGACTGTTTTATACACACAGCTAATCACAGAATAGACCAGTTTCTGACTACATATAACAAAAATAAACCATACTCAGATCTAGAAATGACTTTGTAAAACATACCTTGCCCCCAGTCTGTACAACTGATCCCAGATCAGAGCAGCTACTTCCTTCTTCAGCTCATTCATGTAGGGGTCCATTGATCCAGAGGTGTCAATTAGAATCACACACTTTTTGTGGATCAACGTCCCAAACACCCGACGACTTCCTGTAAGGTAGGAAAATATAATGGTACCCATCTCTTTACACATAATAATGACTGAAGGAACATTGCATATCTTTAATACATTATTACAATAACAAGATAATAATCACTTGTCACAAATTCAACCTCAAAACTGATTCAATGAGAACAAAATATGAGGCAAGAGTACGAGATTTAAGGACAAGACCATGCAGGCATATTGGAGAGGAAGACCCGACATCTTTTGCTCCATCAATGACATTTATCGTGTAAATCTACACCAATCCAAACACATATGTAATGTCATGTTCTCAAAATGGCAACAAAGCTAAAGCACAAAATACATCTTACTTATTGGGACAAAGTTAAACTTGGAGAGGTTATTGAGATAACACTTTGCTAGACTCACCACTTAGGAGCCATTGTAGACGTTTTAGATAACGGCGCAAAACTTTCTCAGTCTGTGCTTCATAGTCCTTTAACTCATGTGGAAGCAGCTGAAGATGTTTTATTGTGCCTTTAACATTCACTGTAGGGAAAATGTCACAATACCTAGGAAAAATAAAGTAAAACATTACCGAACACACTGGAATTAGTACCGACTTCTGGAGAAAGTCCTGATTAAATAGAAACCATTGCATAGCTTAACCATTCCACATCAATATTTCATGTCAGCCTTTAGGAAGGAGTCACTGATCATGAATTAAAATCTAATATACTATTGTGGGAGGATGATAAATCCTTGTCTAGACATGTAAATTCATGCAAAACTTCAAACTACATGTACAGACCGTGAGTGTTACACAAACTTCACCCCAGAACACCAGCACAAACTTGTGTGATCAACAGAGCTATGAATACTTACTTTGCAGAGACGTTTTTGTGGAGACTTTTCACACTGTTCTCCTTGTGTTTACAGTCAGGTCCAGACACCAGTCGGTTGAGGTCAAGTTTGAGCTTTGACAAGCTGTACAGTCTCAACCACTAAAGATAAAGATTTTGTATAATTAGAAATATATTTATGAAATAGAATTGTTAAATACTGATACAGAACAAGGGCACATATTTCACTTTATTGTTGCTACCACAGAATATCCCATATTGTGCTTTGAACTTGTTATACCTCCTTGGATGTTTGGACATCCTCATGGTCTGGGATGTTAACATCTACCACACCTCTCCTTACAGATTTCATGGCTGGGTATTTCCTGAACACAGTGCCTGTAACACGAAACAATAACAAAAGCTTAAAGAATGTAGAACAATCTTATACATCATGGTTAATTCATTCTTAGAAGTTTACTGTTGCTTTACATACAGAATATCATGATTAAAATATCCCTGAATAGGATTTCACTTTCAGTGTGACCTGCCATTAATGCATATCCTAGGTGTGACTTACATCTTTCGTTATCTACAAGACAGTGTAACTTACGACCCTAATGTGACATCAATATCACCGAGATCTGCATCAATAATGCAAACTAAAAAAAAATCTTCTCTCCTATGTGACTCACATTTATAGTAAGACCTTCATCTTCAGTAGGAACTATATCTCTCCTCCTACACACTAAATGTCGTCTACACAAAGTGTGACCTACATCTTCCATTACACTAAATGTGCCCTACACAAAATGTGACCTACATAATACATCTACATGTCTATGCCAGTCATACCTGTTCCATCCCCAGTTTGGCCTTTATTGTTGTCCAAGAAAAAGCTTGAAGTTGCTACTTTCTTAGTTTTGACTCGTGCCATGGGATCCTTGGCTGAGATAGGTCGTTCTTTGGTTGATGTTCGAACTGATGCCTCCCGGGCTGTTGTAGCACTTGTTGGTCGCTGTAGGCGTAATGATGTCATGGTCTCCTTCTCATAGTCGGTACGTGAACTCCTCTACACAAACAAAAAAAAAACAAACAAACAAATAAAAAAACAAGGAAATATAATGAACATCCATTATTCACATATATATAATTTTATTATTGTAACTTTAATTGGCTTCAATTGACAAATGCATTCTTTATAAAATCATTTTATATATATAATAGTAATATTTGCAATGAATTTTTCATATGAAATTTACATCTGAATTACAACAAATATTCAGAGAATAATTACATAAATTATTATTTATCTGTTAAAATTACTTTTAGTAGTGTTTCATTAAGCACTGTTACAATTATCACTGTGTATAAAAGACCTTTTATCGCCAGAAGAGTAGTTATGATTATTGTTTACCGATTTAGTCGGCTCACTGGGAAGCCTTGGTGCTGGTAAGGCACGATTTTTTAGATGTGAAAACTCAGGAGCTGGTAGTGCCTTTATCTGGTCTAGGTATTGGTGGTGCTGAAACAGGGACAAATTTCATAACCACGTACATGTAAATTAGACAATGGTTAATATTTCAGGTCTAAGTCAAGGACAATGTACTGAATACTTTGTTTATCTATATACTAATACTGATAACATTCCTAAATATCTGCTCCTACATCTTAAGTAACTATAAAGAACACCATGAAAAAGATATATCTTGTCCCTAAACGAAAATACCTTGTACATTTATATACAAATCTGAGTGCTTCCTCAAAACACTATATGTTACATTCATATATACAAATCCTTACTACTATAAATACTTATCAGTAGATACATACATATCTGTCCCTGTACTTCTTTTTGACAGACTCCACTAACATCTGGACCTTTCTGGAGAAGTTGAGTGCCTTGTCTATCTCAGCTGTAATGTGTTGGATGTCATCGTTCTCAATGATACCTAAAATGTAACACACCTTACCTCATCAACTGAACTTTGTAAACTATCCTGAGTAAAGGTCAAATGTCTTGAATTGGTTACTTTGTGAATATTAAATAATTCAAACATGAACTTTTCTATATTTAATCCACTGTTGACAAATGTTTACAAGTATGATGATTGTGTCTGAAAACAAAATACTTACATGTATAATGATAATTTTTTACATAGTATGTGGCAATCAAAATAATTTAATATCTATAAGCTAAGCCAAATTTTAAAAAATGTAGTTGGTTTGGTGAAACCTGCCCGAACCAGAAAAATAAAAATTTGTATTGCAATAGGAAAATGAAAAGCATCTTTCAAATGCTTGAAAGAGATTACAAGAAGGAATGATTCATGCTACTTTGTGAGTTACGATATTTTAGCAGCAAATTTGTTTTGGCCTATTAAGCATTCAACATGATGTATTATGATTGAACTGATAAACCTGTAGCGGTGTCCAAAGAAGACAACACTAAGATATAATAGATAAAAATTTGTCAGGGTAATTCCACAGGAATATTCCATTTTTTCATTTCAAATAAAGAGCATGCCATGCTTATGAATGTACACTAGGAACTGTGAAAAATACACAGTAATTGTTCAGAGGATGAAATTTTTCATCCATACTTTAGCATTGAAAGTGAATTGGATAATTTGAAACATGGTCAATTGATGGAAGCGAGCATAAACCAGTGCTAAAACATGGAGGAATATTTCTAAATTCATATGTCAAAGATGTCTGTGGATCAGAACTCACAGATATGAAAATGATCTAAGATATTTCAATATTTTTCTCAAGTACATGGATGTATTAAACATTACAGAAATAAACTCAGAATTCAATTTGAAGTCAATGGATATTAAGAATTAATATTGGTTCAAATAAAAATAATAAATTGATTTTTTGTAAGGAAGACTGTCACAATTTCACTGTTGGTAAATTTGTGGCAGTGATCAGTTATGTAGAAATACTGATAACCAATCTTTGACATGTTGGTAAATAATTCCATAATAAACAGTTGGATTGGAACTCCACAAAGATAATACAATCTGAGGGAAAAAGGTTCACTATTAAATTGAATTTTGCCAATTCCATGCTTATGTTAATTTGATAGCCAATGGGATGTCTTCCTCCAGATTTCAGAGATAATTCTACCGAGTGTTTTAGACTCATTGCAATAACAACACCATAAGCATTTAATTCTATACATTCATTGTAATATGGAAAACAATCTGGACCTGTCCAACCAATCAACTCTAATGACCACCTGGTTAGATGATGACAAACCAAGACAATTTTAATGATGACCCTTTAAACCACCATATATATCAATGTACCTGTTTCTCTGAACCAATGGAATCTTCCATTACTGCAGTGTGCCATGTTCCTCAGAACCTCCGACGTACGTGTGATATTAGCATAGCGACCAGGAATGGCTCCATTGGAGTTATAGTCATCCACGTTAAAGAGGACCACATGCAATTTGACATTCTTGCCTGATGTGGATTGTTCAATGAATGATGAAGCCACATCAAGGGTTTGATCAGGCACTCCACTGGTAAACAGATATATACCCTCCGGCTCTGTAATATACCAAATACTCAACATGTGTATATGTTTTAAGTGTTTGATAACAATCTTTTCTGTTACTTCAACAAATATTCTGAAAACACATTCAACAAACAGTTTTCTTGTTGGCTTCATAACATTGGGTTGATAGCCCTTCTGCAAAATCATAAACCTAATGTTATTTTTTTTAAATTACAAGAGAAGATATATAGCCGATCATGCTGATTTCTTTTTAACATTTAAAGAGGATAATCACAAAACAGTGTAAATATCACTGATACAGAAAAAAAGACAAAAAATCAGATCTACAGATTTGCATTTTAAAATTTGTTTCCAACAGGTATAATCAGGTAACTGCAAGTGAACTTGGATACATAAATATAACAAAACATTTCCTATTTAATCTAAAACTAAAAATCACCATAATGATCTATACTTAAAAGTGCCTGTCTAGTTATTTACCAATGTGGTGACTGGCTTCCTGCTCATTCTCCATGGCCAGTTTAAATGCTGACAAGAAGTTCCTACTGCCTCCACACTGTAGGTCCAGTACCCACCTTTATAGAAAACATACACAGTTAAACATTGGGTTCAAAGTGATAAACAGTAATGGTGTCAATATTATTCTTAGCATGCTTCTGCATCTCTGATATCGAACAATAGACACACAAATGAATAGCATCTTTTAATACAAAATTAGAGCGAGATAAGTAGAGCAAAACTACAAATTAAACTGCATCATACATGCAGCTGTACGGTCCTTCCATTGACTCGTCTGTGATGCTAAGAACCTAAAGTCTCAGAGTTGAATGAAGAAATGACAAAGTGATTGAAAGAAAAGTAAAAATCTAGAGGGGGAGGTGCATGAGCCTCATAATTCAATGAATTTTGTTATTTTCATACATTTGTTAATTTTGGAACAATAAAAATTGAGACCACTCATTTATCTTTCGCTTGAGAAAGTTAGCACAATTTGTCCTTACTTACTGGTAAAATCAACAAGGAGATGTAACAAAATTATACCATACCTCCAAGCGTCCTGAAGATTCTCAGCTGTTGGTTTCATCATGATAGGACGCCAACCCACTGCTTTACTTCCAAATCTAGAGAACGCATTGATAAAACAAAGAGATATATAAATAATCTTGAACAAAAAGGGGAAACACTTTCAAGACACAGATTTCTAGTACTTTTGAGGGCTCAACATTTTTTATGTAAAAGCATAGTCTAACAATATTAAAAGTTGTTGGTGAAATACCTTATTAACATGGCTCAATTACAAAATGACAAAATGGCAAAATGGCACATAAATTGACATGTGGCCCAGTGCGCAGTGACTGAAATGGCCTAGAAGAACATAATGTTTAAGAGGCCTAGTGACTCATCATGACAAAATGGTCCAATATCAGCAATAAAACATGATGATAAAATGGCCCAGGGATACATAGTAAGAAAGTGGACCGTTGACGTATGATCACGATGACAAACCGCCCAATAACACATCATGATAAGGCAGCCTAATGGCAATGATAAATCGGCCGAATTCAGCAGCTCAATGACACTTACGCTATAATGTTGAAGAAGTTTTTGTTGGCGAGTTGCTGCTCCAGCAGTAGCCTAAGTGAGTGTTGGATATGTACCAGGTAGTTAACATTAGACACGGACAGGTCCACCAGGATCACTACACTGTAAATACACATCACCTTAATTTTTAGAGTCCATGACTGAATTAAACAGTTTACTGTAATACAACAGATACAATATATGTATCAATATGAGAATACTAATGTTCTGTAATTATCAAATCAGAAATAAAATTATATTCGGTGATGTAAATCACTTATATTTCGTGTGGGATATATTTTCGTGTTAATATTCAAGAAGAGTTGAGCGCAACTTCAAAGTTCTCGCGATTATTAGTACAGAAATAATTCTTGATGGCACCGATGCTGATTTGGTTACAGATATCAGAATTCATATGTCTAACAGCCCATCATTTGCTATTTAAAGTCATTTTTTGATCATCGTTCACAAAATCATGTTTTCCTGAACACAAAATGTATGTACATAATTCTTGATGGCACCCATGCTGATTTGGTTACAGATATCAGAATTCATATGTCTAACAGCCCATCATTTGCTATTTAAAGTCATTTTTTGATCATCGTTCACAAAATCATGTTTTCCTGAACACAAAATGTATGTCTGAAGAGGTAAGTTCACAAAATAAAGTATTCATGAAATCTAAGTGATTTACAGTATCCAAATATTACAAAATCTCAATGATTGCATCCCTGCTAATATCAGTATGACTCACTTTTTCTCAGTAACTGTCCCAAAAATCCTTCTGCTGCCACAGGCTAGCCAGTTGATTCGGCGCTCGTACAGACCAACTACTTCATGGAGTTGTTTCTGGTATTCAAAAAGGTGAGTCATATCGACATGGATGTTCTTCATGGACCCATCATGCCACTGGAACTGTACCATGGCTTTCTGCAACACATACATCACCAGCTGTTGTGTATTAAAGCTTTAACTTTGTAAACACTCTAATTTGGTTTATTGTCTTTATAATTTTGAAGATTCTTCAGACAATATGTTTGTTATCACACATGCAGACAATAAACCCTCGGTAGACTTACCTCATGGACTTGGGACTGAACAGCCTTTTTGATGACAGGGATGAATTCCTCCTTGTACGAGTAGGCATTAGGAGCCAGGACTTGGTACAGGTCTAAACGCTTGGCTGTAATAGAACAGTTAATACCGCTTTATGCTCAGTTTTCATTAAAAGATTTTAAATAATATTTTCACACATTCAAGCAGCTCTTAATGAGAACTGTGCTGTACAACTATAATTATGATCTAGGAATACTGATGTTACCTTTAAGTCCATGTTGCAGGATCCAGTTGATAGAAGTTCTGGGCTGGAATTTTGGCATTTCTATACGTAATGGCAGATCATGACCTGGAGGACGGGGCAGGAACCGAGACTGGGGCAGTTTGGCAACTTCTGTGGTGATCTATTCACAGAAAAAGAAAAACATAACAGTTGACTTACTCACCCAAGAGGACAATCAAGGTCTTGTATGTGTAATTGTTCACACATAATATACATTATATCAGAAAATAATCATACTGCAATGAGCTATCCCCATATGTAGTATAAATTTAGAAATTTGAATTCTTATTATAACACTACTAAAATGTCACCATTCTCTTATCTTAAAACATTTCATGGGAAAATTTCACTACAAATATTGCTTATGCGTAATTACTTATAACTGAGCAACTCATGATATTGTACCTGGTGTGTATTGGTGTGGCAAACAATGAGAGAAATGTGAGTGACATCTTGTGATTTACCTCATTCATGATGCTGATGAGTGCACTACCCATCATACCATTGCGCATCTCTTTGATCTTGTTGATAACATCCTGACATTTCTGTATCTCCTTCAGAATCACACTGATTTCTGTACCGGTGTAGATTTGCTCCTGTTGTAATACAGTGAAAACATACAGAAACGTGTATGTTTGAAACGACAGTTGACCAAGTTCTTAACAAGTGATTAATGGTAGAGATGATCATAATAGCGACTTTTTGTAAAAAAGAAAATATTTGCACAGTCTTTACATTTTATGGCCTCTCACATAGCACCAAAATTTGGAATCCCACAGACTGTTTCCTGGGTCTGCTACTGTATTGCATGTATCATCAAACTGTGACATTTTGTACACTGTGACTTCAACGACAGACAGTTAAATTGGCTAATGTTGTGATAATGTATATATATGTACACCTACCTCACAGCTTGCAGTATAGCAATGGTAACTTCCTCCAGATGCATCTGATAGGTGCCTCAGAGTAATCTGTCACACAGAAAATTTAGTACAATGTAAATAATAACCTTTGTATTTAGTATACTGGCTAATAAAAATATCTGCTTTCTAACCATTATCAACAAATCGTCTAATTCCGGTCTCTTATTCATGACAGTTATACAATATAATTCTGTGCTTATCTTAAACATTTTAAGACAATTTTCAAAGAAGCACTGTAAACAGTTTAAGACAAGATATCTCTCCTATATAAACCCTTTAAAAGTATTTGCTGAAATAATTTTTTTGCCTACATACATGTACCTACCCCAAAATATTTGTATTTTATTTTTTTGTCTGGACTAACTAAAGTATTAAACTCCTTATCTTGCCAATACTATCTACAGATTTATCAATTTCTTTTATATGTAAATTAGCAAGTTTGTAATTCCATGTAAGACAAGGGATATTTCATTCCTTCAGCTGAAGAGTATACATCTTGGTAATAATACCAAAATTTAAAGAAAGAGATATTTTAAATACAATAATTTCCATGTCCATATATGGCTATGTAGTACTTACATTAGTAAGATGGTTACTGCAGTCATAGGCCACTGTCTGGAGAGGTCTCTCCTCACCAACGCCCATCTGATGGATATAGTCACACAATATCTCCGAACTTTGGTCTGGTCTGAAGGAAAAACACCATGTACATTGCTTAGACTGTAGTAGTATCAATATTCCTACACTTTTACCTGATTTACAGATAGAATGACATGGTGATGTGTCATTATGTATATAACAGTGTTGGACAAGAATTAAATTTACTTCAAGTTGTGGTCGGCTATGTATTTTATTTGTCTATTACTGTATGACATCTTTCAGACTTCAACAAAGTTTGCTATGTAAGGTACACATAGATATTACATAGATGTATATACCATTGCTGAAGTGTTGTATATACTGACTTTTTATCAGACTGGAAGAAGATTACACAACAACTATACAGATGTACAGATGGTACAGTCAGCTATATTCCCTCGCCTTTTAATCATCTCCACTTATTTTGCCAATATTAAACCTGCAACATTATAGCTAACAGTAACTCCCTGGATTTTTTTTTAAAACTGAAGATAAACTTAATAAAATCTTTACTCATCTGAATCTTCCAACAATATAAATTAATTTTTAACTTCTCAACAGTCTCATTCTCTCTATTGTTAACATAAAATTGATTCAAACTTACACACTGCCGAGAATGATAACAACAGAGTCAATATCCTGGATATTCATCACATGTTTCATGGCCTTCAGTAGATTACAGCCACCTGATGCCTTCATTCTCATCACCCATTCCTTGGCCTCCTCAATACTGTCAGTAACAAAGACAACACATATCAGGTCTGCTGAAAGTTGTTGTTTTACCTCATGTCTTATTATAAACTTCAAATTCTACGAAACATCAGGTCTTGTATTTATGACATCATGGGTCTGTCAGACCTTCTACATTGTAGACTTTTTTTATATGATTAATTTAAGTCAAACATACTATTAGAGGTATAATATGACCTCTGGATCAGGGTTGTTACACTAATGTTACATGCGTTTAGCATCTTGGGATACTTACATCCTACAATTGACATCACGTGAGACTGGCCAAAGAGGATCAATATCAGTACCAAATGACATCAGGTAAATCGCTGTCCTTGTGGAAAGCTGCTCATCCAACATGTGCTGAGAAAGAACCAAACATCAGGTAATATCAGTATAAGATAGGTAAGAAATTTAGAAAATAACAATACATAACAGGAGTAACAAATCACATAGTTACAAGAAAGTAATAAAATAACAAGGATGAGTAGAACAAGTAACAAAGAACAGGTAAGAAGATAAAAAGTAACAATTCTGAAAGTAATATTTAAGAAAGTGACAGATGATTTTGGAGACATATATAACAACTAACATTTCTGAAGGTATAATAGTATATATCAAATAAATACTTTAAAGTGATCAATAACATCACAACAATTGTTACTGTCACAAATAATATCCACCCTGCAGTAAATCACTCGTCAGTATTCAAGTGACTTTCCTCTTACTTAGTCACTTACAATCATAGATTCCTGGAAAGTTGTCAATCTTCCGAATCCAGCATTGGCATCTGAGTTGTCCACCAAGACTGCAACACGCTTTCCTCTAATGTTACCAAACACCTACAAATTAAGAGCAGGCGATTGTCAATTTAATGAAAAGATTACCACATCAGCAGAAATTTCTTTTCATAAATCATCTTGATATTTAAAGCTTTTTCAGTATACATGAAATAAAATTAATGGTCACTTCCAGATTTAAAGCTAGTAAGATGGTTAAATTTTAGTTCTAAGCAATTCCAATAGCTGTTCAGATTAATTTTTAAGTCTTTTATGGTTGTTACTTGTACATCCAAACCTGGCAGGCTGTTCCACACATCAACAATTCTGGGTCCAAAAGAGTATTTGCTGATATCCAGTACATGTGAAGTCTCAAAGTGATTAGGCCATCAAAACATAACCTAGTGAAAATTTGTCAATGGCCATATCTGCTACATAATGTTCCTACATGTAGTCCTACATTGCTTACCCTTTTACTTCCTTGTAGGAGCCACTTTATTCGTTTTGTGTACATCTCTATGGACCTGAAAAAGAAAAAAAAGAAAAAGAAAAGTAATATATTCTTCTAATTATCAGATTATCTCTATAAAACATATCATACAGAATAGTATTGACAGAAATCAATCATAAGAAGTCAAATTTGTGTGGAAAACATGTAATTTGGTAATATAATTTTTTTGCCTTGACAATAAAGCAAAAGACCAAATTGTAAGGTATACTCACGTGTTAAGACGATACTCAAATTCATTGACATCATAGGCCTCAAACTGTATATGTTGTGATGGCTTCCCAGTCCTGTGGTCTGGCTGTAAACTGCAGAATATATATTTCCATTAAAACACTGTCCATTTAAAACAAGAAAAAGTGAAGTTAAAGTTTTCTGTTTTCGTTTTTTTTATTTGTTTGTTTGTTTGATTTTTGTTTTGTTTTATTTTTAAGATACCAAATTATATTGATTTGAATTGGAAGATTTCACAAAAATAACGCAACAGATTGGGAGCCACCAGAGATACCAGACGACATACTAAACAGCATGCTCATCATCACATGTGAAAGTATATAGATCTACCTTTATTTAACTAGACAGGAAAAAAGGTATTGTTGTGTAACATATACCATAATTTATCATCAATTTTATTACACACTTTCTTTAGTGATGATAGTAGCACAATGTATTGAGTTTATATTATGATTTGCAGTTTTTGATAAGAGGGAAGAAATAGTGACAAACAATCAATCTCCTCTGTGTGGTGTGGTAGACTGAGAAATATCAGAATTTATCATAAGATTTTATGTTATGTTGAATGCTTGGACCCTTTAAAATATATTTGTTAGTTGAGATCATTCAAGCTGAAAATTCTTAAGAATCCTCAATGGCATGGTGTAAGAGAATATACTGTGTGTTGTCCACAATGCTGTGTTATGTGCAATTCATCTCGATTGTAAACATATTGAGTTGGGAGAGTGTTTTTAATTCTCCTCAGAATTATTGGTCTAATTAAGAGGATTAACTGCAATGTGTTAGGTACTACATAACATTATCATGAATGTTGAGACAAGAATTCCTTACTTCCCAACTTTTCCTTTGTCCACCAGGTCCTTGAGTGTGAGTTGTAGATATTCAAGGCTGTGAAACTTCAGCCATTCCTCTGATGTCTGAAGCTCAGAGGCAGTAACTGACTCAGCATTTTTGAGGCCCTATAAAACAAACAGAATTCAGTGGAAACTATATGATAATTAGCAACAATATGTACAATAACTTAATACTTGACCCCACCCACCCATTTTTTTAGCTGACTTTAATTTTTTAGCAGTTTGGTAAGAGCTTGTCTCATTTAAACTCAGACCTGTAAGTATATGTGACTCTCCATTGTAAACAATATATAGTGAACATCTATTTCTGTCGAAGATCTTTCTTTGAAAAAAATGTTTTAGTAAAGAGTGTAAAACAGCTCACCATCAAGTCAATTGTTTGATTAACATGAGTGACAGTCAAGGGATGTGGAGGTCTGGCATTCTTCACCACAACAGGCTGCCATGGAATCAAACCACTGGAACTAACAGATTGGTTGACAACTCAATAAGTTTGTATTCTAACTAATCACACTTCAAAACCTGTATTTATATGTGTTTAAGCATTACCCATCTTTCATTGTGAATTTCTTTGTCAAATAATATGAAGTGAGAGATTGACTGCAAAGAGATAAACTATATATAGAAGGAAGCTAGATCCCATACACGAGGTAATGGCAAGAAAGAAATGCTATGTACTGCCAACTAAGACTGAAAGAGTCAGGTATCTGATTATCCTATAATTATAATATGTATTCAAAATAAAGGGTTAAATATGTGATAAAATGATAAAACCTACCGTGAATCTTCACCAAGAAGTTCATCAATATCCTCATCATCGTCATCCAAATCCCCTTCATCATCATCATCATCATCATCATCATCATCATCATTAATAATTCCAAGCTCCTGATCAACATCAGATATCACCTCTTTCTCATCTTTTTCTTTGAAATTTTCCTCCCTAAAATATGATGAAAGATTACTAATATATTTACACAGCGTATGAAGTACGCATACAAGTATACATATGCGAGCAATCAAGTATATCATTTGTAACGATCCCTGTTATATACAACTGAACATCTGATATAGTGCTGTACGTAAGGTACATATTAATTAAGTTGTCACTGTGGTAGGTGTGGTGCGGACGTTGATCATTGTTTTGTGCACGATGGGCGTATATTGTGTGATATCATGTTGTGTGTATCATGATATCATGTTGTGTATATCAAAGACAAATGCCCTAAGTTGAGTCTTGCTAGAAACACGGACTTAAATATACAGTCAAGCAAACGATAAACTGATCAATCGGTGACTAGGATGGAAAAACCGACACAATAGTAAATATGACAACGATATGAATATATTCTGTTTAGTCACTCTTAGTATGAAAATGGCTTACTCCGATTCCTCAATAACAGGATCGATGTAAGGTTGTCTTCTTCCAAATATGCTTTCCATTTTTGTGGTTTTCAGAGGCTATCAAGAACTACGGCCATTGTTGTTTTCGTGTTGCCAATACTGCGGTAGCGCCGCACTGACAAAATTTGGCCACGGTGATTGGTTGAAATTGGGAGCACTTGTTTTATTGGCGCTCATTTCAAATGTCTGTATTAAAGTTAGGTATACCAGAACAAAATATTGAATTAATAACTTTTAGATCTAATCGGAAATGTATTCATACACAATTCCATTCGTAACAATATATACTTAAGTCATATATTATGAATGCATCAATCAGACCTCGGACTTCAATAATTAAACACCCGATACTATTTTAAAATTTGTTTAATATGAATTATTTTCATTTATAATTACATAGATATACATATAACATAGTTGTAAAAATCACATTTGAATTGGATTCAGAAATAAATTTTGAAACTTCTATAAATTTGTCTCCGTTAGTGATATATACATTAATTTGTAGGACGTCATGAAACGGAAAAAAATGCATGAATAGAATACTTTTTGTTTTTGTGAAAAATAGCTTAGAAAGATAGGAAAGAAAAGAAGTGAAGATACCGTGTCCAATCACCGCATCGCGGTGACCAAAATGTATACATAGACGTGTACAAATCGAAGCGTGAACACGGACTTAATATCGTTCCAAATATGATCATCCAGCATTAAGCAGGGACAAGGGGAGTCACAGACTCTCGCACATCTACACTGTATGACCAACTGTTAAACAGGTCTATAATCTGCATACCGTCTCGTGTTACTATTTTCGACCTGAGTGTAGTACATAGGTTTGTAGTACAACCGAAAAAGTAGGTCGATTCCTTACCATCTCGTGCAATACCTACGCCAATGTTGGTGTGAAGGTGACCGTGCAGTCATCGAAACGTCTCACGTCTACGTCTATAAAAAAAATTCTGTTCTACACTCTGATGAGCATCAGTAGATGTAAGTGTACGTTTGGTTATTTTTGTTTCATGTATGACAGACAGACAGAAAGACGTGCCTTTTAATACATCAAATGTACATGTGTGTGTGCGCGTGTGTTAGAGTACTATAGAAGAGAGTTAATTTTTCTGATCAGCGCTGGTACAGGTCAGCAATATCAACCATAAGCCCATAATTCGGATCCATACAAAATACGTGATTACACTATATTTTTTTTATCAGTTTACAGCTTGCAGCGGATTCCAACCTCCAGTATGAATACCAACACTCATCGGTACATTCAGTGAGTGTCTTCTGTTTGCGCATGCCGTTTTTATGTTAGTGTAATTCCTGCATCATGTTGTGTGGTGTTTCGAATAACCGTTATGGAACTCCGTCAATTCACTTTTTGCCGCGTTCTAATTCAAGTGCCATTTTAGTGAAAAATCATGAACCATATTAAGAAGATACCGTAGGCTCCCAATAGAACAGTTCATAAGCAAGTTATCATCCGCTAAAAGTATAGCCGGTAGGTGCAGATTGTGGACAACACTATAGGAGTCAAGTTCATTAATCTTTACCAAAAATAGCCATACAAACAAAGTTTGATCTGGGCCTGTTCTACTGGGTAGGGAGTTCCTCTTTTCACTACGTATAACACTAATGACGTCATGTCATTATATTCGCTAAAATATGCCAGATTTTACCGTTAGAGCCAAAGTTTTATAGCTTAAAAGAGGAAGCCATTAAACTAGATGCTGTTAAAGACTTTGCGACCGAAGTGGGTCAGTGTGTTCAATAAAAGAAAAGGATATCATATAATGTCGTTATCTAGTTTTCAGGATGCTAGAATATTTCATTTACTTATTTAGTTATAGTTAATCTGTTTACTGATTTAGTGATAATCCAAACAAGCGAAAACAATTAATTTGATTTGTCATGATTTCTTAGGAAGGACTCTGTAGGAAAGATGACACGAAATATGATATTTGTAAACCTGTCTTTTAAAAGCGATAAGAGATACTGAGGACTAAGATACTTTTGTTATAATTTTGGTATACAACCAATGATTTTTTGAAAGTTATGAGAAAGTTATTCAAATATGATTATATATATATATATATATATATATATATATATATTAATCTAAGGCTATTGTGCGATGAATTAATTGTAGAGCCGAGCAGCTATAATTGTATATATGGAGTTTGTTGTTAATTACGAGTAACAAGTATATCGATGACCTTTTACTTTGCACAGTACATTCGTACTCTACACAGAGCATTCGTAGTCTACACAGAGCATTCGTTGCACACAGTACATTCGTACACACAACCTTCTACACACAGAGCATTCGTAGAACATTCGTACTCTACACAGAACATTCGTACTCTACACAGAGCATTCGTACTCTACACAGAACATTCGTACTCTACACAGAACATTCGTACTCTACACAGAGCATTCGTACTCTACACAGAACATTCGTACTCTACACACAACCTTCGTACTCTACACAGATCATTCGTACGTAACACAGAACATTCGTACGTAACACAGAACATTCGCACTAAACACAGAACATTCGTACTCTACACAGAGCATTCGTACTCTACACAGAGCATTCGTACGTAACACAGAACATTCGCATTCTACACAGAACATTCGCACTCAACACAGAACATTCGTACTCTACACAGAGCATTCGTACTCTACACAGAGCATTCGTACTCTTCACAGAGCATTCGTACTCTACACACAACCTTCGTATTCTACAAAGTTCCTTCGTACTCAACCCAGAGCCTTCGTGTACTATACACGTTCCTGCACTTTCCATAAATACTCAAATACGATTCCTGTGAATTGTTCATGCTTTTAGCTATTTCATTATAGTAATATGTAAAGAAGAAAACAGAGCACATGTAGACGATAACATGATTTATTAAACAATCATATAATTTTAAACATAACATATAATATAAAATTTGACATACACACATGTAATGATCTATTCATGGTACTATGGTCCTTTTAAGCAAGACGAAAAGCTGAATAAATCGCTTTGTCATGTAAACCTGTTTCTGTTTTCTAGTTCAAGTGAGATCGATGAAACTATTGTTCCAAAATACACATTTCTATGCTATCCGAAGCAATCTAGGCCCTATCCATTGTCTCCATTGTGACGCCATATCACAAATAAAGTACATACAAGTTATGACATAGTTGTATGCACACAAATAAAAACTGAATATTAACTGAATAACATTATTACGCGATTAGATCGCTTCAAATCAAAAACTTCTAAACAATTATCTTGCATGTTCTGACGAGAAGAACTTAATTTTACAGCATAAGTACCCTGTTATCAATGCAATGGCACCCATTAAAAGTGTTAATATTTTGAAATAATGCATTGTATATAATACGTGTACATCTTGAAGTAAGAGACAATGATCAGAGAGAAAAAGAGGATATCACATTCGCTTGTATTTATATAAGATTGATTAAACTGAAACATTCTCTCCTAATTTGAGATTTACACCTCAATTTGGTTTCACGAAACCACTGTTTGTTTCTATCCACATATCTGCTATCTCCATGCCAACTATTTTGGCGCCGTTATGACACAGTTCCTATGTCCGTCATGGCTACTTTTTCGTGGCCTTCGCCAGCCACCGGAAGGCGTCCCCGTACCCTTGTTTCTTTAACAGACTACACATAAATAGTTGACACTCACGAAGAGGAGGACGTCCATTCTCTGTTTCGTTATATCCCGTCTCCTGGAAACAAGCAACGATTTGTTCTATCAGACACGGTAAATATTTCTTCATACATGTGATAGCAATATGACAATAGGAGGAGGTGAACTAAAGCTTGTCAGAAACATTAAATTCTTTCGACGACGGCTTAATTCATATGATATGGGATAAGATTGTATAGATATAAGGGGGAGGATAATATCATGTATTGTCCGTCCTCAACTTATGTTTGCGATGTGTTAATACAGGAAAAATAACAATAATAGATATTGTCTGTCCCCAAAAAATGTTATACAATGTGTAAATAACTGTGGAATGGCAGTTACACGTCCTGTCTGTTCTCAACTACTGATTTACCGCTATATAATGTAAATACAAGGAAAATGACAATAACAGGTATTGTCTGTCCTCAGTCATTGTTATACAATGTGTAAATATAGATGAAAATAACAAGTCCTGTCTGCCATCAACTGTGTTATATATAAATACAGGGATGACAACAATAACACATCTTGTCTGTCATTAAGTGTGTTATATATACAGGGATGACAACAATAACAAGTAGAGCTGATTATACCTTATACAGGCGACGTTGTAGGTCAAACGACATGATCAACTCCTCCTTGCCAATAGCTGTTCCTTTGTCAGTCTTGTTGCCAAGTATGAGGATAGGTATTGGAGGGATTTCCGGGTCATCAAGGATCCTCTAAATTGACAAGGGAGATACTTTTACTGATTGGCCACATTTGCAAACAACAGATAAAATCATTACAAAATTTTCGATTTGTGTGATTGTACAGAAACCAACAACTGATGACATTTGTATCAATCATTGTGTTTAAATCTTATGTTCAATTCAAATTGATTTATCAAGTTTGTCTTGTGACAGTTCTGAACGCTGTGTTTCGTGTGTTCTATTGTGTTAATTACCGTGAGTTCGGTTTTGCTTTCCTGAAGTCTCTCCCTGTCCGCCGCATCCACCATATAGACAATTCCATCTACTGCGGGGAAGTAATCCAGCCAAACTCTCCGCACTGTATAAAATAAACCAGTGAATGAATCAGAAACAAAAGGCGAACACTATTGTGTTATCTAGAATAATGCCAACTTTATGAGAAGTGCTGAAATGCACGTACTTTCAAAATGCTTTTACAACCCGTATATCGCGCCTCAAGTGAGCTTTTGAAGAGTTTTCCTCGTACACACACATACTGACATATATATTGATTTCGGAAACTGAAAGAGAATCTCAACAAATGTTTACTCATTTTTTTTCTAACAAAAAATGATTAACTGAAAATGAGCGATCTATAATTACCTTTTTCTTGTTCTAAACATTGTACTCACTTATTGCGTGGCCCCCGAGATCGTATGCTTGTATGGTAAGTCCGCCAATAGTCATTTCTTCACTCCCTAGGACACGATAAATGTCTGTTATATAACTACATGCAAATAGTACCTTACAATATAAATCTTAATACGAATACAAATGTATGATATGATAATAATGTATACTTGTACAATTATACATATTTGTACATAGACAATATTCAAACATATATCACTTACTTTACAGCAAAATTATACAAACTATTTACACTGATGTGATACGTAACTGCCCACATACAGCTGTATATGATTGTATAGACAAGTTGGGATGGAATCGGGATTCGAACCTTGTATCCCTCGTCACCGTTAGTCGTTTGATCCAGTTCCGATACATATAGCACTTGAGAGCGAGCCAGAGGTAATATTTCTGACACACTTTACTAATATCATATGCATTGTTTAATGAATGTAATACTACTTACGTGCCTGACCTGTTGGTGGAAACTGTGCTGCGCGCCCAGTCTTCAACATGTTTAATAAAGTAGATTTCCCGGCGTTGTCCAGGCCAACAATCACAATTTTAGCATTTCTGTTGAACCCTGAAAATACCATAAATACCATAAATAACATAAAAAAACTCGAATTCCAATTAAGATTAATGCGATAGCCATTGATTAGTAGTAACTTTCCGATGCCTAATTATCAGCCCAAATCCAAAACAAAACGCAGTCACATTGAGAGAGAAATAATCTCTGCTAAATAGTATGTTATTACACACTCTAAATATATTCCAGTTGAACTATTTAGAGACAGTACATTGATGCCTTTGTTGAATATTGACAAATAAGTGTGTTCAATCAATTATGTTAATCCGCTGTTATTGAAATAATCATAATAATAATAATACTAATTGAATGCCACAAACAAGCATATAGTCACCTGAACATTGTAATATATATGTATATACAATGAATACTTACCAAAATAATACAGGAGCGAATGTAACCAATCCCACAGAAACATGTTTTACTTGAGAGTGTTGTCCTTTATCGTTCTAGCTTGGTGTGTAAAAATTCTAATGTTTAAATTTTTCACCATCTGACATATTTATATACCCGGGATAACACATCACAACCGACTGCATGGTTTACATTTATTTCATATGGAAGGACGCGGTGACAGCAACGTAACATTCGGCCACGTGGCCAGGGTTAGTTAGAGTTATCTCCCTTACTACGTATTTAACATCGCTGAAACAAATAGAGGCATGCTATACGTAATTATAGTCTGTATAACAAATTACTTGTTAAATTGAACGATTTTATTTCATATATGTCAATATAATTAAAAGAAAAAATAATAAGACTGACATTAATTTATTGTAACAAAAGATCGGCATGCCAGTTCTACACAAACAATTTTATAATAGTATGACACATTTCTAATTATAGAATTCCAAGTCAGCATGCAGACATTCGTGATGTACTGTATCGACGTGTAACACCTTACATCGGCCACGTATCATGTAATTTTCCAAATTTAATACGTGATAATCCTATTCACACCATTGCAGCTTTGGTAGATATAGAACAAGTATCACGTTTCTGTAAACTATCAGGTAAGTACCTATACAATATTATACTGCTTTACAGCAATGTATAGCAGAACGCTTAAGAATTGGTAATTTTCGATATTTTCTGGAATTAAGTAATGACGCATTTTGTTTAAGATGTTATTAAGTGCCAGAGATGATTTAGACATTGTCAAGATAAAGCAATTATTCAAAGAAAAAAGATTGAAAATATTTTGCAATTCAAACCATAAATCTGCACTTTAAAGTGTTAAAATGAATAAATTTGCATAAACATTGCGGCGTAAAGCTGACAGTGTTTTTAAAACGAGCAGTTACCCGCTCCGCATAGTATTCGTTGATGTGTGTCATTACATACTAAAACGTGCAGGGTATCCACTTCATCATTGCTTAAGTACTCCTCTAGGGGGTCACCATTTTAAAGCCATATTTCTAATCAAACCATATGTTATGCCCCTCCCGACCACAGTGTAAATGTGACTTTCCATAAAACTCTGATTTTTCCAGTCATGCTTTCAAACCATTTAATCCTAATATCTTTTAATTCAAGCCTTTACCGTTGGCTTCCCGTCCTTGGAGTCGGGTTATACGTAGGACTTACGTTGAGTGTTATAAGCATAAAATCACAGTATCTCAGTTTTTCAAATTTTGCAATTTACTTATTTCTTCAGAAAAGTTAAGTATGACAGAGCCAGATCTTGGGAACACAACAATACAAGGCAGTACCATGTGCGAGAAATCTAGGCGTCAGCATCCCTCCAACGAATCCCTTAACGGTAAAGGAGGAATTCCGAGGTGTTATACGAGGCAGAAGGCCAACAAAATTCTGAGAGTACTGGGAGTGGTGGCCCTGATAGAAGGATTTCTATGTCTGCTGGCTGCATACGTAGATCAGACATGGGGCGTTCTGCCTACAGATCCTTTGTCCATCTTAGGAGTGGCGTGCATAGTGGCTGGTGTTCTCCTCACTATAGGATCTTTCCTTACCTTTCCCCGTTATCAGGACTTGTCTACCGATCGGTCTTGTCGATCAACGGATGAGATGCTCGGATGTGAATCAGTGTCTCCTCCAAGTTCTGACAATGACCAAGTCATAAGTGACGCGGAGACTCACACAGAAAACAAAAAAGACAGATAAAACGCGTGTGTGGACAGATCGAGACGATAGACGTCTCCAATAGTTTATAAATGTCCCACACCAAGCACACCAAGATCCGACTTTTCACATCACAGAGAAGGAGGTAAAATATAGACAAAAGGACAGACAACTAACGAAGGCTTGCTAAATGCGCCTGAATTGTTAAGATGTAACTCCCGTGTATTGTAAATGGTATTGAACAGTGATTTGTGCTTACATGGATGTGCGTCATTTTGCGATATGAAGTTTTCTGAATTGTCAATGAGTTGTTAAATAGGTTTTCGTAGTTCTCATCCCTTTGTGTGTGATAACGATATTTTGTATGTTTAATTTGAGGCGGATGCCGTAGGTTCTCCGTAATCACAGTAAGACAAGTCAGGGAGTAAAAGATGTTTGCACACATTTAAATTTTCATGAAATATAGTTTTAAGTTGTAAGATTGTAGTCAACATTAAAACTATGAATTGTGGTTGTCTTGTCAACACATCAATACTGAAGGTTTGCCCGTCAATTTATATGGAAATCGCCGATGTCTTTGTAATACATTTGTAATAATTTGTAGTAAGAAATGTATTCATGTTAGCATGATCTCAGTCAGGGGGGTATTTTGTTATGTTAAAACAATTAAAGTCTTACATAGTATTCTGTAATACTGGAACAACAGTGTTTGAGGGTATTCTGTAATACTGAAACAACAGTGTTTGAGGGTATTCTGTAATACTGAAACAACAGTGTTTGAGGGTATTCTGTAATACTGAAACAACAGTGTTTGAGGGTATTCTGTAATACTGGATCGTGATGATAAGTGGATGACAATATCTGTATCATATATTATGACTCATATTATCTTATTACATCATATAACTTCCCTGTCATCAATGTAATAACACATATTGCATTCAATTTTTATGGCACACATGTAATAAAAAGATAAATATGTGAGAATATCGTTGATTTGGGTTTTTTAATCAGTTTTATAAAATTATGTTTCAACGAATGTTTGTAAGTATCCAATTTTTGTGAAAAGCACAATCCTTTCCATTATACAATAGATTCAGGATACTCGACATGCTTGTTTTAATATTACCTTACTAGCTTTAAAATCTGACCTTCCTAGTTTTAAAATTTGACCCCGCTAGTGGTTGATAAAATGTAAAACGCTCAGGCTCATAAGTATTGTATAGTTTGCAGTTTATTTTCCGTCACCTTTTGCAACTTTATTCTTAAGTTAACGTTTTACTGATAAAGATGAATCAACATCGACAAAGAAATATGATAATATTATATCCCAAATAATTAAAACTATTTTAGAAGGAGTTAAATCTACTTATGGTCCATTACAATAGCTATACACTTTTGAATAAAGGATACAAAGTTTATGCACTCTTTTTATGAAAAAAGCGAAAAACAATTTGAAAAACGTCGCCTGTAACACAACCATTTTAAGACTACGTAAATAAGGAAAGTTCAGTACATTATTTCAGCTAAAAATCAATGTTACTGTCAATAGCTTCATGACTTGTTACCCATGAAACAAACAACAAACAAACCTTGCTAAAAATGTGAAGTCCAATACACTCATTTGAGCCACATAGATATAAACATATTGTTCAGTGTATTGTTAATGCAATTCTTATCAGCGCTTCAACTTTTATGATAGCCAAAATCTTCTAGAAGGTAGCGATCCAGAACTGCCTGAAACAACTCTCTGGAAACATTTTGCTTGTTGTAGGATTATCACACAGACCAACACATGCGAGCAAATAGCAAAAGGCTGACACGATATGAAGAGCCTAAGTACAGCAGCAGGCATACATCGACATTTGTAAAATTAATTTCGACATCCCGATTTCTTCTATGATTACTGAATATAATGAGCTGTTTTTAAAAACCTGATACCAAATATACTTTTACAAAATTATTTTTAAACAATACTGATCCCACTCCCAAAAAGTCGTAACACAATACAGCGATAGTGTGTCCAGTGATATTGTCAGGGTATGATATGTGATCATAAAGTTTCAATATTGTTTTAAATAACTTAACAAGCACTATGGATTATGATAGAAACTCAGATAGCAGTTATTGTCTCATCAGCTGTAATTTTTATATAACAGAGAAATCGATGCTAACTGTCCTTGGTGAAAGAATCGTAGGATCACGAGGTTCAATTCTCGCGCCTCGAATCGAGTTTCTAAGACTAATTCGTTTCCTCCTAAAACGTTCTTGTGTATATTCCGTAACACAGGAATTAGCTAGGAATAAATTCTCGTCTGGATATTCGATGTCAACAGTATCTGCACGACGTGGATAATACGTCACACGAGGCCATGGTAACGTCGACACGCCCACTCTGCGTGTTGTCCATGGTGCCATGATCTCTACCACGGTATCTCGAAAGACTGAGTTGGTGAAAGCGTAAATGAACGGATTATAAGCACAGGAGGCTTTGGCGAGTAAGGTAGGTAGTGCCGCAACGGAGCTATCAAAGTTGAAACTAGAAATAACCATTGTTGACATGACTGCGTATGGAGTCCAAGCAACCATGAATGCCGTCATCATCAGGAAGCTGATCTGTAACAGAGTTGATGGGATGAATTTGAAAAAAAATAAAATAAAATGGAACTGCACTGTAGTTTTAAGTAGAGTTCACAATTATTTTGTTGACATTTCAAGAATAAAAACAAAATAAGCAGGGGTTCACATAGATATGGAGAACATGTAAAATGGCGCTCCAAGGGATTACGATAATATATATTTTACCTTGACAATGGACAAAGGATTAGAACAGTTAGCTTCGTGACGTTCAATGTAGAACAAAATCATTCAGTATTCTCATCTACAAGTTCTTCGCGCATTAAATTGTTTTTGTAGTCACCAGTAAAACGTATATAAATACTTACAAACGTCACGCGTCCTTCAAGGTCTTGTATGTAACGGGGTGTGTATCCTTGACGAGTGCGACTTCCGTTTTTTCTGGAATCGCTACATAACTTCGCCCTCAGTATCATTCCATAGGAAAATACAATAACGCTCAGGGGAAACAGGTATACTGCCAGGATCAAGGCTACATTGTAAGTGAAGTCACTAATATCTCGACCATACCAGTTGACACTACAGGACACGGGTACAACTTCCACGACGTAGGATGACCAGCCCAAGAGTGGAGACAAAGTCCAAAACAAGGCAAACAGCCAGATTGAGAAAAGCATCTGTAATACTGTCATTTCCGTTATTTTTTTACCTAAAATATGTCAAGCACTATGTGTTTACACTGTGTCAACGTGCTCCCAGTATCCCTATAGATATAAATAATATAGTATACCATGCTTTCGTTTTCTTTCAGTTAAACAGATGTACATTGTTTATTCATTACTTGATTACTTTGACATCAATTTTGAATTGTAATACTTTATACTTTTCTTTAATTATCAAAAGGTTTTTCATATCAGCTACATACAAAACTTACGCATCGGTATTAATGATTGTTCTTCCTACAGTTACCCAGTAATTAATTGATATCCTAGTGCCGTAATGATACTTACGGTAACCATACTGGCAGATAATGATATACCGGCACAAGGCGAGCGCTGCGTGGGTCATGATGCTGCTCACGGCCGAGTTGAAACAAATAAATGCATATATCTTGCAGCCTATTGTTTTGAATATCCACCTGCCAATTAAGTCAAGGAAATGTTGTGTAACCAAATAATCGATGAAAAGAAATATTTTTATGTTAACATATACATTATCAAAACAACACGGAAAAAGATCAATGATGGAAGAGTAGTCTTGATACAAAAAATTGTAAATCACTAGGTTCAAGCAATAACAGACAACTGATATCTACAACAGATGTCAACAAGCCAAGATATTTAAACAGGTTTGGTTATTTCATAACTAGCAGATCTAACATAAAGACAGCTTTTATGAAGTGATGACATTTGGCTATGTGAACTGTTTGAATGCAGACTTAAGTTAGCTAAATTTAAATCAATACATCACCTCTGAAGTGACAATCAATACAGTGTATAATGTTTGATAGTTGTCAGCACATGTACTGAGATAAATGTATCCGCTTTGAATGACATACAAGAGGCCCTCGGACCTTATCGGTCCAAAGCAGTACTGTATTCTTGATTTCAGTTTCTCAACATTCCAACATAATTTCAGATTAATGGCACCAGTAGAACTGAAAGGTATGAACCGTTTATTTCGCGATGGCGGTTATGGCGGCGATATCAGATTTCAAACCAACTCGAAAAATAACAACACTAGGTCTGGGTCATCTCATGATCGTTTCAGACAACTTGGAGCTGCAGCAAGGAAGTTTAAAATGGGGATGCTCGACAAAAAACCTTAATAAAGTTCATTCGAATGTACCGTACCTTAAGATCATCATAAATTTTCAACATAGTTGATTCAGTCGAAGTGGAGAATCGAGAAGTCAAAATATGGAAAGAGGTTGGCCATGATGTCAATATTTTATTTTGTGTAGACCATTTCAAGATAATATTAGGTAACTTTAAGCTGAATCCTACCACTGCTGATTGTAGGTCACCCTGGATCTTCTTGTGGAATTTTTTATATACATGCACGTGTCCTCTAACTACGTAATCTATGTCATCTCTTGGTATTTTGTAATCACGTGTAGCTCTCCAACCATCTGTAAGAACCGTTTCTCCAAGTCTTAAAGTTAACAATTATAATGTAACAGTATAACAATACTATTAGTTGTGACCACGTGGTATATCTAATCGTGCCTTTTGTCTGTAAGTTTTACCTGTTGGAGAACGCTGAAACGGCGGTCATGGGATAACCAAGCAGGGAAACAATGAGGTCACTCACTGCCAGATTTAATACAAAGAAGTTGATTGGACGTCTGACGGACCTTTTTTTCGCGAAAACGATGATAATGAGAAGGTTACCAGCTACACCCAATACACCTGCAAAACAGAGAGGAACTGTCTGGAAACAATTAACAGCACGCATACAATTAAGTGTCAACTTGTAATTACCGATCTTTTAAGAAAATCAGTATATGAAAGCTAATATGATTAACATAATCATTGCAAACATACATTGCATGGTTGAAATTTAGATTACCATATATGACAAAGCCAGTATTGATTTTATCTGTTTTATTAAACATTATCACTCGGTGCGCAGTAATAAAACTAATCCATGTTAGAAATCACTTTCTGGCTGGCCAATTCAGAGGACAAATGGATTTCATGCCACACCCATTTTTAAAATGTATAGTATCGACAAAAATGACTGAAATACAGTAAAACAGTTGTAGGTTTGTTTTCGTTAATAACGCCAAATCTAATTAAATTAACGTAACTTCTAAAATAGTTAATATAAATCAATTTACTTTTCGAAACAACGTATACAGGGTATAGAAATTTACAATTTAAAAATTCACTATGCATTTAAATCAGGACATGAACTATGTTTTCTAGCAATGAGCTATTTCATCATCGAATGCTGTTTATTTATTTTAATGTTAATTGCTTTTCAATCATTGTTTTATTGAACACCAAACATAAGATTCGAATACCAAACATAATTCATAACACATTATTACACAATTCAATTCATTCTCGTTTAGTTATATACATGACTAAATAATTTCATTAGGCTTTCATTAAAGTGTTGTTAACATGTATTTGTATAATAACATAGCTACGTGAATTAATAGATAACTTATGCTTATCTCCCGCTCCATTCAACCCTCTTATCCTGGTATCAAAGCCCATTATAGTACACGTGATTTATCGGGAGAGAAACAGGCTTCTTAGAACTGAATGGTTCAATGATTTATCTAATGACATTTGACTTCATTATCTTAGTTCAAAAATGTTTCTCAATCTCGAAAATTAATATGAAAAGTTCTACCATCTGCATGTATCCTTCATCTTAAATGGCTTAAAACACTTATATACATATGTTAGTGCTCTATTGCTTTTAGCATTTTCATGAACTTAGCTGGAGTAAATGATCAGAACTTTGAATAGATGATTTATAAACTCCTAACAAAGAGTGAAGCTTCACATATAATGTCTTATGTAGATTCTAGAAGTGTTGGGACTGTACCTACCCTTTTGCAAAAGTTACTTATAATAAATAAACATCATTTATTCTATTCCTTCCATCCATCTATATATTATGCTATCATTTTTCGAATTCTACACGTATACTCCGTTTTCCATTTAAATGTATCAAACCGGTTAACTTTCTTTTTCTTTCTTTCGTTTCTTTTTTTATGCTCCTTATAATATATTTTTTAATATAGCAATCCTCTGCACTGTTTTATACGTAAACCTGATTATTTTTGCCTTGAATACTTTATTTTGCTTTTTGCCAGACAGAGGTGAATACTGTTGATAATCTTCTAAATCGTTACATGCGCTGCATAGGTCGTTGCCAGCTATTTTGGTTCCTCTAGATACTTATCTTGATGGCAATATGTACTTAAATAAGTTTTTGAATATCTTATGTCTGATATCTATTTGTAAAGCTACATGCGGATTATTTCCGTCCTCCAATCTACACTTTGTAAGTAATCGATTCATGTCTTCATTTTTTTTCTAAGGGTTTTCTTGGATCGCTTTACTATCTATATCTTTATTATTCAATTTTCCTTTTCTTTTTATGATTCTGTAATATTTAACCCACCCAGTTGTGTTTATTTTCGAATTTATATATAAGATATAGCTAATTTGTTTTCATCTTTTTTCAACATGTCATTTTTAACAATTTTATCTTCTACAAGACAAGATATTCCCCAATGTTTTATCATTAATTCTCATATCTTAACATGCAAAACGGTTAGTTTTCTTTTCAGACGTAGTAATCGTTTCATTAAAACAAACATACTTTTTAGTATTAAACATTTCTTGTTGTAATATTCATACATCAACTGCCTGCCTATTACTGTTAATCATTTTACAGGTCTATGTCACCCTCATAGCATTTATTTGTGATGCGATTTTCGTTTACTGTTACCTGCCTTTTTGTTTGTATCATTACATCTCGTTTCAATTATTCCTTTCCTTCTCATCAGAAGCTATATATCAGACATTGTAGTACCTTCACCTGTTCTGTACTTCTTACCTTTGTTCAAGCTATATCTCTCTCTCATTTCTACTCGTATAATACTGGTCTTTTGAGGTCACGAAATGTAGTAAAAACAAGAGATCACAAAACGTCGTAAAACCCGTGGCTTTGCCGAGCTTTGCCGAGTTTTGCCATATTTTGCCGTCTTGCCGGTGTAAGATAGATATGTCTTATCCTCAACTGAAGTGTTTTTATTTCTGTACGTTGGGGTAGATAGTATATCCCACCCATGGGGACACAGAATGTGGTGAAACCAGCGGCTGTGGGGTAGAAAGGATATTCCACCAGGGGTCACAGAAGGTAGTGAAACCCTAGGCGGTGGGGTAGAAAGGATATTCCACCAGAGGGGTCATGAAATATGGTGAAACCCTCGGCTGTAGGGCAGAAAAAATATTTAACCCGAGAGGTCACAAAACTTTGTAAATCCGAGGCTTTGTTTAATCTATCTTTTCAAATGTTTTAGAAAAATCTAAAAGAAACACGCGTCTATAATGAATTGTTCAGCATAGTCAATATCTTGTATTTGTCTAACATCCGACAAACTCCTAAGGAATGTATCAATTCTTGTCCAAGTTAATAACTTTACTCACAACAATTTTTAATACTGATGCTAAGACATAGACAGTTATTTTATGATCTATATTTAGTAGAGACTTAAAACTTTTGCCAATTTCTTTGTTGAAAGATCAATCCTAATTTGTATGAATAAGTAATTTCCCTTTGTCATAGCTTTCATTCCATAGTAAAGGACCCGATTTCTATAAGTTACCACATTTAACCCATTTCCTGAACTTCTGTTCTTGCTAAGTATTTCTATGTTCTTGAGATGCTCATCTAGCTCAGTTTTGGTTGGCTTAGGTTTCATAGAATTTCATACAAAAATTATGTATTCGTTTTGACAGTTCATTTGCCTTTGTAATTTGTCCATTTCTTGCTCTATTGCATGAATATTTTTCATTTGTTACCTGCTGTTTCCTAGTCACAAGAAAAAATATATATTCGTTTTCTTCTATTCACTTCAATCTGAAACTAATATGTATACTTTTATGTGAAGATTCGTTTCTTTTTCTTTTTCTATCTGTTCTCATTTGACGTTTTTAAATAAAGACAATTCTTGTGTTTACGGGTTTTTATTTGATGTTTTTACAAAATGTTATTTAGTTGTTCTTTTCTTTCTTTCCTTGTGTACATATTTATGATGGCGGCATATGTATAAACATCTATGATGGCAACACAGGTGTACATATCTATGATGGTGACACAGATGTACACATCTATGATGGCGACACAGGTGTACATATATATGATGGTGACACAGGTGTACGTTTATATGATGGCGACACATGTGTACATTTATAAGATGGCGGTAACTGGAGATGTTTTGGGATTGGCTGGATTTTTAAAACCTAAATTATAAACAATACTATGAGATACAGCTTATAAAATATCTTTAAATCCCGAAAATATCTTCAAATTGTCTTTTTTTATATGTTGCGTCCAGCTCTTCGCTGTTGTCTTTTCAAACAGAATAATATGTTTTTATATTGATTTACTAAATGGTAGAACGATCATTGGTTAACCATAGCAAAACGTTAGGTGTAATCTGTATCATCGCCTCCATTTGATAATGTCAGGATTAAAGGATAACGATAAAACGGATAACGGGTTGTATGATGGGAAAAAAGTATTATGGTGACCATCCTATGAATATAATACAAACAAAAAGGAATTATACACCAAACGAAATATAAGTAAAGTGTAACGGTATTTTGATATAAGCATAATTACGAGAGACAGACTCTTCACGGCTTAATCTACTGGCTGTCTACCGATAAATTCAACTCAACAGTTTGATTTCAATATTATTTCAATCACAATGATCGCGTTGCCCTGCTTTCATTGGTTTCGCTTTAGCAAATCTTTCTTTTTCTAAAAAAAAAGAAAAAATAATAATAATAAAACATGCAGACATCAGACAAGAAAACAAATAGATATAATATATAGAGATAATTATTTATCAGTAGATCTGAGTATATATATATATTAAATAATAACCAACTATTTACCACGGCAAAATGAAAGCATTAAGGTAGAGTTACGAAATGCGACGAACAATATCTTGTTAGCCTACAACTGCAGCCGTGTTTACACTAAATGTGATATATTGTTCTCCATAACGATCTTTTGCAACATTCCATCTACAATTACAGAGTCGTAAGCCTTGGCGTGTTGTGAGGACGTAAATAGTTACAACCGAATACATAGATTTACATTATATGTCAAACTAACGATCATTTCATACAAATGCATTGGATAATCTGACTTTAAAACAGAATTATTAACGTAACTAGATTGAAATGTTTATGATTGATATTTAGAATGATGTAACTTGTTTCCACTTCTTTGTGACCGCGAAATGCATCTTTAACAGAAAAAATGAGCAGTACTATACTTGTTGAAATATATTTGCATATCAATATTTTAAGTATCCTGAATGTTGTGCAACTTTACTGGACATATTTTAAGTATACAAATGCGCAACAGCAATAAAAATAGATAAATGTGCAGCGTTTATTGTTTCTGTTGAACTGGTTTGAGTAAAACTTACAACAGATAGAAATGAAGATGCCTATGAGTTGAAATCCGACTGGCTGTATATCGAGGATGTACTCTTCCCTGCTTCCATTAGATGCATTCATTTTCTCCGTAGGGTCGAATCTGCTTTTGGAATGGTTAGCGTAACCTGGCAATGGCAAGAAAAATATCCAGTTCGCTGGCAATAACTTGTTAGTAGTTGAGTAAATAACACTCTCCCATGTAATTATAAAATCAATCGGAACAATGAAACTGAATAATTAGAAGGCTTATTCTACATCTTCAGGCGTTCAGGCTTCATGGATAGAGCACATTATTGCTATATGTTAACAATTTGCATTAGTATGTAAAGTCTAACACTTTCCTACCTCACGTACAAGGCGTTTAGCAGTCTTCTCAAATCTCTGTAAGATGATGTGCATACTTAGAATGATGTGGTGATATCATGCTCTTGTATGATTTGTTTCGTACATAAAATAATGATGTGTGTGAACAAAACAGCTGAACGAGGCAGTATAATTAATTGTTTATGCAGCTTAATTTTTTTTGTTTGGCTCAAAGGTACTTATTCGGCACTCAATATGTCATATCAATGCCTATAGGTACCTTTTGGACTGTTTTAAACTCATTGCCTTAGTTGTCCCTCAACTGTTATGAATAGCAACCCGTAAATTTTATATTGGTGCGTGTGCATAATTATGTTGTTCCTGAAAGCCGTCCTTCCGTGTTATGGTAATTACAGCGTGTACGTTTGTAATGCATTCATATAAGGTTGTCAACTCTGATTCGGTCACCCATCAAGTTGATCCCTTTGTAAAATATTCAAGAGTTGGAACATTATCTCGTAACCTAGACTGACCCTCGATGAGTACAACATTGCTTATTACGTTAAAGCAAATTACTGAGGTAAAAAAGTAATTTTGTTAAGATGGTTTCAATTGTTAACATCATAAAGAATGCGACTATTAATTCCATTTAAGATGATTTCCAATAGCCGTCATATAACACGTGTACTCTGTGCTGATACTACCTAAAGTACATGTAACATAATAGTGTAAGAGATGTTCCTACTGACTGAAGTATAAACTCCCTACAGTCGGTAATCATATTCCCATGTTGGGAATGTCTATCGCTGTGATTATTAACGGTAGGCTTATATCACTCTTGTTGATCAGGTAGGAAACACCAGTTGGATCTTAGTAAGGGGGAAAGCGAAATACCCATGAAAAATGAAACTTGGACGTCAAGATGAAAGGCGAGTGAGTTATCAATATGCAACCTTACCAACACGCTAATAATGTTTTTACGGTCTGAAGAAGCATCAGCTGGCATCATACCTACATTTGTATAGTTTTGTATAGAATGTCAAGGCTTTCATATATGGTATAGAAAGCAATGAATGAAAAGACATTTTCATTATAAAACAACATTATATCTGAATATGATATTGTCATTATAACATTTGATGTTATCGTAGTAATATGATATCATCATGTTGTGCAATATTGTGATAAGAAGAGCTCTATAAATAAATGCTTATTTGTGTACACCTGGATGTAGGTTATAGATGATGTAGATATCATATGTGTTCCTTGTTATGTTCTTATCGCGATGGATACCTGTGGTTAATTTGTAGCTTCTAGCAGAAGTCCGGGACCATCCAATGACGACCATAACGAAGATACACCTTCCTTAAATAAACAGACGAATCCTTATATGAAAATGCTATAAATTGTTTAAAAAGAGGTTTCCTATATTTTTCCTGAATCACGGACACCATGTGATATCTATTTTCAAAAAAGGGAAACCTAATTCGGCAACTAACTACAGACCTAATTCGTTACTTAGACACATCGGCAAAATTTTCGAATGATTAATCCATAAGCACATTTACAGCTACTTTTTCAGAAATAAATGTAATATGTGACCTACAATCTGGCTTCTTACCAGATCACTTCACGATTAACCAAGTCATCGAACTCTTACATAATATACTTATGTCCAAGGAAAATCGTGAAGTATGCTGCTCTGGATTTTGTGACTATTCCAAACCATTTGAGTATGGAAAAGATATTTTTTTGATCTTGAATAACTTGTTAACTTACACCAATCTAGAAACAATACGGGATAAGAGCCTTTGAGTTGTTAGAATGGATTTTAACTACTCATTAAGTAATAGTTGTCAATCTGTTGTACGTCAATGATATATCAAATTTATTTTTTTCAGTTTCTAGACTTGTCATTGACGACAACGCATTAGACTTTCTTCTCGACAGCACATATATCCCAATCGTTAAAATCTAGGAATCGATATATATATATATGTATATATCCCCCTCCCCCCTCCTCTCTCACTCTCCGTCTAACCCCCCCCCCCCCTCTCTCTCTCTCTCCCCCCTCTCTCTCTCTCTCTCTCTCTACACTTCCAAATTTGATACCATTATGCCAGGGAAGTCTGTGTATCGTTATCGAACAGAATTTTATCCCAGAATAATAGAACAAGACTTTTGACATGAATACTAATACCAGTTAACTGTAAACTCGAACAGTAAGGCCATATCAATATCTGTGAAAAAAAACCACGCCTTTGGACAGACTCGGTGTTCAAACCTATTAAAATTATGCTACCCAACCATCTTATCGATTAAACCATGATATTTGTACTTGTGAAAAAAAGATTTCTCGTGTTATGCTGACTACCGGATCAGCTTCAGACATGAAATGCGACTAATCAGCTGGCAGTGATGTCACTTTCCAAGCTAAGGTGTGTCCACAATTTTCCATGACGAGCAAGGGAACTTTCAGGAAACGCGTTAATAACTGAAATTATTTTTTAAAAAACCCCGTCTTCTTTGCTAATTGATTGGAAGATGCGAAATTATGCATTGGTTTAATACATACCATGCGTCCTTCATTATTTAACAGGACTATATATCTTGTACATAAATAAGTGTATAATGAGATATTCTGTGGTCTTTTGTTTCCATTTTCAATGGTCGGTGAATTATCTAACATTGCATTAATTTAATCCTGAGATGCACGAGATATGCTGAATATTCCCATTGTGAAGGGATAAAAGAATCATCCAAATCGCAGAAACCATTTAAAATTGGCGGGTTTCTCAGACAGTGATCGAAGTCTACACGAAGCATACAGCCAATTCATGTACTATTTCCGTTACTGTGGTATACTGTAAGGATGGCGTCATACAATACATATTCGTTCTGCAATGGTGCCTTACTGGTGATATTCAGTTAACGTATTTGATGCAAGTTATACTTTAGGATAAGGTGAGGAAGATGAAAAAGCTAATTAAGTCCAATACCGCCCTATATCTTCCATACATTACCTCTACAAGTGCCAACTTACTACCGTTGTATTTCATATAAAAATCATACATGTATCAGAACACTGCTCACCAGAAAGTAATCTTATCTTACAGCGTCATGCTATTCCAAAAGCCAACAGTCACGAAAAACTGAGCCTTATTTCATCCGTATTGATTCTCAGGTTTATATGTTGCTTGAGATTATGCTTAGGGTTGTCAATAAAAGGGGGTCCTATGAACGAAACTGCTCTGTAGCTATTGGACACATGTTTAGCCGTTGTCATTCAATAAGTACAGTTTAAACAATATGTATTCAATAACTTCACAAGATTACACATGCATTACATATGTAAAGGTAAAATTAATTTATAAAGGATATTGATTCTTGATTAAAGATCCTATTTTGTCGTCACGTGATTTAGAATGACAGTTTCTTGTCACCTTATGCTTCCTTGACAAGCGAGAAAAATTTCAATTGATAAAAGCTTACAAAATCGTTTCCGATCAGTTTTTAGCGAGATAAACTTTTCAAAGCCTAGTCTGTCTGTCTGCCATATAATAACATACTGAGAATGGCAAGGAAATACATCTTCCTCTCGCATATACTTCTAGTTTTCCTTATTTAAAAGGTTTTACAATCAGCAATATAAAAAATAATGATAATTTAATTCAAATGATAGGCATTTTACGGTATCCGAATAAGTATGGCACAGAATAAAGTATTATCTTGTCATATTGGAAAAAAATTAAAAAGATAAATGGAAACAAAAACAAAAAAACTCACCCCGACATCTCGAACATCTGATGAATTAGAGGCCATTAAGAACAGATGTATGCCAATCGATAAACATTGAATCCAACGAAACTTGATCACGTGGTGCCTAAAGAAAAAAAAAGATTAAAAACAAACACTTCCAAGTGCCGACACCAAAAAAAAGACTGGGTCTCATTTGGCTCCGCGTGCCGGCTGTTGTCTTATTGAGAGTGTTATAGCTGATTTCATGTGGCTGGCTGTTCTATGACTCTAAGAGACGTATCAATCCTTTTCTGAACCACACCATAGCTCATATTTCAATTAACTCGTGGCGTCATGCATTGAACTTCCGGCAAGGGTCGAAACTCGATAATTCAATAGCTATAAAAATCATGATATATTAAAGGAAGCTCCCGATACATCATATTCAGCTAACAAGGCAATTCAGAAATATGCAAACAATGTTTCGATAATTCCATGTAAAAAGGAGTGTGTACGGTAAATAATTACTTAACTATGGTATTGTGATGTTCAGTTCATGTCTTGCATTTGAATGATACAAAACGTTGGTCATATGTGTATATATTTCTTTGCATTATAGACTGTATATCTATGCAAGAGAATGATGTATAAGTAGGCGGTCTTTTATTTAAATTAGTGCAATTAGTCCAAAAGATTTTGCTACTATATTTTTTTTTTAAAAAAGGGGTCAAGAAAATAAATACATTCTCTCAAGTTCGAAATTCCAACAAAATCATCTTTGAAATTTTTCATAAAATGTAGCCGTTTAATATTGAGAAAGAAATATAATATTTCTCAATAAGATCACTATGGCAACCATAAATCTTTCCCATAATTTTCATCAATCAGCATCTTTTGAAACCCTATTCTAAGGCAAGACAATTATTGTTTCTTTATAAATTTCACCACGTTGATTTGGTCTTTGGCAATAACAACCTGACACAGCTTTAAATCGATTTTGAGACCTTTGATAAGAGAGTCAATTGCGGAAAATTGAAAATCTAGTGGCAGGGTTTTCCTGGAAAAATGCATATGATACAACATGGTTAAATGAATGTCATTGGACACAGGATTGTATGAATTACTTCCACACTTCCAATGTTCCTTATCTTATATTATGTGACAAAATTTTAAAAGATGAGTTGGTAAACTAGGATATAAAAGTCCAACTCAATTTAAAGAAATTTATATACTTTGATTATCTTATGATAAAGTGTGGTTCAAAGAATCTTCAAACCAAATCGAGCCAGTTTTAACAATACTCGAATAAATACATCACAGATACGGGCAGATGAAAACCTATGTAGATTCTGAAAATTTAATCTAAAACTAAATGTGTATGCATTTCTACCAAAAAGCCTAAATATCATGACGATCCAAAACCAGTTATCATGGGCAATCCAATGCGAATCGTTCAGTGGGACCAAACATCTTAGGTCAATGTTTGACTATATCTGTTATTCTGCACTTAAAGCATCTGAAGGGGCAGAACATCCTGCGAAGCCTATCCGTTATATTGGCTGTGGAGCAGACAGGGGGATGTTTTGCACCTTTACCGAACAACTGTCGGATAAATGCTAGGCTCTACAATGTATGATTCAGCACGAAGATTTTACTTACAGATGCTGGATCCAAATTAGTAGCCTTCCGCGCGTGTTGACGTTTTGACGTGGAAGTCAACAACCATTTCTAACAGATCGTAGAACGAAACTCATTTGCTCACTTGAAATCCGCGTTTGCTCAAACTTGAATTCAACCCAAACTATGGTAATGAAAATATACTAACAAGGCCAAAATTAATAATGTCAAAAAAAGAAAGACCCCAAAATTACTGCAGACCCACCATGGACTATTTTACCTGTTCAACTTGCTCGTAATTCTTGCCAATGTATGATCATGCCAAGTAGGCTACATTTCTAGATGCATGCTTAGCCTATGACTATCCTGTCCTTACTATACACGTTGTCCTTACTGGGCCCCGTAGATGTTATGCATATCTCATCCATTCTTTCCTTCAACAGGGTGAAGATACACCTGTATCATTCATGTGATTCCATGTCTATAGTGAATTATATTTTGATGGCTGCTCAGATGTTTTACACATTCCTACCAGTAGTTCCAGGTCCAGAAACTTTGAAAGTTTTTCACCTAACCACTGTAGAACTAAATGAAATACTTAATTTCGTTAGAGATATTGATCGTTTTCATAACCCACACTTGGTTTTACAAGACGTCCCCATATTTTCCCCTAACAAGAAACAGACCATATGAGATATCTTATTTAACCTTTTCTTCCTACAGCCTTCATTAGTTGAAAACATTTTGGCTCACAATGACCTTGGCTTGATATTGGTAAAGCAGTCGACCTTGATAAAGTCACAGAATGCTCAAAGCTACGGCAAGAATCTTATCGTTTCCTCTAATGTTGTTATTTAATCTTTAAATCCATGAGTGTTCGTTATCGACCTATTTCTCTGATGAGTTGTGTTTCGAAAATAACGGAAAGGTGCGTATTGAAACATGTCTTCAAATTTGCTAAGGACAATAATATATTATACTAATATCAATTTGTGGATTTCTGTCAGATCATGCAACAGTTTAACAGCTGATCGAACATTGACA
This sequence comes from Ylistrum balloti, assembly GCF_031769215.1. NCBI lineage: Eukaryota > Metazoa > Mollusca > Bivalvia > Pectinida > Pectinidae > Ylistrum > Ylistrum balloti. Next base: position 2,639,095 of record NW_026782173.1, on the reverse strand, counting down.
TAATATTGTTTCAACAAAGAATATTCGTGTGTTGTATTTTGCGACCTCTCTAAGGCATTTGATAATGTGTGGTATAATGGACCTTAACTTCGCTAGTTTGGCATTGATGGTCCCTTACATTTTCCTGGTTCTCGAGCAATCTAAGTAATCGTCAACAATCTGTCGTCTATGGAAACAATTCCTCTACTCATTCATTTGATATGGCGGGTGTACCGCAAGGATCTGGCCTTGACCCTCTATTGTTCTTCTTTTACATTAATGATCTTGTTGATCCTATGAAAACATTTACCAGACTCTTTGCCAATGATTCTTCTCTCCAAGATTCTTCTGCAGATTTGAATATGATAGCACAAAACCTACACCATGATATTCAGCGTTTTCAGGACTGGTCTTATCAGTTGCTGATGCGCTTCAATCCCGCTAAGACGGACGTAATGCATTTCTCATCTTGCATTTTTCCACTTGGTATAAACCCTACCTTATTTGTAATGATGAACCGCTTCCGATCACTTACTCTCAATGTTACCTAGGAGTGTTTTTTTAAGTATCTACATTAAAACAACCGAAGTAAAAAGCTAGTAAAGACAAATTTAATACCATATTTACATGTTTCATGAGGCCAACTCCTGAATATGTCTCTTGTGTTTGGGATGATTGATCTGTTGAAATGAGAGGGTACAGTTAGAAGCAGCCTATTTTGTAACTGGTCTATCATCTGTTGCCTCTTATGGGGCACTTTACTGTGAAAGTGATTGGGTTTCTTTAAATGTAGAAATGTAAACTTTCTACTTTTTACAAGATGCATAATGGATTAGTACCTTTGTCATGAGTTTCGTAATCCCGAGACATTCTCAAAAATAATTGATCCCTTCTTCAATCAATTTATGAAAGTCTCGATGATTCTGTGAAAAATGACGCATCAACTTCTACATGTAATATCAAAATATCAGCAGTACCACCTGTTTTACTAAATTGTCTTAACGTTGTAATATGTTACCGATACCTCTCTGTTCTCTAGCACAAACATGTAGTGGTCTTAAAAATGATTTATTCCACATAGGTGTTTGTGTTTGAATGTTAGTGCGGTGGTGGAAATAAAGATGCGTATCATTATAATTTTGAGCGTTCAAATGTTCTAATCCTCAAATAAAATCGTTTGGTGTCAAACATTGGTGTCTATTCAGTCCTCTAACTTGATAAAGTCATATGGTGAGATGCTGATCGTCCTTTGGAAATAGTTACATAGCACTTGCTGTACAGTAATTTATAAAATCAAGTAAGAGGTTTGATACTAACTAGTGGACAGCTGTTGCAACCAGAACCCCCACCCACCCACATCCTCCTGTCCTCCCCCACCCACATCCTCCTGTCCCCACCACCCACCCACCCACATCCTCCTGTCCCTTTCTTTCACTTCCATCCCCAATCTTTTTATTTTTCTTAATTTTTCATGCTGTTATTTACAAGTTTGTATATATGTTGAACCTTTTTGCCATCACGTTATATCTTTAGTTATGTCTTGTGTTGTCATAAGAGAGCCTAGAACGTTGCATAAAATTACAGACTCATGCTTTAAACTGTATTAATATTATTTTACCTATAAAAAGATATTGATTGTTTGCCTCTACATCTAATAATGGATGTAGAGTCAAAAGTAAAGGAAAATATGTACCCCACTCATACCACTGGTTTCCATACTTGGCGAACCTTAAGTTTTGATGACATCACAAATGTTTTGACGTAATTATCTCATGAATATTAATGAGCTGAGCGAGACTACTTCTCCATATGCATTGTGCATAGACCATGCTCCCCTCATGTTTATCGAGAAGAGCAAAATAGAGAGCCCTAGTATCATGTGATGGACATTTTCCTTTCAAACTTAAATGTTTAGGACTGAAGAAGTGAAAGGGTTTGAATATATCTCAGTATATAGACTACTCAGAAACTTGCATTGGTAGGTAGACAATGTGTTAAAGTATTGTCAGCAATATTTAATTCCATCAGAGTGACCAAAATAAATATGTAATATGTGTGATTATTAAAATTAAAATACCTGTCACAATGCTTACTGGTGAGCGTCCTTAATTAGAAGCTATAAAAGGTTGTGCCCCTTGTTGGAAGATCGAGAGGAAGGCGGAGAAGGACTGTTATTTAAATATGTTACTTACATGTTCCAGATTAACTGTTGTGCGAAAAGTGCGTTATTCTATTCCGTGACACGAACTGAAGTGAATCGTCGCATACCTAACTTTAATTTGACACCAGTTGTTGCCCCGATCACTTACGCGCCATACTTGTTTTGCATCTGATGTTGTCTTTTAAGACACGTTGTTGTTGTTGATATAGTTGTGTTTGTTCCAAACCAGTGTTGAAGTTTGCGATTTCTCAACTCAATAAAAGCACAGCTACTGCAAAAGAGATTCCTATAAAATAGTCAATACTTCGTCGGTTTGACAATGGATTTTCTCGATGTTTTCGTGTTCCACCGTAACACTATTCTATTGTAATATCAAGCCACAAAGTCATTATAACGCTTTAAGATATTACGACACATCGAACAGCCAGAATATGTCTATAATGATTTTTTTCTGTTATATTTAGGTATAATCCGCACACTGTAACATACATTGAAAATGTATATATTTCACTCACGCGTTGAATAAAGTAATGTAGTGTTTCATTGCTTTCCCGCTCCACAACAAATACGACTCATGATTTTTTTTCTAAAAATCGTTTTTGTTTTTATTTCGATATCCGTCACAGTCAAAGAATCAAATATGAACTCTCCAACAAACAAAAACCTGTAGCCGTGTACAATCCTGTGATAAACGATAGTATGTGCCTACTAATTATGTTGTCTAGTTACACAAAACCTTAGTAATTATAAGTTACTCAATTGTGATAGCATGTAACCCTTTACTTCAATATACATAGTAATTACACTGGATCAATGATAGTCTGCAAATCGTTTGACATTATATAGGTCTATGATAATAACGGACTTCATCACTCACTCAGATAAGTAGGGTTTAATTCCCTATAATTTCTGTAGATAATGATCCGGGCAATGGCCTGAGAATGAAGTCTTTGAAACCGTTTGAGACAGATCAGCACGACCGTTTCAATCCTTGATGTTGATGTGACAGCTGACCTCCTGTAAACAGGTCGAACTCTTGACGTCAGTGAAATCGATTCTGTTATTCTCTCATTGTTATGAAATGATCGTAGTTCTTCTGAAATGATCCGATTTGTGAAAACTATGACATTAGTTGAGTAATGCGGCAAGTGCACCTGGCTCATCCTAGTTTTTGACATTTCTTTCGATCACGCTACTCTTGGAATGACGAAACAGATGTGATCTCATGGTTTTGTTAACTACTTAAAAGGTCTTTTGAATATGAACAAAAGCAGCGAGTTTACCTAAAACAGGGAACACGTTCATAAACAACGGCGAGCAAACCATAGAAAATTACTTTTTGTGGAATATTGTACAAGGAGCAACTTTCAGTCATTGTTGTTATGATATATGATAGTTTAAGACTTGAATCATATGAATATAAAAGTATACAGACGACCCATGAAGAAGGTATAAGGATGATAAGATAGGGTGTTTCGGAAGGGTAAGCGACTTCTGGCCCATCGACAATACACGCCATGTCAAATCATAATGAGTCCATTTCATGATGTCGCATTTAAAATAGGTTTTGTCTGATTTGACGGAATTTTACGGGTCCGAAGCAACAAGCGTCAAATAAGGTCTGGTGTGAGGAAAGACAAGAAAAATTAGGTCTAGTATTAGGAAAGACAAGAAAAATTAGGTCTAGTATTAGGAAAGACAAGAAAAATTAGGTCTAGTATGAGGAAAGACGAGGAAAATTAGGTCTAGTATGAGGAAAGACAAGAAAAATTAGGTCTAGTATGAGGAAAGACGAGGAAAATTAGGTCCAGTATTAGGAAAGACGAGGATAATTAGGTCTAGTATGAGGAAAGACGAGGATAATTAGGTCTAGTATGAGGAAAAACGAGGAAAATTAGGTCTAGTATGAGGAAAGACGAGGAAAATTAGGTCTAGTATGAGGAAAGACGAGAAAAATTAGGTCTAGTATGAGGAAAGACATGAAAAATTAGGTCTAGTATGAAGAAAGACGATAAAAATTAGGTCTAGTATGAGGAAAGACAAGAAAAAATAGGACTAGTATGAGGAAAGACGAGGAAAATTAGGTCTAGTATGAGGAAAGACGAGGAAAATTAGGTCTAGTATGAGGAAAGACAAGAAAAATTAGGTCTAGTATGAGGAAAGACAAAGAACAAAGAGCAGCCATGTAGTGGAGTATGCGGACCTCATTTTCGGTATCTCCGATGTCTACTAACAGAAGCCATAGGAGAACCATATTCGACCTGCAGGGAATGTCCACAATCAGTCGCCCTTCTTACATGAAGAATGAAATCACCTGACATTTCAGCTAGCATAAAATATATCCAACAACATATTTCACTATAAATCATTCTACATTTATTTACTCCTTCTCTAGATGACAACAATCTAGGCCATCTCTGAATTTCCAAAAGGACGGCGGTATGATGCAGTTTAATTAATTAATTTAATCTTACTTTAATCACATTGACATGTTGTTCTCTTTATGTCTTTGGTGTAATCTTCCTCAACATGCATCTCTCGAATTCCTGTGATGTAAGTTAATGAATCATTTGTTAATATCTTTCTCGTAACTTGTGGTATTCGGAACAAACTCTTTCATGTTGATTGCGACATGAAAACATCATAGACTTAGGAAGCACGGATTTCTTACAAGAGAAACCAAAATAGGACATTGTCCCTGTTGTCCGACGCGACCAACACTTAAAAACCGATTTCGATGTTCACGATGTTGACTTTGGGGTAGAAAAGCAATGACTTTGGTTCTATAGTTAACAGAAATCAAACTACGCTATTATTACATTTGTTGTGTATTAACATATTTGAATGTGAAAGTATTGTTCATATCACTAATACTTCTGCTATTTTATTATAAAGTTTTGTGGTTATCTTAGGTTATAAGCAATAGTACACTGCTTCTGGAATGATCTCCTCGGGGATACCTATAATTAGAAAGATTCGAGCATATCCGTATACTTCCACTTCATATCTGATGTACATGTATATATCCAGCTTCAATATATATATTTTCATGTAAAAGTGTACGTTCCATTAATTCACTTTAAAATCAACCCAATGTCAGCAAATAACTGTGAAAAAATCCGAAACCGGTGCCTGATGGAGCGCTCCGATATTTGAAGGACACTGGGGATAATGATGAACGATTGTCTCCGCCAATATTTCGATCATGAAGTTGTAGAAACACCCTTTTTATGGCTTTCTTTCGAAGAAGTTTCACCCTAGCTAAAAATTTGTATCAAAAAGTAACGCAACATTACTCAATACATACATTTTCGAAAGATGCCGGAATATTTCTACATTATTTCAAAGCATTGGTTAGCACTCAGAAACACTAAAACGGACCCCTGCGCTTATGATGACAGGCGTTCAGTTATTAAGATATCTTATATGTGCGATTTAAGTTCTGATAACCAAAACGATTTATAAAATGTATTATTTGATTTCTGAAAATGAACAAGTAGATCCATTTCGCAGGTAATTCCCTGTCTAAAACTCACCACCTACAGAATTACCACTTTCACTTTCTATGTTAAAACAGCAGTCAACGAAAAGAAACTGGATACTGTAGTGTCTATGTATGTTAATGCTACATTTTCCGTATTTGATGTACGTTTTATTGATTAAAGGGAGGCAACCGTAAAATATCTTGTTTGTTGTATCCCTTGCTATAGGAGTCATGCATTTATATACTTTATTTTTATAAGTTCTGACTATCTGAGTCGACAAAAGAATATACATATATTGTATACAGATAAAGTTTAGAGTCAAATATTTATTAAAACCACAGTTTAATGATATTGAACATTATCTAAGTTATAATTCGTAGAATATTTAATACCTTTGTTTTTTTCGCACACTGTGTATTAGAGTTATCTCTCTGTATTTGTTGTTATTAAACCGTCACCAGGGTTATTGTATACCGTATATCCGTTAATAAAGAAAAAAAATTACAAAACGGACCATTTTATTTTTCAAAATGCTAAAAATAGGTTTATACATAAATGAATCAAATGGTATTGTTTGGTGTAGCAGATCAAGTAAAAGAGACGAAAATGAAAGTAGTTTGTAATTACACTTATACTGACTCATTCAGGGACTAATCCCAATACGACTTCATAAAAATAGTCCTGAATGATGACGAGGTTTTAAACGTAAATCGAGTGAGATAAAAGTTTACATGTAATTGGTTACTGAAATCTTAAAAATATGCTAAGATAATTAAAAGCAAGTCTGCATATTAAAAATGCGAGAGAACAAGTCCCGGTCACAACTGCATTTATATAAAGATTATTTTATATCAGTTTTTAAAAGAGTTACAAAGTGTTCTGTTTATTGTAATGTGAATAAATATAAACATGTAAGTGAAAAAAACATATAATCATGTCGCTGATTTTTAAGAACATGAAAGTACAGCGGACTGCCCAATTAATGTAGGGACTTCCTGTTGCATGGACCAATTAGGTATGATAGTATCAGTCTAATGGACACAAGAATTACAGGATACATTTCTCGCTATATCCGATAATGATTTCACATCGTACCTTAAGCCAATGAAGTTACATGTAATGTATTGATGATTGTTGGATAAAACAAATTAAAACATGTATTTTATGAAAACCATTTCCTTAATAATATTATACGTTTGCACAAACAACGGTACAATTCATATTTTATACTTTTTGTTTCAAGTTATTAATAAATAAATAATGCTTTATTACACCAAAGACCGTTCTTAACTAGACGTTTAAAACGCGAAGGTAAGTGTTAGAGACTCTGAATATACTTTCATGACATGTCAGACTAAGCGATACTAAATTGATCAATTATGGACCCTTGGTGAGGTCAATATTGTGTTGCATTTGTATGTCGACCTGGTAGGAAAATATCGGCCGAGGGCATGATATTTGTATAAAAACGATTGCGAACGGCTCGATCTTCCGTCTAGATACGACCTTCATGCTAATGATGTCCGAAATTCCAAAATAAAAATAAAAAGCGATCTTTACTTGAAATGAACTGTTAATAGCCAACTCTATAGAGCCGTTTCAAAGAAGAAATATAACATCACAAGAAATTTGGTATGATTTCGGTCCTAATACACTAGGCCTTCTTGGTAAGCCCTTATAGTGCTGAGCGTCAGACAGAGGGAAAGTACCGAAATGTTAATGGAATCTAGATCCTCAACATCACTGAATCGAGGAAAAGATATGAACGAAAGGAAATTTATGTGGACACCTTTTGGAAAAATACGATGATAATATCACCACTTAACTACAAAATGTTACAGATTCCTAGAAATCTTTATTAGGGACATTTAAACATAAAGCCAAAAGGCGATGGAATGCTAAGTAAGGCCTCAATAGGAAGAAAGTAGTTTTTCTTAATCTTTGGGTAGTCAAGGTACGACTTTTATTTATACACTGTACCTGTACATTGTTTCAGTCCAAATTTTCTTTAATGATATTTGAAAGAAGTCAGGAAATGCATCTAAGTCAGTGAGAATTTAACACAAGATACAAAATACGAACTTACACCACTGGAAATAATAAGTTTCTGTGTAGATCTGGTCACACCCGAGTCCCAAGCTGGACTTGTCCACTTACGCGTATTCAGCTTTTACGACGTGGGAAACAGTGAGTAGTCATTCTAGGCCAATAATTGGTCAGTCAAGTCATATGTCATAAAAAGCATATTAAACAGAACACGTAAAACACTACAGACGCAGAACATTATACACAATTAAACAATAGCCCACAAGTGTGTGACGAGTACAAACATATATGGCGACGAGACTGATATATATAGAAACATTTGCAATACATGTACAATGTTTAAATTAAACGTATTTGTCATGATCATTGTATGTTATTTGTAAGTACGATTAATATACATGTAGGTGGAACACTGAAACATACTCACTCTTTTAAAAATGACGCCTATGTTTATCTCGTTTTGTTATTAAGTTGAAGTGAACAAATCCTCTCTGTGATGCTTGTCAAACGTGCAAAAGAGACGATCGTTCAAAGAGATATAAGAAATAGATTCGACGTAATCTTCCAGGCAACATTCCATCATTTTTGGGATGTAGCAGGGGCATAATCGAGATCACACGGTAATTTATTGAATTCTCATAATTTTAGAGGGCCAAGCAGGAATGTGTGTGTTCATTGTGTACTTCTAATGTCTCAACTTAATGGTATCTGTTTTTTCGTTTCATGATGTTCGCATATTTTATAATTTTATTCTTATATGTGGCAAAGGTTCTGACATTTTAATCTTATGTTGAGACTTGTTTTTGATGTACCTAAGACATGTACATATACAAAACAAAATCGTTTTACATAAAAAAGAAGACATTTACAAAGGAAACACTGATATAGTGAAACACCATATATTTGCTTATTCAAAATAGTTTCATATTAATGGATAAATTCATTTTTAAGTTTCAAAGTGAAAGGATTAAGTCGTTGAATGTTTGAAACTTGTTTATTATGCATTCTCTCGCCATGTACGCTTAGGTACAGTATTCATATCTGTTTATTTTCCAAAAGTGAAAATAAGTATGCTGTTTGTTTTCCTTATATTCAAACTTTAAGTTATACGGGTACCAAAGGCATTTATTACAGTGTAATTGTTCTTATTACTATAATGTACACTATACATATATATCATTGTTAAGATGAGCTAAATCTTCGTAATCAGGTACAGATCTGGTTTGTAACTCCATGAAACGTTCCCAAAGCCAGTCACAATACAAAGGAAATATCAAATTATCACTTGATCGGACACAAGCTCGTAACCCAACTTACTGAAATTTTCTTAATGACTTGAAAGCATTCCGTTGTACCTATGGTAAAACGTTACCAATTTTCTAAAACATGAACAGCTATTTACCTGATACGGTGACTAAAGATATCCAGGTATTGGTCTCAATCTGATTCTTTGCTCTGTAACAGTTGACCCCGGGGACAGACCGGTCGTTGTTATTCACTGAAAAGCAATATAAAAATATGGATCTGATTGGTCCCAAACTTTTTCAGTTGAAGACTGTGAAAGAATCCATATGATCCCATGTTTCATCACCTTTATAAAGCTTCATTTCATGACCATCATATTTATGAGAAATACAGACACTGCAGTTAATACCACATTGTAACACAGTGGTAACAGCAGGTTTTGAAGATTGTGGTCAAGGTTACCTTAGTACAAACTTACCAAAGAGTGTACTGTAGTGGAGCACATGTACAACGGTTCTGAGGCTTGTACCTTTTCATACGGTTATACTATATAGACATAAAATACCCGTATTATTACCATTACTTTTTCATGACAAAGAGATGTTCTGGCTCATCTTTATCTCTTTCAGAAGTAGCAAAGACATCGACATGCAAATGACATTCTGCTGTTTGAAATCCGAACCCTACTCATTTTCATATGAAAAATCTGAATCGACGGTCGGATCTGGTGGACCATTTGGAGATCAAACCTGTACATTACCGGTTATTAATAACGTTAGATCAAATAACGTGTCAGCCATGCGATGTCAGAGATCGATAAGTCTGCTTTATATGTCTAATATGTCCGACTGTATACACCATCATACGGTCAGTCTGATTATTTTGTTCCTGGAACATTATATTTAGGATGACAAGGTAATCTTGGTAAATGTCACAAACTCCGGGCGGTCACACACGACAGGAAACCTGACATCCGCGAAAAAGGCGATTACAAACGACAGAGATTCCTAGATATATACAAAAAAGACGGTCGTACACGACAGGAATTAGTGGATATGTCCTCAAAGCGCGGTCACGCGCAACAGGAAAGGGTGGTCATTTACGACATGGATATATAGTTATACATTACAGGAAAGTTTGGGTATGTCTAAATTGGCGGCAATACACGACAGGAAAATATAATCATACACGACAGAAAGATATAGTCATACACGACAGGTAGATATAGTCATACACGACAGGTAGATATAGTCATACACGACAGATACACGACAGGTATATATAGTCATACACGATAGGTACATATAGTCATACACGACAGGTACATATAGTCATACACGACAGGTATATATAGTCATACACGACAGGAAGATATAGCCATACACGACAGGAAGATATAGTCATACACGACAGGAAGATATAGTCATACACGAGAGGTAGATATAGTCATACACGACAGGTAGATATAGTCATACACGACAGGTAAATATAGTCATACACGACAGGAAGATATAACCATACACGACAGGTAGATATAGTCATACACGACAGGAAGATATAGTCATACCGACAGGAAGATATAGTCATACACGACAGGTAGATATAGTCATACACGACAGGTAGATATAGTCATACACGACAGGAAGATATAGTCATACACGACAGGAAGATATAGTTACACGACAGGTATATATAGTCATACACGACAGGTAGATATAGTCATACACGACAGGAAGATATAGTCATACACGACAGGAAGATATAGTCATACACGACAGGTAAATATAGTCATACACGACAGGAAGATATAATCATACACGACAGGTAGATATAGTCATACACGACAGGTAGATATAGTCATACACGACAGGAAGATACAATCATACACGACAGGTAGATATAGTCATACACTATAGGTAGATATAGTCATACACGACAGGTAGATATAGTCATACACGACAGGAAGATATAGCAATACACGACAGGAAGATATAGTCATACACGACAGGTAAATATAGTCATACACGACAAGTAGATATAGTCATACACGACAGGTAGATATAGTCATACACGACAGGAAGATATAGCCATACACGACAGGAAGATATAGTCATACACGACAGGTAAATATAGTCATACACGATAGGTAGATATAGTCATACACGACAGGTAGATATAGTCATATACTATAGGTAGATATAGTCATACACGACAGGTAGATATAGTCATACACGACAGGTAGATATAGACATACACGACAGGTAGATATAGTCATACACTATAGGTAGATATAGTCATACACGACAGGAAGATATAGTCATACACGACAGGAAGATACAGTCATACACGACAGGTAGATATAGTCATACACGACAGGTAGATATAGTCATACACGACAGGTAGATATAGTCATACACGACAGGTAGATATAGTCATACACGACAGGTAGATATAGTCATACACGACAGGTAGATATAGTCATACACGACAGGAAGACATAGTCATACACGATAGGTAGATATAGTCATACACGACAGGTAGATATAGTCATATAATATAGGTAGATATAGTCATACACGACAGGTAGATATAGTCATACACGACAGGAAGATATAGTCATACACGACAGGAAGATACAGTCATACACGACAGGTAGATATAGTCATACACTATAGGTAGATATAGTCATACACGACAGGTAGATATAGTCATACACTATAGGTAGATATAGTCATACACGACAGGAAGATATAGTCATACACGACAGGAAGATACAGTCATACACGACAGGTAGATATAGTCATACACTATAGGTAGATATAGTCATACACGACAGGTAGATATAGTCATACACGACAGGAAGATATAGTCATACACGACAGGAAGATATAGTCATACACGACAGGTAGATACAGTCATACACGACAGGAAGACATAGTCTTACACGGCAGGTAAATATAGTCATACACGACAGGTAGATATAGTCATACACGACAGGAAGATATATTCATACACGATAAGAAAGGGTGCCGATGAAAGGATGGTCATACACTACACGAAAGCATTGATATGTCTTTAAACGGCGGTCACTCGCTACAGGAGAGGGCGGTCATACTCTTCAGGAAAGAATGAATATTTCCAGAAAGGACAGTATTACGCAACGGAAATTCACAAGGACCTCTAACAGTAGTAATGAAGGTATTAAAAGGTGCCAAATTAGGTTAATTTCCCGGCATCAATAACATTCTTTACGATTTTTTGTCAAACATAAGGAGACATTCACTCTTATTCTGACACAATTATCTTATATTATTTTTGATACGGGCGTCTTATTAGTCTGGTCACGGGTATCATTTTCCCTTTGCTAAAAAATGGTGATGTCAATAACACAAATAATTACAGAGGAATCACTTTGGTAAGTTGTGCATCTGAATCAGACGTACAGCATTATTACCGATGCCCAATTCGGGTTTAAACCTGGTTTTGGAACTAATGATGCTATTTTGCCTTACATGGTGTACTTAAGAAAATGCTTTATAATAACTGTAAGCTTTACTGCTGTTTTGTTGACTATCGTAAGGCCTTCGATAGTGTTAATAGAAATAAATTGTTTTTGAAACTTTTTCTAAGTGGAATATTGTAAAATCTTTATATGAAGGTTTAAAGTCTTGTGTTAAGTATAAGTCTGAGTTGTCTGGCCCCACTTGTATAAAACATCTCAACTTGAGATTTCCTCAAGTCGAGATTTTCCTCAGCTGATATCTCCTCAAAAACGGCTTGTATAAAATTTTCTCAAGGAACAGGAGGAAGTCATCGGCTAGGATGTCCTGAAATTCCTTGAGGAATTTTCATACAAGATATTTTCAAGGAGATATCAGCAGAGGAAAATCTCGACTTGAGGAAATCTCAAGTTGAGATGTTTTATACAAGTGGGGCCTGATTTCTTTACCTGCTCATGTGCTCTTAATCAATCTAACTTCCGGTTAGCGCCTGATAAGGCTTGCTCCCGTTAGCTCGTGACAATTTTTATAATTTTCACGAATTGGTGAATTTATCCTGGCTGATATTGGCCAGATTATTGTTTAAGTAGTTCTTGTTTATTTTTACGCTCCCACTAACTTGGTGAATAGTATAATCATTTCACAGTTTAGATATTTAATTTCCAACACACGAGATCATTACCGTGGATGTGGGACGAAGAGACTCAAATTTCTAACGTAGATAGATCATATAGCTTTTTGTGATTTTTCGGCCACTTTTTGACATCTCGCCCACTTAACAAAACATCTAGATAAATATTACATCTTGACTGAATTTATTTTCTCTGTTTAGTTCTAATAACATGTTCTGTTAACTTATAAGTTGATACGGGCATTTGTTATTGTATTACATGACAATGTGGTGATCTTTGCAATATCTTATCGTTATACTGCATAGCTTGGGTAGGTCGCCATCTTTGTTTCATAGGCTTCCGATAGGTCGTGTATATGTTTCCATATTGTCTTGCTCAGTGAAGTCTACTTTATTTCTTACAGATTGGTGATATCAGCTTTTGTAACATATTCAAAAGTAATATTTCTTCTTTTATTGAAGAGTTTGTCATTCAACTATATTACATCGGAAACGACATTTCGTCCACTAATACACTAGGGTAATAACATTGAGTATAATAATCTGTTCTCATTTAAGTTTGTGTAATTGATTAAATATGTTACAGTACTGTAGATCTCTTCTCCTGGCACTGAGACCAGGGAGTTTATCTAGTGTTAGAAAATGTCTGAATGTTAGACAAACGTCGAACGGGACCAACAATTACGTTCGTACGAGACGAGGCACACGTGCAGGCATTGGTGCTGTCAGACCGATACGTAGTGTGATCGGTATTTCGTGTACCCCTGGCAAAGCAAACAGGAACAGTGGTGTAAATTACAACAATCTCGTCCAAACAATCACCACAAATGGTATGTCAACATCTCAACCACCCTTGTCTGGACATGCTGCAGCAACAGCAGAGGTATCAGTCATCAGAACCATTGTGCAGCCGCGCTGCGATGTTAACAGGTGGAAACCAATAACATCTATATCGCGCGAGAACTTGGTTGTCATCAAACCAACGACGGAGAGTCAGCAAAAGCCCGCCGTCTTGCTTAATTTAGTATCGCTGAGTTGTCGCTCGAGTGAAGAACAAGTCATTGTCAATCAGTGACTTCATTACATCTCGGGATATCGATATTCTAGCGATAACGGAGACTTGGCTGGGCTCAACCGTTGATGACCAAATTCTCGCTGAGCTTATACCAACAGGCTATGACATTCTCCACAATGCTAGACAAGGCAGACGTGGTGGCGGAGTGGTTGTTCTGTTTAAGAAAGGATTGAGTGTGAGAAATCTGAATTCCAACAACGAGGATTCCTATACACACTTTGAGTACATGACGTGTTCCGTCACCACTTGTGATACACAATTCAGACTGTGCGTCATATACAGGCCCCCCTCTTCTAAACGGAACGGTCTCCGTAACAAAGTCTTCTTTGATGAATGATCTTCATATCTCGATCAACAGGTTGTAGTGCCACAGGAGCTGATTATCGCTGGCGACCTGAATTTCCACTTGGATGATAACACTAATGTTGATTCCCGACAGTTCGCCGGAATCCTTGACTCCCGGGGGATGACACAACATGTGACAGAAGCTACCCATTCACATGGTCATACACTAGATGTGATTATCACAAGGGGAAATACTTCTCTAATCCACGGAGCAATTCTAGTGGCAGATCCATGTCTGAGCGACAGTAAGGGAAACCTATCTGGTGATCATCTTGCTGTCTATGCCACACTAAATTGTACCTGATTTCATCAAAGACATTCAGTTACTTCAGTCCTTCAGACTACTGAGGGTGGAATTGACTGTCTTGTTGAAGCATATAACTCTGGTATCGAGGCTCTGATCGAGAAACATGCACCTCTTCAGACAAAGGTAATTACTGTCAGACCTAACGCGCCTTGGTACAATGAACAACTTCGGGATGCAAAACAATTGCGGAGGAAGGCGGAGAAACGTTGGCGAAAGACCAAACTAACCATCCATCGCCAGATATACAGAGAACATTGTCGGGCAGTCAGTTCACTACTCATTCAACGTAAGAAGGATTATTCAGGAAAAATCACAGAATGTGGATCGCATACAAGACAGATTTTTAGACTCACCAGAAACCTTATGGGACATACTGGTGAAATCGCCCTACCAAGCTGTTCTTCTGAAAAAATTTTGTCCAACAAGTTCAGTGATTTTATCCAGGATAAAATCAATACAATCAAGCAAAAGATTGATGTTGTGAACTCAACTTCCGACACTGGCATCTCTGCCATGGATGCCGATATCCAATTCTCTGGTGAACCTTTGACGCAGTTCACTCCAACAACTGAAGAAGAATTGCGCAAGATCATTACAAACTCTCAATCGAAATCCTGTGAGCTGGACCCGCTTCCCACAGTTTTACTGAAGCAATGTCTTGATGCACTGCTCCCCTTGATCACCTTAATCATGAATAAATCATTAGCAGAGTCTAGGGTTCCATTGTGTTTCAAAAAGGCTAATGTAAGACCACTGCTGAAGAAGCCTGGACTGAACAAGGAAGAATTAAAGAACTACCGTCCGGTGTCAAATCTCCCTTTCTTATCTAAGATCTTGGTGAAGATTGTGTCCCAGCGACTTGAGGCTCATCTCAATCTCAACAGTCTTCATGACAACTTGCAATCAGCCTATCGCGCAGGACATTCCACTGAGACGGCCCTACTTCGTGTCTACAGTGATATTGCTGCCGCTCTGGATAACAAGTGTAGAGCGGTTCTTATCATGCTTGATCTGTCTGCTGCATTTGATGTCATTGACCATGGCACACTGTTCAAGCGTCTGGAGTACTCTTATGGGGTGACTGGTGATGCATTACGAAGGACCCAGTCTTACTTGAATGAACGACGACAGTGCGTTGCCATTGGATCAACTGTTTCAGACAGCAAAACCTTAGACTTCGGAGTTCCTCAGGGGTCCGTTCTGGGACCTAGAAAATACTGTCTTTATTCGAAACCAATCGGGGAGATTTGTCGTCGTCGTAACCTTCAGTACCATTGTTATGCCGACGACACACAAATCTACATGGTTATCAGACCTCAAGACAACTGGGACATAATAGTAGCAAGTCTTGAAGCCTGTCTAAATGACATCAGTGCTTGGATGAACTCAAATATGCTCAAGCTCAATCAGGAAAAGACAGAACTGATCGTCTTTTCCCACAAGTGTCAACACACTAAAGGTCTCCAGTTAAAGGTCGGTGCCCAAACTATTGAGGCCGTCAAAGCTGTGAGAAACCTTGGTGTACACTTTGATAGCTCTCTGAACATGGAGAAACAGATAAACTCAATTGCCAGTTCCTGTTATCACCAAATTAGAAACATTGGGGGTATCCGTCAGTTCATCACCACAGATGCATGCAAGACACTGGTACATTCTCTTGTTACTTCTAGGTTAGACTATGGTAACGCGTTACTCGTTGGTGTATCTGATACACGTATGAGCCGCCTGCAGAGGGTACAGAACACCGCAGCACGCCTAGTTACCGTACTCGAAAGAGGGACCACATTACACCAGTCCTTTACTTATTGCATTGGCTGCCCGTGCGATTCCGGTCACAGTACAAGATTTTGATGTATACATACAAGGCAATAATTGGAACAGCTCCTGAATATCGGCCGTCATGATCACTACGATCGGAGACAGAATCCTTGTTGTGCGTTCTGAACTCTCGGACTGTGACTTATGGTAACCGGTGCTTTGGAAAGGTAGCGGCCACTTTGTGGAACAGCTTACCCTCTGCTACTAGAAAGTCAAAATCCCTGGCCAAATTCAAGAGGGATATTAAAACCCACCTGTTTACGTCTGCATTTTAGACTCTCACGCAGACCTCCTGTATATACATACTTTCACCACTACTTACTTGATTTGGTTACTGTGTTACATATGTTGATTACTGTGTTATACATGTTCTATAAATTTTGTAGTAAGATTATTATGTAATTGTGAAGCGCATTAGAGTATTTTGTCAAAATAGATAGTGTGCTATATAAATGTTGTATATTATTATTATTATTATTATTATTATTATTATTATTATTATGTGGCTTAATACAAGGGGAGGTGTTATCTCGCTTTCTTTATTCCAGGTATGTGAATGACCTTGAAAATGAACTTATAAATACTTCATGTGACGCTTTATTTTAAGAGAGATTTCTTTGTTTCTTCTTATGTATGCAGATGATATTGTTTTCTTCTCAAAATCTGTCTCTGGTTTGTAGAAAATGTTTGATTCTTTAAAACAATATAGTGATAATTGGGATCTGACATTTCGAAATGGTGGAAGATTACAAGCTGATGTGAAATTTTATTTTTAATGGTAGTGAAATAGAAATTGTTTACAGATTTGATTATCTTTGTATATTGCTTAATTTTAGTGGTAAGTTCACAAAAACTTAATTCACAATTGCTGAACAAGGCCGTAAATGCATGCATAATGTATTAAGAACTTGTAATACTTTGTCACTCAATGTAGGATCAAAACTCGATGTTTTTTACATATATGTTTCACCTGTTCTTAATTATGGTTGAGAAACATGGGGCTTTAATGCCGCGGACACAGTAGAAAAAGTACGTGCTGATTCTTTAAAAAGAATCCAAAATGTGGAAAACATTGCACCATCTTTATGGTATTCTCGGAATTAGAACACCTGCCTTTGCATCTCATCAGAAAATGTCGAATAATAAGATATTGTTTGAAGTTAATTAAATGTGATAATTGTGTTCTTAAGTCAAATTACCTAGAAATGGAAGAACGTAACTACAGAAACTGCAATTGGCGTTGTCAAGTTAAGAAGCTATTGTTGTACTCTGGTTTTGGTAACGTCAAGGTTACTCATTATGTTGATAATGAACAGGTATTTTTATGTTGTTTTAAGAAGCGTTTGATAGATAAATTTATTCAAATAAGGGATTTCTTGAGCGGTCGTCAAAATGCTATTTGTGTAAATTCTTGTTAGGTACTTTCACACTGCAATTTTATTTAACAAAGTCTATCCCAGATGTATATCTTAGACTTATAACGAAATTACGACTTTCATCCCATCAGTTATGTATAGAAGAAGGTCGTTATCCTAATATTCTGAGGGAGAACAGGTTATGTTGGTTTTGTAATCAAAATCAGGTAGAAGATGAGTTTCATTTTGTTCTTATCTGTCCACTATATGTATAAGTAGATATTCGTATAAAGTTCATTAAAAAGTATTACTGGAGCCGTCCATCTTCATATAAACTTGTCCAGCTGCTATCTATACGTGACAGAAAGGAACTTTGTAACTTAGGAAAGTATCTGCAATCAAGTTTATTAGTACGGTCTAGATTCTTTAACTCATAGTGTTGTTTTTCATTTTGGTTAGCGTTGCTTGAGTATTTGTTCGTCTACAACATTATATTTATTGTTGTCGTTAATTCCCTGGCTACGCCACTCTATACATATGTATTACCCTGTTCGAGCCTTAATTTGATAATGTTGATTGTAAATGTTGTCACTGCACTTTATGGTTCTATTCTAACCTATGTATTCCTGTGTAAAGTCAATGTATAAAGTAACTATACAAGAGCTGTCCATCTTCCGTTAAGTTGTCTATCTTGTACACAATAATGACTGAGTATTTATTACTTACTTAATACGACATGCATTATGCTTTATGTACGATTATATAATGTTTTTCTTATTATATAAGTATACTAAATATACATTGTTACGAATGCTGATGGGCCGTAAGGCTTCAAGTTAAATAAACAATGTGTAAAAACCTCAGCTAACCGTAACGCACAAAGCACGGCCGCGTTCAGCGAAGTGAATAGGTGCAGAGATTAGGAGAACACACTTTTAGGGAGCTTTGTTCATGCGACAACCAAGGCTTGCCAGGAAAATCACATTTGGTTTCCTTTTGAAGACATGTTTTAAATACACTTTTGTATTCTATAGATTGAACAGGACAAATATTAATCGCGATGTTTCAAATCTAATCATTTTAAAAATACACTATTTCAAGAATACTAATGAAATCAGATAGTGAAGTAATGCCGGGCATTGCATTTGATAAATTGTGGTATTAAATTTCTGTCTTCACCTCCTTTAACCTAATTTTATTTAATTATTTTTCACATGGTGCCATTATGAATCACAGGATAGGTGACGTATATTGAACGTATGTGAAGCTGATCCGCTATAACAAACTTATTTACAAAACCTCACCATATTTCAGTTTTTTGCGAAAATATTGACATGGTTTTATTCGTTGCGTTGAATTATAAATGAAACATCAAAACCATGGTTTCAAGTGACTCTACCAACACATAGACGACGCCATAAATGCTACTGTGAACCTGTTTATTTTTCATTCAATGATATGTGACTAGCCAGTAATCATTGTTTAATTCCAATATGAGCTTTGGTATCGATTATATATAATTCAAAGAAAATGTGAAATACACACTAAAGGCGTCATCTTAATCTGTAATACGGGTTATCTGTCCTATGACATTTAACTTACCTTTACAGAAAAATATTAGCGAAAACAGATACTCTGTTTCCTCCATAAAAGATCAGACTTGTGTATTGTATGTTATCTGGGAGATCTTCTAGTGTAAGAATAGGGTTGCAGGGTTTGATAATATGGAGATATTTGAATATTTGAAATGTTTGCATAATTATTCATTAATGCATAATATATGTTTTACATTCCACACAGATACAAACACAAAATATTAAAATATTTGGAGAAAGCTACACATGTAATAAGACTTTTTAAAATGTTCACTTCCCCATGGGTAACGTAACGGTAGCACGATGCTAAGCTCAATGAATAAGCGCCCTTTTAGGACATATCCTTGCTTTCCTGCTTTGAATGACCGTCCTTATCTGTAGTGTAAGTCCGCCCTTCTAGGACACCTCCGTCTTTATCTGTCGTGTATGTCCGCCCTTCTAGGACACCTCCGTCCTTATCTGTCGTGTATGTCCGCCCTTCTAGGACACCTCCGTCCTTATCTGTCGTGTATGTCCGCCCTTCTAGGACGCCTCCGTCCTTATCTGCCGTGTATGTCGGCCCTTCTAGGACACCTCCGTCTTTATCTGTCGTGTATGGCTGCCCATTATGGACATACCGATGTTTTCATGTTGCGTACGACCGCTCTTTGTGGACATATCCATTCTTCCATGCAGTGTATGATAACTTTTCCTGTTGCGTTTGACCGCCCTTTTAGGATATATCCATGCTTTCCTATAGAGTTTGACCGCTCTTAATGAACATATCTCATTCTTTCTTATAATGTATGGTCACCCTTTTAGGACATATCCGTGCTTTTCCGTAGTGTATGACCACCAATCATGACAGATTCACCCTTTCGCTTAGTGTATGGCTATATAGCCATGTCGTGTATGACTGACCTTTTAGGCATTCCCATGTTTTCCTGTCATGTATGACCACCCTTTCCTGTTGCGCGTGACCGCGCTTTGAGGACATATCCACTAATTCCTGTCGTGTACGACCGTCCTTTTTGTATATATCTAGGAATCTCTGTCGTTTGTAATCGCCTTTTTCGCGGATGTCAGGTTTCCTGTCGTGTGTGACCGCCCGGAGTTTGTGACATTTACCAAGATTACCTTGTCATCCTAAATATAATGTTCCAGGAACAAACTAATCAGACTGACCGTATGATGGTGTATACAGTCGGACATATTAGACATATAAAGCAGACTTATCGATCTCTGACATCGCATGGCTGACACGTTATTTGATCTAACGTTATTAATAACCGGTAATGTACAGGTTTGATCTCCAAATGGTCCACTAGATTCGACCATCGTTTCAGATTTTTTCATATGAAAATGAGTAGGGTTCGGATTTCAAACAGCAAAATGGTGATTCGTTTACCTTTGTTATTATTATTCTCTATATTGCCTAAAAAATAATGAGTACAAAAGAAATTGAACATGTAATACAACATATTTTGAACATAAATACACAATTACATAATAGACAATACATGTATACCTTACATACTTGTGTACATACAAAGTATCACATTATACAACATATTAGTTCGTAATAGTCTCCGTAAATATTCACTTTATTGTAATGAGACTATTTAATCAACTTTTTAGTTACATACATAAGGAGTACACACAGAGAACGTAGTATAGAAACATTACACCAAACATATGTAACGAGACTATAAAATCAATCTTTTACTTGTTTTTTTCTAGAGAACACGCATATACATAGTGTACATACTACCATAAAATTTACAATACAGTTTGATAAAATATGGGTTAAGCCGTCTCGATACATATTTCCACATTTGTGATATAACTATGTACATTCGTTAAAATTGGAAACAATCATTTTCATAACGTAATGTATCGATTTCTTGTAAACTGGGTATTTCATTGCAAACTTCAATAATATATGCGGCTCGAGTTTACTTCACTATCGCCCTCCATTCTCTCTCTTCATTCTCATTGTTCTTTTAACAGCACAGAAGTCATAACTATTTTTTCCATTGCAGTTAGAAGGAAAAGTACTTGTTTAGATAAACGTTTTGAGTATGTATGTCAATGTGTACTTATCAATAATTCTTAAATATCGTATAAAATTCCAGGTTTGTTTTCGTACTATTCGGCATTGGCGAATACAGTCTCCTTAAAGATATACTATTTGTCAAGGTGTTTTTGTTTAGGTGACAAAGTTTTCCAAAAGATAACAGTTTCTTTGTATCTATATAACCCTCTATGGATGTCCATCCAATTTGTCCACAACACAGTGTCAGCACGAGTTCTGATATCAAATTCCTGAAATGCTTTTACAATAAATCTATATGCTGTATCTAACATCATCACTTCAATTCTAGATAAAACCTTAAGCTCATAACCATTTCATGGGTAAAAATCTAGACTGTATGACTTTGTATTCTCTATAACATATTGCAATAGGTTCTCTAGGTTTATGCTCTGTTCACAATTGTTTTCTCTTTATGCGCATGATTTCATGTACCTCTTTAAACTCTTCACTCCAGTGGGGTTTAAGGCACTTTTTATACTTAACTTTTAGAAGTGTGAGCTCAGAGGCTTTTAATATACAAAAGGTGATGCTCTATTATAAACTGTTATTTTTAATATTTTCAGGTAATGCTATTTGTGATAACATATCATTTAAAACAGTTCTTTAATTTTCAATATTACCGTTTGATACAGATTTCTGTCCATTAAATTTAGTCATTGCTACTTCTGAAAGAGAAAAAGATGGACCTGAACAACTCTTTGTTATGAAAAAGTAATGGTAATAATACGGGTATTTTATGTCTATATAGTATAACCGTATGTACAGGTACACGCCTCAGAACCGTTGTACGTGTGCTCCACTACAGTACACTCCTTGGTAAGTTTGTACTAAGGTAACCTTGATCACAATCTTCAAAAACTGCTGTTACCACTGTGTTACAATGTGATATTAACTGCAGTGTCTGTATTTCTCATAAATATGATGGTCATGAAATGAAGCTTTATAAAGGTGATGAAACATGGGATCATATGGATTCTTTCACAGTCTTCAACTGAAAAAGTTTGGGACCAATCAGATCCATATTTTGATATTGGTTTTCAGTGAATAACAACGGCCGGTTTGTCCCCGGGGTCAACTGTTAAAGAGCAAAGAATCAGATTGCGACCAATAACTGGATATCTTCAGTCATCGTAGCAGGTAAATAGCTATTCATGTTTTAGAAAATTGCTGACTTTTTACTGTAGGTACAACGGAATGATTTCAAGTCATTAAGAAAATTTCAGTAAGTTGGGTTACGAGCTTGTGTCCGATCAAGTGATAATTTGATATTTTCATTGTGTTTTGATTGGCTTTGGGAATATTTCATGGAGTTACAAACCAGATCTGTACCTGATTACGAAGATTTAGCTCATCTTAACAATGATATATATGTATAGTGTACATAATAGTAATAAGAACAATTACACTGTAATAAATGCCTTTGGTACCCGTATAACTTAAGGTTTGAATATAAGGAAAACAAACAGCATACTTATTTTCACTTTTGGAAAATAAACAGATATGAATACTGTACCAAAGCGTACATGGCGAGAGAATGCATAATAAACAAGTTTCAAACATTCAAAGACTTCATTCTTTCACTTTTAAACTTGACATGAATTAACCCTTTAATATGAAACCATTTTGAATATCTCAGTAACCGTAACAGGTAAATAACTTGTCTTCTGTTCATATTTCGGGAAATAGGTAACGTTTTAACGTAGATACAACGAAATGATTCCTAGTCATCCGGCTAATTCCAGAGATTCAAACTTTTTTAACACGAAAAGCCTGGTCTGTATCGGCATGCCCTAAAATACACGATTTTAGAGATAAGTACCCCCACTTACATACATACAGACATACAGACATTCCTTCATTTTTTTTTCGTTAGCGAGAAACACTAATTGTCCGGGGGTTTTACTTGTTATGATTTATTCTGAAAACGATGAGTGTGCTTCTTTTCTCTTCACTTTGCTTTGATTTGCTAAGCCTGTACAGTGATATATTTTGCTGCACTCAATTTGCATTTGCATATTACAGTGGAATGTTGTCTGGAAGACTACGTTGAATATATTTCGTTTATCTGTTTGGATGGTCTGCTTCTCTTTTGCACGTAGGACAAGCATCACAGCGGGGATTTACGACCACTCCGGAATAATGGAATCATCGTCTAATTTACCTGAGGTAACCTAATTGGAAATGGATCATGTATTTGTGGAAGCCGCTTGTTACAGTGAAAACCTGACAAGCAGTTATAACTCCCTACAGGTACAGGACAAGGTTATTTGTCATTTTGTCAAAACTGCACGGGAAAACAGGAAACCAAGCAGGAAGGATTAAGGTCTGCTGTTACAGGTTATACTTATGTCTTTTGACAATCTTGTTATGAAAGATGGCATTCTTCAAAGATACGTCGCATATTGGAATCGTTTCTCCTGGCCAGGAATGTTAAATGGTGTAGAGGCATGGACCAAGAGACGCTACAGATGTGTACAGAAGGAAACGTTAGGTGTCCATCGAGCACCACACATCGAAGGGGGCTACCCCTATATCCTGGTGGATATGTCTTAAAAGGGCGGTCGCGCGCAAAAGGAAAAAGCGTTCTTACAAGACACATACACTAAATATGTCCTAAAATGGCAGTCATGCACGACGGATAACGATGGATACGTCCACAAATGGCAGTTATACACGACAGAAAAGGCGTTGTATTAACTGAGGAATAACACAATGGCTGACATTAACACATACAGCTACTGGCCAGTATGTCATACCACCTTGAACCATTCCAGAAGCATATCATTTTTCAGCATTTTTTCAATTTTCGATGTTCCATTTTTAAATACAGCATGAGCTCATGTCTAATTTACCAGTAATACTGCTGCTTTTGATGGCGAAGCAAACTGTTGTTTTCTCAGAGTAGTGAGTACTCCAGTTTAATCAGGGATATCGTTGTGCTTGGTGCCATTCATCACCATAGACGAAGCGAGACACTACAAGGAATACGACAACGTTTAGTTTTACATAAATTTCTATACTGAGATTAATGGTCCATAATTTATTGTCATGTGTATAGGATAAAAAGAAAATTGAATGGATGTCTGTTGACAAAATACAAATAGATTGTTTCCGTGCTATACATTCGTGAAATTTGTCATACTTATAAAATATATAAGATATCAAATGGAAAACCATTACATACCCGCCATATATTGCCTGGTTCCACCAAATGTTGAGATAATGTCAGCTTTGACTCTAATTTTTATTTATAATCGTTACAACGTACTTATTTCATAGACAAACATTTTTATTTTCTTGTAAAAATGTTTTTCTGTTTCATTTTTGTTGGTATGACATAAAAGCACTATCTGTTTGTCAGTATCAAGGGATAAGTTCTATATAATTTAATCAAACAGCAGCAAAGATACTTGCACGCTGCTGGAGTGTATTCATGGTGCTGTTCGTCCACATCTTTCACGTCTACTCAGTCTACCGATTTCTGAGCTGTTCTTTCCATACTAGAGGAGAATACATGTGTACATGATTTTTACGTCTAGAAAAAAAGACATATCAATAATTGAAAATGATTCCTGAAAAGTAAATACAATACGTTATTTGTTATCTATAAAACAGAATGAGAAATTCAATCGGTCTTTCTCACAGACAGTTTTTATACTATCACTACAAGCAATCTGAAAACAGTTCAGTGGTTGAATAAGGTTGTATGTATAGCAACATTCACAAGCCTAGACTTTTTGTTGTTGTGAAGGGACAAGAAACTCAAAAATCATATTCTATCAAACTTTTAACATTTAAACTTCCAAAGCCATTTTTTCTGTCAATTAATCTCTTTTACTTCTCCAAAATGAAGAGTACAAAAGAATTGGCATTAAACACATAAATAAAACATTCAGTACACATATACATGCTTACATAAATGGTAATATGTAATTAATGTAGAACATTAATAGTCAATAGTTAGTCATAATTAGATGAAATCAAACAATATATCGACTGCAGATATGGTTACAAATGTCTAATGTTATAATGAGTTGTTATATCAATACAACTATATATGTCAATTGAGTGATAAACTCCTCTTTAAACAAGGTCCGTCTAAAAAGTGACAAAGGAAAACAATTGGTCAAAGAAACGATTTATCTGTTAGGTGGCAGATTATCAATTGTAACATTATTTGTACATCTTAATAATCCTGATACTCAAGTAGAAATACACGGCACGGTTGTAAAATCCCAGGTACAATTCCAACAACCTACCTTTATGCCATAGAAACACACGGAATGATGGAATAGATAAAAACATTTACATACATGTAATACAAGAGAAGCGGTAGAACCGGTGAATGTTCCCAGAATAAACGCACAAGGTTGATACCTCTTATCATTTTTGTTTTATGCTCCTGACAAAATTTTAAGTATGAAAACTAAACTAAGGGCAATAACTCCTATATTATGCAAAAGAGAGTGATAGTTCTTGTACACTGAACTTCCATGCTGATACCTCTTATAGTGATTGTAATATACTCTGTAAAAAATTATGACTGACGGACCGCAACGGACGGACAAAGCGGACGGACAAAGCGGCGACTGCATGCTCTTGGATGCACGTAAAACAGATAATGTTACAGTCTGAGACCAAGCTTATTACATTCATTCACATTCAGTGTGTATCTTAATTCGTAGTATTCATCGAAGTAAGCCACAAAAAGTTATGAGACGTCGCTTACGCGTTCTACTCTCAACCATTTATTACACACTAGGTAACTTGACATACGTGTCATTTTGTCTATAAATAATAACCAATAATAAATCAACATTTCCAACTATCAGCTTCTTACATGTGTCCAGCTAATGTGCCGATGCGACTTCCGGATTGCTGTTAAAGAACACACCGCTATTTACGTGGACAGGAAGTTAATTACTCTGTTTCAAAAGCAAGCGATCCCGGGTACTAATGCAACATGTGACAGAAGATCAGAGAGTGCAGAAAGGTAGGTGTAGATGTCACAGGAACACAGTGATTATGTTTGTTAAGACAATTTTCGATTGGTTTTATATCATCGTGATTGGCATGCTAGAAATGAACTAGTACAAACAAGTTAATCTGTTTTTTTGTTAATAAAACAACAAATACATGAATTGTCGAAAGAAAGCTTTATTTAAGTGTCAGCTATATGTAAACGTATGTATATCTTATGTAAAGCTTAAAAAGATGGGGATTGCTTCATAATATAAATTCTTATAACACAACCAGAAGATGAGAGTGTGGCGTTTCTATGACTACGCGCTCACCTTCATCAGACAAATGACCAGTGTTGAGTGCACTAGCACTGACGCACGTAGTGTGCGAGATGGTACGGAACCGATCGACGTTTTTTGCTGTACCATAATCATATGTACACTTAGGTCAAAATAATGCGGCTTGCTGGTAAACTGATTATAGAACAAAATATACCGAAGATGGTAATAATGTAGTCGACTTGGCTACGATTTTTTTAACACTGACGAAAATGTTTCGAATGCATTTATATGTTGCGGCATATAGTGTTTCCTCTTTTCGTCACCCCCACCGTTCCGGAATTCCGTAATAATATTTGTTTCCGCTCACTCACTATTTAACGGATACAGATATGAAGCTGCTATATGGTGTGTAGTTTGAACATTAAATGATTGATATGCAGGTCAAGTTCTGAGTCGGTCATGGTCAATTAGTTTCTTCCAAAGTTACGAGTGTTTACCTTTTTATTCAATTTCTGTGGAGATTTCCACTCTAAGAACAATATTGGAGACCTTGGCCTTAATATAGTCGGAATTTAAAATAAAAATAACAACTTTGTGTCAGAATTTGACAATAACTTCTGCAGGCAGAACTACAATTTTATTTCTGATTTTCACGATAAAATCTGTAGGCAGAACTACAATTATATTCCAGATTTTTGCGATACATTTTGCAGGCAGGACTATAATTTTATTCTGATTTTTACGATAGATTTTACAGGCAGAACTACAATTCTATTTCTGATGTTTACGATAAATCCTGCAGCCATCTGTTAGAATGTATGTAATTATATTTAATGTTCAGGATATCAAATCCTAACATTTGTATGCAAACGTTTCGTAATTAATTCGAAATTACATAGTAAAGATCAAAGTTGTTTGCAAAACATGTTATTCAATTGAGTGCCATTCCTATCTTTGTGGCTAGGTACAGGTTTAGAAAAGACTAAACATGTCATTAAGATTATGGTTCGCTTAGGAGATTGATACCGTTTACTTTTGGAGTAAATCTAAGAATGTCGTGACGTTTGTGTGTAACATAGTCGTTCTTTATGAGAAAGGCTTACCTGAAATGCTAGCTAATTCGCACCAGACGTGTACTTCAGACACTGCTATAAACAATGTCACAGCAGAGAAAATGCATCGTACGCGATTTTAGACGGCTTATAAAACATATCGCCTTACTCGAGATTGATGGAAGACGCATATTTAAAATGCTGTAGTGTGCAACATAGTTATATAAATATATCAAAAATGACACTTGCTTGTCACAATAAAAACGAGCCAATTGTCATAGATTTTGAAAAAAATGTTCATATAGCATAGATGGTTTACTGAAATCTAGCAAAAGCCTAATAACTAATGCATTTTACTTTCCGACTTTCGTTCGATAAATAATGACAGATACAGTGTCCCTGGGTTTAGCAAAAGAGACCGTTGAGTGCACCAGCTATCGTCTTGTGAGTTTTTGTCTCGTGGTTTGATGGAGATTGTCTCAACTTAACTTGATCTCGTTGATAAAAGTTGGCTTACATCGACTAAGTGTTGTTCTGTCTTCTATCTAACAAAATCGGAAAGATCTAAATTCATTATGATAAATCATTCCTGTAAACTTCAAGTTAGCAAAGAGTGATTAGAATTTGAGAGAAACAATGTAGTAACAAATGTTTCTAAACTGACATATTTGTCAACATGACCCCTTTTTGCCCCTGCCCGTAAAACCCTTTTCGAATATAATTCACAGTAAGGTTTTTGCGAAATTTGGTTAAGAATGGTTTAAGAGTTTTAAGAAGTTATAGATGTCAATTTTTTTACGGATAGACGGCTTTCGACGCCATGGCAAAATGTGACTACAGTAGGTCATGGAGACCACATCTTACGTGACCTTCCGTGTTCGAAATTTTTGTGATTTATCGTATTTATATTGTCAACATGAGGGCTATGATGACGACCTGACATCAATCTGTACATGGTTTATTGATTTCTCAATCGTTCCAACATACAATTTAACATCTTACTGTATGAATCACATTGAGGGACCTTTCTTTCTTTCTTTCCTTCTTTCTTTCTTTCTTAATAAATCTTACTTCAATCGCAAATGTACAGAATATTCAACATTATTTTCAAATGTCTCATATTCATCATCAAACAATTACTTTGTTTCGTTTTGATGTAGGTATATGTACATGTAATTTGGTTGATTGGTTTGTTGAATCTTACGGTTAAACTGTCCTAATGATAAACTGGGTCATTTAAGGACGGTGTCTACTTGATGGAATCATTTTATGAAGTGACTTCATTAAAATTACATGGGCTTGTAGGCGCACCTTCCTTCACTGTTCGTTGTGTATCCATGCATATTTGTGTTCCTGTTAGCGTCATGCTAATGGATTTTGCTAAAGCACGAAGGCGAGTCAGTATCATGGGTGATGATCCGGAAAAGACTGTTTGGAAAGGAGACACACTTTCCTTTTACGATCCGATGAGATGCGATCAACAATTATTACGCCCCTCACCGGAAGTTGTTACGTAAGTTCAAACAAGCGATGATATGAGCAAATTCCAAACCGAATATTTCTAGCTAATTCCTCTCATAATGTTGAAAGTAGGAAGACTTTACAATTGACTTGTCAATACTATCATATGTGTGTATTTTATATTAGAATAAAATTTGGTAGTACTAATACGTTTTTGCATTTATTGTTTCAGACACAATTACAATTCCATGTCAAACATATTTACATCACACTCTATTGTAAATGTGCTAACTGAATGAAAAAAATGAAATACCAATGAATCTGTATTTAACAAAAGCGTATTCATTAACACTTAAGACATCGTGTTTACACATATGAAGAGGAGCTAAAATTTTAAGGTTTTCCATCAGAACACATTGTCATATATCTTACATACTATATGAGTTTTCTTATATAACTGAAAAAATATAGACTGGCATCGCTCCTTGAATAAATAATAAGTTGGCTTGCCATAGCTTTAGCCTATTTTCTTTGATTTTGCGATTTTATTGTTTATCAAGTGTTTTCCTATCATTTGTATTTGCTATAAATAAGTTCAGTCTTTCATTTTTTTTCTCTCCGGCTTTTAGACAATTATTTGATGGATTTTGAGAATACTTGTAAATCATGGATGAGTTTGTATTTTCATTTGTCTTGGATAAACAACAGTGTTGTTTTAACCCGTTTCGTTAAGCTTGTCGTATGTTATTTCAAGCAGTTGATTTTGTTCTTTACATCATTTTCCTGTCATTTTGGGTTTACAGCATTGTCTAACAATTCATGAGGTGGAGAACTGGATAACATTGCTCGTTTTTCATTTGTTTTATTGAATTTACGTCCAATTACTACATCGAGGTCACTGAAAGCTGTTGACTGCTAACATTGACTTAATAAGCATTTCACTGATGTATCATGTGACATGCACATTGGAATGACATTCCCTTTCATATACTAACAATGCATTGAGATAGTTAAACTTCTTTCTGCATTCGATTTAATGTAAAAGAGATTTAAAGAAGAAAAATGAAGAAGAAAAGGGAATAAAAGAAAACGACAATATAAAAGATATAAAATAGAGAGTTATGGTCACATCTCTCAATCACGTGATGAGAAGCAGCACGCACAATCCGTGTGCCTTAGGATAGTGGTTCAGATTGATGGTATACAACTACTAGTGTTGATTACTATTGAACATCATTTCTTTCTGTTGAAGTATGTCTGACAAGATTATTTTGAAATATTGGAATCATATTTGGATAATGAAACTAATGACCAATTAATCACAAATACAATTTTCAAACATGATCTTCAGTTTGGTAAATAGACATTGAAGTAGATTTTCATATAATTCTGTCAGTCAGAAAATGTGCGCGCGACGTTTTGATGAATACATACTATCACCTACCCATTTGTTCTATTTCAAAAGGGTTCCAAGAGATGTATTCATGTCATGAGTCTTGCACTTTTCTTTTACGTTACGATGTTGTAAAACATTTCTGCTTTCATAAAAAATATAAATAAAGTTTTCTCCTTTAAGTAATTCATTTTTCATTGTTTTAACTACATGCCCGTTGCCCGATCTTATTTCAATTATATAACCCGCTGAAGTCTTTTGTATTACACGCTATCTTCTACTCCATTTGAAAGATAACCACTGAACTTGTTAAATCTCGTGCTGATACTATTCATACACTCATATATTCCCAAACCGTTATCAGTCGTCCGTATCGTTGCCAGATATATTACAGTTATATGAGGGAAAATTGCACATGACACATGACTTTTTAAAAATTCTCAAAATGATTGTCAGTATTCTGGTATTGCTTAATCTTGTGATGGTCGCCAGTTTTCCATAGAAGTAAGGATACTTTTTTTACTTTCGTGTTAGGAATGTTGTAATCAAGACGAGCTGTATAAACTCAATGTAAGACTTTATTACATCTTGTATACTCAAATATGTTATACACATTTTCCTGTTGCACATTGCTCACCATACTCCCTTAAACAAGCTTACTCTACTTACATACATGTACATACTGCACAGTGTCCAATTATAGTGAGCTGAACCCCAATAAGTCTCTCCCTATGTGGCTGCACACCTGGCGATGTCTGTATCGTTATAGTAGATAACTAGGACCCTACTGGTCGATGTCTGTATCAAGAGAGTAGATAACTAGGACCCTACTGGTCGATGTCTGTATCAAGATAGTAGATAACTAGGACCCTACTGGTCGATGTCTGTATCAAGAGAGTAGATAACTAGGACCCTACTGGTCGATGTCTGTATCGTTATAGTAGATAACTAGGACCCTACTGGTCGATGTCTGTATCAAGAGAGTAGATAACTAGGACCCTACTGGTCGATGTCTGTATCGTTATAGTAGATAACTAGGACCCTACTGGTCGATGTCTGTATCAAGAGAGTAGATAACTAGGACCCTACTGGTCGATGTCTGTATCGTTATAGTAGATAACTAGGACCCTACTGGTCGATGTCTGTATCAAGAGAGTAGATAACTAGGACCCTACTGGTCGATGTCTGTATCAAGAGAGTAGATAACTAGGACCCTACTGGTCGATGTCTGTATCAAGAGAGTAGATAACTAGGACCCTACTGGTCGATGTCTGTATCAAGAGAGTAGATAACTAGGACCCTACTGGTCGATGTCTGTATCAAGAGAGTAGATAACTAGGACCCTACTGGTCGATGTCTGTATCAAGAGAGTAGATAACTAGGACCCTACTGGTCGATGTCTGTATCAAGAGAGTAGATAACTAGGACCCTACTGGTCGATGTCTGTATCATTATAGTAGATAACTAGGACCCTGCTGGTCGATGTCTGTATCAAGAGAGTAGATAACTAGGACCCTACTGGTCGATGTCTGTATCAAGAGAGTAGATAACTAGGACCCTACTGGTCGATGTCTGTATCAAGAGAGTAGATAACTAGGATCCTACTGGTCGATGTCTGTATCAAGAGGATAGATAACTAGGACCTTACTGGTCGATGTCTGTATCGTTATAGTAGATAACTAGGACCCTACTGGTCGATGTCTGTATCAAGAGAGTAGATAACTAGGACCCTACTGGTCGATGTCTGTATCAAGAGAGTAGATAACTAGGACCCTACTGGTCGATGTCTGTATCATTATAGTAGATAACTAGGACCCTACTGGTCGATGTCTGTATCAAGAGAGTAGATAACTAGGACCCTACTGGTCGATGTCTGTATCAAGAGGATAGATAACTAGGACCCTACTGGTCGATGTCTGTATCGTTATAGTAGATAACTAGGACCCTACTGGTCGATGTCTGTATCAAGAGAATAGATAACTAGGACCCTACTGGTCGACGTCTGTATCGTTATAGTAGATAACTAGGACCCTACTGGTCAATGTCTGTATCGTTATAGTAGATAACTAGGACTCTACAGGTCGATGTCTGTATCGTTATAGCAGATAACTAAGACCCTACTGGTCGATGTCTGTATCAAGAGAGTAGATAACTAGGACCCTACTGGTCGACGTCTGTATCAAGAGAGTAGATAACTTGGACCCTACTGGTCGATATCTGTATCGTTACAGTAGATAACTAGGACCCTGCTGGTCGATGTCTGTATGAAGAGAGTAGATAACTAGGACCCTACTGGTCGATGTCTGTATCAAGAGAGTAGATAACTAGGACCCTACTGGTCGATGTCTGTATCCTAGGACCCTACTGGTCGATGTCTGAGAGTATAACTAGGACCCTACTGGTCGATGTCTGTATCAAGAGAGTAGATAACTAGGACCCTACTGGTCGATGTCTGTATCAAGAGAATAGATAACTAGGACCCTACTGGTCGATGTCTGTATCGTTAAAGTAGATAACTAGGACCCTACTGGTCGATGTCTGTATCCCTAACTAGGACCCTACTGGTCGATGTCTGTATCAAGAGAGTAGATAACTAGGACCCTACTGGTCGATGTCTGTATCGTTATAGTAGATAACTAGGACCCTACTGGTCGATGTCTGTATCGTTATAGTAGATAACTAGGACCCTACTGGTCGATGTCTGTATCGTTATAGTAGATAACTAGGACCCTACTGGTCGATGTCTGTATCAAGAGAGTAGATAACTAGGACCCTACTGGTCGATGTCTGTATCAAGATAGTAGATAACTAGGACCCTACTGGTCGATGTCTGTATCAAGAGAGTAGATAACTAGGACCCTACTGGTCGATGTCTGTATCGTTATAGTAGAT
Source organism: Ylistrum balloti (assembly GCF_031769215.1). Taxonomy (NCBI): domain Eukaryota; kingdom Metazoa; phylum Mollusca; class Bivalvia; order Pectinida; family Pectinidae; genus Ylistrum; species Ylistrum balloti. Next base: position 2,605,438 of record NW_026782173.1, on the reverse strand, counting down.
AACTAGGACCCTACTGGTCGATGTCTGTATCAAGAGAGTAGATAACTAGGACCCTACTGGTCGATGTCTGTATCGTTATAGTAGATAACTAGGACCCTACTGGTCGATGTCTGTATCAAGAGAGTAGATAACTAGGACCCTACTGGTCGATGTCTGTATCAAGAGAGTAGATAACTAGGACCCTACTGGTCGATGTCTGTATCGTGAGAGTAGATAACTAGGACCCTACTGGTCGATGTCTGTATCAAGAGAGTAGATAACTAGGACCCTACTGGTCGATGTCTGTATCGTTATAGTAGATAACTAGGACCCTACTGGTCGATGTCTGTATCAAGATAGTAGATAACTAGGACCCTATGTCTGTATCGATGGTCGATGTCTGTATCAAGAGAGTAGATAACTAGGACCCTACTGGTCGATGTCTGTATCAAGAGGATAGATAACTAGGACCTTACTGGTCAATGTCTGTATCAAGAGAGCAGATAACTAGGACCCTACTGGTCGATGTCTGTATCGTTATAGTAGATAACTAGGACCCTACTGGTCGATGTCTGTATCAAGAGAGTAGATAACTAGGACCCTACTGGTCGATGTCTGTATCAAGAGAGTAGATAACTAGGACCCTACTGGTCGATGTCTGTATCAAGAGAGTAGATAACTAGGACCCTACTGGTCGATGTCTGTATCAAGAGAGTAGATAACTAGGACCCTACTGGTCGATGTCTGTATCAAGAGAGTAGATAACTAGGACCCTACTGGTCGATGTCTGTATCAAGAGAATAGATAACTAGGACCCTACTGGTCGATGTCTGTATCAAGAGAGTAGATAACTAGGACCCTACTGGTCGATGTCTGTATCAAGAGAGTAGATAACTAGGACCCTACTGGTCGATGTCTGTATCGTTATAGTAGATAACTAGGACCCTACTGGTCGATGTCTGTATCAAGAGAGTAGATAACTAGGACCCTACTGGTCGATGTCTGTATCGTTATAGTAGATAACTAGGACCCTACTGGTCGATGTCTGTATCGTTATAGTAGATAACTAGGACCCTACTGGTCGATGTCTGTATCGTTATAGTAGATAACTAGGACCCTACTGGTCGATGTCTGTATCAGGAGAGTAGATAACTAGGACCCTACTGGTCGACGTCTGTATCGTTATAGTAGATAACTAGGACCCTACTGGTCGATGTCTGTATCAAGAGAGTAGATAACTAGGACCCTACTGGTCGATGTCTGTATCTTTATAGTAGATAACTAGGACCCTACTGGTCGATGTCTGTATCAAGAGAGTAGATAACTAGGACCCTACTGGTCGATGTCTGTATCAAGAGAATAGATAACTAGGACCCTACTGGTCGACGTCTGTATCGTTATAGTAGATAACTAGGACCCTACTGGTCAATGTCTGTATCGTTATAGTAGATAACTAGGACCCTACTGGTCAATGTCTGTATCGTTATAGTATATAACTAGGACTCTACAGGTCGATGTCTGTATCGTTATAGAAGATAACTAGGACCCTGCTGGTCGATGTCTGTATCAAGAGAGTAGATAACTAGGACCCTACTGGTCGATGTCTGTATCAAGAGAGTAGATAACTAGGACCCTACTGGTCGATGTCTGTATCAAGAGAGTAGATAACTAGGACCCTACTGGTCGATGTCTGTATCAAGATGTAGATAACTAGGACCCTATCAAGATCTGTATAAGAGTAGATAACTAGGACCCTACTGGTCGATGTCTGTATCGTTATAGTAGATAACTAGGACCCTACTGGTCGATGTCTGTATCAAGAGAGTAGATAACTAGGACCCTACTGGTCGATGTCTGTATCAAGAGAGTAGATAACTAGGACCCTACTGGTCGATGTCTGTATCGTTATAGTAGATAACTAGGACCCTACTGGTCGATGTCTGTATCAAGAGAGTAGATAACTAGGACCCTACTGGTCGATGTCTGTATCGTTATAGTAGATAACTAGGACCCTACTGGTCGATGTCTGTATCGTTATAGTAGATAACTAGGACCCTACTGGTCGATGTCTGTATCGTTATAGTAGATAACTAGGACCCTACTGGTCGATGTCTGTATCGTTATAGTAGATAACTAGGACCCTACTGGTCGATGTCTGTATCAAGAGAGTAGATAACTAGGACCCTACTGGTCGATGTCTGTATCAAGAGAGTAGATAACTAGGACCCTACTGGTCAATGTCTGTATCGTTATAGTATATAACTAGGACTCTACAGGTCGATGTCTGTATCGTTATAGAAGATAACTAGGACCCTACTGGTCGATGTCTGTATCGTTATAGTAGATAACTAGGACCCTACTGGTCGATGTCTGTATCAAGAGAGTAGATAACTAGGACCCTACTGGTCGATGTCTGTATCGTTATAGTAGATAACTAGGACCCTACTGGTCGATGTCTGTATCGTTATAGTAGATAACTAGGACCCTACTGGTCGATGTCTGTATCAAGAGAGTAGATAACTAGGACCCTACTGGTCGATGTCTGTATCGTTATATCGTAGAGATAACTAGGACCCTACTGGTCGATGTCTGTATCAGGAGAGTAGACAACTAGGACCCTACTGGTCGACGTCTGTATCGTTATAGTAGATAACTAGGACTAGGACCCTACTGGTCGATGTCTGTATCAAGAGAGTAGATAACTAGGACCCTACTGGTCGATGTCTGTATCAAGAGAGTAGATAACTAGGACCCTACTGGTCGATGTCTGTATCAAGAGAGTAGATAACTAGGACCCTACTGGTCATCAAGATGTCTGTACTGGTCGATGTCTGTATCAAGAGAGTAGATAACTAGGACCCTACTGGTCGATGTCTGTATCAAGAGATAACTAGTAGATAACTAGGACCCTACTGGTATCGATAGTCTGTATCGATTCTGTATCAGAGAGTAGCTACTGGTCGATGTCTGTATCATTATAGTAGATAACTAGGACCCTGCTGGTCGATGTCTGTATCAAGAGAGTAGATAACTAGGACCCTACTGGTCGATGTCTGTATCGTTATAGTAGATAACTAGGACCCTACTGGTCGATGTCTGTATCGTTATAGCAGATAACTAAGACCCTACTGGTCGATGTCTGTATCGTTATAGTAGATAACTAGGACCCTACTGGTCGATGTCTGTATCAAGAGAGTAGATAACTAGGACCCTACTGGTCGATGTCTGTATCGTTATAGTAGATAACTAGGACCCTACTGGTCGATGTCTGTATCAAGAGAGTAGATAACTAGGACCCTACTGGTCGATGTCTGTATCACAAGAGAGTAGATAACTAGGACCCTACTGGTCGATGTCTGTATCAAGAGAGTAGATAACTAGGACCCTACTGGTCGATGTCTGTATCAAGAGAGTAGATAACTAGGACCCTACTGGTCGATGTCTGTATCAAGAGAGTAGATAACTAGGACCCTACTGGTCGATGTCTGTATCAAGAGAGTAGATAACTAGGACCCTACTGGTCGATGTCTGTATCAAGAGAGTAGATAACTAGGACCCTACTGGTCGATGTCTGTATCAAGAGAGTAGATAACTAGGACCCTACTGGTCGATGTCTGTATCAAGAGAGTAGATAACTAGGACCCTACTGGTCGATGTCTGTATCAAGATAACTAGGACCCTACTGGTCGATGTCTGTATCAAGAGAGTAGATAACTAGGACCCTACTGGTCGATGTCTGTATCAAGAGAGTAGATAACTAGGACCCTACTGGTCGATGTCTGTATCAAGAGAGTAGATAACTAGGACCCTACTGGTCGATGTCTGTATCAAGAGAGTAGATAACTAGGACCCTACTGGTCGATGTCTGTATCGTTATAGTAGATAACTAGGACCCTACTGGTCGATGTCTGTATCAAGAGAGTAGATAACTAGGACCCTACTGGTCGATGTCTGTATCAAGAGAGTAGATAACTAGGACCCTACTGGTCGATGTCTGTATCAAGAGATAGTAGATAACTAGGACCCTACTGGTCGATGTCTGTATCAAGAGAGTAGATAACTAGGACCCTACTGGTCGATGTCTGTATCAAGAGAGTAGATAACTAGGACCCTACTGGTCGATGTCTGTATCAAGAGAGTAGATAACTAGGACCCTACTGGTCGATGTCTGTATCGTTATAGTAGATAACTAGGACCCTACTGGTCGATGTCTGTATCAAGAGAGTAGATAACTAGGACCCTACTGGTCGATGTCTGTATCGTTATAGTAGATAACTAGGACCCTACTGGTCGATGTCTGTATCAAGAGAGTAGATAACTAGGACCCTACTGGTCGATGTCTGTATCAAGAGAGTAGATAACTAGGACCCTACTGGTCGATGTCTGTATCAAGAGAGTAGATAACTAGGACCCTACTGGTCGATGTCTGTATCAAGAGAGTAGATAACTAGGACCCTACTGGTCGATGTCTGTATCAAGAGAGTAGATAACTAGGACCCTACTGGTCGATGTCTGTATCAAGAGAGTAGATAACTAGGACCCTACTGGTCGATGTCTGTATCAAGAGAGTAGATAACTAGGACCCTACTGGTCGATGTCTGTATCAAGAGAGTAGATAACTAGGACCCTACTGGTCGATGTCTGTATCAAGAGAGTAGATAACTAGGACCCTACTGGTCAATGTCTGTAACAAGAGAGTAGATAACTAGGACCCTACAGGTCGATGTCTGTATCAAGAGAGTAGATAACTTGGACCCTACTGGTCGATATCTGTATCGTTACAGTAGATAACTAGGACCCTACTGGTCGATGTCTGTATCATTATAGTAGATAACTAGGACCCTGCTGGTCGATGTCTGTATCAAGAGAGTAGATAACTAGGACCCTACTGGTCGATGTCTGTATCAAGAGAGTAGATAACTAGGACCCTACTGGTCGATGTCTGTATCACAGAAGATATCATCATTACTGCATCCCAACATCTGATTGATTCGTTTGTAAGTGAGGGATTTTACTTGAAATATTCTAGTCACTGAAAATCTAATGGATACTTTACAGAAACCATGAGGTGTATATCATGTTCGAACTACGTTGTACATTCGTTTTCTCTCTCCTACTAAAATGAAAACAAGCCAAATGTCAGTTTTCCTCGATCCTGATGTTAAATTCCCACCTCAAGATTTACATGACAGGTATGTTATTCTGCCTGCAGATAAGGCGTCCAATAATTTTATCCATGTTTTCCTTTATACAGAAAGACTTAATGACGAAGGAAACCCATATACATTATGCAATCTTACAAAAGACGGAATAGTACTAATCATGCTTCGGTATTACAATCATTGAGATTGCCTATCTATGATAAGGATATGGACCTCCCTCGTTATTATTGGATCCCTTATCTTTACAAGAATTCATAAATACAACGTTTTATTGATGGCTCAAAAAATCTTCGACATCAGCTGCCTATCCTGATGTTTGCCTACAACGAATTCAACACGGACATATTTTTGATCAAGCTGTATTCTGAATTTCCCATTTCTGGATAGCAATAACCCTGCATCTATGATATTTACATGTCACAGTTGGGTAAATTTTCATTATCACGATTTTCGTGCAAGAAGTCGTCAACTGACGTACAAATTCGTAGCACAAGGGTTTAAAAGACGCAAGTTGATGAAAATTATGGGCGAGTTTCATGGTTGCCATAGTGATCTAACTAATAAATATTCTATTTCTCTCTGTGATATGAAGCTGGACGTGTTTGATGCTGTTAAGTTTACTTGTTGGTTGCGTTGTTTTTAAACCCTTGTTCTCATTTGAGAACGTGACATTACTTACTTGGATTGATCAAGGTTTACATAGCGGGTGTCGCCGATGTTTCAGGATTTCCATGTAAGTCTTTCTTTTGTTCACATGTTGTCCTAGTTTTATCGAATTTGAGTTTGGATTATGATTGTGTTGCCATGTTGGTATTTTCGTGACGTTTTCTTTCCAGTCGAATCATCTATTTTCTCTCACTTTTATTGTAAATTTCACTTTTGCCAACCATATCAATTTTACATAAAATGAATGATATAAGCCTATCCTAGTACAAACCAGATTTTGTAAGAATGTTTGAAATCCCGCCTATTAAGGCTTTCGAGAAACTATATATAGCTGCAGCAACAGCTACTATATCGATATCTAAAATAAATTGTTATTTAAAGAATAGAATTTAATTAGCATAATGCATGCAAAAACCCTATCTTCTAGAGGTCATTTACGACGAGTTTATATCTCTTTTGATGATTGAGTTCCCCCGTCCGTTTTCTGCTTACAGCATTCAATTTACTAATATCTGATACCGCCAATCTAGTTATGGGTAATACGGGTAGCTCATTGGGTGCCCGCATCAGTCATGCATTCGATAGAGAGAGCACCATATTAAGGTGTTATTTCTCCTTATTTTTGCATGCGAGTTGTTCATTGTGTCTTGCATAGATTTTTAAAGACAACATGATGTGATGTGTCGTTTTAAAACTTGACAAAAATGAGCAGGCAAATTAAATCTTATTTCATTTTGCATAATTATGACATAATTGCTGTTAGCATTCCGGCATGGTGTTATAAATTCACTTGAATAATTCCTTAATAATAGCTTTACGTGTAGCTTAACACTTGTTTAAGTGAGTCAGTTTTTATTCAATACCCGTAGTGGGTCTGCATCTCAGCTCCCCCAAACGTCACAGCAAAAGTGTGCGTGAAATTCACTTGATTAATAAATGCTTTCGTCTGCAATATCACAAAAAAAAAATTGTTATGGATGAAAATCGAAGGTATGAAAAATAATTCAAAATGTTATTAAAACCACTTTTAGGTTGTGAAGAGGACTAGTTATTGTCTACCAAAGATGGCTGTCTATATCACTGATAAATAAACAAAGTGTCCAAAAATGATGGGACAATTCACTGGTACTAATGTAGAGTTATCACACTGGAATGTCATCATCTGGACATGGTAGCCTCTTGGCGACATTATATTAACGGGAAAATCAGTTCTTGATGACTACTCACAAACTTAACATGAAACAGAAAGCAGGAAGTATATAAAAGAACTGAAATCCGATAATTATCTGAATCAGTGTCAAAAAACTTACCTTGCTTAAGTGGATAGACACCAACAATCTTAGTCGCCAATAATATTCTACGATCTTCACTTGTCTTCCTTTGCCCATTCCCGTTGGTTGTCTACCATGTAAAGAAAATATTAGCAAGGAAGTTGGAATTCAATACCAGATCATGTTAAACTATAAGGGGGCTGAAATAAAATCGTTAAAAATCATTTTTGCTCAACAAATTAATTTGCAATCTTATAAAGACTGTAATCATCACTTGGAAACCATTCAGGAGTTTCTGTCATGATTTGTTATCAATATTCTAATTTTGTTTCCAATAAATCTCACATCATGACGTGAAGACGCAAATACAAAAATACAAAAATATATCACGTGATGTTATCACCATTTCGTAACATTTTCCGATAGGATCACCTTGTTACTCTAAAATAGAAAGAAATGACTGTTGAAAGGCATAAACATTATGTTAATATGGGTAATGTTTAGAAATATTAGAAAAAATATACAGATCGCATGTATGTATATGGGTTGTATTACATGTAGATAAAATTATGTATACATATAGACATGTCAATGGGTTACGCTTAATAAAACGGTATCTATATACTGTACACGTATTAATGTATGTGTGATATCACAAATAGAATGATAACAAAATGACGTATAATAGCATCAGGATATCTTCTCCACTTCCTGTTGAATCTATGTTTTCGTATCTCACGTAGACACACAGCTTAATCACTTTCAGAGAATATTTGCTGTGCCTGTATCACACAGACCTGTTGCCCTATCCGTATTTGATATGCGAAGACACCACCATAACATTTTTTATTACCATTACTGTGAAAACGGATCGCCTTTTGATAAGCATTCACCAGTTAGGAATTGACATTTTTTACCATATTCACAGAAAGAAGGTTTCCACTGCACTTATGTTGAATAATACATACAATTTTTTTTTTTTTATTTTGATTATTTTATTGTATACATGTAGCAAACGGGCTATTTAACATCACGAAGACTCTCTCATGAGAAACAGCATAAGCAGATCACAATGGAAACTACCTGTCTTACTATGAATATAAAGATACAACAGATGCAGGTTAATGAGTTAATGTCATACATTTTCAATTCAACCTGTAGGCTAGATTTTAATGTACTTTAACACGTTTCTGCAAATTGCAGTGTTTTTATCTACTGACAGATTTCCTTTTCCTATGAGCAGTGAATTTAATTAGGTAAAAACATGCAGGTTTGAATAATTCATTGTAAAGAAGACATATACAAAATAGATAAAAAGTAATGGTAGGCATTTTCACAAGGATTTCCAAAATTACATTATCACCAGTCAGATTGACTCTTTAACGGACTACAGTTGTACCTCAACTGTGTAAGCAATGTGTTTAGTTTCTTTCCTCCAAAGCTGTGGAATAAAAGTGCTTTTGGTTGAATAACTACTTTCGAAATGGAAGATTCAAAGGTAGCAATAAAAAACGTGTCCCTACGTTTTGCTTGTTCGGAAAAACTAATATTGATAGGTAAAACGAATACTGTGTAAAAGAACGCCTGTGATTTGGAACGATAAAATAATTTCTGTTTTGTGTGTGATATATGATTAAGTAAAGCTTTGTTGCGCTACTCAGTGATGGAGTTAACAACATAGAAATGCAGAATTTAACAAAATATATTTCATTCGTTAAATTATTTGTAACGATTCATCAGTATTGTTCGTCTATATGGGATAGAGATGGACATGACTGTTCTAGTATTCCAATGATACCGTTTTAGTGCATTAGTCTTTTTATTGTTAAATCTCACTTTTGTTACACTATATCTTAAGCAATCATTTTAAAATCGACCACACATTACCGATTCAACACAAAATACCAAAATCTCAACAAAACCATTATCCAAACGGAAAAAAATGGGGTTTGGAGATTTATATGAACACATGAAAGATTTACAAGGAGACTACTGAAAAAGTATAATGGGAATCAGACCAAGTATTTCGAAAGAGTAAGCGTCTTCTGCTTCATCCACGATATCGGATGAATATCGGATCAACTGCAGCATGTAACACCATAGATCAGAATGCAATGATGTATGCTATCGAGATATTACATATTTACAATATGGAAATTGAAATCATCACGTTCATCATACAGCTTGGTAAAAATATTTTGCCTGTTGATTTCGTTCAAGAACAAAATCGAGATAAGCACTAATGTAGAAAAGTCTGTTGTGTTCTTGATTCCCATTTCAAGTCGGTATATATAATGACACCGTACATTAGTTTCTTGTTATTTAAAATGAAGGCATCACCAATAAACAAGTAGTGAAATATTTTTAAGAAAAAATACGGCGACAGAATCGATAAACAATAAAACCATAAATCAATGAAACGAGGTCAAGCTATGCAAAAAAGGACTTCATCAGTTATTCCTGAAAAAAAGTCAAAGCTAGATATATCGGGAGAGTAAGCATCTTCTGCTTCATCTACAACAACCGCCATTCAGATCTTGGTCAATCAAAGTGAATTATGTCACAAAAGTATGGAACATAAGACGGTCAGACAGGGGTAATTCATTCCCACTGTCCGCGACCTCACATAACGATATTTGAATGTTTCACAATATTTACATATAGTGCCTTTCTTGATGTCCGCACTTTTTGCTCTTCGTACAACTGAATAGCCACAGATTGTAGAATAAAATCCTTTGCTTTCCTACAGAAACAGTGTAGGAATTGTAATTTTTGTCTTCATTATATGTTAAAATTGACCTCAGTTCTTGTTTTTTCTCTTCCACTTGATCTGTCCAGTGTCCTCTTATATAACTTACTCAATTGTGGCCAGTGGTTGGACAGCTACATTAGCATGGATTCTGCATGTTCCCAGAGCGAGAAATACCAAGCCAAGAAAAGTGATTCATGTCTGACGCTCAGTAAAATGTCAAGGAAGCATGGGAACTTAATCAGGTGTCAGTAAAATGAACCGAAATGGGTGTCATGTGAATGTGCATGCAATATGACACTTCAAGGAAATGACGCTAATCCGATCTAATATTGACTCAATTTCAGTACTCGCCGTCTTTGAAATATCTAAACGACTTTATGGGACTAAGCCTATTGTCACCAATGATTGTGTGGAGACTACAAATGACAGACAAGTGAATAATACCTTTCAATACAACATGTCAAATAATGAATTGACATGCATCATTCAGCTGCAAGTGATGCTAAGGGCTTACATTTCGAAAACCAGGAAATGCAAAGTCGATTGATGGGAAACACTAACATGAAAATTCAATAAAGTTTAAAATACTAAGATTGAATTATTTCTAAAGAATGATCCTGCATAAAAATAATGATGACGACGACGTGTCAAAAGTCTTTTACGTTTTGATAACGTTGCGTAATCAAGACTGCAAACATTGCTAATTCAACCATTTATTACACTAAACCTCCTTTACCTAAATAGTTTATTTGGTGAAATGCCGTTTGTCTTAGATCACAGCCTTTGGATGTCTTTGAAAAGTAGTTTACAGCGCTACAAACTATCCTGGTGTTAAAAACATCACAATTTAAAGTATTGCGTCAATTACATCCTTATGGGTTTTCATATTGTACAGCACTGGCTGGTGATGCATCTTATTAATTCTCAATACGACGGACAGGTTGAACCATTAATATAGTTTTCCGTTTTCCATTCTTAAGTCCTTGAAATGTTTGTCGAACATTTGTTGTCTCGGAAGATCCATTTTTATCAGAACAAATACTTTAAAACAACTAATAACATATTTTCGTACCGAAGCTCAACATACCTCTTTTATATACAAGAATTTAAGTCAGGGGAACATTGTGGTAAATTTCCATTTTGACTTTGCTTCGCCTCAGTCAAACAAGTTTTCCGATGGAGTATACCGGGTGCTTTTGTTCTGGGGTGAAAATTAACAATGTTACTTAGTTTAGTGGTATTGTTGTACATGAACATTGTACAGGTGTTCACACCTAAAATACCTGTTTTAAAAAAACACCTATACATTGCAGAAATTTTGAAAACACTGATACTCCCGAAAGCATCACAACGACTACAATTTTTCCTATCAGCGATTTTCCCGTAGTTTATGGGACCAGATTCCATGCACTGTCGGTCGGATTTCGCTATAGCGGTATCAAATGATATGTCATATATATATATTAGTGAAATGTCAATGTTATATAGGGCATTTCGTCCAATATACAAACGTTATCATTTGGCTGTTCAAACGTCAATCATTCCAAGCGAAATATCCTCTAGTGCTGAGCTTGACCTAGTCTGCATGATCCTACCATAAAGTGACTCCTCCGACGAGGTCGTCGCCTCGGTCACTTAAGCAAAACCGTATAAGACAAGAGCCCCGTGAGCATTCATGTAAGTTTTCTCATTATTTTGTTTAAGCCTATAGGGTATGTACGATTCCATCAATAACAATATGCTCCAAAACGTACCGCTGCGTAATACGATCCTTAGTAAAGAATACTTCCGAAAGTTAGGTTTGTTAAGAAAATAGAAGTATCCAACGAGTGATGTTTGTTTCTAATGTTTATTGAGTAAGTTAACTTTGAATTAACTAACGAGAGTAAAAAAAACATGATAAACAACAGTCACTTAGTGGGGAATTAGTTTATCGCACAACTTTTAAATAAAAAAAATGTGCCGAGTTCAAATTCTCCCATAGGCAAAAAAATAAAGATGAAAAAAAAAAAAAAAAAATCACTACCCGCGTAAGATATTTCGTTTTTGCTGTTCTTTTCGACATATATGTTTGTACAATATGGCTGACATTGTTGTTACCATAGCTGCCATGTTATCCGTCGTGTAATAAAATGACTTTACTGGATATATTCCTTTATTTCATTTTATTGATATTTTACTTTTTTTGTTTCATTGGTTCTTTATAAGATTTACAGTCACCATAAATCTTTGTCGGTATTCTCATGTGTTTAGATATATTTTTATCGTCAATCTTACATACAATACTTTCATGTATTTGAAGATGAAAAGAGAGTGTTTTGTCACTAAAAGGGTTGTATGTAGTTAAAAACGCCAAGAGTGCGCTAAACATTACATATATACAAGTCACCTACACCCAAGTATCGTCATGTTTCTTCCTATAAATAGCTGTTATCAACACCATTATATCGACACTCTCCAACACTTGCAGATGTTTCATCATTTTTTATAACTTATTAGAAACAGATAGCAATAAAGAATTTCAATTACTGCCGATTTTTTTGTCGATTTTATTTTACTTGGATCAACACTCTCTCACCTTATACTAATAGATATAATGTTTTCCTGCAAGCGAAGTTTTCAACATAGATAGGTGCATGCTTGTTGTTGAATATAAACCCGATGTTCCTAATCTTACTCAACTCAATTTAGAAGCATTTATCTTATTATACACAGAGGTGAAGTAAGTGTTTCACTGCAAAAATATTTACGTCATTTGTGCCTTATTAACACATTAACTCCTGTATGAAAACGTAGGTCGTTAACGATCTAGATGCGACCAACAGTTAATTCCACAAGACTGGAAGAACTCATATATCTTAGATGATAATAAAACTCCTACGTTTAGATTAAACCCATCATTCAGCACCAAGAGCAAATGGTGGCGTAATTAAAAACAAGTTTTTAACAAACGTATCACTACAACTCTGTTTGAAATGACCAAAACCACTTGGAGAACTGTCGATAATGGCTTCACATCCCGTAATTTTATAAATTACGACGTTTAGAATGGCGTTAAGTTCCTGTAGATGTAATTGGATTTTTAGTTTATAACATTGCACTCATCAGCGACGTCTATCAATGATGGAAACATTTAAAAATAGAAAATTTAATGAAAAAAAACAATAACAACACATGGTGTTTGTAACCATTTTAAACACTTACCAATATTGTAATTTCATTCTAAATATAGAAGGGATTTGATGTTGTTAGACAACAGTGCTTTCTCACATTTAGAGTGATTGATTAATTTGTGCCATACTTTCTGTGAATGTTTTGCTTCCGGATTAAGCAACAGAAAAATGCAACAATGATTGCAGACGACGATTTGACAGCCAGCCTTCCATATCAGTCACAAGAAGTTATAAATCATTAATGACTCAAGTTCTTTCGTTGTGTTGTAGATAACATTTGAACAGTTATCACGTTGACAGTCTCCTGGGAGTTATATTTGGTACCGGGTTTTTTTAGGAAGTCACATTGATCAATTGCATATTCGGAATACATGGTCCATCCAAAAAGAAGGATACAATAAAGGGGAAAGGACCTCCAGCCTAGGCCTATCCACTTATTTCTAGCCTTTTATGAGCTTTGCTTTGGTGTCTGTCTCAGATTTGTTTTCATCCGCGTATATAACCAGTATCGATATTTGCGATTTACGTGTATGATTCTCGTATGTTCGTATCTATGTGTGAATGTAAACAACTCTAAACGGTAATGCCATGTGTTTATTAGAGTCCGCCTTAATAGAATATTTAAGTATTCTTATTCAGAGTAAGAATTGAATGCGATTGTACAGTGTCTCTTTTAGAAATAACTTTGAACTTTTTGCTTTCTCGAAAAAAAAAAATCCTCTTTTATATTTTATTTTTGTTACATATTCCTTCTTCCTATTGTCATCCTGTCCAAAAATAAGAAGACAATGAAACAACTAACCCGACCTAGGGCTGAATGGAATAACTCAACAATTTAGTATAGCTTTTCTAATTCTTAGGGGCAATAAACAAATGTGTCAAGGGGAGAAGAGCTTGTTGTATACCGAAGCTGGTAAAGGCGATCAACCAAACACCAGAAATTTGCTTGTTCCAAAATGACCACAAATAAGTAATCTACACGGATAAAAGTATGACTTCAAATACAAGAGACTATGTTTATACCCTGTGCACTCACTGTAAACGCGAAACAATATTGACACTTTCACGATGTAGCTATGTCTGTAGGCTAAAATCAAGGTAGATTCCCCTGAAAACGCCGTCGACACGTATGTAATTGACATTAAGGCGACGTCCTTCAGTAACAGTATATACAAACATTCTTGAAGAACTTGGAGACCTCCTAGTATTTGATTTTGGTGTAGTATCTAGTTCGTTGATTTTATCTATTGACTAATGCAATACGTTATTTATACGTACAACAAGTATACAATTTCGTTTACATGATTCCCCTAACCAGCTAGAGTATAAAACATGATCCCACATTCTCCAGAAACTGATATAAACCCCTGTATTACTGAATGCGCAACTCAAGTAGAAAACCTTTCGCGTGAATATGGACACGGGGAAGGCAAAATGAATTAGTGAAGACTAAGATTGGTTTCAGCGCATTTTGCGCATACAGGCTCTTTTATAGATTAATTAATGTTTTCTGTTCGAATTCACCTGTAGATTGAAAACATCCCTTTTCAATTAACTTGAATATTTACCGTATAACAAATATTTCGTACAGCACAGCATGAACTGAAATTTCTTCAAACCTCAATCTAGACCTTTTTAGGGTTGATGCTGGTAGTCTTTGTTAAGATACTTGTGTTTAGTTCAGAGAGGATCAACAATCTGCAAAAAAAATATAAATTTTATTGTGTCTTCAAATTCATGTTTAAATCAACAAATTCTAAATACCTGAACACATTCTTACCTTTCTGACGAAGTATGGGCTTGAAAGAGATAATGTGGGGGTGTGACTAATCTATGGCATTCTTTGGCATTGAACATATCGTATTCGATATTAAAAACGCCGGAAAGTCTACAAGTCGTAATTTACGCTCTGTCATGACCTCTTTACATAAAATTTTAAATAATGTTCGTTTTTAGCTAACATCATTGCTAAAAATGTTTTGTGTGCTTATTGTTAAATTTATTTTACACAAATTAACTCTTCCTGCTACTTAATTTTAATGAACACGTCCCGGTTAAACTCATTTCTACACTGTTAATAGAATATTTAAGTGTTTGCTGGGGGTTTAAGTGTTTCCAGGAGGTTATGGGCATTCGTTACCAAATTTATTAGACACTAACAGGAATAATACCATAAATATTCGTGCTGTCAAACTCTAATGAACAATTATTTAACCGTTTACGTAGCCGTGTGAGAAATGCTGCTGAAACCTCATTAGATGGTATAACGACGTACATCTTTAAAACAAATATGCACCAACTGACAAAGAAGTACTAGCTATGAAGTAAACATTTCAGTCCAAACTAATCGCTCCACCTGAAACATGAATGAAACGTATTGTATAAACACCTAAAGTAGCCATACTAATATAGAGAATACATGGTCAGCGTCTGAAGACATAAGCTGTGTTTTGGCACGGGAAGGAAAGGCAAAGTGGCTCCTCATTTTCGTCTTTCTTCACTCTCGCCAAAATACGGTTTATATTTTAGACACCGACCATGTGTTCTATCTATTCTGCAACATTCATTAAAAACTTCAACATTTTGTTGTTCAATCTTTGTTTGTCTGACTTTGACGTTATGTTGAATTTTGCTGATTATGCACGCCAAAATAATTGCTCAGCGCAGAAATATAGTTCCAAACTTCAACGAATATGACAGTGTTTTCCGTAAATAACCTTGTTATAGTTTTTTTAACAGCTATTTTATTGTTAAATGTAATTTCAAAGTAATTTCAGAAAGTAATTGCGTCGAGTTGACGAGTGCGAAAATACAGCTGTTTTCCGTCACAGCAAAATGTATGTGGCATGTGTATTCCAACAATGGCAGCGCAAGTTGCCGGATAGAAATATTTATGTCCATATCATACACTCAACACGTGTTTGTATCTTTAAGACAAGGATATATGTTAAAATTTTGACAAAATCGACATAACTCTATTTAATTGCCTTAGCCCATGTTTCAATGTAATTAATATCGTTGTTTTACCATATGAATTGTTAAGAATATAATTAAAGAGTACGATCTGAATGAAATAATATTGCGTTGTTTAACAACCTCAGCTTTAACTAAAGTTTTGCAAAAACAAGAAACAAAATATCAACATATCAGCAGCATCTTTAATCAGACTCAAATTTAATAAAACCAGGGCAAAATATGAACATAAGAAGGATTTACATTCTTACTTCTGAAACAGTACCAGGAGGATAAGACAAGGCCTTCAATCAAGGTATGCGTCTTCTGTTTCGTAAGTGAATATCTTGGTTAATCTAATTAATTAATGTCACGTTCCAAATGAGTTTGTTCCTATAGTTGTGCCAATAGCTTTTTGGAAGCTGTTACTCGATAAAGATGCTATCAGTGAGAAATTCGATTACCTTCACGACTTCATCCTTCGTATTTTTCTATTTTGATTTAGACATATTTTTTCACAATCCAAGGCGGACCAATATAATTCTAACAACAGGTAGGAAATGAATAGCACCACTTAGGGTTTCGGAAGTGCTTCTTTCTTACAAACGATATCTCTGATAAATTCATTACATTTGATGCTTCGTTGCACAGTTACTTCAGCGATCGAGAAAAGTGGTTATACGAGAAATATTGATATTATTAAGTAACATCCATCTCATTGCTCGCTTGGGATGAAACTTATAAGGTATAAATTGTTTTGTAAATCCCAGGTTTGTGATAAAACGGCCACGATTAATTTTCCCCTTGATTTATAGACATTTTCGTTTTTATCCTTTGTGTACTCCAACTTTTCTAGGAGGACTTATCTATGGTACTGATATCTAACATTCATCGCTTACGGACATTTCCATAACGATAAGCGTGGTTTTACCCTTGTGTTTGGCAAACGTGTGCTCTGGAGTTTGCAAACAACTGGCTTAAATCTATTCGGTATGTTTTGTTTACAATGTAATTTGCAGAACTATATTTGTACAATGTGTCCCTGCCGTTTGCATTTTTGTCTCTAAAAATTAAAAAAAAAAATGTTTGATCGTCGGGATTGTTGAAAATCTAGCGAAAACAAATCTGTTTCAAGGACATGTCGCTTTATGAAAATCCCGGTGGTCATCGTAAAGTTATTATAAATATCGGTTTATGTCAGTGAGAGGAACCTAGACCTAGAGTTATCTAAGGTGAAAAATAAATATTTGTGGACACCAAACCAAAGGCAACCTCTTAGGTTATATGGACAGCAAAACGAAGACAGCATCAGAATCAACGAGAGCTGAATCAAGAGGATACCAAAACAAAGGTAAAGAGCACATTCAAGGGGACATATCAGCAAAAATACAGCACGCAGTCAGGAATACGCCATACAAAATTAACGAGTAAAGGAAAGAGAATACCAAACCAAAAGTAAGAGCACGGTGGGGACATACTAAAACAAAAGTAAAGACCGCAGACAACAGGTCACCAAAACAAAGATAGCGAGTGTAGTCAAGAGGTCCCCAAAACAAAGATGGCGAGCGGAGTCAAAAGGTCACCAAAACAAAGATAGCGAGTGTAGTCAAGAGGTCCCCAAAACAAAGATGGCGAGCGGAGTCAAAAGGTCACCAAAACAAAGATAGCGAGTGTAGTCAAGAGGTCACCAAAACAAAGATGGCGAGCGGAGTCAAAAGGTCACCAAAACAAAGATAGCGAGTGTAGTCAAGAGGTCCCCAAAACAAAGATGGCGAGCGGAGTCAAAAGGTCACCAAAACAAAGATGGCGAACGGAGTCAAGAGGTCACCAAAACAAAGATAGCGAGTGTTGTCAAGAGGTCACCAAAACAAAGATGGCGAGCGGAGTCAAGAGGTCACCAAAACAAAGATAGTGAGCGGAGTCAAGAGGTCACCAAAACAAAGATAGTGAGCTGAGTCAAGAAGTAACAAAAAACAAAGATGGCGAGCGGAGTTAAAAGGTCACCAAAACAAAGATGACGAGCGGAGTCAAAAGGTCAAGTAAACAAAGATGGCGAGCGGAGTCAAGAGGTCACCAAAACAAAGGTAGTGAGCGGCGTCAAGAGGTCACCAAAACAAAGATAATGAGCTGAGTCAAGAGGTCACCAAAACAAAGATTGCGAGCGGAGTCAAGAGGTCACCAAAACAAAGATAATGAGTGTTGTCAAGAGGTCAGCAAAGCAAAGATGGCGAGTGGAGTCAAAAGGTCACCAAAACAAAGATGGCAAGTGGAGTCAAAAGGTCCCCAAAACAAAGATGGCGAGCGGAGTCAGGAGGTCACCAAAACAAAGAAAGTGAGCTGAGTCAAGAGGTCACCCAACCAAAGATGGCGAACAGAGTCAAAAGGTCAAATAAACAAAGATGGCGAGCGGAGTCAAGAGGTCACCAAAACAAAGGTAGTGAGCGGCGTCAAGAGATCACCAAAACAAAGCTAGTGAGCTGAGTCAACAGGTCACCAAAACAAAGATAGCGAGTGTAGTGACGAGGTCACCAAAACAAAGATGGTGAATGGAGTCAAGAGGTCACCAAAGCAAAGATGGCGGTCAGAGTCAAAAGGTCACCAAAACAAAGATGGCAAGTGGAGTCAAAAGGTCACCAAAATAAAGATAGTGAGTGTTGTCAAGAGTTCACCAAAGCAAAGATGGCGATCAGAGTCAAAAGGTCACCAAAACACTGCTGGCGAATGGAGTCAAAAAGTCAAATAAACAAAGATGGCGAGCGGAGTCAAGAGGTCACCAAAACAAAGGTAGCGAGCTCAGTCAAGAGGTCACCAAAACAAAGATAGCGAGTGTAGTGACGAGGTCACCAAAACAAAGATGGTGAATGGAGTCAAGAGGTTACCAAAACAAAGATAGCAAGCGGAGTCAAGAGGTCACCAAAACAAAGATGGCGCACGGAGTCAAGAGGTCACCAAAACAAAGATATCGAGTTTTGTCAAAAGGTCACCAAAACAAAGATAGCGCGTGGAGATGGCGAATGTAGTGAAGAGGTCACCAAAACAATGATAGCGAGCGGAGTCAGATGAATACTGAACAAAGATAGTGAGTTGAATCAAGAGGACAACTTAACAAAAGCAAAGGATAAGGTCAAAGGGGTATCAAAACAATGGCCACAGATGGAAACAACAGAATATTAAACAGACGGCATAGTTTGGTATTAAAATGGACACAAATGCAAGGACAGTAATCGAAATTGAGAAAACTAACAAAATCATGTCAGCGGTTGGGATCTCAGAAAGACACAACAAAACCAAATCATATATATCCAGTTTGCTTAATCCTCTGCCATGGTTGTATTAATTGCGAGTTAACTATGGTATGCCGCAAAGTAAGCGTGAAAGCTGGGGATAAATCCTCAACAAATGATGATCAGCTGATCGCTGTATTCAGGTTATTGCGAGATGGGAAAATAATGGAGATAGGGAAATGTTTACTTAAATTTCACTTTATCAATGAGCAAAGTAAATAAACCTACTCAAATATAAACATTTAAAATTATAAGGTCTACTACCCAACGATTCACGGTTCAATGATTTTTTTCTCAGTCAACAAAAATAAGAATTATTGCTAGGGTTGGGACCCTGGTTCTCTCTCTCTCTCTCTCTCTCTCTCTCTCTCTCTCTCTCTCTCTCTCTCTCTCTTTTGTACGTTACTTTCTCTCAAATTGAAGCTTTTTATACTTTATGAGCGAATGATGCAAATTCAGTAATCTACTTAACATAGAATGACAATTACTGTTAAGATGATTAAAGAAATGTTGTAATCAGTTGATCAGTAATCGGAGCATGCGTCCTGATTCAACATGACTTCATTACTGTCTTATTCTCACTCTTACAGCAGATATGTTCTGCCTATACAGACATTACATAGTCTGTATTTGGACTTGCATGACTTGCTCGAATGCGTTCCCATACTTGCATGTCTCTAAGATCATTTAGGTTGTTTTATATAAAATTTTGTATTATTATTAACAAGGAAGCTACATCGATGTAATGATTCTGTTTTTATTAATCATTGAAGGACAAATATTGTAAAGGGAGTATGATACTCAATAAGCACTACACCACTTATGATTCTCAAGTCAATGAAATTACTGTTTATTAAAATAACAATTACCGGTAGACGTTTTTTTCAAATTGTCTGAGTGCGTACTATACAGGGTTGGTTCATGTATGTTTTGATTTAGATAAACATGTTATTATTGTGCACGTGGTATATACAACAAAATTATACCTGTTGTACAATATACATGTAATTACGTTCTCTGTAAGTTGACAACAAATGTAATTAACATTGGTGTGAGATGCTAGCACTATCATGTTGTAGCATTCGCTATTTTCGTTTCATTTGCTTCATTCAAACAAAGTTGTACACTGATAAAAGGGTGAATTGTCGCAAAGATTTCTGAAATATCTTTTTCTTCTGCACATTATTGTTAGTGATACAAGTGGAAGTACTAACGACTGTCTGTTGTCTCGTAACCACTGCAGCACTGCCTGTATGTACTGTAACTTGTGGAATTAAATGTGCTGTAGTATATGTATAGTTATTAGTGAAATCATATATATTGTATTATGTGTATGGTTATTAGTGAAATCATATATACTGTAGTACTGTGTATGGTTATTAGTGAAATCATATATACTGTAGTATGTGTATGGTTATTAGTGAAATCATATATACTGTAGTATGTGTATGGTTATTAGTGAAATCATATATACTGTAGTACTGTATACGGTTATTTGTAGCAACGTTCGTGTATGTTCAGTAACTCTTACTAATATTTGTTGAATTAAATATACTGTTTATTTCACTTTTGTAATCTAAGAGACGGGATATGTAGTATGATAAAAAGAGCACCTCTCGGTATTAATGGTTGATATATGTAAAAATGTATTCCGCTTCTAGTATGTTTTGTTATCGCTTATTAATACATAGAGACCATGTTTTTTTATTTATCCTGCAAGACTGACTGCAAATCAGACCATTGAAACTTCAACAGTTTTTTTATTAAATCTTTGTTTACCTGACATTGACGTAACAATTAATTTGCCCGATGATGTACGCCAAAATAATTATTCCGCGTAGAAATATAGTTCCAAACTTCAACGGATATGGTAACAACTTTATGAATTTTCGTAAATAAGCTTGTTCATTTCAACAATGCTTATATTGTTAAACAGAATCATTAAATAAATTCGGAAATTAATTCCGTCGAATTCACGCACGTGCTAAATTACTGCTGTTTTCCTTACTGACGAATACAGAAGGCGTATCCCGACAATGGCATAGGATAAATAAAAAGTAATTGACCATTGTCTTAAAACATTAGCTTATATTTTAAGACATTGACCATGCATTTTATTTACCCAAACAACATTGATTGAAATCAGACCATTGAAACTTAAACAGTTTTATTGTTCAATCTGTGTTTATCTGATATTGACGTTACGCTGGATTTTGCCTGATGACGGACGCCAAAATAATTGATCCGCGCGGAAACATAGTTTCAAACCTCATCTGATATAACAGCGATTTTATGAATTTTCCAAAATCAACATGTTCATAACAACATATAAAATCGCTTATTTCCACAACTTTTTAACTGCCCTGGAGGTAAACGTATTTGCAGGTCATTACGTTGCCTTTTGGCAGTGGTTAGAAGCCATAAAGTTAGCTCTACTTAAGGACAGTCACCCAATTAAAACGTATATGAAACTATGCCTAAGGTAAGTTGTTAATAAAACATTAACTTGTATCAGTGCGGTGATCAGTTGGGATGAAAAACATATAACTGTGAAGATCGATGGAAAATAATTTGATTTTATGGGCTGCAAGGGGAACACCGAGAGGAAGACACTAAAGTGAAACTCAATGCTTTTTTAAACATAAACAGGATGTTGTTGACTTGCCAACTGATTTCGGAAACGTATCTATCTTTGAAAATTCAACAATTCGCGGTAATCAGTTGAGATGCAAAACTGTGCAGATCGATGGAAAATAATTAGATTTTTTATGGACTGCAAGGGGAACACCTAGAGGAAGACACCAAAGCGAAAATTCAACTATTCGCCCATAACATTTGTCAAAATCATTTACACATATATTAAACAATGGTTTGTTTAAATGACCAGAGCAGTTTGATATTATCACTGATGCTGTGTTCGGCTTTATGACTGGTCACGGCACCAATGACACCATATTTTTCTCTACATGGCATCATAAAAAGGTACTTGTAAAAAGATGTAAGCTTCACAGCTATTTTGTATATTAACGAAAGGCTTTCGAAAGTGTGAACAAAAATAAATTGGTTTTGAAATTTATAGAAGTGGAGTAAGAGGAAAGATCTAGGATATTTTGAAATCGCTGGAGGTTTAAAACTATGTGTGAGATACAAGTCGGAGTTGTTTGGTTTTTTTATATGCACACAAGACTTAAGGTTTTGTGAAGGGTATCTTTATATGTTCTTTGTATGTAAACGATCTTGAAAATTAATTTATTAACACGTCGTGTGATGTAGAGATATTTCGCTTCTGCTGTTGATGTACATTTTGTATGTTGATGTTAAGAGCTCTCGGTTTCAGCTTCCGTTTTACAGAAAATGTTAGATTTTTAAAAATTATTAAGTGACAAATTGTTATTGTCAATTAATACAGTAAAAGATAAAATTGCTGTATTCCAAAATGATAGTAGAATTTGTGTAAATAACAAGTTTATTTTTAAAACAAAGAAATAAAAATTGTTAATAACTTTAATTGTCTTGGTGTTACATTAACGTACTTAATTTAACGGTAAATTTACTAAACCTCAGCTTACAATTAGTGATGAAGGATGTTTATGTTTAATATTCTGAAAGTCTGTAATAATCTAGCTTTAAATTGAATCAAAGTAGAATGTTTTTGATGTTTATGTTTCATTTGTTCTTAATTATATTTGTGAAGTCTGGGGGTTTACCTAACTGATCAGATAGAGGAAGTAATACTGACTTTTTGAGAAAAAAAAACAAAACTAAAAAAAAACATTGAATGCTAACATGAGTACACCTTCTTTTATGGCGTATTCTGAACTGGGTAGTTTTCCTCTACGTGTTACCCGGAAGTACCAAGTGATTAAATACTGGATGGAATTAATAAAGACTTATAATTGTATATTGAGGTCAGTGTATGACTGAATGTCAGAAACTGTACTTGACGGTGTCAGGTTAAAACTTTACTGTTGTCAACTGGTTTTGAGGACGTTTGGTTAAATTATAGAAATGATAACGAAAGAGGATTTTAACAAAACAACGTATTGCCGATACGTATACTCAATTACGGAATAAATATATTAAAAACTCCCCCAAATGTTATCTGTTTGCTAAACTCGTTTACTTTACAACACCTTTAAACAAACTCTGTTCCATAAGTTTATCTTCGAAACATATCTAGATTTTGATAAACCAGAATTTAGCACAAGACGAGCTCCATTTTAGTTTAATAATTATGCATCTTCTGACAAATACCACCTGTAAAAGGATAATATCCGGAATTATTCAAATAATAATTGTCCGTTTTTTTACACTATTTCACTCTTATGTGTATTCAACGTCCGCCAAACTGTATTTCTTCATCTTGTCTTTTACATTGTAGATTAATTATTATTTAATATCAGAATATTTTGTATATGTTACCTGTATAATAGCTTTATATTGTACATTAGTATGTATTTGTTTGTTACACTGATGGGCTGTAACGTGAATATAATACAATACATAATAACTACATGTAAAATTATATCAACTGAATATACTACAGAATGATAAATAACATTAACAGACAATGAATTAAGCCTATCAACACGATATCGTCTGACTGACTGATATCGTCTGACCGTCTGACTGATATCGTCTGACTGATATCGTGTCTGACTGATATCGTCTGACTGACTGATATCGTCTGTCTGACATCGTCTGACCGTCTGTCTGATATCGTCTGTCTGATATCGTCTGACTGATATCGTCTGACTGATATCGTCTGTCTGATATCGTCTGACTGATATCGTCTGACTGACATCGTCTAACTGACATCGTCTGACTAATATCGTCTGACTGATATCGTCTGACTGATATCGTCTTACTGACATCGACTGACTGATATCGTCTGACTGATATCGTCTCTCTGATATCGTCTGACTGATATCGTCTGACTGATATCGTCTGACTGACATCGTCTTACTGACATCGTCTGACTTATATCGTCTGTCTGATATCGTTTGACTGATATCGTCTGACTGACATCGAATATCTGATATCGTCTGACTGATATCGTCTGACTGACGTCTGACTGATGTCGTCTGACTGATATCGTCTGACGGATATCGTCTGATTGACATTGTCTGACTGATGTCGTCTGTCTGATATCGTCTGACTGATATTGTCTGACCGTCTGTCTGATATCGTCTGTCTGATATCGTCTGACTGATATCGTCTGACTGATATCGTCTGTCTGATATCGTCTGACTGATATCGTCTGACTGACATCGTCTAACTGACATCGTCTGACTAATATCGTCTGACTGATATCGTCTGACTGATATCGTCTTACTGACATCGACTGACTGATATCGTCTGACTGATATCGTCTCTCTGATATCGTCTGACTGATATCGTCTGACTGATATCGTCTGATTGATATCGTCTGTCTGATATCGTCTGACTGATATCGTCTGACTGACATCGTCTTACTGACATCGTCTGACTGATATCGTATGACTGACATCGTCTTACTGACATCGTCTGACTTATATCGTCTGTCTGATATCGTTTGACTGATATCGTCTGACTGACATCGAATATCTGATATCGTCTGACTGATATCGTCTGACTGACGTCTGACTGATGTCGTCTGACTGATATCGTCTGACGGATATCGTCTGATTGACATTGTCTGACTGATGTCGTCTGACTGATATCGTCTGACTGATACCATCTGACTGATATCGTCTGACTGACATCGTCTGATTGATATCGTCTGACCGTCTGTCTGATATCGTCTGACTGACATCGTCTGCCTGATATCGTCTGACTGACATCGTCTGACTGATATCGTCTGACTGATATCGTCTGACTGATATCATCTGTCTGATATCGTCTGACTGATACCGTCTGATTGATATCGTCTGACTGATATCGTCTGACTGACATCGTCTGATTGATATCGTCTGACTGATATCGTCTGACTGATATTGTCTGACTGATATTGATTACTGATATGTTGTAATATTTACAAAATATCTGCAACAATAGCAATAAAACCAACATCATTGAAATTATAACGACCATTCAGCAGGCCACTAAACACTTGACCTTCGATGTCGGCACGGTTTAGCTTTACTACCTTGTAATTGACCTTGACTGACCTTGGCAATTACCTTCATTCATCCTTACAAATTTCCTTTCAGCTGATTAATTGTGAAAAAATTGCGCGTTTGAAGGGAATTTACCATTGTAAATCTACAAAACTGTCAGCAGACACAGCTTAAGTAATGAAATAGCTGGTTAGTAATGATACATTCTCTGGATATGTTTTATGTAAAAGCCTTCGTATCTCAGTTTTATGATAGAATCGACCATGTATTTATTGATGAGAAATTATTACTCCTTTAGGGATTGGTTGATGTCACGTACAAGCGCACGCAAACACATACATGTATTGCTTCAAGAATGTACAAGGTACCAGACGTCCGATAGACGTGACTTTGTCTCTCATAATCAACTGAGACCATACTCGTACAAAGCGAATATGATATTGAGAACCAAGAAGAATTGTGAATTATGACGTCATAATGGATACCTTCTATATTGGGCCTTGGATGACTTAAAGTTTGCAGGTTATATCATGACGTCACAAGGGAGGCAATACCTATAGAGACAAGATAATTTAAGACGAACATTGCATACGGAAATGCGTGGCATTTTCTTATTTTTAGAAAATAAATGTACGAAAGACCATGTGATAAAATAGTGATTTTTTTTTAAAACATTAAAGCAGAAAACTTAATTAGAATGTAATACTGTGACTCATATAACACCTTTGTGTGCTGGGCGTATTATAGTTATACGTATTTATATATCTACAAATAATGTTAAATTTATACTATCTGTACAAGTTAAAACCGACATACATCGACAAGCATTAATCATCAGTGTTAAATCTTGTTAACGGTTTAACTACATAGAAACTTCAAGCTCCATGAAGATGGCATTCTTTCGTGGAATACCGATGGTATGTGAGAGAACCTGACGCACGTCTTCAGATCGATCGGTACGCCCTTACATTAAACCTAGTTCATTCTGAAAATGGGCGGTTATAAAATGAGGCCTGCCTCTTCTATAGAATTCAGAAGGATTCATTAACAAACATATCGATAGTGTACAAACATATTTCAAGGTAGACCAACGTTATTTTAAAAAATAATGTACAAGCATCTGGTACATCTCATTTCGCGTAATTCGTAGTAGTAACATACAACAAAACAGTAGCCAGAGTATCGTATAGGCCTGACATGTGATATAGGAATATACATGTTATACAACAAAACCCGCCCGAGCGATACGTCGGATGGTCGAACATTAATTGCATCCGCACATGTAGCATTAAATATAGATTTTTTCTGCTAAGTTGTATTTTTAGACAAAAAATTTGGTTAATTGTCAAACTAGGAAATTAGTGTCATTACGTAGCGCGGACTTATCGGTCTGTTTGTCTGGAAGGAAACAGCCTGCCCAACTCTTACAAATTCAACAGCAGCCGTACAATGTAACGAAAGCATTTTTATTGTTCATTTAACGTCAGAGTTTGGCTTATTTCAATCACGATAAAAATATGTAGAGACATAATTCTTCCTTGAAAGTCAGAATTACACGTGTTGATGCACATTCAGTGATGGGTGTGATTTGTTTTCAGCTGACTACAGCACATTCATCACAGCTACGCGACACACCTATATCGATGGTCCTGTGAGGCGACGGATCCCGGCATGTCCGAGTGCTTCCATTTCCAGTAAGGAACCTGACCTGTGGCCATGGCGGATTTTAACACCACCGGGGAAGTGTTTCATTACAACTTCACTAATTACTCATACGAGGATTATTATGTCATCCCGGCTATTAAACAACCTATGTATATGGTGGCCATTTTATCGCTAATGTTTGGGATGATCTTTGTGCTGTCCCTAGTGGGCAACTGCCTCGTGATTGCCGTGGTGTTTCGGAACAAAGGAATGAGGAACATCACCAATTACTTTATTGTTAATTTGGCCACTGCTGACATATTAGTGGCTTTGTTTTGCGTTCCTATGACTTTGCTTGACAACATTTACACAGGTAAGTCGTAACGTCACGTGATTAGTAATTGATTTACTTATCTTAAACGTGTTCTCACTCGTGCAAATAATTCTTTCTTGTAATATTTAATTTGTTTGATATCAACTGCCATGACATACTAAGTCACTTTGTCGTTGGAAATTTGAAGGCCTAAATTCTACTTTTTATAAGTCGTATCTGTGTGGACATTGAAAATATATTTATGACTTTTTCGACGAGTCGTATTTAACCGAAATAGTAAACAAAAATCAATTGTTTAATATCAGAACCAAATTGTGTGGTATTCTTTTCTTTGTTACTACTAAATAGAGGAGGATCAGAAGAATGTGACGTCATTTACAGAGACGGGGCATAGACGTTACGACAATGACGTAGCAGACTGATATATTAAAATTCTTATCTGATTGCTTCGTATTTGTAAATACAACATGTACATTGTAATGCACAGGATACATATTTTGAATTAATATTTCAATTGACGAGCACAAAAATCCACTGAAAATTAATACAATGTGAACTTCCGATGAGAAAGAAATACAAGAAAATACTATTTTTGAATATTTTTAATGACACCTAATCTATCCTAAAACAGCTGATTTCACAGAACATTTTCTTTTGTCAAATAAGAATGTTTTGTAGGTTAGTCTAAAGATAGGGGAAGTCGGACGGTTTCTCGTAATTATAACATATTTACAGCATTACAATTATCCACGTTCTACAAGTTTTGGTGATAGGTGAAATAGATTGTCGATATACTGATTGTGTCCAAAAGCACTGTATAAAATCAGTAGTAGGTATCTGTACATGTATTAACCCAGCGGCAACATGATCAAGGCTGACCACGATTAGAAAAAAATATCTGTTTTCATATTTGCTTGTCTGTATTTATATAGTGATGTAAGATAGTTTGTAACTCTGGCATTTAGCGTTGTCTTTTGAAAGAGAAATGACCTGGGCAAATTTAGTCATGTCGTAGGTATACAAGCTGAAAACAATGTCTTGTAAGCGGAAGTGGGCAAACTTACCTACGACATCGTCGTTTTTATGGAACACCTTAGCTCGTTTAGCTTATCCATAGATGCTTACATATATGCTACGTTCCAAAGTTTAAATTTATAACAAAGAAGTACATGAGGCATGTGTGACAGAAACAAGTTTTACTTATATGGATCGGTGTCGGCCATACAGGCGGTGGGCTTTTTAGATTGCCTGCTCACGGTTCGGTATTGTGAAAAGGTGCTTGATCGTCAACTGTGTCGAGTGTTATATTTGAGAGATTCATACGAGATTTTTGATTTCCTTCTAAATATACAACACAATGGTACTTAGTGAATAACAACAACAGACACGCCTTCCACTGTCGTTATGTCATATATGAATCAAATATCCTATATGCCTTAAGTGTTACAACATTGAGTATGACCACTTTGTTTATCTTCTGTCAATTGTCGGTTTATACTGAACAACATATTCCTAATTTTAAATATATCAATGTGGTTACCAGTCGCAGGAACGCTTTAAGTAGAGCAATGAATTAATTCTTATGAAGTAATTAAATAAAGATTGATCTGTGTTTGCGTCGCATCATCTACCTGATTAGACAGGGTTGTCTACCATACAGGTTCCAACCTACGCTGAGGTAATGTTTGATATTAGATTTTGATTGTGATAAGATATATCATACTTGAGCATATATCCAATCTGATTAAACAGATACAACATGTCGGAACGGTATTAATCAATATGATTAGATGCATATTCCATACAATGCGGTAAATAATTTAATATTTAGATATCATTGTAGAGTGACTATATTACTTTTAAAAAAGTCGTTATATCTCACACTTTCGTGTCTTTTTTGTTTCAATTTTGGGTCTATAGTTAATCCTTTGTTTCATTTCTCTCTTTATTAGGATTTTTTGTTTTGTCCTTTACTAATTATTTTTTCCGTTCGCTAATCCTACCCTCAAATTTATTTTGATTTTCTTTATCATAATTCCCTGACAATCTGAAAATTTAGCAGAACATTTGTTTCTGTTGTTTAAAACCAGTTAAGTACACTCCTGCTGTTCGGATGTTCAGTCCAGTTGTGTGCTGTATTACAATGCTGCATTGCTACGATGTTTACTGACCTGTTTTCTTGAAATACGTGGGTATTTATAGCACTAGCAGTATGTTACATGATGCTGAGATCTCTATCTTCTTTGATTTACTTTATTCCCAAAAGATAAGTATCTACATGTTGCCTGTCTTGTGTACGAGATACACACTATTTTCTAATTTAATGTAATACAGTTGGGGAAACTTAAAACTGTTTAAAATTGTTTAAATAGAAGTAAAATAGCCTCGTAGATACAGAAAAGCAACACAAAATACCCATATGCTGGATTCAATTTCGAGATGTAATGAAGATCAACCCAGGATACAAAACATTTTCGATGAAAGCGTTGTTTTTCAACAGTGATTTTTTGTTGTTCACAAACTATTTCAAAGTTTGTCTAATTATTAGAGAAAGAATTTTCATTAACATCTTTATCTATTAGATAAAAGCGTTTAGCACAGAGAGATTTTTGTATCTCTATCAAAATTCTTTCTGGTCACATCAACATTAGGCTATCTATTGATAATGATTTACTGACTTTGTGAAAGATAAATCTTAAATAAAGTCAAAATTAAAAAATATCTGAACTACATTTCAATTGTAGATATGTGATCGTAATTACACAAGTACCGAGAGTATATGCTTCGTATTACGGTTAAGTTCTTTTTATAATTAATATCATCAAACTTTATAAAATGGCTGCCTAACTAAAACACGTTAGGCAATTAGTGTATACACGTTAGATTTTCATTCTATCATTTGTTATCTGTTTAAGTCATTATTGTGTAAGCTTAATAACAATAATCTATTTAATGCAATGAAGCAACGGATACTACAACTCAGCTGAAAAATGCAAAGTGATTCGTTGATCCCTACTCGGGACGCTGACTGATTTCCTGTCCTTGGTACAAGAAAATATCAACAATCATTATCCAAACTCATATTCGTTAAAAATAGAGCAAAATTTGAATAAAAGAAAAATTCACCCGGAGACTCCTGAAAAACTACGGGGTGAATAAACCAAGATGTTCTTGAAGAGCAAGCGTCTTCTTCTTCATCGACGATACCTATCATGTAAATATTATGTAAATTTAAATAAGTAATGTCATTTTCTCAAATGAGAACAAGGTATACAACAACGGAAACAACAAGCAAACTAACGGGCATAAAACACTTCCAGCTTCATATTTTAAAGAGAAAATGAAAATTCCTCAATAAGATCACTGTAACGACCTTTTCTTTTTGTATTGTCTTTCTTTTATATTTGTGCAGAACGCGTTATTTCGAATTTTTTGATGGCATGCATCGGACCACTCTAATGTTTTTGCAGTGTTGTAATCAGCTATTACAAGAAAATCCCACCTCAAAATTACCCTGGTTGGTCAGAGGATTTTTAACCCGGCAAACAAACACCCTTTCTATAACATACTTGTATCTGGAATCTTCAGATATTACCAGACATCTTAACTATTTAGAATTCACATACTGATGTAATGCCTGATTGCATTTTATGCAAGTGGTCAAATGCTGTGGCCACTTATTGAAGGTAAAGTTCGGACATCAAATTTACAGGACTGGACGACCATTCATCTGTTTGTTGTTTCTAGTCTAGCAAGTCTGACTTAGTCTATTATTGTTTTAAGAATACATGAGAATGACATGCAAAGAGAGAACTTATTGATATTGAATTCTTAACTCTCAAACCCGTAAAAACATTAAGGAGAAAACCGATTCTCTAAAAATGACCAGAATTCTGACTCCAAATCAACCGTATACCAGCAAAGTCAGTCTTACCAACATTCTATGTACAATGAAATCAGACGTTGTGTTGATGAAGAGGAGTTCATGGATGTTTTAACAGTCGTGAACTTTCGATTTTTCTTCTTTTGTCTTTACAGTTCGCTGCTGATTTGATGTTTATGAAAAGTTCTCCAAATATTACAGTTGTACTTCTTGATCACTTATAATGGTGGGCAAGAGAACAGTGTCAACAATATGTTTGTTATTTCAGGACTTACATATTGATCAAACAACAAATACTTATTATGATCACCGTACTGATTTATATAGAATGTAATATTTTAGATATCAGTGGATTTTATTTATCTAAATGGTTTGTATTGTGTAACAGATGCATTCACCCCGTTTGTTACGGTAGGAATTTGATAAAATTAGGTTATATTCTGTCAAGCTTATCTATCAACCGATCAAGCTAATGAGAAGTTCCCTGTAGCAGAGCTGTACATTGCGGCTAGTGTTTTACCATACATTGGGAATGCAGTAATGTTGCTATCCAGAAATGGCAAATTCATTATTGGGATTTGAAATCATCACGTTTGTCATTCAGCTTGGCGGAAATCTGCTCATATTGGTTTCGTTGTAGATTGAAATTCGATACATTTCTACTTAAAGTCTTCGTTTTGATAATTTCTTCAATAAACCAAAATCATCTCAGCAAAGAGAGGAGACTAAGAAATTACCAATTTCAGGGTTTCATATTTGAAATTCACTGTTTCCATTTTATAACTGAAGAAATGCTCTATCCGCATAGTGGTATAACAACAATTTATATTTTCGAAAGTTGTAGACAAATATAGAGTTAATCCGTGAGAACAAACAGACATCAATACCGATACAAATAAAAAAGGCAATACATTATGTAATACGGAGATATTGATGCTGAGACGGACGCCGATACAAGTAGATTTACAAACAAAGTCCTCGATAAGAAAAAAAGCTTAATCCTCTTGTCGTTTTTTATACAGAGACAGAGAAAGCAAATTTTCTGTTGAGTTTTGTGAAGTCTACATAAGCTCTCCCAACGTAACATTTGTCCGGCAGGCTGATTGTCATTTCGATGTCTATAACTAAGGATTTGTAGACCTTGAGGCGTGAAGAGAGACACTCGTTTGAATTATTGCATTCTAGACTGTTCAATTTTCCTACGGAGTCTGTATGATAATTACATTTGTTTTGCGCAACAGATCCTTTGTCCACATCGGCTCCTCTAACTTATACCCATTCTTGTGGTGGCACGTAATGATTCCTGGTTTTGTTTTAAATGTTTGCGAATGAAATGTAAACTTGTTTTTGTCACAACATTTTACCTGTCAGTAGTAAAATATCGCTTAAATAATAATCACAATATGACATTTCCTTGAAAATTATTACTGACATCAACAAAACGAGGTTTTCCTCTGAACATGCCACAATGTTAAAGTGTTTTCCATAAGGTCATAAGTAAGACAGTGATTTTTCCAAGGATACGAACACTTCTACACAATATTGGACCACAAATTGAAATGTTGAACCATCATTGATTTTCTCTGAGATCACTGCAGAGCGATTTAATTCGTGCAATAGTTTGTGAATGTCTGCGCTACCCAATAGATATTTATTTCTTTGTGAGAAATAAATTGTGGCTTTAAAACTGTTTGTAAAGTAAACGCAAAATTTCGAAAATAGGACAATTTCTAAGGCAAAGCATGTAGTAAATTACTTTGACAAGTGGTATCCGTGTGTTACGTGTTGGTGTTCAAATAAACATCTCTTTCGTTAAGAATTTGAAATATGTCAAAGTAACAAGAGTTACATAAACGGAAACATGAAATTGAACAATTAGCAACGCTATTTATTTTGAAAATTGATTTTATCCTTTCATTTTTTTAATAATTGAAATCATTTATTTATATATTTCCCTTTTTTCAAGATTTCAAATATTTTTTGCCACACCGCATTAATAGGAAGTTATTAACATTACATCAGAGAATTTTAAAACCCAGTTCTATAAGGAAGCAATTAAAGTCTCATTTCTGTGCAAGATTCCAAAAGTAATCCCCATTATCATGTATCCAGAAATAAATTGTACCACGTCTAATTGTCATTGTCTTCGAAAATATGCTCTACAATGTACATGTAGAAAATGCAAAGGCAAATGGCCTCTTAGACATTGATCGTACATAGCCTCTGGTCTGCTGAAATGACATATCACCTACATGCATACATCAATGTATAAGCATCTCTGCATTTTCATCGAATGATATTCTATATCGTAGCTAGAGGTGTAATAATCTACCACTATTTAATGCGATTTTGTAATGATTCCCGCATTGTTCATGAGAGCTGTAGACATAACGGGTCATCCAATTACACTGCGAACTGAGCAGGGTTTAAGGAAACATATTAATTCTTGTTGGAGTGGCCTCAAAAGACCTACGTAACGATTCGATTTCAGAAAATACTGGAATCACATAATGGTTTTACAAAACAAAAGGAATTCAGAATTTTAGCAGATATGACTTTTCCTAAAATCAATCATATCAAATATTTGCAACATCACTTAGTCATTATAAACATGAAACATGCATTAGAAATTGGTAATTCACTTGCAAATACTAATTGGTTCAAAAGTATATTCACATCAAAATAGCATTGTGGAATCTATCCTTTCTGAGCGTGTAGCACGAACCGGGGTTGTACAGTGCGTGTCGATGATGTATACAGTATGTGAGTCCGGAGGAGCGGCATCTGGGTGTTTCCTCGTTAGTGAAAACAACTATAACATTAAGCTTATAAACATGCATGAATGGACCACATGGAATGACGTGTGCATTTGAAATAGACTATTAATTGATAGACTCGGTTTTGCAAAGGCTGACAAGTAAATAATGACATGTGTCAAATCTTCGCAGAATGACATTCCATCATTAAAAATATATTTTGATAAAATCGATTAATGATTAAATGGACATACAAAACCTGAAACTCCGCTATATCGTTTCCACCAGATTCAGATGAGGTATAAAGCATTCTCTACTGAGGCATTAAACGATATCTTATCAAATAATTACATGTATACAAAGGTTGCTTAATCGTGTTCGAAGTATATATGAAAGGCAAATGGATGTCCTGCGTGAAGATAGCTTCTGTATCATTATGAATAAAAACAATATTGAAACAATCCCCTCTATCAACACTCACTCCCCCCCATGGCACTACCAGAAAAAAATAAAATAAAACAAACAAATAACAATAATGATAAAACATATTATTTCAGGTAGTGAACGTAGTTTCATTCGAAATTTTGATTAAGAAACCCTCTAGCCAACTTATGAATTGAACTTGAACACACAGTTTGTCACTTTTATAGATCTCATCAGTGATGCTGAGGGGCTAATGAAGGAAATTACAATTAGTAGAAATCAATGCCAAATTCCAGCGCAAGAAGTACAGTAAACTTCAAATTCAATTAATGTCATTATTTTTTCAATATTTAATATTTTCAAAAGAATTTATCAAGCGTACTTTAAAACCGCGGGGGTATAAGTTCACCAACAGTCTTTAACACTTGAATTTTCGAAGGAGGATTGTACAAAAAAATGGTAGTTTCTTTGTATTTCCATTGTTGTTCAGAAAATTTGAATTTCCCGCTTTGCCGTACCTAATGTTATTTTGTTGCTAAAGGTTGACGCGAACACAAGACGTCAGGAATATGCGTCATGATCTGGATAAGTACGGGTAATAAACACGAACGAAAATTATGTTAGGTAATCAAAACAGAAATATCGCCTTCGGTTAAAAAGACGTATTGAGAATTACATGTGAATATCGTTTAACAATACATAATGGGATATTATGAATCACCTCCCAGCTGCTATTGTATTTAAAATCAGACAGACAACAGGCTCGATTTTTAACGAGTTTCTATTTCATGAGATTTATGAGACAGTCTAGACATTTTAGCGAGGATTTTTATCACATCACCAAGATGTGTTTTTCTATAACCATCGGCTAGGATTTTTATCGGATATGTTTTCACACTCTAATGGACATTCTGTTTCTCCGTATTTCAAATATTCATCTTTTTGTACTCACAGCAGATAATTTAAAACAAATAAAGCATGCTGCAGGCAGGCAACTCACATCAAACATAATTGACGATATGGTATTGCGTTAAACTTTAATTATGTAGATAATTTATATAAACTACTATATGTAGCTGTAACTTAGAACTTCGAATATCTTACTTCCTTAAAAGGAACTCTCTTATAAGCATCTATTTATTTTCTTGTCATCATTTTAATTTTAACTGTAGAAAGATACAGGTTAATGAAAATGATGGAAATGTTTTCAGGTCGTCATGATAATCTCATTTGGGACTGTTGATGTCTTTGATACTCGTTAATATACCTGTTGGTTCTGTTGTTGTATACTGTGTTCTCACTTGAGAACATAACATTACGTACTTGGATAGACAAAGATTTACATGGCGCCTGTCGTCAATGAAGCAGATGACGTTTACCCTTATCTTTCCGAAACACATGGTCCTTTTCCCTTATACTATTTCTCAGAAGTAGCCATGGAAATCTTCCTTTTGACCATATTGTACCCAAATTTTATCGAATTTCGTTTGGATAATGACTGTGGTGACATGCTGGTATTTTCATGATTCAAACTACCTAGATCGGTATTTACTTTACCTACGCCCAATGCGTTTGTTATCACAAATATAAACACATGTATATTTGTGTAGAATCTACATAATCAAGATATAATACCGAGATGATTAGAACATTTTAAAACTCAGCCTAGGCTGTGTATAATGGCGTTACAAAGAAAGTTGTATCATAGATAAATACTTTGAAAATAAGTGCTAGGAAGCCTATAAAATTGTAATTAGTTTCATGTGAAGAGCTTCCTCGTCAGTAAGTACAATGTAACAGAC
Source organism: Ylistrum balloti (assembly GCF_031769215.1). Classification (NCBI taxonomy): domain Eukaryota; kingdom Metazoa; phylum Mollusca; class Bivalvia; order Pectinida; family Pectinidae; genus Ylistrum; species Ylistrum balloti. Next base: position 2,569,259 of record NW_026782173.1, on the reverse strand, counting down.
ATATAACCTGTTCATGTAAACAGCTGATTATAAATCCATAAGGCGTTGCCGGAAATGGTATCAATTTTCATCTCGAAGAACTATAGTTTTAGTGAGGAAAATGTCTAATCGAAATTGACATGAATATGCCATATGAAACAAAACCAATTTCAGTAGGACTTAGTGATTCATATTTCACTTGAAAAGCAATATAAAGTTTTCATAATGTAAAAATTCGTCATCCTCATGATATAGGAATATGTATAAGAGAATATTTATGACAGAAAAGACATTAACGCCCTCTCATTTATGTATATTTGCAGCTTTAGTGAGGTAAAAAAATCGGTCTTTACGCTGGTTTTCCTCGCAGTTATGCTCACATTCGGTTTTATTTGGTATCATATCCATTTTCAGTAACTCGTTTCGGTATTGAAACCCTTAAATATTAACACTAAACTTATATTGCTGTATATACAGTATACACTGTATATTTATTTATCTTCCATTGTCAAGAAAGGACAGATAGAATGTCACATTTTTGTTAGCTACAATTATAACCTAAACTGTTGGGATCGCATGTTGCAAGAATTCAAGTGTAACGTGAAGGTAACAAAGTACGGCTTTGAGAGAAAGCACCCTACCTGTCACACTGGGACCTCTGTACTCTTTACAGCCGTCATTGCATTGGCACCGACCATGAATGACTTAGGTCGTTATGAGGTCATGGCATACTGAAGAAAACAAAGAAAACATAATGAATTATTCTATTTACTGGCCAGAAGATAGGTATCATTACCTTAACGGACATTATATAGCTTAGTCATGCGATGCACAATTCTGTCATAAGAATCTATACATGCTACAAACGAATGAAAATCCTTGGCAGTATTGATAAAACACGATATGTGAATTAGAAGGCTGCCAACAATGGTTTGTTCATAATGCCTATGCAAAATGTACGTTTCAGAAACAGTGTAAATGAACTTGCATTCAATTTCACTTTGATTTCAGCTGATTAAATATTCAGCAGCCTTTTCCAGATATATCGTAATTTCTGTGTCAGATGTCGGCAACTGATAGACATTCTTCCGACACAGGGTTTCCAGATTCGCAGGCTGATGAAGATTATTGAAAAGTTTTAGGAACGTCAAAATGATGGAAATATTTTATTCATTTGTGCGACGTGAAGCTGGACATATTTAATGCGTGTTAGTTTGCCTGTTGGTTCCGTTGTTTTATACCTTGGTCTCATTTCGTTACTTGACATTCCTTACTTGGATTGACAAAGATTTACTTACAAGGTGGGTGTCGTCGATGGAGCAGACTCGACTCTTATCTTAGTCTCCGTGCACATCCCTGTCTGTTCATATTTTGTTTTAGTTTCATTGAATATGAGTTTGAATTAAGATTCTGTTGTTATTTTCTGTGTTGGTTTTGCAGTAATAGCAATTGCCACTCTGTTAGTGACGACAATCAAAGTGAAGATATTATTATTGTCACAATCGGAGTAAAAGGTACAGCAAAATGGTTTATTTTACATCGAAGTGTTTTACATATACTGCTCATTCTGAAACCTCGGCATGTTTACCTTTTTCATCAAACATAGAGAATGAGGTTTTAAAGAACTGCCTTACTGTCAGTTCTTTTGTCTACCTTCTACCATGCTGCATGACATATTCAAAAGACAATATTCATGGGTCACAATAAATGATCGATTATTGGGACACGCAATTCTTCTACTTCGTTTCTGGAGTAAGTTCGATCTGTTGTACTGCGTGAGCCTATTGCTATCGGTGTTATCGGTTAATAGCTCACAGGCCTGTAATAGTTTGTGATACCGATATCCAATCTATTTCTTGAATTCTATTAACGTTACCTAAGACGTTTAATTACCAGACAGATAAAACTGTGTGTAGTCAATGTGTGTGGTACACTGATAATTGATAATTCAAACTCAACAGGACATCACAATACTGTTTTTGTCTTATTCCGGTCTTTTATCTGTGTTTTTATATTGAGCTTAGCTTGGAATCGCCATTGTCTTTGATCTGCTATTGCCAGCTTAGCACAGAAGGAAAAACAATTTTTTTTTCAACATGGTCTGATCCTCGCTAATCAATGACAGGTGCGTAAAATCAGATTTGTATCATGATAACGACTATTTTATCTAACTTTAACCCACACTTCCCTAAACTAACAAAATTATTATCAAAGCTTGATTTGGAATGCAAAGACATTAAAACGAATTATGATTTTTTGAAACAAAAATATTCAAATAGAAATAAGATAAGAAACTATGTCTTTTGACAATTCAGCACATTATTTGATTAAACTCATAAGCAACATAGACATATTTTCTAAAAAGATTTGCCTATCATTGTTCAGCATTTCCTATGAGAATACGTCTTAACTGGTGTCTTACTAGTCGGCATATATATATTTATGTCACTCTAGTAGTTTTGGACGTTGAATATTTCTTGGAAAGTTGTCAGAGTCGCTTTTTTAAGGCTGTGACATCAATATTGGCCACAAATGAACTTAATTTTTTATCTTACTGATATAACAGCGAACTAGCAACCAGTTACAGAAAGAAGAAAGCATTGACAAAAATATATAATTGTTTTATCTGCTAATTTTGTTCCTGTCACATGTTGCTAACATTTCCGTATTACATATCTGGTCGAGAGGAAAATGTGTCGATACAATATCGGAAATATTTGTTATTTACATCTGTTATTAGTCAAGACTATGAGAGTAATATTGACGAAGTCAACAAAGGCAATGTAGCACGAATATGATATTGAAAACCAAGGATATTGGCAATTGTCCATTTATGATGTGCAATTGTGTGTACTAAACTGTGTATAGAGTTTCAACTTCACTGACACAGAGACATTTTTGTAGCTTTTGTAGCCTCTGATTGCTGCTTGATGGAACGCTTTGTTTTCCAAACTGTTACCAAATCCATATATTAATGGAAATACAAAGACAGTAAAGGAAATGACTGAAATAATTTTCCTCTTTGATTAATGTTTCCGTGTATGTGACGGAAAACATTTCCATCAACAAATGAGAACTAAATTACAGAAGGAATGTAATTTGTATTAGAGAACACAGGAACATTAGCATCAAAACACTTAGCAAACGGCGATTCATTTTAATATAAACAGATGTTTTCAACAATAAATGCAATTTACGTACATACAGTAACTGCCATTAATTGTTAATAGAATGAATATCATGTATTCATATATTTAGATGATTGTACAATGTTACACAAAATATAAATACAATATCCTATCACACAGATAACCCAGTGATGTGGTACGTGATTTACATATAGTTATGATTTTTCTTATTTCAGTTTTTTGATAACACTTAAGCTACACGTCTTTGCATGGCTTTCTATTTACAGATATACGGGTTCATAATTTCGTGTCATTACAATGCGAGAGTACCTTTCAAGATACGACAATGAATCTTTCGGACTTTCACCTTTTTTCAGGACGATGATAGGAAGTAAATTCCAATTAAACTAAAACCATTACAAATTTGCCTTCATTTTCCAAGGATGACCTATAAGCGATAGTTCATATCCAAGCATAAATAGGTAGTTCGATCAGTTCTTGGCATACATATGGCTTACTCATTTCCTAATTCATAAAAAATATATCTTCAATGTATTCTTCAGCTGTCTTCTTCAGCAACACATTATAACATTAATCTATTGAGAGACAACTCATCTAAGTAATATGTTCACTGTCCTTGGTTCACATGTCCTTAATGGTAGTCGGTAAGACGTCAGTCTTAGAACTTTGCGCTATTTAACAAAAGACAAAGACTTTGGATAGGAACACTACTAGAGTGCTTCAAATACGACGTTTGTGATATATAACATATATGGCTTATAACGTTTAAATATGAATATCATACATTAGTTGTTTTCATATAGATAATTGTTGCTCGAAGACACTAACGACAGGAATTTAGAAGGAATGTTGGGGATCCCAAATTGATCTCAATAAATGACAGATTACAGGTGGGTGATCTCCAAGCTCATACAGTGGTAGTGGAGCTAAGCTGGATCGATGGTCGTCATCGTTGTCGATTTGTATAGCGTCCATCTAGAGTTTGGAGGGCACAAGGTTTGGAAATTTTGGAATTTTAAACTGATTTAAGGGTTGTTCATTGTACAAAAGAAACATTTCTATGGGTATGACAGACAACATAATTAGAATGTAAAAAGGAAACAATTTAAGAAGTGATGGTAAGATAAATTTTATCGCACCTCAGATATCAGAGGAAATTGTTTATACAAAACAAATGCTTAATGTTCAACAGCATCGTTGTATTCAGCTAATGAAAATCATAACCAATAGAAGATGAACAATAAACGAATGATTTCATCATTGGGATGTCTGAGCTTGTAAAAAGAAACAAAAATTGGCGATGTTTGAAAAGTAATGTAATGTCTTTGCATTAAGCAACAGAAACCTTAGGTTTTATAGTAGATAATAACGATAACCAGATGTCGTTCACCTATTTGTTTACATTTGATGCCTGCAAAGAGCGTTAAACCGCAAAAATGAGGGTAAATACGAAGTGTTTATGATGTTTTGATAGATGGAACATCGCTGCAAAAACACGCAAATTAAAAGAAAGTCTGTAATAGTTACATACAAAGACCATGGCAGTTTGGACGACAAGGTCTTTTGCTGTACGTCTTTTTTATAGTATATGAAATTCCACATAAGCAATAATGCCAATTAAAGAATTAAGAAGCTAAACAGTCGTAATGTATGATATATCTTATTGGTATGTTTCAAGTAAACCAGGGAGATGTGCAGGAATGGTGAAACAATTCAACTGATTCCGGAATTTGATTTTCTGCCAGGTCAGTAGTATGTATAGGTATACCTCTAGACTCACAACCCTAACAGACATGGCAGTTCAAACAGAAGAATGTCTTCCTATGTCAGACATAATGCTATATAAAATGAATTCCAACATGATATCATAAACGTTCTTATACACTTTGTTATCTATAATTCAATCTATCAACTTAAAAAATTTCTCCAGTGAACTATATTTGATGGCGAAGTTGACCTCGTGAATTGGTTAACAGCGTCAACAATTTCAACAGTTTCAGGTTTCTAATGTACTTCTCTTTATTAAAATCCTGGAAGTCTTTGTGTATTTCAATCAAAATTTGCATGCAGTTAAAGGTCCGTTAAATCAAATGAAAACTTTGCATTTTCACTTTATTTTTCTATCAATATCCAAGTATCATACCCTTACCTTGTAATGACAAACGAAAATTTATTTTAAGAAAAAAAAAAAAACAATTCTTGTTCGTTTAGTAAATTGACATACACCTATCCTTAAAATTGGCTCATAGTTACACAATAGTAAAAAAAACAATAAATGATATTGTTATATTTGAAATCTTGATTTATTTAGTCAAGACAAAATATATCGTAGTTAACTCCAAGCGGCCTTTACTTGCTGTGTAACTTTATTAACAAAACTCTCACAATGACGCAAAATGTACATCTTTTATAATATTAACTCGGAAACATAACACCGCATAACAGAATTATTATTATTATTGGCATGCATTTATCTAAATTAAAAGTCCTTAATTATCTATACATATATAAGAGTGTAACATGATACATGCAGTATTATGATTGACAAAAAGCACTGACGAGCTTCGAGAAGGCCAAATCTCCCTCTAGTAAGGATCAAACATATTAGATATTACAAAGGAATTTATTTAGAAAAGATCTCATGTTTATGAATGATAATCAGAAATATGACGTAGTTTATGTGTTTGGTTCTCAATCAAATATATTTTAGATTTGCTAATTTCTAGCTGTCTTGGCAGATAGACAGACGGGAGTGCCCTCTCTGTAAGAATGGCGATGCATTTCAATTAGGCGTTGCGCATAATTGTGTAATGTTTCACAAAATCGTGTCCTTGAATACGCTATCTGAAAAGATAATTTTGGAATGTTTATTTTCCACCAAGTTTATATCAATTATACCTATCGCACTTTTTATGGAGAAACATTTTTTCAATTCACTATAAGCTACCAAAAAACATGAATGAACTGTAAGATAATTGTTGATTGATAACCTAATTACCATAAAAACTGTAAAGGTTGGTGGATTATGACCTAAAAATATAATACTTTTTATCAATTAGTTTTCAAGGGATCAATCACAAAATATAATTGTTAAGGTTACATTGTCCATGTGTTTAAACTTGTAAATATCGATTTTTCAATGTGAGTAGATGTTTGGATAGAAAGGCCTTCAATAAAAACTCTTCGAGAAAAAATTCTCAAAAAAAAAAAATCGTAAACTATTTTGTATATGCTAATGTCTACCAGACACCATAAAATAGTACAGGTTTAAGATTAATCAAACTAAAAAAATTAGAAGGTTGAAATAGAATATAGCGTTTTTGAATAAGCTCTTTCAATGTGTACATAAGTTACACTGTCTGCATAAACCCATAGTGACTACTGACATAATGTATCTCGTGTCAGTAGCCGTTACATAAACAGATGCCATTTAAGTGTGGTCTCTTCCAAGACCTTTCTTCTTTAGAAGCAATAAGTAAATCATATTTGACATGACATTTTGAGTTCCGAACCTCACTACATAAATGTGATTACTAAGCAACATTAATTGAACTAGTTTGACGTACGGAAGCCTTACAGTTGATGTTTAGCATGGTCAGAAGTTAAAGTGAGAGCCACAGCCAGACGACGGTGAATTAGAACTCCATATACATCCAGTATGTCAAACAGACACGTCTTGTAATGATAAACATAACGTCAAATCACTAAAAGAAAAACTCGCCTTTGAATTATTTTCCTTCAACGACACCCCGCAAGTATTTTCTGTTTATGAAAACGCACATGATAATGGAATATGGTGTTGGTAAACTATTAATCATTTTCACAATATTTCCGTGTCGCAGCCAATTCGATATCCTAGGTCTGTTTAAAATATCACGATTTCACGATGACAGCAACTGAGATACACATTTACAATAAAGGGATTCTAGAGACGCAAATGACAATTTGGGGAAAGCTTTAAGATCATCATAATTATCACATAGGGGAATATTCTATTTATTCGTGTGAAAATGCTCGTCAGTATACACGATGGTTCCGTTGTTGTTTTTTCTCATTTACTCACATGGATTGACAAATATTTCCATGGTGAGTGTCGTCGGTGAACTTTTCTTCTTCCTTTGCCGTAGTTTCATCGAAGTTCTTTTAATTTAGATTCTGTTTACTTGTGTTGTTGTTGTTTTTGTATGAGTTATATACATGTGTGTTTATCACACAGTATTCCCTCTAGATACACAGTAAAATAACTCCTTAGCTTAATGTTCAGCACGATCAAAGCATTTACTAACTTTCGTTTTCTCGAAAGTACTAATTAACTGTCTCGTTGAAGCATAGTTTCTACTATAAAGGTAGCTGGGGTGTTTTTTTTTTGGCAGTTTTGTCTATCGTCCTTCGGAAATTAATTATATTTTGGCGTTCACCAAGAATATAGAAAATTCTTTTGAACGTTCATGGTAGACGCATTTTTCCCTTATGGTTGAAAAAATTAAACAGACCATTCTGTTTTTCATGTAGCGAAATTTTGTTATCATCTGCGTTCCTAGGAAGAAATTGAAATTCAATATTCTCAGGGAAGATTTATTGTAGATGCACCTAAACATATATCTTTATCAAAACATCCCCTGTATACAAATTTCCATTCACGCCACTTTCAGAGGTCTTCATATACACTACGAAGGCCAATGTCCTTAAGCAGTATGTAGGTAGATCCCCATATAAACTCCTTAGGTAGATTTCCATATACACTCTGTAGGTAGATCTCCATATATGCACTCTGTAGGTAGATCTCTATATACACTCCGTAGGCAGATCTCCATATATGCTCCGTTGGTAGATATCAATATACACTCCTTAGGTAGATCTCCATGTTCAATACGTAGACAGACATCTTTAATCTGACTTAAATAGAAGTTAATATATGTTTTATATTGCCTAGATAAACCTCTATATGCGATACCTAAATAGATATTCATCGACAATTACATAGATAGATCTTCATACACGTCACCTGGGTAGATCTTTATATACGCTATTAAGATAAACATGCATTACCGTGAACAAGATAGATTTATAGAATAAGAGATTGGTTCAATACTTGGTTGTGGTACATAGTAGATGAAAGGCAGCTATATTACACATTCAGTAAAGTTTCATTATCACTGCTGCTTTTCTATCAGGGAGCGTTTTCTGTTAAGCCCTTTATTTAGAACTTTCCTAATTTGAATTAATGCTACATTTCCTCTTAAACAACAATGTCATCACGACGTGGGCATCTTAGATGACTTTGAGAATAATTGGTAGTGTAGGCCTCGTGACGTTGCTTGTATGATAATTGTGTAAGTTTCTGTTTCCAAATATGACTAATCCATTTAAAAGCGTGGTAGTTCCTTTCATGTCCATCATTGTTATGACTTGTTCCCAGACAAAAACAGGGAGGTTTAGACAAACATATCACTGCTGCCAGCAAGGACGTCTGACTATCTGAAATTAATATTGGTGCAATAAAGAATCACAAAGATAACCTGATACTTATGAAGTAGAAGATATATATGCTGGTGTATAGGAGTATATTGGTGTTTCACGAGTCTATACCAAACACCGATGACCATGTTTACATGTAAGGATCAAACACATAACCATACCCACTGTGACAATGACCATTATGACAAAACGTTTTAATAATACTGTAAAATTATATAATTTCGCCGGGCTCAAATATTCGTAGTTTTACAAAATTATGCATTTTCGTTTACAATTATCACGGAGAAATCTTGACCATCTTGCTATGATCTATGCCAATTTATTATGTTTACCATTTCATGGACATTTTACTTCTTACATTAAGAATAAGCATTGATGAAAAGAAAATAAAACTCACACAAAAATGAATTATTCTACATTACAATCTGTGTATTGCAAATGATTTGATTTTTTTTCTTACATCACATGAATAATAATAGCTCTTACTCATAGTACAAAGCATATATAAAAATATATATAGGACATTTATCTACATATTAGTTTATCAGTCTTTGAAGTTGTTGAGTACATATGGAGCTGACTAGTTTAGCACCATTAGGAATTTTGCTGATGTTTTAGACTTCCTGGTTGCAGATGTCTAAGTTAACTTTCCGAAACTCCGACTATCATAAGTCACCGTACCAGGCGATTTGATTTCTTTCCGTACAGGTAACCATTGCGATGAATATAGCACTGATGTAAAGTGTTCTTTTGAGTAAAGCTAAGCAGACATGGTGCATTTAGACGTGTTAAACCTAGGCATGCACAATACAGTGAACAAGGTACACAGTAATAACAGAATCCAGAATAGATTTTGCGTCGATTTATATATATATACAAAGACGCATACTCGCGAAAACTGAGAACAGTTAATTAAATAAACACTATCAACAAATATGATGTAGAAAGGAAAAAAACACTTAAAAAAAATACGGAATGCGATTTTTTATTTCAACTTATTTACCTAAACTATTCGAAAACATCACTAATAACACAAGATCCTTAAGGAAACATTTTAATTTGTACTTCAGATAAAACAGCGCCGATACGGCACCGAGTGCAAAAACTAAGACACGCTAAATAGAGGTAAAAGACAGCTGAAAGCCTTAACTAGTGAATGCGGAAAGAAACGGAAACCCATAAGCGACAAACAAGCAATTAAATTAGTCAGGAAGTAGTCGGAAAGTCTATTAATTGGCGATCATACATCACTTTACACGCCGATGCCGTTCTATTGACCAGCGTTTTAACGAAACGATTGATAAAGAACAATCTGCCCTAGTGTTAAGTACGAGAAGCCGTATTTATATGCCACGGTGGACGACAAGACATAAATCGTCGTTAACATTTAGACCTTTCATGGACGTCAGACCACGACGACAGCACTGATACATCTGCAACGCTGATTGACACATCCCCTGATACTTATAGATAAGTTTTTTATTTGGGAAAAGGAAGCGCATTCATCCTCAGAATTGTGATTATTTGAATATATCTAAGAGTGCTAAACAAATGTGAAAGACTTGTTCTTAATAAATGACTTTTTATAGTAAAACATACAACAAAACGTTTAACGATATGTTTTGCCACTTTTTAACTAAGATTTATGATCTATATGTTATACTGAAGCTGAGCAGTCATAGGATTCCTCAGTACGCGGATCTTGATCAACCACAGTGTTTCTCTGTACCCGGAACTTGATCAGCGATAGGAGTCCTCGGTACGCGGAACTTGATCCGCGATAGGATTCCTCGGTACGCGGAACTCGATCAACCGTAGGATTCCTCGGTACGCGGAACTTGATCAGCGATAGGATTCCTCGTTACGCGGAACTTGATCAACCGCAGTGTTTCTTTGTACGTGGAACTTGATCAGCCGTATCTGTGCTTATGTACAACTATGATATAGCGAGTCAGTAAACACCTTTTGTCTATTGAAACAACATGTTTATCTTTCATCTTATTGTTAACGTTATCTGTAATTCCACTATAATAGTCATAGTTAGAACTCTTCCAAACTGTAACAATTAATCTTATTTATTTTTTTTTAATTTCCTTTCCCTATTGTACGAATTGATATATTGATACATATAAATACTTACATCATTTCCGGAGACGCTGTTTGAAGTCTTCACAGCAAATCGGAATTGTATAAATGACGGCCTAGCTTTTAAGTGAACAGCACACTACTTAATTGGTGATATTGTGCGATGGGTCCCCTCCGAATATACAATGAATAGACGGAAGTAAGGAAGAAAACGGATACAATATCTTCGTAACAAGACTTTCACGTATGTATATATATATATCAATATAGGAAATTATCGCTCCTCAAATCAAGCAAGTGAGATTGAGTCCGGCCAAGATATTTAGGCCGGGGCTTGTACAAGGTCAGGCTTAGATCTAACCTTTCCCTATATGACTGGGGTACTTTAGATAAAAGAATGACTTCATTCTTGTATACTTCACTTGTTGAGGAAAGTAATTCCTCATCAGCAATTCTGGATCAATAATAGATGCTTTACTGAAGTATACTACAGAAAAATTGTATAAGGTATACTTAAAGAGCTTCATTTAAGAACGTATCATACAGGTTGTTTATTCATCCGGAACTTATTGGTCTGTCATAATGGTATTCCATTAGTTTCATGTAGGTTTTTCAATTAAGAGTATGATATTGTATATTTGACTCGAATGGATTTCCTAAAACTTGCTGAACTGCTGGCTAAATGTTAGTTATGTATGTTGTGGTGTAATGTGATAATTTATCTCAATTATTTTATTGTCATCCTGATAACCTAATTTGGAAATTTCCATTTAGTCATTGACATTTTTTTCATTATTTTGCTTATTAATTTTACGTGTGATATTGTTACCATTTTATCTATTCTAGTTTTGGTTTTATTGGTGCTTACATGGATTAATATTTCCTTTGTCGTCATGGAAATCACGAAAACAGAACACTACAGCACGATCGTTATGTCTATAGTGTTAATTATCTTATACTACATGTAGGAAAGATTATCCTGATCGCGTACACGTCCTTTATAGTTCCTACAGAGTTTAATCATCGCATGTATTGCACCTTTGAATGGTATTTTAGTGTTCACCTATTTTAGTACACGGAATAGGTACTGTTACCAATATGACCCGAGCAAGAGTACTAAACAGCAAGAAAATTAACACCTTCCAGGAGGAACTTGATATAGTAGTTTCTGAATTACTGAAATAATACAATTTTACAAACAGTTTAATCAGTTTACTAGTACATCTATTATATTAACATCACACTTTTATTGTTTTATTGTTGAATGTTTATGCGTCGTATTCTAAACTGAACATATTGCTCTGATCTGATCATTTTAGCGACACAGCACATATATAGGTTGTCGCATTATTAGTTTGACCACCGTTGTACCCCGTCAATGTGTTTCCTTATGACGTAGATACTTGTAATTTCAGCACTCCTGAATTTTAAACAAGTGAAGGTAGGACGATCAAACTTTAATTTAAATCGCTTAAGGGCAAGAGGAATCCCATTACACATGTGTTAAGTCAAATGACATGTAATTTATGGTAAGTTTGTGATATAAAGGTTGTATAACTACTGAAACAGTATAAATGTCAGAGATTTGACAAAGCCATCTTGAATTATATATTATTCAATACATATTTCATAAGGGAACACCTTCCCAACATTACCAATGCAAACGTATCTGATACCATCTAAATTCCAAGGCATAACTTTTTGGACTTTTCTATATCAAATTTGAGAGTATTTCCAATACGTGAACAGGCTTCTTCCAGTAACACATGTGTAAAATAGCGTATTATGTGTAGGAGAATATTTAATGTCCTACTAAAAATGTTTATTGCGGAGGCTTTTGAGGTTTCACGAAGTAGCGCTGTCTTGATATTGAATTTGTGATGCGGTACAATTATTCAAATAGTGTCAATTCCGTTTGTGATGTTCAGAGATGTCAGATTAATTGAGAACACTTAGTTTACTGTGGTCGTGTCTTTTGCTGTTTCGTGATCGATGGAACAAAAATAAAGGAGAAACTGACATGCGTGTTATTGGTATCTTCCAATTCATTGATTGTAGATAAATCAGGGTATGACATGAGGATGAAATGAGGTTTGAATTATGTAAGTTTCGCGGATTGCGTCTCGAATACGTGATTGTACACTGTTTATACGCCAAACATATTTCTTTGTCACAAAGTGATAATTAAACCAATGATTCCCTTGTCGTCGCATGATTTGTCGGCGTCAAATCATACTTCTCACCCAACTGAACAATTTTGTGCATAAAATGTATTATACAGAAATTTCTACAAAATGGTCTAGCTTTATAATGTAATCCTAAAAAATCTCTTTTCGTAAAATTCTGATCAATCCTATATGTTTCAGTGTTGCAATAGTTCAGATTACCGATATGAAAACTCCTTGGCAATACTGAATTCTAATCTTAAAATAAATCCAATGGTTTCATTTTATCTTTTTGCCACTTAATACGTCATGATGATATCAAATTACTTTAATACCATTTTTAATCCATCTTTAGACATGGACCTTTGATACTGATCATTTGAGAATTCTTGTATGCCCACGTGAATATGTAATAATGAGGTATATATCATTTTCCCTACCATGCTGGTATTACAAGTTTAACTATCTAACATTCTCTCATGGTTCCAGATAATGCGTAGATTAAATGTAGTTTGTTTGTATTATGTCTAAGGTTATCCTCACCCACAGTAAGTTTTTATCAATACTGCGATTAGACTTTTTTTCAGTGATTGGTTTTATATTCCCATATGTGTGTTAGGTAAGACATTAAGACCTGGTTGATCTTGTCGTCTGCAGAGAAATATCAAGATGCTCTTACAAGGCAATATCACAGTACGTTGATACCTCAGAAGGAATAAAAAACTTTTAAGATTACAACAGCGAAACCTATTTTTATTTTTTGTAAGTAGATTAGATTTGTAAATTAGAAACTACAATGAACGACTACCTATATATATATATATGGCTGTAGCAAATGGAATTGGCAATTTGCAGACATACAGATTGTGAAACTTCCGTCATTTCGAAGACCAAATTAGCATTGATTTTATCCAGTCACCTCTGTAATTTGACAAAAGGTTTTACTTCAAAAATATGACTACTCTGCAATATCTGTTTGTGTTATTTGTGAAGATAAGTGTGAAATTTGGTACAATTTATTTCTTAGTCGAAGGATGTGGGTACATGCTATTACCCGCTTAACACGTTATTGTATTTCTTTCAACACTCGGGAATTTTATCTGCCGGAGGCAAATATAGGCATTCCGACATTGGACACATACTATCACACAATTAAAGTTCACAATGTAAACAGCAAATCAGAAAAAAGTTTGTTTATCTTTATTTTTTTGTTATCATTATTATTCATAAAACGATCTTACATTGTAACAATACATGATATAAAACAGTAAATCAAATAATATCACCCACTGTTATTTCAAACTATGATACATTGTATCAAAACATAATCAGCGACGTTTAAAACCTTTACATCAAGTACCATCACCGTTTCCTTTCAAATTATAATACATCACTTCTACAAATCAACACGTTAAAAACCAACATCATAAAATAAATTCTACTAAGATATAGAACAATCTCCGATATTTTCAAAAATCCCCTATAATCATATCAAAAACACACTCAGTGACCCTTCAAACCACAATCAATCAAATTATACACTAATATATCTGTAAAGAACTCATACTCATAACAGGGATGATCTGCAAGAGTTTTATTTATGCCCATTTGGTACCGTAACGAAACGTTGAATGAAGTTTACAAAGGCTTTAAGGTGAAATCATTATGTACATTTCACGTATGTTTCACGTCACATGGAGTACGTCATTGCAGCTTGCTAACTTCTTTTCTTCTTATCTAATCAACAGTATGACCTTTACGAAGCCTTGATGGCTGTAATATTACTTTTCCTGGAAAACATGTTTTTGGCAGTAAAATATCAAAACCCAATAATTGATCGAACAGTACAATTATTTAGCAATAAGTATAAGATAGATTCGGAAACCTACATCGACATGTGTCATATCCTTAGTCGACATGCTCCACGTGACAACAAAGACAAAATTTGTGGTCACTTAGTTCTTACATACTCGCTATACTCCATGGGAGGCTTGGAAATAATCAGTTACAGTTTATGCCTGACATATTTTTGTGGTATACCGGAAGTTTTTATTTTAGTATTCATTTTATCTGTCTAAAGATTGTATTTATTCTAGCTACATTTAGAATCAATTGCAGGTTTCACTCCAAGTCATTCTGACACTGATCCTGGTTTTGGCAAAGCTGGTGACGCATTACTGGCACTGCGTTTCGGTTTTGGCATTACATATCAGCATAATATATAACAAATACATAGGAAGGCAACATTGAAACATACAAGCAATATATCAGAGTAATGAAGGATTGAGTTAGTTTCAGTATGATTAAAAGAGTTATTGTTCCTTACAAAATATCAAATAATATCAAAAAGATGAAACGTTACGTAATTAGATATAATAAAAGCAATCAGAATCGACAGGATATGAAACGAAATAGGATACATCATTTGCACACTATCAATCCTTAATATCAACCCTAATTATTTCCAAAATCTTTCATCATCTTTAAAACGATTACGCTGTAACTTAACTGTGTTAAGGAAATGAAACTGAAAGAAGCTTTTTATGTAATATTTAAGTCTTGTGTAATTAACTTTTATTAGTACCATGTCCTTCTACTGTGTTCTATCAGAAGGTATTCAAACACTTGGAATGCTAAGGGTGCAAAAACATTTCTCTGATTTACTCTTTGCTGAATTTCTCGAAGTGTTTGGATATATAACCAAAAATAACACTGTTTTGGATTTGTTGCTCGTGTAGAGAAATAAAGGATGACAAACGAATCAGATGCTGAAGAGGTAATCCCAGAGGTCGGAGAAAGAACACAGAAACAAATACAACTTTATCGCATTCGAATAAAAAACAGTTAGAAGAGTAGGATAGAGAGAAAAATGTAGACAATGTCACTATGTCGGATAAATAAGATGATTAAGTAAAAGAGGGAAAGGAACCAGAGATTGCAGTTCATAGAAGTAGGTCATTCTTTAGCTATAATCATATGAAAGGAACAACATTATATTCAAAAATCAAGGAGTTAAAAAATTCCAGATATGTAGGCCAACAACTTTTAAACATTGAAAGATCGGAGAAAGGTAGACTCTGAAACGAAAGAGCTACAGGTTTACTGCAGTTGTAACAATTTAATTTCTAGCCATTAATGATTAAACTGTTCATTTAATAGAATAAAAAGGTCATGAATTAAACTGGACTAATTGAAAGTATCACATACGTACTAGATGATCAATATAGATTAACAAGAAAATACCAGCACAATCATAATCCAAACCCAAATTCAATGAAACTAAAACAAAATATGAACAAAAGAAAGATTTACACCGAGACTTCTGGAAAAGTACAAGGAGACCAGGAAGAGGGGGTGTCTTCTGTTTCATCGACGACATCAGCCATGTAACGTCGGTTAAACCTTATGCTTAGCAGAAAGATGCCAATGTGTTTTCGTTGTTGGAAAAGATCGAGATAAGCGGTTGATGTCGACTTACCTGTCCTTGATTATCAATACTGGTGGGTACATACGATGGACGTAGGTAAATACTATAAATTTCTGAACACGTTAGTTTGTTTGTCTAACTGTAATCGGTTACTAAACGGTTGTTTCACAAAATAGTACACTACCATATGATCACTGTTACTGAGTTCAATTCTATTAATACCAACATTGTGTTTTCAGTGAACAAAGGTTTTTTAGGTTATGTGAGAGACAAATAAAAGATGCGTAAAATATTAATTCGCAGCTTATGTACGTGAATCTATAGCAATACAATAGGTGTAAATATATCATTTCATTTTTTAATTTGAGACAAATTGTTTGTTATCGGAAGTCGTAATGATGATTAATTTCTATTTAGGACTATTTAGAACTATCAGTGATACTGATGACATAAAGAATGTGATATGTCATATATATCATTTCGATATCATAGCTATTTTTGGCTACCTTCATCATTGATCTTGGACAATTCTGTACATGTCAACGCCTTCTTCCCAATGAACATTATATTTGTGTCTTAATATTATTTCTTACGTCAGAATGTCAGAGGTGACTATATTTGGATAGATTCAATATACCTCACTGCTATAGCGAGGGATTATATGAGTTCCTAGAATAGTTTACGAATGTCATTTAAACTCACAAATCACAGGAATATCCTTCCCAGTTTTGCTTTTTATAAGACGTACAAACATGATGCAAATTTCCCATTTGTCCAAATTTATTCCCGTGTTGGTGCCACCTATATCACGTAAGCATTTTGTTAGTTAGGGATATACGAGACCAGACGATTGGTTACAGATACTAGTGAATGGTGGTTCTATTGCTACTGTAAGTATTGCATGATTCTGATACATTCCTTGTGTATGTATCGCAGTACAAAGGTATACCCAAGTACAGATGTGTAATCATTCTGTCACAAACAGCTCAGCGTATTGAGTTATCTTCGGGAAACCGTTACATTTCCTATGTTTTATAATTTCCTATGCGTCAAATAAAATCACTGGTTTTCTCTTAACAACGAACAACAAATCAATTTGTCCCGATCACTTTTGGATTTCTCAGCTGCGCCCTAGTTTTCAGAAGGTCCTTAGCATTTCTGGTGTTTCCTGGAAGACCGAACCATCTCTATGGTGTATTAGTTCGTTATCTGGTGCTGCTGTTTCTGATTCTAAATTTGTGTCAGAAGGTAAAGATGCTATTCACTTCAGTGTCTTTTGTACGATTCTTTTTGGTGCTTAAAAAACCGAGGAGGTGATTGAGTATTTTACTTATAGAAAGAAACCCGGTAAATTTTCCATGTCGTCGTTCCGAACCGTTACATAAACATGTCTCTTTCTAGTGTAAGCTAGTTAGGGAAAACAAAGTCGATATTTTTCACATGAAACACTTACTACTCATATCAGTCAATGTTCATATTGTAATGCTTTACAGAATGAAAAAAGAAATTATTTGTTGGAACGTATGATATCAACACACTGTCTCCACCAAACAAATATTTTCGCAACGATATATGATGTTTTAACATCAAATAATAATGTTTTATAGAAGATAAACTATGAACATGAAGACTACATGTCTTTAAAAAAATCAAAGTAGAGACGTTCCTATCCACTCTGTTTTAATTAGAAGTTATCTGTACATAGTACCCCACGGCGGATTTCATAGCCGTGTTCCCATGACATACTAATTGAAATTGATAAATCTAAAGTCGAATTGACATTTCTCCGAACATCTAAAGAATGACACAGAATTAGAACAAAAACAACCTCGGCTCGACATTTGCCGTCACTTTTCATTGGTTTCATGACTGAGTGACGTAATTGAAATAACCTCTTTTTGTGTCTTGACTTTTAACAAGTTTGCCAGATCCCTCTTGATATCGTAAAAGTATGTTTGCTCAAATACAGAATAACTTAGTTAAGTGAAGTATCAGGGTTATACTATGATAAGGTTCCTTTCAGAGGTACAGTAACATCGTCGGGTCTTTCGTACCTATATCATGATACATGTATCATAAGTAGGCGGGCTGTATATTGAGGGAGAGAAATACAAACTGGATTGAAATACCATGCACATTACAAATACGTCAGTCTTACAAGACATATAATTCCATTGCAATGAAACATCGTACTGAGGTAAATTTGGATTACTTTATAATGCCAAACCCTTAATTAATTTAACCGCATGGTCTATAAAAGCAATCGACCTCAAAATAGCTGAACAGACTGAAAAAAGTACATGAAAATTAAGACAAGATATTTCCAGCACGTAAGAGTCTTGTTTTAATCCGAAGACAGACACTTTTGTTAGGTAACATGTAACAAATTAATGCATAAGCAACATACAAGCAGGAGATTTGATTTGATATGATGTCCGAAAAACCACCAGCGTGTATTGAACAATTTTTTTTTTTTTTTTTCTTAGAAGTTTAGTCGCTGCTTAAGTTCAGTAATTAACACCATGGTTGAAAGTATGAAGAATATATCTATGATTTTTATTTATCTCAATAAAAATGGTTAGTGATTTGGTTCGTTGTGACGATACCAAGATAATATTACCATGAATCAAAATGCAACTAATAGTAATTGACAGGATGATTTGGCCGTAAATTTGCCGCAGTGTCACTTGTGTCCTCATCATTTTGTAGGGCTTCATACGTAAACACATCAAAATAAAACCATCCTGAACAAATCATATTCTCAAAGTGCTTACTTACCGTAAAACCATTATCCTACAAAATGCGAAACTTTGAAATATCATTTCTTTGAAAGGAAATGTTTAGCATGTTTTAGGTGACATTTTTTTTTTATAATTTATTGCTCTAAACATTTAGAGCCTTTATGTTTCTGAAATATAGAATGTCAATTTGAATTAATAACATACATCAAAGTAACAATTTAGAAATTATTATAAATGTACAAAGGCAAACATTTTAAGTAAATAGATGTTCGTATATGTTCTCTAAAGAACATTTGTATGGAAAACTTGTATTTGATCATGGCATATTCAATATTGGAGAAAGAATACGAAAGTTTTAGATGTGGTCTTTAAGTTTGCAGGACGAAATTAGAATATGGAATGCGGTAAAACTGATTTCAGTTGGAGACGATATATGGCGACATTGCATGTAAAATGAGAAGTAATGTCAGCTGATGTTAATCTATCGAAGGTCAATGCGCATGGAGAGATAAACATGATTAAGGAACAGGAGTTAGGCATACAGGAGACGAGCACGTATAATTAAGGTAATTAGTGAAGTCCGAGTCATCTATCATCATCTTCGAAATCAAAATTCCTCCATGTGTGAAACTAGTAAGATAATTAGTATTTTGAACATGACAGAGCATATAAAAATGACTACGTATCTAGTAACTTTGATACTTAGTTAGCCTTCCTCACGTGGATTATTGTTTATGTTTAAATATCCTTTGGTGATTTTGGGAAAGTTCTGTTATTACAATCTGTTTATTTTCTGATTTTCACTATTTGAATTAATGAACTTTTCCCCCTCAATACACCAAGGAAAAGAAAATGCAGAAAGTACTGCTTGAATATATGTTGATCCGCACAGCCAAATACATGACATGATCACAACATCATTACCGACGGCTGTACAGATGAGCTATAGAGAATTGTCACCACGTCACTTCAGAAGTCAAAGTGTCGACAACGACAGGAAGTTAGAATCAGCAGCAGTAACAATGACAATCCACACGACCTTCATCTATTGCCTTGGTTTAGTGTGCAAATCGAAGTGGCAGTGGACTTCATTCCGAATTACTGATCGATTTCTAAGGCGTTTTGTGTAGGGAGATAGTTTAGCTGTATCATCATTCAAAGTCTAATGCATATTGAAATTATGTTTGGTTCGACCGGAATTCAATTAAAACTTTGTATTTTGCATCCTCGTTTTTTGCATCTTCATTTCGGTCATTTCAAGACCTAAATAAAAACGATTCTATGTTTCTGTAATCATTTGTACTTTGGAGGTGGGGCATTTGAAGTATAATTTGGGAAAATATCACGAAAAATCCTCTTGCACAAGCAGGTTATGATTGTTGGTGATGAAGTGTGACTTATGCTATATTCATTTGTTTATTCCTGTTATCATGATTTCCGCTCAAGATGTTGACAGTCATAACGTATTGTTTTGTGACAAGATTGGTGCATATGAGAAAATGGTGGTCACTAAGATCTCATCAGAAATCGCTTTCTATGACATCAAGTAAGGTGTGTTCCATACTTGTTGTTCCGATGTTGTCAACCATGTTCATATTTGGATGTAGATGTACTGTTATAAAGGTAGTGTTTCACCATTGATACTGACTACTGTTATGAAGGTTGTGTTACACCGCTGATACTGACTACTGTTATAAAGGTAGTGTTACACCGCTGATAGTGTTACACCACTGACACTGACTACTGTTATAAAGGTAGTGTTACACCGTTGACACTGACTTATCCTACTTTTATAAAGGTTGCGTTACACCACTGATACTGACTACTGTTATAAAGGTTGCGTTACACCACTGATACTGGCTACTGTTATAAAGGTTGTGTTACACCACTGATACTGACTACTGTTATAAAGGTAGTGTTACACCGCTGATACTGAATACTGTTATAAAGGTAGTGTTTCACCGCTGATACTGAATACTGTTATAAAGGTAGTGTTACACCGCTGATACTGACTACTGTTATAAAGGTTGTGTTACACCGCTGATACTGACTACTGTTATAAAGGTAGTGTTACACCGCTGATACTGACTTCTGTTATAAAGGTAGTGTTTCACCGCTGATACTCACTAGTGTTATAAAGGTAGTGTTACACCGCTGATACTGACTACTGTTATAAAGGTAGTGTTACACCGCTGATACTGACTTCTGTTATAAAGGTAGTGTTTCACTGTGATACTGACTACTGTTATAAAGGTAGTGTTACACCGCTGATACTGACTACTGTTATAAAGGTAGTGTTACACCGCTGATACTGACTACTGTTATAAAGGTAGTGTTACGCCGCTGATACTGACTTATCCTACTGTTATAAAGGTAGTGTTACACCACTGATACTGACTACTGTTATAAAGGTAGTGTTACACCGCTGATACTGACTTATCCTACTGTTATAAAGATAGTGTTACATTGCCGATATTGACGTATACATCTATTATAATTGTAGTGTTGCAAGAATAGAAACTTTGTCATTTTGTTGAATTATTCTTAGTTTTCTTTAAAAATGACATCTATGCGATGTTCGTAGGTTATATTGAGAACATAACGTTTTCAATGACGCAATTTCGAGACATTAAAGCGACGTGGAGGAAAATGGCCATTAACGCAACAATCTTTATGTTCCGGTTGTCAAACAAAGCATTCGCCGGAATGTCAGATGAGACGAGGAAAAACACAAATCACAATATCCCGTAGCCAGGTTTCAGAATGACCATGATCTGCTTTACTTATTTTCATACAATTCAATGAACTTTGATTAAAGTGACATAGAAGACATCATTCTAATTGCTTTACTTGTGTTTTGTATGAACGGAAGGCGCAATGGCAACGTTACGATGTTAACTACTATCACTGTAATTAAATATGAAAGCCATAACTCTGCGACGTCGTTGTACTGACATCCAAATGAGTGGTTTTCTTTGGATTTGGTTTTTTTCCCTTTTTTCCTCGCAATCTAGAGACATAAATCTGGTACAGAAGATCTATATAGGCTCTATACAATCGTTCATTTATGAGACAATAAAAATTCTCTACGATGAAATGGAATGACAATGACATTTGTTTTGCAAGAAAATCCGTTTATCTGCAACTATGAATTTCCTGAAGATTAAATCAAAAGGCTGTGTGACCTTAATTGTGCCTTCAACGTGACGTGTCCTAGAGGGACGGAGCAGCTCACTATACAATGTAATACATTCTTAGGTTTTATTGTATCTAATTATATATAGTGTTAAACGTACTACCAGCTTTTGTACAATTTTCTGAAGTAATGTTATGAATATGTACTAGACGAAATGCAATATAATGCACGGTGATGTTCTTTAAAATACCAAAAAAATGGACCCAAGATTTCAAGTGATTAAATTTAACTTACGATGTCAAAACTCTACGAGGTTTATTTGGTCATATATTCAGCCAAAATTAAATTAATCTTAGCAATGGATGTTTAAATACGTTGTATGTCAACTATTCTTACTCATACTGACAATGATAAGATCAAGATATTTTGCAAAACGTTATTAATATGATGATGGTTACGTACTTGAATTATTCGGGTAATTAAATCCTCCATTATTCAAATGTCTTTATATACAGCAATAACAAGATAATACCAACATGTAAACATAACTATAATTCAAACTCACATTTAATAAAACTAAGGCAAAATATGAACAAATTGAAATATTTACATGGAGACTCCTGAAAATGTACAAGGTAAATAAGACCAGGGCCCATATTCATGAAATTGTTCTCATGCTCAAGCATGAATTTTGTGCTCAAGCTTTATGTCTTGTTTCAGTTAAAAATTAATAAATGAGGCTGATTTTGCCAAAGATTTAAAAACAATTTTGAAAGGACTTCAAGTCAAAGCTGTATTCAAGGTATAAACTGAACATTTGTATTATTTTATATTATTTAGGCGAATTATGCAAAAGTTAGCTCGAGCACAAAATTTCTGCTTGAGCATGAGAATGGTTTTATGAATACCGGCCCAGGTGTTCCAGAAGGGTAAGCATTTTCTACTTCATTGACGACACACGCGATGTGAATTTTGGTCAATCCAAACACTGTCACGTTCTTTTACTGAGAACAGGGTATCATCAATGGAACCAACAGGCAAACAAACGAGCATCAAACTCGTCCACCTTCATATCGCGCGAAGAAACAGAATATTTATCAATGAGATCAATATGATGACTGTTAAACCAATAATAAAATCAGCTTGACGGAGTCGAATTCAAAACACAAAACATAACGGTGTTATTTTGAGGTAACATTTAGTAAATGGTGACTGTGTAATTTCTATAATGATCCGAAATATAAGTTGTACATTTCCCCCCATGTAATTGTATGGGGAACGCTAATCAATTCTTTTAACATTGATATGAAGATAACATCGCTAGTTCCTGTTTATATATCTGTTATGTAATCCCTGTTATAACCGTTTATATACCTATTATTTACTCACTTACATGCCAACATATCTACGTGAATACATTTCATTCCGTTTTTGGCTGGGTTGAAAATATTTTTAGAATGAAGTTACCAAGGTATGTCTAGATGTGTTTTTTCTTCTTTTTGCCTCGAATTTCAAAATTGCTTTTTTTCATTCCAAAGTCTAGTGTCAATTCTATTTCAAGAACATTTATTGAAAATGGTTTACATCAATATTGAGGTGATGGACTTGAAACGAAATCAAAGCAATGTCTCTGTGATCGCTCGCTGGCGATTAAGATCGATTGCTAGGTTTCAGCAGTTTTCTTCTGCCTCGACAGGCGTTTTACCTTTCTTACGTGGGCAGATCAACGGATATAATTAGCTGCAAAGCTTTTACGTATAAAGTTATTCCGTAGCATCAATATGGTGGGTGGAGTGAGCGGAGGTAACACAGATATCGTTCTAGTTTATGGAAATTCCACTTGGTCGTTTTATCTGTAATCTGTATCTTTACATATATCCTTGGTTCAATAAAATAAGTCAACCTTGTCTCTTTCAATAAGTGAAATCGTAAATGTCTTCATTCAATGTCTGCTTTATATATATATACCAGTATTTTAAGTGGCAGGAAGCTTTAAAACATTACCGAAAGTTGAGTTTTAAAATATATAGATGGTTTAAATGTACACAAAGAAGTTAACAAAATAAAACACAAAAAACAACAGAAATAGTAATAATGATACATTTATTCAACTTGCTGAACTAACATATGACATTTACAGCTGGTTATATATATAGGACGTAATAAGCTTAGACTTAGTACAGACAAACCCACGTACTGGGAGTTCAGAATTACGATAGAAATATAATTACACAGAAATATATTTTCTTATTGCCTTCTTTGGTAAAAGTACATTTACAAAAACGCGCCATGGGACAAAACAAGTAATCGAATCATTTTAGCAGGACATTTGTATGAATGCTTTATACATGGGATAAGACAGTAAACACATTATTAAAGGCACTAGTTATATATAGGTTGGCAGAGTAACCGAGTTCTTTTTCAGACATGATTTCATTACTTTTCCTATTCTCGTTGGCCGTGTCTTCCGGTCCCCTGGTGCCACATGCTGATCCCCTAAAACTCTTAGCCGTCAATTGTATCTGTTCCACTGGTTTATAATATGTTGAAAGCTTACTGTGATAACGACCGGATTTGTCGCCCTATTTTCGTATGATGTGCATTACAGTCAAAACCTTGGTATTATTTGTATACATCTCAGTTTTTCGTTCTCCAATCAGCTGGTGAACTCTTGTTGCCATAAAATATGACATTTACAGGACAATCCTTAACGAAATCTTCTATGTATGTTAAGCTGTTCAAGGGAAATATTTTTAACAAATTTGTCACGCACATGAACTTACAAACAAGAACACAGATGACATTCTGAATATGAAGATATAATATATTTGATTCGGACCGTGCATGACGACACATAAGACTATGGATTAAAAGTTACTTTGTTTTAACGATGTGCAATTCAACTCATATGAACCATATGCCATGAATGGCAAGAAACCACGTGATAGTAATTTACTGCTTTTTATCCGGAACGGCTCTAACGCATTCATGAAATTTCGTTTTCTTTCTAACATACTTTTTATAGGTCTGTCATATTTATTGAAATAAGTTTTAGCAAATGTGCTTTTGCATCCATTTTTATTCGGTTTTTTGTCATCTGTCTGTTTAGTGTTATACATTGTAGTATTAGCTGCATTTCGTAAATTTTATATGTTTATCTTAATGACACGTGTGTTCTATGCCAACTAAAGTTAACTGACTACTGACCTAATGATGTTTTTCAAATATGTTGAGGACATCTGAGGGTGTTTGATATATCTATACAACGTCATTGTACCACTCAGTAACGAAAGAGCAAACAGCTTACACACCCACGTGTAACGGACTTAGATCAATCTCTTTTCAAACCCCGAAGAAAGAACTTATTTGGAACAACCAACCAAATTCATCCTTGTCACAAAATCCTAGTCTGATAAGTCTCCTGATGAGTACAAATATCGATTAGTTGATGTTCCTCAGTCGTCGCACTTGAAATGATCAAATATATAAATATTTAACGGCATGACTGAATACCTTAATTTCCACACGTGAAAAACTCCCAGATATTTTCTGTCTTATGATTGAATCTTATCTTTCATGGGAAGCCATTCAATTTTCTTTCTATAGAATTCTAAAGGAAAATAAAATGAAAAAAACCCTATCCAAACATATTAAAAAGCGGTGTTTAAAAAAGTTCGGGAAATATTAGTGCGTTATTTGACGTTAAGTAACTTGACATTACGCTCGACAAAACGATGCCATTAGAAATATCATGTGGTAAGAAATCGTTTACAAAAATGTTTTATATATCAAAGTAGAGAAAACCGGAAATGTACACGGAAATGATTCTAGTGGTTTTATCAAAGTTATACTTTAAACATTATTATTATTCGCCAAAATCCTGAAACGGTTTATGGTTTTTCACCATTGATTTCATATAGAAAGTATCTTTTTCCATATGTTTCAAATAACTCTCCAAAATAGTGAAAAAGACAGTCAGAAATCAGCGCTTTTTGAGTATAATGTCATTACAGGATAGATATGTATGGATAACGGCCCGCAATATTTTGTTTGCGTTTCTCAGAAAGTGTCTTGTGCTGTCTTCTCCTGAAGAACAATCGTTAAGGGAGAGATTGCCTTTTAGTTGCCGTTTGTTATCTGGGTTAAAGGATTATTTTTATGCTAACTTTAACAACTGAATAATGACAATCCAGATCTCGGTGGCAGTGTTTCCCGCTCAGTCATTTTAATTATTCATTTATTGATTGAAGTATTAGACCGCAATGTAAAACCCTGATTGATATGTCAGACCTACATTACTTTGATCTGCAGTACATGAACATTATGGTATATTATAAAACTACTGTAGAATGTACCTGTTTCGGGGGCTATTCTCTTAGCGTGCACAGTTGACAACACTTTATGGGTATACATTGATAAACCAATATTTTACCTCTTATTCTTCCAGATACATTAAGCTGGTTTTCTATGATTTAATCGAATAGGGACCCGGTTTAGGAAATTTTCCGGTAACATTTTTCCGGTTTATTTCCGCGTCAGTACAAATGTGGAGATGTCCGAGGTCGTTTTGTTATTGAATTGCGTCCTTAAAGCTCAAATTATGATGCGATTTATTGAGAAAGAGGGGGAAATGAGAATAAAAATCAATGCAATCAATGTGTAGCATTAAATGAGATTTCCGTATACTGCCTACTGCCGTATTTACCTGTTATGTCTCGGGGTTTATCTTTATCAAAGAAATATGAGACTAAGAAACAGATGAAACGGCCGGAAATTAAAAAATGAACGGCATTAGTGCATTATGTTTGAGCAACGTTACAGTATATACATAAAAGGTCCGACCTATTTTCAGTAAAGCTGATTTCTCTAGCACTGTTCACAAAGTTCTCGAAGAAAGTGGTGATAACATTCGATATTCACACAGCTCTGTAGATTTCACGTCTCCAGTTGTTACGATAAATCTTCATCCGGGTTGTAAAATGAAACCGGAGCCAAGACTGGTGCATTAAATATAACAAATACTAATGTTATACGAATCGATAGCCGATCAATAGATGGGCTATTAGCTGTGTCAGATAGCTTCGGAAATATAAATATATATATTTTGTGGCTAATGTCATTTTAAGTTGTTAAAGTATTAACGCATATATCTAGGTTTTTTTATTTATTGTGTAGAGTATGCATTTATGTACCTCAATTTAGCATTTCTAAGGTTTGTGTGATTATAATGTGGTTTTTCTTTGTTAACGTGTCTATTTTATACTGTGTACAGTTTGTGTGTATGTGTCTATATATATATTGCGTGATTTAATGTGTTAGATAGTGTAGGCTTTGAGAACGATTAAAATGTTGTTAGTATGTGATATCTCTAAATCATTAATATTGATATCCTTTTCTAGCTGACCATTAAATTGCCGAATGCAGCAGTTGGCACTCAGACCTTCAGCTTAACACCCAACATATTTTTGATGTTTTGGTGGAGAAATAATTATGTGATTATTACAGCAAGTCGAACGATCTAGAATGTAGTAAAACGTTGTTACACATTAAAACTGACAGATAAATCTGAGTTTTCTGTTAATTGAAATCTATACAGAATTTGACCTACTTTGGACTTGAACAGGAGAATGGAATGCAGACATGCTGTAGTTTCCAGAAATACTAAAATAGTGAGATCTCTGGCCTCCACAGTAAATGGCTACCATCAAACTGCCAAGTCTTTACACATAACGATGACTTATGTTGCATTGAAGACCGCCTTAATCCCTTTGTTTGCTTCAGTCTTCACGATTTGTTTCAAAATAAGTAGCTAAACAATTTGGAAAGAAATTGGAAGAACATCAAATGATACGTCAGTTATAAAATCGTTTTAGGACGAGTCAGTTAATTGGCGATAGGAAAGCGAAGTCTATAAACCTAATGTTATAGTGCTATTGTAACCGAATATTGAAAGTATTGCGGAACGACTGGTATGTATTTCACCGTATAAAATGGTAATTGTATAAAACATTTAAACTTAAGTAAGCGACAATGTGATGTGATGATATAATATCAAGATGTTTAATTGTGAATTTTAACATGTTCAGAAGTCTTTTTTTCTTATTTATATCTGAAAGTGCAATTCAAATAAATGTACAAGGTGTGTGCTTGATGTAGTCCATAAACACCACACGGACATTTTACTGACGCCACTGTTATTTCTTCATGTCATAGCTACCTTAGGAAAATGTAGATTTTGGTACGCAGTTTAATTACGTTGTATATAAAATATCTATAACACAATCCTGGCTTACTACACCTATTGTCAGAACGTGGTAGATAAGTTTAATCGTTTTTGTGTTGTGCGCATGCTGTATCGACATATCAAGTTTTCCTCCACTAGTAATACTTGTTCTTAGATACTGTATGTACGCCTTTTAGTTTCGTCAGTAAACCTTGTAGTTTCGTCAGTAAACCTTGAAGTTTCGTTGGTATACTTCATATTTTCGTTGGGAAAACTAATTGTTTTGTTGGTATCATAGAACCAGGTGTTTTCATTGGTATACAGGTGTACTTCGTGGTTTCGTTATAAAATGTATTCGATATTCGCTGGTATACTTAGCGGTCGCGTTTGAAATAAATGTATGTTTTTTGTTGGTAGACCTTGCGCTTTCGTCGGTATCAATGATAGCTGCGTTGGTAAGCCGAGTGGTTTACTTTGAATACCTTGTGTGTTTTTTTAGGTATACTTTATGGTTTTGTTTCTGTGTACATGGTGGATTCGTTGTAATATAGGTTGATTTCGTTGATACACCTGTTGGTTTCGTTGATACACCTGTTGGTTTCGTTGATACACCTGATGGTTTCGTTGATACACCTGTTGATTTCGTTGATACACATGGTGGTTTCGTTGATACACCTGTTGGTATCGTTGATACACCTGTTGGTTTCGTTGATACACCTGTTGGTTTCGTTGATACACCTGGTGGTTTCGTTGATACACCTGTTGGTTTCGTTGATACACCTGGTGGTTTCGTTGATACACCTGTTGGTATTGTTGATACACCTGTTGGTTTCGTTGATACACATGGTGGTTTTTGTTGATACACATGGTGGTTTTTGTTGCTACACCTGTTGATTTCGTTGATACACCTGTTGGTTTCGATGATACACCTGGTGGTTTTGTTGATACACCTGTTGGTATCGTTGATACACCTGTTGATTTCGTTGATACACCTGTTGGTTTCGATGATACACCTGTTGGTTTTGTTGATACACCTGTTGATTTTGTTGATACACCTGTTGGTTTTGTTGATACACCTGTTGGTTTCGTTGATACACCTGTTGGTTTTCGTTGATACACCTGTTGGTTTCGTTGATACACATGGTGGTTTCGTTGATACACCTGTTGGTTTCGTTGATACACCTGTTGGTTTTTGTTGATACACATGGTGGTTTTTGTTGATACACCTGTTGATTTCGTTGATACACCTGTTGGTTTCGATGATACACCTGGTGGTTTTGTTGATACACCTGTTGGTATCGTTGATACACCTGTTGATTTCGTTGATACACCTGTTGGTTTCGATGATACACCTGTTGGTTTCGATGATACACCTGTTGGTTTCGTTGGTACACCTGTTGATTTTGTTGATACACCTGTTGGTTTTGTTGATACACCTGTTGGTTTCGTTGATACACCTGTTGGTTTTCGTTGATACATCTGGTAGTTTCGTTGATACACTTGTTTTTTGTTGATACACCTGTTGGTTTCGTTGATACACCTGACGGCTTTGAGGTCATTACTTAGAGAATATTACTTCACTTCGATTAACTTTTATGTTGACATGGCCGATGTTGTCGATGACACATAAGGCGACAAATCCTTAACGCCTGATCCTTTGCTATTTGTTTTGTTTTGTTTTATTCTGCGATGGCTTTGTGAATATTTCTGGTCTTACAATTTTTCTCCCCATTTATAAATATTAAAGTTCGAACTAAAATGCCGTTGACATCTTAATGTTTTCTTGTTATTGTCCTATAAAATTTATTGGAAATAATTGATATTTTGTGGTTTTCAGTGAAAGGTCATTCGCCTTTGTCTGTTATTACCACATGGCTATAAACATTGTAAATGTACGGATAAGATAATCGTTCGGTTAGAAAGTGGTCTAAAGAAACTTTCAGTTAAGTTTGATTTTTTTTATGTTTCAGGTTGGCCGTTTGGCTCAGTGCTTTGTAAAACCACTCCCTTTATCCAACATGTGTCTGTCTGTGCCTCCGTTAACACCTTAGCTGTCATTGCAGTGGATAGGTACGTACACGCATGTCAAATTTTATCCATTTATATTAAATCTTAAATGAAAAATGAACAATAATTTGCAAAAATTCAAGAGAACCAACTACATACATGTCAGTTATCATGTTACAGAAAGTATACTAATTGACAAACAGTGCATTGCGACTGTATTTAAAATATTTTTACAATGTATTATCTTCATAATGTCGTAGTGGATCAGACATTTAGTCAGTAGAAAGTGAAATTATGGCCATCCATTGATGCATACTACACATGTACGACGCACGAAACTGATTGTCCAGAAATACCTGACAATGTGCGACAGTGTAATGTGCGACAATGTGACAATGTACGACATTGTAATGTTATGTACGATAGTGTGATGTACTGTACGACAGTGTGATGTTATGTACGACAGTGTAATGTACGGAACGATAATGTGATGTACTGTACGACAGTGTAATGTACTGTACGACAATGTGATGTACTGTACGACAGTGTGATGTACTGTACGACAATGTGATGTACTGTACGACAGTGTGATGTACTGTATGTCAATGTAATGTAGTGTATGACAGTGTGATGTAGTGTACGAGGGTGTGATGCACTGTACGACAGTGTGATGTACTGTACGACAATGTGATGTACTAACAACAGTGTGATGTACTGTACGACAGTGTAATGTACTGTACGACAGTGTGATGTACTGCACGACAATGTGATGTACTGTACGACAGTGTGATGTACAGTACGGCAGTGTATTGTACTGTACGGCATTGTGATGTACTGTACGACAGTGTGATGTACTGCACGACAATGTGATGTACTGTACGATAGTGTGATGTATTGTACGACAGTGTGATGTACTGTACGACAATGTGATGTACTGTACGATAGTATGATGTATTGTACGACAGTGTGATGTTATGTACGACAGTGTGATGTACTGAACGACAGTGTGATGTACTGTACGACAATGTGATATACTGTACGACAATGTGATATACTGTACGACAGTGTGATGTTATGTACAACAGTGTGATGTACTGAACGACAATGTGATGTACTGTGCGACAGTGTGATGTACTGTACGACAGTGTGATGTACTGTGCGACAGTGTGATGTTATGTACGACAGTATGATGTACTGTAAGACAGTGTGATGTACTGTACGATAGTGTGATGTACTGTACGATAGTGTGATGTACTGTACGGCATTGTGATGTACTGTACGATAGTGTGATGTATTGTACGACAGTGTGATGTTATGTACGACAGTATGATGTACTGAACGACAGTGTGATGTACTGAACGACAGTGTGATGTACTGTACGAGGGTGTGAAGTACTGTACGATAGTGTGATGTACTGTACGGCATTGTGATGTACTGAACGACAGTGTATTGTACTGTACGACAGTGTGATGTACTGTACGACAGTGTGATGTAGTGTACGACAGTGTGATGTACTGTACGACAGTATGATGTTTTGTACGACAGTGTGATGTAGTGTACGACAGTGTGATGTACTGTACGACAATGTGATGTACTGTATGACAGTGTGATGTACTGTACGACAGTGTGATGTTATGTACGACAATTTGATGTACTGTACGACAGTGTGATGTACTGTACGACAATGTGATATACTGTACGACAGTGTGATGTTATGTACGACAATTTGATGTACTGTACGACAATGTGATATACTGTACGACAGTGTGATGTTATGAACGACAGTGTGATGTTATGAACGACAGTATGATGTGCTGTACGACAATGTGATGCACTGTACGACAGTGTGATGTACTGTAGGATAGTGTGATGTACTGTACGACAAAGTTATATACTGTACGACAGTGTGATGTTATGTACGACAGTGTGATGTACTGAACGATAGTGTGATGTACTGTATGACAGTGTGATGTACTGTACGACAATGTTATATATTGTACGACAGTGTGATGTTATGTACGACAGTGTGATGTACTGTGCGACAGTGTGATGTTATTTCAATTTTTTCCCAAACTCGCTCGTTAGAGCTGCAATCTAAACAACCAAAGAGGTCCTTCCATGCGTTGTAATACCACCCCTGATCACATTGTTCATGCACTCTACGTGTCACAAACAATTATTTTCCTATATAGTGCATAATCACTATCCTTAAACTCATTTTTTACCAATCGAACGAGCCTTTAATATTGCAAAATAAGAGTTTTAAAGTAATCAGTGAACAATTATTCAGCTTATATATTATCATTTTCTGTTTTTTAAGTATACAAATGTTTTTAGTATTCAGCCTCTTTGTGAGAATAAGAAATGAGTAAGGTTATTTTTTCACACAAGCTAATGACTTCACAATTAGAATCTGTTCACAAGGCAGGTAACTCTGCATTACGAAGCGTATATTTCCTGTGTTAGATACATAGTAATTTGATTATGCATATAACAAGGTACATGTATACAGGAGTACATTAAATACGTTAAATAAACACGTTCTAAACTATACAATACAACAAAGTACCAAGCTGACCAAATTATGGAGCATGTGTTTATAAGTCATTTTAGATTTGATTGAACTGAGCTGGATTGCCCCTTTTCTCTAATTATGAAATTTCTGAATTTTGCCTCTGACATAACTGGAGAATTCTATACTATATATACCGCAGGTTAATTGTTTTCTTCGGCATATACAATTAACAAGGTGTTAATACAATACTGTGTTAATAACTCATCCTACTACTATTACTGTTACATATAACATTTATAGGTCTTTACAGTCAGAGCCTCTTTTTAACTTAAGGCGACAACATGTTTATCAAGATATTAACATTTTCATATATTTTGTATCAGAAGGAGGCCTACACGAACATATCCAGACTCCAAGTAAGCAGACACTCTACACAAGCACTCACTCGTGTAAACATGAATCGTCTTTAAATTACCTCAGGTGTTGACAGGATGTTAAGCATTATAAAACGCATCCAAAGAAGGATGGGATAACTGTGTTACTCGGTGCTAGTTAGTATTCGACATACCACCTATTTAAGTCCACACTCAAAGGCGATATTTAATTTAAGTTGTCGATTGCACGGTCAACATCATGTTAAATGTAACACGAACGCCGATATCTATATTGTATAAGGTGAAATTCTTGCTCTGAAATTTTCATTTTCGGAGGTACATGATTGTTTTGATCGTTGGACCAAAGCAAAGTATTTTCCAAAGAAAGTGTGTTCTTCTTCATGCTTGATCTCGAAGTCCTTCGACAGGGCAAACATATTGTATAATTCAGTTTTTAGTTGATTATAAGGCATTTTTTTCCGAATAATCGATAAGAGAAGATTGAAGCCCAATTTATTTGGAAAGCCATTCTGTTGGTGGCGGTAACCGAGTGTCAAAGCACTTGACAAGCCAGACACAAAGTATTCACATTATTTATTGTGTGTGGGTGATGTTGTCTCTTTTATTTAGAACTGTTATTGATATTTATTTGATAACTGATTAACACTGTTGTATCTTTTAGGTATATGGCCATCTGTAACACTTGGAGGAGAAAACTGTTTACGACATTCAGCTCTCGCGTAGCTCTGGTAATGATCTGGGCAGTAGCCTCCATTGTACAACTTCCTGTGTTTATCTATTACGAAGAATTCGTGGGTGATCCTCCATATGACATTAAGATGTGTGGCACACATTGGCCAACCTATGACCTTCAGAGAGGTTATTTTGTCATTGCTCTGTTTTTGTTCTGTTACGCGCTGCCACTTGTCCTCATTTTGATTTGTTATATGATGATCACGATTCGTGTGTGGAATCGACACGCCCCTGGACATTCAGCTAACAGTACCGGTGTCATACAAAAATCCAAAATCAAAGTCGTCAAGATGTTTGCTATGGTTGTAACTTTATTCACGTTATCCTGGCTTCCACAATACGTGATGCGTTTTGTGTTTTATTACTCACCTTATCTGACTCGTGATATCGTTGACACGCTATCAAGGTATGTCATCCCGACTCTTCAGTGGCTCGGCTTGTCAAACAGCTGCATCAATCCACTTATCTACTGTCTTTTTAACAAAAAGTACAGAAGAGGATTTAAAACTCTGTTGCGTTGTTATCGCTATGGGGACGCTTCACATCAAATTATGAAACACCAATCAACGATAAATAGTGGAGGGACGGCCTTGACCGATTCGACCAGGCGGCCAACGCGAGTTTACTCGCCCGCCAAATTCATGTCAGTCGAATATTCCAATGGCCATATGACGGTTTCGTTCAGAAAGGATGACGATGACACTTCCACATCAGGCAGCTGACTATTGTCATTCAGCAAGACGAAAGAAATCATTATAAAGGTAGACTGACTGTGAAAAAGCAGAGTGTTGCGCTGTAATCTAGAAATACTGACTACTCTGGACAAGCACAGTGTTGCGCTGTAATCTAGAAATACTGACTACTCTGGACAAGCACAGTGTTGCGCTGTAATCTAGAAATACTGACTATGTCTGGACAAGCACAGTGTTGCGCTTTACAAGAGAAATACTGACTACTCTGGACAAGCACAGTGTTGCGCTATACACTAGAAATATTGACTATGTCTGGACAAGCACAGTGTTGCGCTGTACAAGAGAAATACTGACTACTCTGGACAAGCACAGTGTTGCGCTATACACTAGAAATACTGACTATGTCTGGACAAGCACAGTGTTGCGCTATACACTATAAATACTGACTATGTCTGGACCAGCACAGTGTTGCGCTGTACAAGAGAAATACTGACTATCTGTGGACAAGCACAGTATTGTGCTGTACATGAGAAATACCGACTATCGTTGGACAAGCACAGTGATGCGCTGTACAGTGGAAACATTGACAAACTATGGACACACACAGTGTTACGTTGTACACTGGAAACTGTCGCGTTGTACACCAACTTTAGAAAACACGTGGTACAATGTCAAACTGTGGTAAAGCATTGTGTCATGTTGTGTATTTTCTGTAGAAAATCATTTGATCATGTGACACATGGACTAACTAAGGGAAAGCTCTGACTAATCGTGGAAAAATATCAAATAAAATAAACAGTATATTGACAAACTATTGAAAAGTTTATATAAACAGTACATTGACAAACTGTTTGAAAGTTGATATAAACAGTACATTGACAAACTGTTGGAAAGTTGATATAAACAGTACATTGACAAACTGTTGGAAAGTTGATAAAATCAATACAATGACAAATTGTTGGAAAGTTTATATAAACAGTACAATGACAAACTGTTGGAAAATTGATATAAATAGTAATTGACAAACTGTTGAAAAGTTTATATAATCAGTATACTGACAAACTGTTGGAAATTTGCTAAAACAGTACACTGACAAACTATGGGAAAGTTGATATAAACAGTACACTGACAAACTGTTGGAAAGTTTATATAAATAGTATACTGACAAACTGTTGGAAAGTTGATATAAACAGTACACTGACAAACTGTTGGAAAGTTGATATAAACAGTACACTGACAAACTGTTGGAAAGTTGATATAAACAGTACACTGACAAACTGTTGAAAAGTTGATATAAACAGTACATTGACAAACTGTTGAAAAGTTTATATAATCAGTATACAGACAAACTGTTGGAAATTTGCTAAAACAGTAC
This sequence comes from Ylistrum balloti, assembly GCF_031769215.1. Lineage (NCBI taxonomy): Eukaryota > Metazoa > Mollusca > Bivalvia > Pectinida > Pectinidae > Ylistrum > Ylistrum balloti. The sequence continues at coordinate 2,533,160 of NW_026782173.1, read as the reverse complement.
TTTATAAACTGTTGGAAAGTTGATATAAACAGTACATTGACAAACTATGGGAAAGTTGATATAAACAGTACATTGACAAACTGTTTGAAAGTTTATATAAACAGTATACTGACAAACTGTTGGAAAGTTGATATAAACAGTACACTGACAAACTGTTGGAAAGTTGATATAAACAGTACATTGGCAAACTGTTGGAAAGTTGATATAAACAGTACACTGACAAACTGTTGGAAAGTTGATATAAACAGTACACTGACAAACTGTTGGAAAGTTGATATAAACAGTACACTGACAAACTGTTGGAAAGTTGATATAAACAGTACACTGACAAACTACGAAAATGCTTTATGTTTTAAAAATGTTAATCGAGTATAAAATGAATTATTGTATGTTTTCCATTATTGTGCGTTTAACGTTCGCTTACGTATGTTGGGATATATTTGTTGAATAAACGCGTTTCTAGTGTTCTGTTTACCTCAACTCTTATTCGTTGAATGATAAATTTTCTTTTTCAGTAATTAATGAAAATAAACTGCTTGACTGTGATGTCTTGTTATATTGCCAGACGTTTTGATCTATTCCCGTTTACATATGAAGAATAGGTTTATTACTGTTAACATCAATATCTGTATGTGTACACATTAAGTTTCCTTTGGAAGCTAGTTTTCGTTCCAGTTATACTGATGGACATTATGTTCTGACTCTCTGCTGCTCCCTTTCCTCCAGAAAACTTAAGCCGAATGTGGATTTCTATAATCGAAGACGTTGGTTCAGGTATACATTTTGCTATCAAGTATGTGTCAAGTATGTTGATTACTCATGGGTCACACAGGTTATTGTTGTCATTACTCCTGCAACAAAGTCATCAATAAATTGAAAAACAAACGAGAAAACACAGCTGAAATAAGTTCTTTCTCAGGAAATGTTACGGATTTCTCTTTGACTCTTTTACACTTGATGCAGTCAGATTATATTATTTTTAAAATCGAACGTAAGAAAAAAAATTGTTCGAAAGGCGGATAAAATGTTTATACTAATAGTGTATGTAAAATTGAAGTCCCAAAGCTACAAAATGAAGTATGTTTCCTTGTTATTGCGTACGCAGATGTTTTGACAAATTGAATCAGGAATACGATTACGATGTAGTCTGGTCGTCGCTTTATTAATATTTTGTCCATATTTATCTCGTTTACACTTCAGTAGTCCGGGCATCGTAATGAAATATGTTCTGCTGAAGTAGCACCGTCAAGATCAGATTAACGACGGCGTGCAGGCACACTAACTAAAGTGGCACCATCAATGTCGCTTTCAATCCGAATTGCTATTCCCTAACGAGTAACATGTTTTCCGCCATCATATTTTTTTTATATGCAAACGAGAGTAATTGGCCCGCTAGAATATATGCAGTTTTATCATAGGTTGGAAAACTCCAGTTTTCTGTTGATTTGATTGTGTACTTAATGGACATTCAAATTCATGTCTAAGTGATTTTAAAGTATCGCAATCGATTAATATCAAATGATAAAGTAAAAATATGACGGTTTTGAAATTATTTAATCTACTCCGCATATACAATATAATTGGTTCAATGGTCTCCCGACTATAAATGAAAATGGATGTGGTTATACGTCAAATAATTGCTCTTTATATACACTCAAAGTGATTTGAATGTCTGAGTTAGCCGGCCTTAATGCATGTACGTGACGGCAGGTCATACGAATCACACAGGGGGCAAAATTTTCATATTCATAAACAACTTTTATCAGATTAACATATACTGTCAAGATATATAATTATTGGTATTTGATTTCATGATAGTTCAGGACTATATATTTCTTCCTCCCAAAACTAACTGCAGTGCCTACCTTCCGCGAAGAGAGTGGCAAGTATTTCTGTTTTAACGTGGGATCTCGGGGACAAGATACACGACTGTGGAATAAAGCGCATCTAATGTTATCCGTAACCATAACATAAATATGTATGTAGAAACCTGCACTTCATAATGACCGTTGCAGTTTAATACAGTCAGTTAACATGAATATTGATGTCTATTAATATTAATAGACATCATCCGTCGATGACAAATAAAACAAGTATCATTGTAACAAATACTATATCCTATTGTACCTTATTATGCCTATGAAACATTAGATGTTATTATACCAAACAAATTTTATAAAGAATTTTAGTTTGAAATACGAATGTATAGTTAGAAATGTGCATGTTCCTAGGTTGTGATAAGGTAGGCGATCAGATGTTGGTTTACACATGGTCAGCTGTGTTTAATGATCTACAGCTAATGTTACATGTAGTTAATTATCTAGATACTAGTACACAGGTCAGCATAGATAGGGCTATGTGAATTGTGTTTGGTCGGTGTGGCGATGCTCATCTGTATACTGGTGCCTTATGTAACTTATATAGCACTTGTTTGTTCCATCATATCTTATATCTAGCTAAACGCAGAGAGAAGGGACGAGGCCAGACAGGAGAGAGGCTAGTCTTCACTGGCGGAATGCCCAAGCAAGAACATCTCCACTTCTAAACTTTGATACGGTAAAGGATGGTTATTTTATATAACATACCTGCATAGTGTACATAAATATAAAGAAGAAAACACTTTCAACCAACATAGCAACATTATCATAATTCAAAACTGAATTCCATAAAAATAGGGTAAAATATGAACAAAGAAAATTTACACGGAGACTCATGAAAAAGTACAAGGAGAATAAGACCAGGTGGTCCGAAAGAGTAAGCGTAAGCTGCTTCATCGACTACATCCGCCTAAGTTTTGCTTATAGACATAAAGGTTACTGCATGGTTTTCAAGTAACAAGAGAATTATTATACCCGAGCGGTAGTGAGGGTGTAGTAAGTTGCGAGTGACGAGCCATAGCTAACCTACAGTATACTTCTCACTTCGAAAAGAACAAATGAAGGAGTGAAAAAATTAACTTTGTCTGTCATATAATCTAACAGCTAATTATTGCATATTTTACACCTCTCCCAATGGAAAGATGTGGGTATTAAATAACTTGGTGCAACATTCCACCTAATCCTCTTTCACCAGGAATCATGATAACATGACCATGAAAAAGGCTGTGTGCGGTGAACCGTGGAAACAACCTGTAAGAAAAGGGATGTTAACCAATAAGTATGATTATGTCAAAAATAAAAATGAAAGGATCAGTTTTAATCATAGTTTTATACATGCGACTCACAACAATGCCTTGACAAATCCTTGTTTTTAACACTGTTCATACAGTTGACGGCGTACCCATACACTTTTCTAGTCACTAAAATGTAGAATACCCTCCATTTTGTGGAAAACTAATCAATCTCTGAGAGCTACGTTTCCTTGATCACTTAAAAAATTATCCAATTAAACCACTCCGTGAAAGACATAAATTATGCATGGATTACTTAGTAACTGAAAATGCCTTGAGATTTATTATCCTCGACCTTGAACCATTTCACTCCTGATCAGAACGTACAACTTGCTGTTGTTTCTCCTACTTTTCTTTAACTCAAAAACAGATTTTTCCATTGTTTCGAATAATATGCTCCTTCTCTGATACTGGTTCTTTGGCTATCTAATTAACTAGGATTTATATTTTCAAATTTTCCTAATCCTCTTGTGTCTTTTGTGGTGAAATAAAGATATTTTTCTGATAGTTTGGTGTTTTTTTTATGCCGAAAACCAGAAACCACTTCCATAATAATCCTTGTGTCCATGGTAATGGATAATGACAGGCTGATATCAATACTGAACAAATAGTTCCTTGGTACTTTGTATTTTTCAGCAATGCATTCTTTCAACAAAATGAAATTCAGCTTAGCTTGTGATTTGGATGTAAGAATGATAAAATACTTTGCAAGTAGCATTATATAGTGAAAAGGTTATGATGCTAACATGTCTTTAGACGTTCGAAAACATCACTACTGTAATCCCAAAATTGTAATCTTGCTAGTTTTTGGACTATCATTTCTCCTAATTGTCTCCATATTTCCTGAACTTTACGACAAACCCAAAACAAATGTGTTTAGTCCTTTATGTTATCTGATCAAACAATTGCACTTACCATTATTCGTTACACTAGTAATTTTTAGATATTTATCAACTTGCAAATACGGTTCTGGATCTTCTATTGGAACCATTGAATAAAGAGAGGTGTTATTTTTAGTCTAAAATGACAATGGATATATCTTGAAAGTGAGGTTTACTCAACTCGAGGACAATTTAGCTTCCTAAAATTAATTCAATATAATGCAGAAATATCTATCTCGACTGTACTTATAATAATGTTCAACTATGAAAATTTATAAAGGGTCTTTTTTACGGATATTTTAAATGACCCGCGTCATGTTGAAAAATGTGCCAAACTGAATTAATTTACACAGCAGTAAACAAAAAATATATATGTATTTATATAATATTGACATTTTGATAGTTATTTCATTATTTACGCTACTGTAAAAAATAAAACTTGTCATTCGTTGGACGTTATATAAACTGACGGAATAGTCAGACAACTAATAGAATAGCAAACCAGCTGATTTCCATTTTGCAGGAAAGGTTTTCAGAGTTGCCGTTTATCGAAATGTGAACATCTGTTTTTTGTTGGTAAAGCGAAACAGAGAATACTTACACCGGAAATGTAAATGTTGGGTACGTAAACGACTTTTTTTAAAATTCTGTAAAGCGCAGGAATATTCCATTACTTTTCATGACATCCATTAAAATATTGACCCCCTTGTCATACCAGTCTTTGAATTAATGTATTGAATACCATTTTTGAATTATTTTTATACCGTGGTGTAAAAAGTTTGTATATCATTTAAAGTTTTTAATCTTTTCACAATTTAAATACGTCTTTTCAGAACACACAGGCAACATTTTTGGATGTCAGTGAATTCCTCTTCAAATTCTGAAAGAAATTTAGCGATATGAGGGTCGAATATGTGCGTGATCCCGCTCATTTTGTTGGTGATGGTCATAGATATACCTTACAGCCAGACATGTTTTGTTCACTATCACTTCCTGATCCAATCCTTGGCACAGTTGGGAACAAGTGGGTCGAGAGAAGAATCAGGGGACAATGAAAGCTTGTATCAATTTTCCTTTTATCAGACCGGACGCGATAGTTTCCAGCATGTTTGATCAGGTGGCTATGAAATATATATTTTTGAGCGGTGTGATATCATGGTCGGGATATCGGGTCGGCCGACGCGGATAGAAAGGGGTTCTTTCCACGTGACTATAACCAGAGTCTGACTCATCGAATATCCATGAGTTCTAATGACCACAAGGGGAAAAACCAAGATACGTTTGTTCAAAGTCCTCTACAGTCACAACGGTTAAAAAACTAAACAAAACTTGGTGAGGATATATTTGGGATGTGAATGAAGCGAACAAATCTTACAAATATCCGATGAAATACTCACAGACAACTCTATTCAGGAGTGCATTCGGAAACTTTCAAAATGTAATACTACTTCATAGTCATGGATGTGATAGATTTGATTTACATAATAATTCTAAAAAGCACATGGTAATTAGTATCAAAAAGTCACACTGTACAATAGGAACGCATTATTATTTCCGTGTCGCACCAATTTACTCAGGTACAAGAGATTTACATAAGGCAAGACAAAGTACTTGACCTTGTCCTTCACAAATACCTCTTCCCTGTCGTAATATAACACGACTGTATCGGGAATCTCCGCCCAAGTCGTAGCGGTATTGGAATCGGAAGATAAATCATGTTATAAACAATAAAAACCACGGAAACCTACTGGAAGGCAATGTGAGACGACCAGAGTATGTCCGAATAAGCAATGAGACGTCTAAGCCTGTAGATGAACGAAAACAAATAGCTATCGGCTATTGCTTCCAACATATCACCCAAGAAAATGGGGAATTTAAATTCAGTTTCGTCGTTAAAACGACATCTTAAGAAATTGCCAACATCATCAACGCAAATGCAACGTGTTTTTTGGAAGGAAATAATGGTCATATATGAATTAATTCATACAGGACGATTTGTCAAACAACATATGTAAACCATTTTGGCGCTACATCAAGTCTAAGAAAATGACCATTTTTTTGACCACTCAGAAAAATATTCACAGGCTTTTGAAACTCCGATGGAGAAGTTCACCAGTGTCTTCAACATAGAGGCAGACACTGACAAAGACATACCGAAATTAAAACGGACGAAATACCACACACGCGACATCAAAATTGGCGGGTATGGAATGCACATAAATATCTCAAGGATACCAAGGCTGGGAAAGTTCCTGAACCTGATATACCATTAATCAAACGTTTGAAGTAATATGCACCACAATTGACCCCCGGGATGACCAGAGTATTCCAATATTCGCTAGACAGTGAAATATCGCCAAGAGACTTGTTGTGTGTAATATAACACTAATGTTAAAAAAAGGAGAAAGACATCGTCTGGAAAACTACAGGCCGGTGTCATTAACATAGATTTTAAGTAAACTGCTGAAACAGATACTATGTTCAAATCTAATGGAACATCCGGAGCGTCACAGGATTTTAACACCACTCAACCATGGTTTTCAAAGTGGATATTCGTGTGGATACCTATTGGCAATTGATATGGCTGACATCATCGATAGCTGTGATAAAGGCCTCCAGATGGACATCACTATCTTAGACTTTTCAAACGCCAGTGATAAAATCCCATACAACAGACTTCGATATTTTCGGGGTCAAAGATTTTACACATTACATACAGTCATTCTCATTTGAAAGAAAGATGAGGGCTGTTAGTGGCCAAGTCCAGTCCGACCACCCAAGGAACAGTACTTGGACCACTTCTCTTCCTTTGTCACACAAACGCATAGACGCTGTTTAATCATCAGTAAGACTATTTGTAGATAGTAATCTTCTGTACCGTCCCATCAGAACAAACAAGGACGATCTTTCACTAAAACAAGACGTGAAAAGACTTGAGGCTTAATTGAAGCTTAAGGTATGTAGTTTCATTATTCTAAGGGTTACACCATACGTGTTTGACTGAAGACGCCAAACAACTACCAACTGGATAAAATGTATTAAAAGGAAATTAAGTCGTATCCCTACCTAGGTTATTAGATATCATCAGACCTGAAGTGGCGATGCCATATTGTTATAATATGTAAGAAAGCGAACTGGTGCGTAAAGCAGCATATATCTCACTAGTGCATGCCGCTCTTGAATATGATGCAATAAAATGGGACCCTTTTCTCCGACGTCACACCGACTTGGTTGTAAGGGGTCAACTGCGAAGTCACCAGTTTCATTAGTGGGGATGTCGATCAAGAATACATAGATTAAGATAGGGATAAGGAAGGAAAGAAGAAGAAAGGAGATTCAACTGGCCTTTCTGTCCAAAGTAGCTGATGGGTTTGTGTTAGGCTTACGTCGAAAACAATTCCTCAGTCCATTGAGAAAATTACTAACACCAAGCGTAGGATTTTGTTACCCTAAACGACATTAAAACGTTTCCACAATCAATACAAGTACAAGGATAACAGGTGTTCCGGAAGAGTGCTCGTCTTGTGCTAAATCGAAGACAACCACTAAAGCTTGGCCAACCCACGCAAGTAATGTCACGTTCTCAAATGATAAAAGGCAAATATAAACGGAACCAACAGGTGTTCTAACGAGCAAACACGTCCAACTTTATATCACATAAGGAAATAGAATATTTCTCAAAGATCTCATTATGACTTCCCCGTCAAGTTGCATCTGGATACCCGGTGTTGTGGGTTTGTTCGTCAGTCGACGAAATTCTGCACAGGCCCTCGAATACTATAGGTTTAGGACGAAGGGATGTTGCTCTCGAGACATGGAAAAATACACAATAATACTATTCGTAGAAAAATCTTTTGAAAAATGTAGTCTATTGGATGTTGTAGGAATTGCACGCTATTCTTAATTGTCTATTGTGAAACATACCAAAGCATATTAAACAAGAAAAGAAAAAGTATTTAAACTGTTTAGCTGTTTTAAGAGTATGGTATAAAAGCAGAGACTTGACATGTATACATACCACCTAACCCATATGTGTTACCTTTATTTTTGATGGTCCGAAAACTGAAACCATTATTACATGGGAAATAATTTCGAACTAAAGTAGAAAACCGCAGCGAGGTAGTTTTAATTCATATAAATGCAACTTGATTATCTAAAATTTTAGTTTTAAGTTACATTTTTTAATGGAGAAAACAATGAGAAACAAACCAAAATTCGGAATCGTAAATTTTGTCCTATTCTCTCGAGGGTGGGAAAAGTACATTGTAAATTGCTCCTCTGGTACCCATATATTTGTATAATTAAAGCATTTAAATCTACATAAGCGTACATATTGCAATGTATACTCTGCTCAAACTTAAACTGCTTTTTAAATCAATTGTATTTCGACGTAATTAAGTAACGGTCGATAACCCAGTCGCACTAAAGCAACGGTTGTGTTACGTTCATATAATGGAGATAACTTTAACAAAAATAGTACCTGTGTATTATGTTCTTCGTTTATATATGTAAACAAGTCGACAAATGCTTCACTCTTTTTAGAGCTGATTACAACAAACAATAAAGGGACATTAAGGGACGTTTATGTAACGCCATTGTAAAACTAGCAAGTGCTTGAGAGAAAATATAGTTGTTTGGTGTGAATCATAATATATTGGTATTGTTTTGTGTTGGTGCTTTGAACCGATGAGAAGACTGGTGCAAATTAACGCTACATGTTTTGAAGCATGTGCCTTCAGCCTTTGTTGATTAATATGTTATCTTAATTTATTTTTTTTCAATTGACTAATTTCCTGGATACAATATACAATGCCTAACCCTCAGCATGGCTTTCCTTCCTCATACTTATCAATTTTGCATATTTATCCTTGCAATTTTGTAGCTATTTAACCGATTTTTAATTATGAAATTCATAAGCCTTCATATATGAAAAGGACACAACTATGGACTAAGCCTGTGGAGTCTATAGTCTATATCTTGTCTACTGTAATAGGGGTGAAGATAAATCTACATTACCTAGATATTGGTGTATAATACTTGCGATCACGATCTCCCGTCACTCACATCACAAATGGACTAATAATGAAATATGATATTATTTAATTCATTTCTCACACATATTGCTTGATCCATATCAAAATACACATCCTGCTATGAACACCAAGAATCTTAATAAACACATCAAGCCCGTACCAGATGCATTTGTCATGTCCAACGAGGGAAAATATAAAACTATTAATTCACGCTACCATCGTGTATGATCGATAACTTCACTCTTCCTTGTTATTATGATCAGCTGATAGAATTAAACAATGATAGATATGCGCTTGTTACGCGATCTCATTTAAACATGAAACTACAGAAATGACTGGTATAACCGCCTAGATAGCTAGAAAACCATCGATCTTAGATATAGTGCACAGTCGTTTTTCTGCACTATTAAGGAAAATACATGTCCGCAAAATAATGAAAGAGGTTTCATATGTAACAGATATGTAGATATTGCAAAAATTATAAATAAATAAATAAATAAACTTGTAAATAAATGAAAGTGAAAAGAAAATAAAAGAACTTCGAGTATAAGCATTCTGTATAATGTTGATATATTATGCACAATCATTTAACCGGGAAAAACATTTTCGACAGATCATAGATCGTTACCATTTCAAACTATTCTACCATTCTATTTTGACACAAACAGCAAATTAATTCAATACAAACTTGTAAAGATTAACAAATTGAGCTTCATCCTTTTGGTCAATAAAGACATCATCACATAATAAACACTTTCATAACTGTTACCAGTCAGGACAGTAACCCTGTGAAGGCATGCAGAGATCTTTTAATCACTGTTTGTATACAATGCATTGTTTTTGAGAAGTAGCACAACTATTGTCCAGTTAATATGAGGGTAATGTACGATGCCATCACAGATACCACGGGGATATTAAGGGTTAGGTATCCCACATACAATTTTTCGACATTTCAGAAAGACATTATATTCCAGGTACAAGGTATTGACTACGTAAAGGAAGCGGAATAACAGCGCTAAGTGTTGCTGAAATTCTGATAGATACATCATGTTTTATTTATGCATTGTTTCAGTCCGAATCCTCATTTTCGTTAATTATAAATACATATGTAATAAATAGACAAATGATAAGCTCTATATAAGCTTTTTAGTAACTTTTTCTCCTTCGCATGTTACAGAGCTCAGATTCACAAAACAAGTCATCATGAACTATGATATTTTCTCTGTTTTATGACAGGTTGTTGCTGGAAAATAGGTGATAATCTGTCATACTAATTTACTGTAATGAGGGCTTTGTACCACCAGCGCTCGTAAAATCTAGGTCAGTCGAACTCTTGTACACAATCATGAAGTGATGTAGGTGCAGTCAGAAAATAATAAAACAACAAAGTACATACTTTAGTTTGCATGATCAAATCATGAACACGTAATTGATATATAAAGTATAGTTGATTTGTAACGCGTGATATCCAAAATGTCACCTGCAGATAAGAAGGAGCATCCGGGCAGGTAACCGGACTATAACCGTGTTAAGGAGGATAAGGAAAACTAAATGCGATATTATATATTATAGAACACGTGCCGAAGTAAGGTAATGTAACATTACTCCCTTGGACTGACAAAGGTGAACATAACTCATCCGGAACACCTGGTCTTATTCTCCTCCTTGTACTTGTTAGGAGTATCCGTGTAAATGTTTCTTTTGGTTATGTTTTTTGTCCTATCTACATTAAATTTGAGTAGGGATTATTAAAAGGTTGAAATGTTTGTATTTTTTAACGTTTTTTTTTTTTTTTTTTTTAAATTGAAAACGGACATATTTGCAAATGGATTCTACTTAGATTGTGTACAACATTCGGCATTGGGGAACATAAATCTCTCTACCTTTATCGTTATATTAATAAGTGTTTCCTTGTGTTATTCCATACTAGTTCTGATGTTACTCTTCGTGTGAATTCGGACTTGTCACGGTCTGTTGGGATGTTTCCTTATGTGATTCAGGATGTGTATCGGTCTTCTATAGTGTTTTCCTTGAGTTATTTGCGATATCAGACGTATTTTGGTCTTCTGTGCTGTTTTTTCTTGTGTGCTTAGGGATATGTTCTGATCTAACGCGATGTTTTTCTGTGTAGTAAAGTACATGTTCCTGTGTGAAACAGGATGTGTTCTGATATATTACTGTGTGTCCTTGTACTAATAAGGAAGTGTTCTGGTCTCTGTGATCTCTCAATGTTTGATTGAAGGCATATTGCCATCTGTGTTTCCTTGAGTGATTAAGGATGTGTTCTGGTCTCTGTGAGCTTTCCATGTTTGATTGAAGACATATACCCATCTGTGTTTCCTTGAGTGATTAAGGATGTTTTCTGGTCTCTGTGAGCTTTCCATGTTTGATTGAAGTCATATTCCCATCTGTGTTTCCTTGAGTGATTAAGGATGTGTTCTGGTCTCTGTGATCTCTCGGTGTTTGATTGAAGACATATACCAATCTGTGTTTCCTTGTGTGATTAAGGATGTGTTCTGGTCTCTGTGAGCTTTCCATGTTTGATTGAAGACATATTCCCCTTGATTAAGGATGCGTCTCTGTGTTTCCTTGTGTTTCCTTGAGTGATTAAGGATGTGTTCTGGTCTCTGTGAGCTTTCCATGTTTGATTGAAGACATATACCCATCTGTGTTTCCTTGAGTGATTAAGGATGTGTTCGGTCTGTGATGATGTACCCTGGTGTGAGCCAGGATGTGTTCTGCTGTAGTCTTTCTGTGTGGTGTGTGATTTGTTTTGCTCTGTTGTGATGTTTCCATGTGTAATTCAGGACATGTCCTGGTCTGATGTAATATTCCTTAGTGGTTCAAGATGTAGTTTTGTTTTTTCTTTAGAATGAATATAAGAGCTGATCAACATCCAAATACCTATAATTTTTAAATGACTTTGCATTGCAACTATAACACCAAGAAATGTTCCCACTTCATAATGATATAAAATGACATTGCACTTAGCCATATGGTTCTCAAATGTGAACAAGGTACGAAACAACGTAACCAACAGCCAAGCTAATGAGCATCAATTATATTAAAAAAATTCCCCATAATTTGTATCGATCTTCAGATTTTGAAACTGTGTTATGAGTTTGTCCGTCAGTTGACCTCTTGCTCGAAAAATCGAGATAATGGGAACAGGCTATTGAATATCAACTCAACTAATCAGTTACGACATATAAACGCCATAGGTTCGGGATGCACGCATATTGACTATCCAGAAATGGAAAAAAATCGTAGTAGGGTAATTAAAAATCATCAAGCTTTTCATACAGCTTTGTGGCAGAAAGCTATCCATGTTTGTTTCGTTGTAGGAAAAGATCGAGATAAGCGACAAATATTGAGGAGTCGTGTCATTGATTTCCAATTTTGGTGGGTATATACGATGGACATAGCCAAGGCCTTTGTGACCTGTTTACCACCAAACTCGACAAAGATATTGTCAACTAAAAACTTGATGATTTCTTTGTTTCTTCCTTCGTATTTTCCTTTGATATGCACGGATTGTTTCATGAAATACGCTTCAGTATAGTTCACAACCATATCTTTGTACCGACGTTCACCTTTCTTGGAAAAAGCCTTCCTAACAAGAGAATTTGAAAACATGATCAATCTCAATAAAACAAAAATAGAAAAAGTTCAGCGGGAGATTTAAGAGAGTGGTTCCGGTCTTAAACTAATTTCAAATCTTGAAACTTCAGAAAACGTAAATTTTCAAAAACATTGTGCTAATCCATAAATCTCACTTTCTCACTGATCGATGATGGTTGATTTCAGCGACATTACAAAAATGAAAACCCACCCTGCAAATTAACGACTTCACGTTTTCGTTTCTTGGCGTTGTTACGACATCTGCGGAATGATAATAACCAAAGGGAGCGAAAAGACGACGATTATCGTTTTGTCGGGGTGACAAAACGAAACAAGGAAATGACATAAATTGGTGACCAAAAGGCGTAGATGCACCCAAGAATCAAACAAATCATCGGCTACTGCTTTAATGTGATAAAATTACAGCGAATCCGAAAGGCAAGCAGCCACAATATTAATGGTATTAAAATGTTTAAAATAGATGTGAAAACATTCCTAAGGTATATATTTCAACAAAACTGACATGATATTGAAGTTTCATATACTTTAAAAAGGTTATTGTCAATGATGATAAATTGAATTACAATTCTTATACGGAAATGAATTTGTCATACAATATTTGCTTTTCTAGCCATCACATAACACTCAGATAGAATCCCGTCACGAACCGTTTTTTCGCGGTAAAGTACGTGATTATTCAACGCCAACGTGAACCCGAAGACAAATGAACACAAGACAACATTACGTTGAAGGAAAGCTTTTTTCAACGGCAGCAATCTTACTGTTTTGTGATGTCTTTTCTCTCTACGTGAGACAGGGGTTATATATTTCATTATATCAGAAAACAAATCAATGGCGCCATTATAACAGTAAATCAAAAGAGAATACAGGAAGTGTATATATCACCAACACACATTTAATTCTGGTTCGTTAACGACGACCGGCACAAAAACAATAGCCGGCAGAAATGCGTGGGTTGACGACGTACCGGCACAGTTACAACAACATTACAACGGATAAATATGTATTTGTTCTGCGTAGTTCAATTATCATCTCATGATACTCTAAGATGTTGTGTAAACAAGGAGAAGAGACAGGTTTATAGATTACACAAATATTTCCCCCTTTTTAACAGAATGCCCTGCTTATAAACACAAACACGAATCCAAGTAGGCAAAAGTTTGTACAATTTCTGTATTATAAAATATATTTTTTATAGATGAGTTTGGTTTTTGTAGTTGAAATGTGTTGTATGTCTTATTGAATACATAAGAAGTGTTGAATAATGTCCTTCATAGAATAAAAGTTCTTGTAACACAACCAGCAGAAGATTTGAGTGTGGCGTTTCGATAACTACATAGTCACTTTCATCAGACAAATGACCAATGTGAAGCGTAAAAGCACTGACGTAAGTAGTGTACGAGATCGTAAGGCCGCACTATGATCATTTGTACAAGATGATAAACGGGTTATAGAAAAAAGTACACTGTAGTCGATTCGACTACGCTTCGCTTAGCGCTTGGTCATAGATGAGCGAGAGTATGTGGCCCCCACGTCCCTCTTTGGTACTAGCTGAGACATATCTTAATGGCCTCCTTTACCATGAAAATGTTGTTTTCCTTGTCGACTATTTGGAAATTTGCCCTGTAGGTGATATTTCTGCATGGAATGATTAGAACTGACAATTCTTTCGCTCTGATCTGGTGAATTTTTCGCCTTCTCAGAATCAGCGTCTTTCAGGTATTCATCATGTCAGACTGAGAATGTCCTGTCCGTTTCTCCGATATACAATTTGTTACAGCCACGGCATCTGATTTTGTATACACATTATGTGATGTTGTCTTTCGTTGTTTTATCCTTAAAATAGAATACGATATTTCGGAGAGTCTTGTGTGGTTGTTGTGATACCATGATCACGGTAAATCTATTGACTGATACGCCATTGATATAAAGGATGACTACCTGTCCTTTCATGTTGTTCTTTTCTTTCATGTTATTTCTTTGCTTTCTGGAAATTCGTTAACTTTGTGGATTGCCAAATCAGGGTATCAACATGAATTCTGGGCGCTATGAATGTGATTTTGTTCTTGATTCTCGTCTTGTTTTTCAGTGACAATCGTTTCACATCTGTTGAGCAAAGTTCATACAACACGAACTGCTTGTATAAGGAGTGGTACGATCACAAGTTGGTGTCTTTTTTTCTAAAGACCAAGATTTTGGTAATGCCTTTTCTTTCTTTACTAGAACGGTGTCAAATAATGGCATAGAGCCATTGATTCCTTCCCTTCCTCACAGCTGAATTTGATGCTGTTGGTGGTGTCTACGGTATTGGTTTGCTCAGTCAAATCCTTCTGTGACCCTTTCTTGACTATTTCCAATATGTCATCATTTACATAGACTGGGCTTGCATTCTAGGGAAGATTTGGCTGTAGCCTCTTTCTCTAAGTGCTCCAGAAATAAGTTGGCCACAATTGGAGGCATTGGGCTATCCATGGAAAGTAGTTTTATGTAAGCACTTATTCTAGTAAATCTCCAAAGACTTTTTTTATGGAGATTAATTCTTTCGGCATGACCGCTCATGCTCTAGATAGGCGTCCTAGTATGCTGTTAATGATAGATTTCTCTATCAGAAGTTTCAGCTTTGTCCAATGGCGTTCTTTGGTCGTGCTGGCCGCTATTTCCCCTATGGGTTTCATATATGTGTCCATATCCTTCGAGCGTCACTTGATAACCACTTAACCTCATTGCGAGTAGTGATTTCTCGCTTTTTTCAATTTTGATGTTAATAACGCGTATTCTTTCCCTCATTAGATTTTTCTGTCCTTTGCTTTTGATCTTTCGGGCATTGATGGTATTCATTAGGAATCTAATATTGAGACTTGAATGTGTTATCTCTTAATTCCTACAACGTAGCGAAAACATGTCTCGCTAATTTCTATTCAAGGCTCTCGAGCTTTCGCGTATTTTGACAACACCTTGACCATACCTAGCTAGGAAAATACTCTTCTGTTTGTGTTATAAGAACTTTCATTCTGTTAATATTACCTATCCACAACAAATGCTCCGATATACCGTGTATGCTGTTTATTAAAAGCTATATGGTTCGGTAACAACGACACCCATGTCTGGTAATAAAATATTATAATAATGTGTTGTCGCCTTTGAATGTAAAGGATATATTTGAAGAGATACCGACATGGTGTTGAGGTACATGTACATAATTACACACATGAGATAGAGACAATGCTTTGGGAGAATCAGAATTTCGTTGAGAAATTCAATATTATAAAAATCCGCCTTAGATACAAAATGTGAGCGTACTACATAAAGAAGACCTGTTGCTAAAATGTCTATCTGAAAAAAGAAGTTAAAACGCATCTTTTGTTTAGATAAATACTAAACAAAAAAAAGAAAGGTAACACTACTTTATTCTGTGATTAATTAATTAACCCCTTCATAAATCCTTACCAATCATGTACGAATAAAGTAATTGATCAATTCTGATAAAACTGCAGTCATTGTTCATTATAAAACTTTGCGTTCATTTGATTTTATTCGACTGTAAAGGACGTTGGGGTCAATTTCAAAGGTAACACCATTAGTAACGGGTTAGCCACCGTTTGCGAAGTAAACAGCATTGCAGCGTCGTCGCATGGAACTCGTAAACCGGCGGATAATTCGAGGAGAGATGTCTTTCCATTCAGCGATCAAGGCTTAGGCCAGCTCCTGCAAGTTTGACGGCTGATTTTGACGTTCTCTCACGCGTCGCCCAAGAACGTCCCGGACATGCTCAATCGGTGACAAATCAGGTGATTTAGATGGCCAATCTAACACCTGTACGTTATCCTGCTGCAAGAAAGTTCTGCTGACACGACTGGTGTGCGCTGGTGCGTTATCCAGTTGAAAAATGGCGCCAACGCCATGGCGTCTTAAGAATGGCAGAACCACTGGTCTTAAATTTCGTCCCGATATCGAATGCCGGTTAAATTGCTATTTAACACAACAAGCCTGGTACGAGTCCCCCCACAAATACCACCCCAAACCATTACACTTCCGCCGCCAAAGCGGTCCTGTTCTGCGACGCAGCAGTTCGCAAAACGCTCCCCTCGTCGCCTCCACACTCTGCACCTTCCGTCACCGTGTTGCAGACAAAACCTGGACTCATCTGAAAACAGAACATTGTTCCATTGTCGTAAGGCCCAACGACGGTGAACACAGGTCCAGTTACACCGATTATTACGGTGACGTCGCAACAAATTGAGTCCAGTGTAGGGACGCCGCGCTTTCAATTAGTAGGTCCTCAACCTGTTGCGGACTGTTTGGGGAGACGCACGACGACCAAGCAATGCCCTTGTAGTCTCTACTGCGGTTACGAATCGATTGCGCAAGTGTATCAATCGTATACGACAGTCATCCCTGGCGGTCGTTTTACGGGGTCGGCCGCTTCGGGGACGATCGGATGTTGACCCAGTTTGGTTTAAACGACTTACCAACTGGCAAATTGTCTTAACACTGCAACCAAAATGCCGTGCAACTCGACGGCGAGACTCCCCAGCCTGGATCATGCCTACAGCCCTTTCTCTCTGTACTTGTGACAGCCGGGGCATAATGATAAAGTTGATAGATAGCAAGATTCGGTGATTTCTAAGTCCTAAGGATGTAAGGAACAGTTGTCAGTTTGAATGTTTATGAAATTCAAGCGAAGATACAGAAAACCTCGTGCAGCTCTTTCGCTAATACAGACTTTCAATCTTAAATGATTTTGGTAACCTTTGATTTTGTAATGTAAAACATTACCATTTTCTAATATTGCACAAACGTCATTTTGTTTTCACTCATTTAAAGGTATTCGCCAAGGAAACCTTTCTTTTTTGTTGAGTATATGTGCAACATTAAGACTATAAGATATTACTATTCCCGTGCCTCAACTTGACGAAATGCACGGGGTTACTTGTATTCGTTCAACATCACCTAGCACTACAGTGTCTGTGACTGCATCTGCAACAATACGATTGCTTTATTCCTTCCCCATTCTATGGTCAACACACCTAAAGTAATAAACTGTTGCTGTTAAGTGAGACACTGTTAACAACTGTAGCTGACAATTCTTTTTTTCCATTCAGTCCTGCTGGGCCGGGTATTAGCGAGAAAGGAGAGTGCGTTACCATTGCGCCACCCTACCATTCGATATCTTAGTGTTACAAAATATGTATTTGGGCTCACTGTTAGACTGTGCATATTTCATATTATTTAGTTATAATGTATTAAAGGCAAGACGGGAATTGGAATCTGGTGTACAATGTGCACTTTATTTGCATAGTGACTTACTATCTCCTTAGCTCAAATCGACAATGGGAAGGGAAATTTATCGAAAACTATTTATTTCATCAGATAATTTACAATTAAAATCACCAAAAAATCTTGCAAGAAAACAACAGGAAAAGGAAGATTGATGTAGATCCAATTACCGCTTCGATCATGAGGAAATATCAGTGGCTGATTTATTTTGTAGCTAGAAAGTCTTTCCTCGATTAATTACGTTCTGTCATTATAGACGAATGAAATTACTCTGATTATTTCAAACCCATAATGCTCGCTTTGACGTTCCGCATGACCAATGTTTTTGATAACAAATATTAAGGGATATTAATTTATAACACATGTAATCTGGAATAGACAGATTATGTCACGTATAAAGGGAAAGAAATCTAACGAAATTGATAAAAGTAATATATTCACAGCAGTATCACATAACATGTACATGTTGATATCAGACCTTTATTAAAAGCTGCGCTTCCACGACCTAGGCTAATTCGAAATATTGACAATGTTTTATTTCGATAATTTGATATGTATATTCAGTGGTATCATTACCGTGATCTTAATGTCATATCAGTTTCACTCCCACCATAGGGTCTATATTGAATATGTAGTCGGTAACGAAACCAAATATAAATGTTAAGTCAAAATATAACGATGCTTAACATTATATAATACAGAGTAATCATATGATGCGATATCAAATAAAGATACAATTATACTGAATGTATAAGTTCAATACACGAATACTGCTGTTTAACAAAGAATGATACGACAAAAACACAAAATGCGATATGTAACCTTGTAATTTTCCGGTACATGCTTGTCTTGGGGCTATACAATGGACTTTGATGATTTTCGAAATCACTGGAATAGTAAAATAACACATAAACAGAATCTGTGAAATCACCGCTGGAGATAAGTAATGGAATAAAAACAAGTCTGCACTGACTAAAATTCCCCAAAGGCAACGTAATCATCATGTCAAACAATTCAGCTGTTTTATCTTGACTGGTGTATACTCCATCCTTATCTGAAATTGGTAGGATAAATCATAATCAATAGGGACATGTGCAAGATGCAACAACAATCAGCCTTTTATCGTATATTATATCCTACTTATCAGTGGTAATGTATGACAGCAGGGCTGACCAAATTTTTAACTGTTACGGAATCATCTAATCTGAAGTGTGTAACAGTCATCCTGATTGATTCAAATAACAGGCGATTGATTTACTCACACGTTGGAAATGATGTGGGTAAACAATGGTGCAATCGTGATGGTATATCAAATTATCAAAATGGTATATCTCAGCACAATGTGTGTGTATTACAAAACTTGTCACACAAACATTCTCAATTCCCGATGTGATGTATGTCCTTTTATATTGATGTCGAGAAAGTAAATGATATTCAAACTAACACTGTCCCGTCGTGGTGATTTAAGCAGGACTATTTCTCCCTGTATCTGTAGTGAGAAACACACTTACTTCATACCTCCTAAGCATTATCTTTGTAGATAAATCAAGTATGTCATACGTTTAGAAGCATCCACTCTTTCTGCTCAAGGATATTTAATCTACAACAAGCATTGCTTAACACGGGGACATTAGCCAGGTCAATACGCTTATTTATCGAAGACCCTGGAGAATGCTCACTACTCCCTCTAATCTAGCGGAATTCAAAGCGTAAACCCTGTCAGGAAAAACCAGAAAAGGGCAATGGAATCGTGCGTTCTGGTATAATAGTATTACAATGAATTATCAGAGCAGTTTCACGTGGTTTAACAACTCGAAATCCGAGACGTATTTTGGTCTAACCAGACTTCCATTGTAATGATAAATAAATGACTTGTGCATTCCAGGTATTATCTTGGCTAGATCAACACGTTAAGGATAGTGGTCAGATGAAATGATCCTCTTTTTTCTTTAAACCTTACCACAGCACAGTCGTCAGATCGCAGCAGATGTCTAGAGAGGTCCCAGCAACTTTTATCGTAATCGTATTTCACAGTTGGAAATGTTAGATTCTGAATAAGCTTGTGTCGGGTAACTCAAGTTCTTGTTTCTCTTCTATTTTTCCCCCTTTTTTCATTAGTGTGGTTAATAAACCATATACCGTAATATCGTTCCAAAATCAGGTCAATAATCTTAAACTGTGTTCTAATTTGAGAGCGTGATATTACGTACTTTCATATAAAAAAAAAACGTAGCGGGTGTCGGCGATTGGGCAGAAGACGCCTACCCTTAAAGAACATCTTGTCTTATTTTCCATGTACTATTTCCATTTGTGGCCGGTTTCGATAAGCTCTTCTATAGATTCAGAATCATAGGAAAACAAAAACAGAAGGTTAATCACGAGAGGAGCAGTATGTTTCCGTGTATGTGTTAATAATTTGTTTGAAGATCTATCACAAACCACAGTGAAATATATTCAATCAAAATTTCAATTTTTTAATGTAATTTTCAAAAAATTTGTTCCAATAAAGTTTAAAATCTATTTACCATATTCAAAACAATTATCTAAGGTGGGGTTAAAATGGTGTGATTATCTCCATGGTAGTTTTTGTTAAGACAGATCAAGAATCGGAGGTCTTATTGTGGTATGAAGAAGGAACACACAAAATAAATGTAACTGATTCTGATTAAATTTTATAATAGGAGAGAGTAAACAACTATCCTTCTTTAAGAGCATTGTTCCCTCAGGATCCCTCGTTAATGGCCGATAAGAAGAGAAATATAGAGCTAGGCTCTTTTGTTTCAAATCATTTAGATCTTCGTTTTAATTAAAAGTGTTTTTCATTTATTTTGAAATAAACATATTCATCACAATTACGCTTAGCAGGCGATTGTCTACTGACATAAAACACAACCTGTTTAGCAATGTTTACATTTCATGTAGGTGGTCGACGTAATGTGTATCGTGTTGATACAATGTTGTTGATGTGTTTGCCAGTTATTCGATTTATTTCTACACTGCATTTATTGTCCATTAGAGTTAACCCGCTTGTAGATTGTACGTTATGATCAAAACATCAGGAAATTTGGAGTAAATATTTATGAACCTAGTTGTTGAGAGAAGTGTTGCAACCTTGACATTTCTGCTCACGTTAGCACCCAATTTAGAGAAAACGGAAAAAAATTATCTGCAAGGTGGAATCATGCACGCACTGATCTTAGACATCCGTGTAATCGAAATACAGAGAATACCAATTGTCTCCCACTCAAATATATTCCAAGATACTTCCCAAGATCAATCTGATCCATATATCAGTCTTCTACATTGATGTATATTTCAACAAGTTTCACAAATGTAATATTTAACATGCAAACAATATCAATGTAGACATGTGGACTACATTTAAGATGTTGCCATGTTAGTGTTTTCTTGGTGTTCTTTTATAAAGATATATACAAGAGCATGTTCATTACACTATATTTCACATCTCTCGTTGGCAATAAAATAGTTCATACATTTTCTCAACGACCATCCTTTATACATGTTTCATTATATCTTTATTGGTTTATGTCACATACCTACCGCGTCATAAATAACATCTTGTTGTTCATAGTACCTCACGCTTCAAGGCGAGAAATGCGAGAACACGGAATGCAATTAATTATCACTCGGACCAGTTGCCATTGACATTTGCCTAATTAGAAAACAATGAAGACTTCATCTTCGATCAATATTAATATTGTTATGAACTTCGTGTACTTGTATGCCACGTGGGTTCTATATTATTCAATAATATTAACATTAAATCGTACATTTTGTATGCAACAAAAGGGAAATTGGTTGCACATGTTTTGTCATAAAGTAGATGCACTAGCAAGGATTTTATAGACGTCAGAACATGATTCCTAATTCAGTGTTAAAATGGCTGTGAAAACGCGATGAAATGCTGCTTGCAAGGTTTCCTGTGAATGTCCAAAATATCGACAAACATTATTCTGATATTTATTTCTCGAACTATAATAAAGACACATGAAATATCAGGTATCTTATCAAAAATATGAAAAAATAGGAGAATTGTGAACGAACATCGCAGTAATTAACTGGTGTTATATTTGGGGGTCAAATCCCTCTTATCGTATTTCAAAGCTGTTGAATTTGGCTTTTTCTCAAAGCATTTCTAACACCGTTCTTGTCTCGTTTAGCGATATTTGGGATTAATTTAATCAATGTCACTTGGAATCCTCATAAGTTTTCCTATTGTGTTACAATATGGATGTTAAATAGATTTTAAGATTTAGAAAGAAAATGATGCTGAAACATGCGCGCCACTTTCCTATGTGAGTTAAACAGCTGGTAAGATGGCTTTAGAATACATGCAACATGTAAAAGTTAATGGCAGTTTATCCTTTATTGAAGAAATCGTATTTAATAAAATGTCAACTTAAGGGAATCTCGCGTTATTCTTACGGACATATTGTCAAATTGTTTATCATCATAACAATAGTCATGGACTATCCAAGCTCGAGTGTAACACAGAACAAACGAATATAGTGCTGTCGGCAATAATGACCCCCATAATTGTTCTCAATTATATTCAATTGGACTGTCTTAAAGTTGATGTCCATGAATACGATTCCGTCTATTTTAAGCAGTGAAGAGATAATTACACTTGTTTGGTTGTATACTGGACTAGACAAGAGCATATAGGGTCATCGCAATACATGGCGAAGCTTCCAAAGACGTCTCACGTAGTTCACCCTCGCTATATACGCTATACTAAGTGCCTGGTTAATGGTAAAGTGATATATCTTGCCTAGAAAAACCACAGTCGTAGACAGAAAAGTATTGTGTTCAAGCATAATCATTAATTCTATTCACAGTTAAATACCAAACAAAAACATTCGTCAGTTGTTGTCTTTTGTTTCGCCATCATCAATCTAATGACAGAGTACGTTCGTTACCGCTGACAACAACGGAGCTTTGCAATTTAGAAGTCATAACTCTCAGAACATTATATATATCTTGCTATGAATATGAAGAGAAGTCTAACCGTTAATTTTGGATGACTGTAACGCAGTTTATTTTCACATTGCATTCAAATTCTTAACTAAATATTGTGTTCCACTTTGTTTGGATAGTGTTATTGAACCAAAAAAATATCTTTGTCATAAGTGCGTTAAATTTTGTAACCTGTTAACCAATGAATTGTAATTATAATTTAATGAATTAAGACATGTTGTCATAAACATCATGCTTAACGCGTTATTATCATGGCAACACCTCCCAAAAACATTCAGATAAAACACAATGTTCCACGAACGTATTCCTTTCAGCTTGTCACTGTTTATTAACTACTCGCTTTTCAGCTAGAATGACAACCAAATCAGCTTTAGCTTTTTTTGGTTCGAGTTGTCATAATATCGCGGGCCGTTTGTAAAATCATTATCATCTAGGTAATAAAGAGTCTGCGCCATTATCGATTCATAGTAGCTAGTAACACACCACACGTCTTTATTTTCTTTATTTCAATACAAAACCCTGCTAAAGCATGTAACCTTTTGCCACAACCGGATGCTTATTAAGAAAGAGACGGTAGTATGACGAAGAACTTCCGGCCTAGCTTGACGTTTGAGTGTAGGTAGAAAAATGACGAGGTCTGGACGTCACGAATCCTTTAACAGTAGCACGATCATCTGTCAATTTCTCAATTAACTAAATGTTACGTTTCCGAGCACTTCCATATAAGTAAAAGCACGGTTACTGTTTTGAATCGATAGAGGTGTGTGTCGGCCAACTAAACAGCGCCTCAATGCTTTAGAATAATTACCCATTTATACACATATTAGTTCCTTCATAAACGACATTGTTATAATGTTCTGATATACAGTAGAGCCTGTTAAATCATTAAAATGATATTGGAAGTTTTAATCCGTTATCACTATAACAATATAACTTGCTGATCCGCAGTACTGTCACTGGTAGGCGTATTACAATATTATCGCTAACTGATCCATAGAACTGTCATTAGTAGAGTTATTACAATTTCATCACAAGCTGATCCGTAGCTTTGTCACTGGTATAGTTATTACAATATAATCACTGCTGATCTGTAGAACTGTCGTTGGTAGAGTTATTACATTGTCATCACAAGCTGATCCGTAGCATTGTCACTGGTATAGTTATTACAATATCGTCACTAGCTGATCCGTAGCACTGTCACATGTAGATTATTACATTTTCATCACCAGCTGATCTGTAGAACTGTCACTGGTAGGGATATTGCAGTTTCATTACAAGCTGATCCGTAGCAGTGCCAATAGTAGATATTACAATTTCAACACTGCTGATCCGTAGAACTGCCATTGGTAGAGTTGTTACAATATCGTCACTAGCTGATCAGTAGCACTGTCACTGGACGGGTTACTGCATTTTTTTTCACTTGCCCATCCATATCACTAAAACTGATAGAGTCATTATGTCGTCACCACTTGCCGATCTATAGCACTGTCACTAGAGGAGTAGAGTTAACACAACACATATCCGATGTGTAATTGATGTTTACACTTCAGTAAGTCTGACAGCCTTTCCCACCAAAATGGAATCAGCTATTTAGTATTCTATCAGTTGTCGGGCTGTTCTATATGTTTATATAACGCTTAATGAAAGACGATTATTTTTTTTAAAGTAGCGTCAATAAATAGAAAATCTGTCAAAATGTAAATATAAGACGTATTTGGACTTTTTTCGTTGTTTACTAATGTGTTACATGCATTTCTTTTTACAGATATGTAAACATAACGTGTTAACACTCGTCATTATAAATATATGTTTTGAATGCTGTTTACACACCATTAGATACAAAAAAGGACAAATGGATTTCTAAACGATCGATTGCTGATTCGAATAATTCACACTGTTAAAGTTTTCGTAGCGTCGGCACGTTTAGTTTTATTGCCATTGAAGTTCTGATAAACGGCATTCACAAAGTAAACTATCCTATGTGAGAGTTTTATTACCGAGTTCGCTCTATAGATTGCAACGCACTAATTCACTTAAGAAAGCAACAAAATCAATTTTAGGATTAAACATGATTTTTTATCACTATGACGTCTTTTAATCACACGTTGTTTGAGTTTAAATTCAGACTTATTAGATAATATTTCAATTTCTCTTGAAATTATCAAAAACATTTGCGTTTGATTATCATTTTTTATACTTTAACTCAAACTGGAAGCAGCAAAACCTAGAATCATACAACTACAGCTTAGGCTATTCCAACAAATAAACGAAGTTCCAGCCATGTCAACTTCAATCCTTAACCATTCATACATTCCACTTGAGAATCTCTCAATGGTCATATATTATAGAAGGATTATTTGTCGCAGGTTCACCTTACTTACTGATAAATCCCACGATAATGTCAAACAACAGGATCTTACAACAGTATTAAAAGATCCGTTGAATACCCATGTGCTGCACCGATGTAATGAAGGTGATATTCTAAAACACTGGACAAAAACGACCAACAGCAATGTATTATTTCAACAGTTCGGGGAAATATAAAATTCTATAGGATGTCAGAGCTGAAATAACAAGCCATAAAGGATGCAAAACATTAATTCAATATTACAAAGATAATGTGAAGTCTGATAAGAGATGCGCCAGGAAATTTGAACAAGAAAACACCAAATTATCGTTTAATGATACATAGTAAATACAGGTATTGAGAATACAATTTATGTTATAAGGATTCCAATACAGACGGTGTGAAAGGAGAAAATGTTTTGTTTTTTTTCTACAATAACAACATTTTGTAGTAGATAGAAATGGTATGTGTGGTTGCAACTCTTTAACCTCCTTAAAGTGGTCTCTTTGTAAGAAAATATTTGGATTTTACATGAAATAAAGCAAATCTCATATCAACGATTTGCTTTAATTCAGTTTAGTGTTATTAGTATATATTTGAAATTAATATGTTACCAATACACAATAAAATCGATACAGCAATTTAAAAAGGCGATGAAAAAAGATAAATACCGTCACAACATTCTCGAAAAATTTCATGTTCAATAAGAAGGTAAGAAATTGTTATTCGATCGATATACTTGTATTCTTGTACTTTGACATCATACATTAAAACAAAATAAGAGAACCCTCCAAAACACCACATTTTTCTTGCATTAATTGTCGAGTTTGCCTTATGTTTTTATACGAGGCTATGTTCGTTGCTGTGTCGTTTAGATGCCGATACATTAACTCTTAATTCACTTAGTGTGCTCTATTGTGATACAAATACCTAGTAGTGGACTTTGATATATACTCGTCAACATCTTGTGTCTTTTAGGATATTAACTAAGGTAACTTAGGATATCAGTACATCATACCATGGTTGCTTAAGGAAGAAGGAGGACATGGCAAAAGGAAGGACTTTTTTTTATAATTAATCGCAAAAATTTACCGTTTGAAAAAAGGCTCGACAAATGAAACATCATTCAATTGGGTTGCATAGATAATATTTGGAATTGAATTTCGTGTTAGCCATGAAGAAAGTATAAACATATGATGCATGCAAATACAGAAAACTGATACAGTTCCTGACCGAAATCATCAGACAGGGAATACACTGTTGTTTTCTGTGTTCCATCTTAAGGGCCAATGGGAGCTATAATTACTTGTCGAACTACTCCTTTAAAACTGATGCCTCAATCACAGAGACCATTTATCATGATTGATGCTACAAACATAATACAATTCCGTAACATAAGGCTGTATATACGATCTCAGTACAGTCTACACCGAGCCAGTGGTATTAGCTTCTGTGCTTAATTGCTAGTATATCAAAAGAGACAGACATTTCGATATTTCCGGTTGGATCAAAGTCTTTAAACGGTAATTTTGGACTTAAGTATTACAGAAATCGGTGTTTTATATACAAATCGTCAGAACTGTTGAAGGTGTTCGTCGGCAAAGAAATGAGAAGCCACAGCCTGTATATCCAGTAAAGAAAAGGCTTTATGGTAATGGAATGGTATTTTGTTATCATTGCTAAACATTTAACAGCACAAGTATCCCAATGAAAAAATTACTTTCACTGATCAACGGATACGTATGTGATGTGCTCGACAGCAACAAAAAGTGTGTGGCCTTGTACAAAAGGGTGGTCTGACTTTGCTGTGTATCTAACAAATTCGTGTGAAGGGAAAATAAATAAAAGTAAATTGCCGTAGCAAGGTTGGAATTTATTCTTCATCCAAAAATAAAAATCAATGTAGCATATAGATAAAGTTCTGTAAAATGACATGTTTTTATTTTACAGCAGTCTGTTTTCTGTTCTACGAGATGCAATCGGAGTAGGAAGTCGATATATTCCACCGATATCTGTAAATTATGTAAGCATATAGTCATATGTCATTGAGATTTTAGTTATTGCAAACATCATGCCACATGGGGAAAACAATGAAACATGATTTCCAAAAACATAGAATGAAAGAAAATGTCAAGCAGTTAAAATGATCCTGGTGATCTACGTTAGAAGGCGAACAATATCAAGTTAAGCGTTTACCACATACCATCCAAAGTACTTAATAGAATTTTGAAAGGGCATGCATCCTTAACAGAACTGTTATGAATGGGACAATAATAGGAAACGTAAAGTTTAGCTGTCACACTCGGTTAGGATTGAGAACAAGATCTGCAATAATATGTCTGTAGTAAAAGGAAGTAGAAACGACAGTAATTGCTAAATATGAGTTAAGGTTACGGTTTTAAAAGAGCAAATCGTCTTGACATAGCGTTGTGTTTTAGGAGTGGTAGAATAATGCGACATGTAACACAGTGCAGACGACGCCCTCCATTAATACAGTACATCAGTACTGGTATAGAAAAACTGAGTAAGTACAGAGTTGGACGGAAGACAGGAAGGGACACAATTATTGCACTTATAATTACACTCTAAGAATATAGTTATGTAGGAACAACAGGAAAATTCCGACAAATAAACATAATATTAATCCAAATCCTAAATTCATTAGGCGATTACAACGTATGAACAAGTAAAATGTTTACAGGGAGGCCCTTAAATTAATACAAGAATATGGTCAAATGTTCCAGAAGGGTATGCGTACTCTGCTTAATCAACGTCACAATGAGTATCTAGATAATACTTAAAGCATATTTATGTTCATTAGAAGCAGCGATGGAAATAAGATTTTGTCAATGATTCTTTTAATAATGATTGATTTTGTAGTATTTAAGAGCATTATCGCAATCATCATGGAAAACCGTCTCCTAAAGAATCCATCACCTGATCATCCTTGTCTATACGAAGGCAATTTGATACTTGTGCTATGTGTGAGGTTTATGAATCTAAAGCACAGCACGCCATATGTGGTCGGAAATAAAGGTGTTACATTGTTGACAACTGTCAATTTGGACTGAAACGTGACGTAAAGTTAAGAAAATAAGGACTGACAGTTCAAAATATCCTTTGCATGCCCAATCAAGCTAAAGTGCCTATCGCGTTCATTCAGAAATTATTCACATTGTCATGAAATCCCTTATAATAGAAAAGAAATCATAGAATATATCGCTTTCAAGCACGACTTGGTTCTAAATACTGAACATCATAAACCTGAAAGAAAACTTGCTATTACGAGTAATATTAACAACAGAGTGTCTCTATGGACATACAAAAATGTCCTTATTATAGAAATAGGGAATCTCGATTAGTCTTAATAAGTGTAGATAATGACTGGGATTATAGTGAGTGATACTAAAAAATAGTGCATTTTTACAAATAATGAATTGAAATGAAGTTAGAGATTCTACACAACAGTACATTTTATAGATAATGACCAGAACGGTAGGAGTAATGTTAAAATGCAGTACATTTTATAGATAATGACTAGACCGGTAAAAGTGATGCTAAAATGTAGTACATTTTATAGATAATGACTAGACCGGTAAGAGTGATGCTAAATGAAGTACATTTTACAGATTATGAATTGAAATGTAGTTAGAGATTCTACAAAACAGTACATTTTATAGATAATGACTAGAACGGTAAGAGCGACGCTAAAAAGTAGTATATCTTAAAAGGTTTGTAATCATACATAACAGTACATTCTACAAAGTTAGTGATGATGCAAAAGTACATTCCATAGGTAATGAGTGGAATTGTAGTGAGTGATGAAACATTACCGTAAATTTCAGTGGTGGTGTGTTAGTTATGTATAACTGTACATTTTACAACGTTTGTAATGATACAAAAGAGTACATTTTTAAAAATAATGTTTGGAATTGCAGTGATGATACAAAACAACGCATTTCATAAATCAGTGACGATACCAATCACTACATTTTATAAAGTAGTGACGATACCAATCAATACATTTTATAAAGTTAGTAGTGATACAAAACGATACATTTTATAAAACAAAAAGGCAAAACATGAACGAAATATTTTAACGGAGATTCCTTAAAAGTAAAAGGAGCATTTGACCGGGTGTTCCAGAAGAGTAAACGTCTTCTGTTACATCCACAACTCCCGCCATGTAAACTTTGCTCAATCCAAGTAAGTAATGTTACGTACTTAATTGTTAACAAGGTATACAACAACGGAACCAAGAGCCAAACAAAGGAAGAATGGAAATTAAAATCATCACGTTTATCATAAAGCGTGGTGGGAAGCTGTTCATGTAGGTTTGTTTGTAAGAAAAGATCGAGATAAATGGTTGATGCATCAGAAGAGTTTTTCGTGTCCTGGATTTCCATTTCTGGTTAGTTTGTATATACGATGGACACGGTCAATAAATATCTTGTTATTTTAAAGGCAAGACGTCATCAAACACTAAATTAAATTAAAATCTTTGTGACCTGTTTTGATAAGCTCTTCGATAAATTCAGCCTAACTATAAACAAGTCATCCAACAGAGGGGCAGAGTTAGTTCCCATAGGTATGACGGCAGTCTGTTGGAAGATCTTACCACCAAAATCGATATCATCAGCCAGAAACCCGTTCACTTTTATTATTTCCTCCGTATATATCCTCTTTGATTTGATTTTAAAGTTCTCAACCAATATGTGAACCGTCGTTCAAATATCGAATGGATAGGCTAATTCTAATGGTTTTCAATTTTTGTGGTAATGTAATTTAACTCATTACTGCGGAAGTGACATGGTTTGTATAAGACTGATATTTACTTATATGTCAGTGAAAAAAAGGTGATGAAAACTCATTACACGAGTAAGCACACATCTATTTAATCCAGTAATGAATATATTGTA
Organism: Ylistrum balloti; assembly: GCF_031769215.1. Lineage (NCBI taxonomy): Eukaryota > Metazoa > Mollusca > Bivalvia > Pectinida > Pectinidae > Ylistrum > Ylistrum balloti. The sequence goes on along the minus strand of NW_026782173.1, from coordinate 2,502,894 downwards.
TCGGATTCGTATTCGTAAAAAATCTAATCTGTGATCGGTTACAAATTTTCCAGTTGGTCATACAGCTTGTCACGAGGATGATAAAATGGTTCATTGGTACATAAGTAATATGAGACAATTATAGACGGAATCCTGACCACGTGTTATATGTAGTTTGATCTCTCCTGGGTCTCACCAGACAATATATCGTGAGGAGGGTGACAAACTATCAAAGGAAACTGACAATATTCACGTTATTGCTTTATCGATTGATGTCAAGAAATAGAAAAGTGACGATCTACATCTAGAACATATCTGGGGACATTGAAGATTTGAGGAAATTGTCTGTGGCCTAGAATATAAATGATTTACATATATAATTTGTGACGCGCATCAATAATACGAATGAAGTATTTTCCATTTACATGGTGATATACCGAGAAATTATCATTAAGCAAATTATAACATAATATGTATATATATCATCACCTCACAAGTGATATCCACTTTTCAAACAACAGACCAGAACAAAATGATGGAAGATGATTTCAGACATTATAATGATACAAAGACAAGAATTATGGTAACATCGCATAGAAGTTACTATGACAACACACCATTCATGATCATGATCAAGTAGCAATTTCTGATACAAACATTTATATGACCACGATTGTTCAACTGTTTGACAGAGCCTCTGCAGCAAACATTAATGTGACAAGAAATTTCCCAAATACACATCAAAGAGGTCTTAATATATAGTACTATAATGTTTGGGCCATTACTGTGTTCCCCTGACATTGTCCAAATTATTTTATGTCAATGAATTCTCATATATTTCTTGCCATATAGTATTTTAAGCGGATATTTCGTTTACCTGTATCTCAGCCCTTTTACTACATACTCCAATTTTCCACGTTCCCACCCAAATAACAAGCTAAAGTTTGATATCCAGTTTTAGCTTTCTTTGAATCTACAATGGAATATATAATCATATGCGGAATCACGAATCTATAACAGCTCCTTCTTCTAAAAGTCTTTTTCTCGGGATTGTTACCATAAGCAAATTCAGTCAGGCCATGTTTGATCAACATATAAATTTACAAAATAACAAAATACGTGTTACTGTAGAGACTTATGAAGTTGGATATACACTTATGTTCTCTACTAGATTATAGTCTAGGTCAAAGACTCCTTATTAAAAGCAAATGGAACTAATAACTCAGGTTAGACTCAAACTTTTGCTAACGAAAGTTTACTTCGATCTCCACGATCCCAAAATCCATGAACTATGGTTTCATTTTCAGATTTACAGTTTCAGTGGAATTAGCAAGACTATTTTTAATTAATTCTGTTCATTATCTCATTGTTACTTTGTTTTTCTACTTATTATAAACGGAAGTATATTCACTTCCCTCACACTTTTTATCAAGTAAATATGTTTCGGCAAAGTAGGTTATAACACAATAGTTTATCCCCTTTTTGTTCTTAATACATAACTCTAAATTATTTGGGATTTACGGATACTTCATATTCACATCTGAAATATCTTCATGCAATAGGAGTTTTAATGTAATTAATGACACCTTGATAGGTGACAAAATATGTATCTGCCTCAATTGCATGTTGAATTTCCGTGTAAATTTACAATACCTATTAAAAAACTAATTTGTTAATGTTACACCTTTTTAATACCATTCCCTATGAACTGTATTTCTTATTAGGTCAGAAAGGCATTTTTTTTCTATACCTAAGACTGGTATTTTTATTTTTTTTTTTCTATTCCTAAGATATTAATTTTTTTACTAGCATACTTCAACTTTTTAATAAATCTTTCCAAATTTTTTTTGGCCGTTTTGTTGGCTTTTACTTTTGAGTTTGAATGTTTATAGATATTACCACAATTAGCTAGACTATTCTTGTTTCCTGATATTTAAAAAAAGGAAATACGTGAATACGTGTGTATGATTAATTTAAGCACTCCTTCATAATATCTCTTTTATTTCATTTGATTTGCTATTCCATAAATATTTTTTTTTAATCTGTATTTAGCTTTTTGATAAAAGATTCGTCAAAGATATGAAAAGTTATTGAATTGAGTCATGAGAAGGGACTAATGTATATTCTTCCAAAGGATGTGAAAATCTTTCTGTTTCAGGTCTTCGTTAATGACTTCAGCTTTACCCATACCTAATATTGTTTAGTAATACACAACTACATGTTTTATCCTGGAAAGTGTATATTTTGCTGTCGATCGAAAGAAGTTTACCTTTGTTTACTTTTAGATCCGAATATTTTTCAAAATTATTCAATTAATGAAATAACCACTTTAAAGACATTTTCACCAGCTAAAATGTATTGATGTTTCATCTGCGTGTTGTGATAAAGAGGTTTTAGCATTATGTATGTTTCTACCGCTTATATACTTACTGATCCTTGTATTTAGATAAAAGCCCGGCTAACAGATTTGAAAGCCTTTTCCAAGTCCATAATTAAAAGCATTTCCTTCTACATACTAACGGCACCATAAGCCATCCTCGTGTTTCCTCCTACATACATCTGCTTCATCGACACCCGACATGTAAACCTTACTCAATCAAATTAAGTAATTTAAAGACAAGGTGTCATCAATAAATCAGAAGGTGAAATGAAACGACTGTTAAAGGTGTTTGTGACCTGTTTTGATAAGTTCTAGAAGGTGAAATTAAACGACTGTTTAAGATGTTTGTGACTTGTTTCATAAGCTCTTACATAAATTCAGGCTCGTACGAAAAACAAAAATCGTCCTACAGTGGGGTGCAGTTGGTTCCCATAGTGATGCCAATACTCTGCTGGAAGATCATGCTACCAAAATCGGTCAATAATGGAAGTCCTAGCAACAGCTAAAAAGATATAAAGACAAGTTTCATTTTTTGATATTCGTTCGATGACATTTTCATAATTCTGTAACAAGGCAGTGACTTTATACGATAGCTCAATGCGTTATCCTCTTACGTTACACAGAAAACGAAGTTAATCATCTTTACATTAACAAGTCTCAATTGCATTGTCTTAAAAAGATTTGTTCCATTAGGAATAGAACACAAAACATTCCCCTCGCTTTCGCAGGGGACTTAAAATGAATCAGAAACAAAAATATAATTGGGAAGAGAGAAAAGCAAATAAAGGTCCAAGATTTAGTCGTCACTCACACTCATAAAATGGCAACATCATATATAACGTCAATATCCGAGAGGGACAAATGTACCCTGGCTAAGGCTACTTAATGATGTATCTCTGATGTATAATAAACTGTCAGTAGAACTAAGGACGAGCGCATTGAAATACTAATACTAAATATGTACTCAAGGAAAACCTATTCAACATAGATGCCATGTCAATACAAGCCCCACGTCATCTCAATCACACACGGACATACCAAAGCCACATAGTTTTATTATCATACATCGTCTTCATTAATGTCAGGTCTGGTATATACCATATTTATTGAAGCATTAATAGATATATTTCTCATATTAATGTACGGCATTTAAAACTAACAAGAAAAGCTTCTCTGTCAGTTCCCAAAGTACAGAAACAGGCTTGTCTGTACTTCTTCTCAGTAACTTAATGGGTGTTATAATTATAGACACTGTTGATATGTTGGATATAACGTATGGTTTACGTCCGAGGAAGTGTCCATTCCTCATAAGAATGTAAAGGCGCAGAGGCCCTGAATGACCAGACGTCTATTACTTCTAAAGGATGGACATTTACGACTTCAACTACACATAAAACACACGTGTGTTATTTAACCAATAGTTCCCGCAAACTTTTTTTTACACAAAAGTAAATAAAAGTGAATTCCAATTATGATAAAATCAGTTAACGTAGAGAGTAAATTTCAGTAGATATGGTCTTATAAATCTGGCTATTAGGTTAAGTTATCTGTTTATGTTTTAACTTTTTGAGTTTGATAGTTTAACTTCGGTATATAAGCTTTGTGAGTTATCTCTTATGTGTTAGATAATGCGACATGCCCATGACAGTTTTATGATCGATAGGGTAATATGATTAAAGTGATAGAATAAAAATAAATATATGTTGGGTATTAAAGTGGGATAACTATGATGGCATTTTCACCCTGGCCTGCTAACAAGGTAATAAAATAAGCTATTAGAGGAAAAACGCGTTTGCCGTAATAACGAAGGAGGAAGTTAAGAAAAAATAAAATATAACATATAGCACCGAAGGTTCCACATGACACACAAAAAAATTTCTATTTTTACTTGCGGTTTAGTTATTGATCAAGGCACGTGCTGTTCGGGAAGAGTAATGAGTGATCAACAGTAATGTAGACTGTACCTATGTAACTATGAAAATCCGATCACCTTTACTTTCGAGATGTTCACGAGGGGCCACCAGGGAAAGCACTCTGGAAAAGTCATATTTGTAAAGTAAAGCGACGCATTATCTGTATAAATAGAGCGGATTATTTTCTCTCATGTAACAAGACTTCCGTGTTTTATACCAGATTTATATTCTGAACCAGCGTATTAAGCAAAGACACAAAAGATAAACCAAATCCACAAACATCACACCATTCATTTGCCATGAGAAACTAATCGATATGAACTTCTCCAATGTATGTTTCTACTTAGAATTATCTTAATGAATGTTTACTAAGCGTATGATAACCGACATCACAATGTAATTTACATCTCCATCTCCCATTTGCCTACATTTACTTGTCATACTTTTAACAAGGGTACTTTAAAGGGTGAGGACAGACAGTTTGGCCAGTCTTACGGTCCATTTAAGGTCAACGAGGAGATCAATAAACAACAATGCTAACATGACACAAATTTGAAGAAAGTGGTACATGGTATGTGAAGCTTTAAAGTTAACAGATCGCAATACTCAACAGGAAATTCCTTCTTGGTGCAATAATTGGAGTTAAGTTTAAATAAGACTGATTTCTAGAGTAATACATATGTAACATACTCAATGATGATCGGGTAAGTGGAAAATTCATCACCTTCTTATACACACAAATATTTTGATGAAGTCGACAATATATTCATCGAGACGCCACACTTTAATCTTCTATTGGTTGTGATATAAGAGCTTCAGTTCTTTAGTCTATCTATTGGTCGTGTGAAAACAAAAGCGTCCACTATGAATTACTTCAAGAATATTTTATCTATTTTTTCCAACTGTCGATCTCATAACAGTTTGCCATCCGAGTTGGTAGGCATGGCAGCATAGCACTTTTGGAGTGGTGACACCCAAGCCGTCGAACAATTCACTCATTTTCCCACAAGAAAATCAAGGAACCGAACAGGGCCATGAAGAAATATTCAACGACGAAACCAGTGTATTGACTAGGGTATTGGTGGTGTCGTTTAATGACTTCCTACCGAATATTGACGTTTTCGTTTATGGACAGACTCCCTCAGAGATATTGGTGTTGTCATTTAAGGACTCCCTCAGAGATATTGGTGTTGTCATTTAAGGACTCCCTCAGAGATATTGGTGTTGTCGTTTAAGGACTCCCTCAGAGATATTGGTGTTGTCGTTTATGGACTCCATCAGGGGTATTGATGTTGTCGTTTATGGACTCACTAAGGGGTATTGGTGTTGTCGTTTCTGGACTCCATCAGGGGTATTGGTGTTGTCGTTTATGGACTCCCTCAGAGATATTGGTGTTGTCGTTTAAGGACTCCATCAGGGGTATTGATGTTGTCGTTTATGGACTCAATAAGGGGTATTGGTGTTGTCGTTTCTGGACTCCATCAGGGGTATTGGTGTTGTCGTTTATGGACTCCCTCAGAGATATTGGTGTTGTCGTTTAAGGACTCCATCAGGGGTATTGATGTTGTCGTTTATGGACTCAATAAGGGGTATTGGTGTTGTCGTTTCTGGACTCCATCAGGGGTATTGGTGTTGTCGTTTATGGACTCCTTCAGAGATATTGGTGTTGTCGTTTATGGACTCCTTCAGAGATATTGGTGTTGTCATTTAAGGACTCCCTCAGAGATATTGGTGTTGTCATTTAAGGACTCCCTCAGAGATATTGGTGTTGTCGTTTATGGACTCCCTCAGAGATATTGGTGTTGTCGTTTATGGACTCCCTCAGAGATATTGGTGTTGTCGTTTATGGACTCCATCAGAGATATTGGTGTTGTCGTTTATGGACTCCATCAGGATCATGGACTCCATCAGGGGTATTGATGTTGTCGTTTATGGACTCCATCAGAGATATTGGTGTTGTCGTTTATGGACTCCATCAGGGGTATTGATGTTGTCGTTTATGGACTCCATCAGGGGTATTGATGTTGTCGTTTATGGACTCACTAAGGGGTATTGGTGTTGTCGTTTCTGGACTCCATCAGGGGTATTGATGTTGTCGTTTAAGGACTACATCAGGGATATTGGTGTTGTCGTTTATGGACTCCCTCAGAGATATTGGTGTTGTCGTTTATGGACTCCATCAGGGGTATTGATGTTGTCGTTTAAGGACTACATATTGGTGTTGTCAGGGTATTGGTGTTGTCGTTTAAGGACTCCCTCAGAGGACTCCCTCAGAGATATTGGTGTTGTCGTTTATGGACTCCCTCAGGGGTATTTATGTTTTCGTTTATTGACTCCATAAGGGGTATTTGTGTTGTCGTTTATGGACTCCATCAGAGATATTGGTATTGGTGTTGTCGTTTATGGACTCCCTCAGAGATATTGGTGTTGTCGTTTATGGACTCCATCAGGGGTATTGACTCCCTCAGAGATATTGGTGTTGTCGTTTATGGACCAGAGATATTGGTGTTGTCTCAGGATATTGGTGTTGTCGTTTATGGACTCCATCAGGGGTATTGGTGTTGTCGTTTATGGACTCCATCAGGGGTATTGGTGTTGTCGTTTATGGACTCCTTCAGAGATATTGGTGTTGTCATTTAAGGACTCCCTCAGAGATATTGGTGTTGTCATTTAAGGACTCCCTCAGAGATATTGGTGTTGTCGTTTATGGACTACATCAGGGGTATTGGTGTTGTCGTTTATGGACTCCCTCAGAGATATTGGTGTTGTCGTTTATGGACTCCATCAGAGATATTGGTGTTGTCGTTTATGGACTACATCAGGAGTATTGGTGTTGTCGTTTATGGACTCCATCAGGGGTATTGATGTTGTCGTTTATGGACTCCCTCAGAGATATTGGTGTTGTCGTTTATGGACTCCATCAGGGGTATTGATGTTGTCGTTTATGGACTCCATCAGGGGTATTGATGTTGTCGTTTATTGGTGTTGTCGTTTATGGACTCCATCAGGGGTATTGATGTTGTCGTTTATGGACTCCATCAGGGGTATTGGTGTTGTCGTTTATGGACTCCATCAGGGGTATTGGTGTTGTCGTTTATGGACTCCATATTGGTGTTGTCAGGACTCCATCAGTATTGGTGTTGTCGTTTATGGACTCACTTATTGGTGTTGTCGTTTATGGACTCTATCAGATATTGTTCTTGTCATTCATGGACTCACTAAGGGGTATTGGTGTTGTCGTTTATGGACTCCATCAGGGGTATTGATGTTGTCGTTTATGGACTCGTTTATGGACTCCATCAGGGATATTGGTGTTGTCGTTTATGGACTTATGGACTCCGTTTCTGGACTCCATCAGGGGTATTGGTGTTGTCGTTTATGGATATTGGTGTTGTCTTTATCAGGGGTATTCATCAGGGGTATTGATGGGGTATTGGTGTTGTCGTTTATGGACTCCAGAGATATTGGTGTTGTCAGGGGTATTGATGTTGTCGTTTATGGACTCAATAAGGGGTATTGGTGTTGTCGTTTATGGACTCCATCAGGGGTATTGGTGTTGTCGTTTATTGACTACCAAAGAGATATTGGTGTTGTCGTTTATGGACTCATCAGAGATATTGGTGTTGTCGTTTATGGACTCCCAAAGGGGTATTGGTGTTGTCGTTTAAGGACTCCATCAGGGATATTGGTATTGGTGTTGTCGTTTATGGACTCCATCAGGGATATTGGTGTTGTCGTTTATGGACTCCCTCAGAGATATTGGTGTTGTCATTTATTGAGATATTGGTGTTGTCGTTTATGGACTCCCTCAGGTGATATATGGTGTTGTCGTTTAAGGACTACATCAGAGATATTGGTGTTGTCGTTTATGGACTCCATCAGGGGTATTGATGTTGTCGTTTATGGACTCACTAAGGGGTATTGGTGTTGTCGTTTATGGACTCCCTCAGAGATATTGGTGTTGTCGTTTATGGACTCCATCAGGGGTATTGATGTTGTCGTTTAAGGACTACATCAGAGATATTGGTGTTGTCATTGAAGGACTCCCTCAGAGATATTGGTGTTGTCATTTAAGGACTCCCTCAGAGATATTGGTGTTGTCGTTTATGGACTCCATCAGGGGTATTGATGTTGTCGTTTATGGACTCACTCAGTGTTATTGGTGTTGTCGTTTATGGACTCCATCAGGGGTATTGGTGTTGTCGTTTATGGACTCCATCAGGGGTATTGATGTTGTCGTTTATATTGGTGTTGTCGTTTATGGACTCCATCAGGGATATTGATGTTGTCGTTTATGGACTCACTATCAGGGGTATTGGTGTTGTCGTTTATGGATTGGTGTTGTCGTTTCTGGACTCCATCAGGGGTATTGATGTTGTCGTTTAAGGACTACATCAGGGATATTGGTGTTGTCGTTTATGGACTCCCTCAGAGATATTGGTGTTGTCGTTTATGGACTCCATCAGGGGTATTGATGTTGTCGTTTATGGACTCACTAAGGGGTATTGGTGTTGTCGTTTCTGGACTCCATCAGGGGTATTGATGTTGTCGTTTATGGACTCACTAAGGGGTATTGGTGTTGTCGTTTCTGGACTCCATCAGGGGTATTGATGTTGTCGTTTAAGGACTACATCAGGGATATTGGTGTTGTCGTTTATGGACTGCCTCAGAGATATTGGTGTTGTCGTTTAAGGACTCCCTCAGAGATATTGGTGTTGTCGTTTAAGGACTCCCTCAGAGATATTGGTGTTGTCGTTTATGGACCCACTAATGGATGTTGGTGTTGTCGTTTATGATTTTATTTGATATCATAAAGCATCTTTTGTTTTATTGTATCTTGATCGCTTTCAATAATTACGAGAAGAAGAAATCATTTATTCGGATAAGCCATTTCTTCTTCAGTAAATACGACCAGATTTTGATATCAGCAAGTAATACGATGTCTTCTTGTCAACCAATTTCAGACATTTTATTATTACAAATTAGTATTGAACAAACAAATCAGGGGCGCTGTTCTGCTAGATAGTAATCCATTTAGATCCTGATTTTCTTTGTAACAAAAAGGGACAAACGAACTGAAACGAAACAAGATTTAAATTTGGTTCCATACAACGACAATAAGCATCCATTATTACGGTGGTTTACTATTTTCAGTTCCATTTTCAATGGATCATCAAGTCACTGCAGATGAGCTATCACATATTGGGAATCAGAAGCCGATTAATATGTCCAAAATCATTTTGCATTGCCTATGCAATCATCGGCTCTTAAGCTCCATTTATAATCATGTTGTACGGTCTTTTGTAAACTCGAATCTCGTAAGTGGAATGGAAGCGTTTTTCCACATTAAAATCTACGATCATGATATCTTGTTTATTGTGAGCGTAGAATCGTTCACGATTTTTACAATCAGTCTGGCTGAGGTCCTTCCTACGTATGTAACACGTTTTAGGTTATTTAGAACAAATCATGTATCTCAGGGTAAACAGCACTAAGGTTACTTCAATCTTCCGAAGCACGTTACTTTATCTCCCTGTCTGTTAGTTACACGGACACCTCAAAGCTATGTAGACTATTTATGTACGGAAGTGATTAATTTTTTATCCTGATTGATGACGTTAACCACGAGTTTTCCATTTTTGATATTTCTGTTAAAATTGCAAGCAAAATGAGATTGCATTAGATATTGGACTGCCAATGGATGTATGGACTGAGAGAAATAATTATCTGTACGTCGGTTTACCCATTTATTCTCTTATTTATTTCGTATAATTTAATCTTAAAACAGAAAAAGGAGGCTGCAATAAACAGATGTTTTCTAAGTAGAAAGATTAATTGATTTTAGCCGTGACCATGCTTACAGTATATCGAATTCTGCAGGCAACTATCGTCGAGTACAGGTATTTTTCATCTCATTTTCCTGTGTGATGTTCCCATAGTTAACAATATTTTGCAAGAAATTAGCAGAAGGTTGCCTGATACTTGACAGATACTCATGACAAGAAAAAAAATTCTGGCGAAACAAACAGAAATCGCGAATTTCATCATCCTGTTTACTAGCGCTAGCTCAGTCTTAGATGTAATGTACTGGTGGTATGAGTTGAAGGGTACTTTAAATTTAATCATTAAGAAACAAAGATAAGAATATACAAATTGTTATTTATAAAGCAAACCGAAGGAGACTGCTTACGTGCTATCCACGCTGAATTCTTGTAACTTCAAAATCTTTCCTTTAATGTAGACTTTAAAAAACGACAAGAAAAAGTTTGTCACATGGCAAAGGTTTTAATCAGGAACAAAATAGTACAGGCTAGGCTAAAACAAAACAGGATTGATTTGTTCTTCCAAGTTTAGCAATTATAGTGACAATTAAATTGACTCAAAATGTAATATATAGAAATAAGACAACGAACGTACGTAATGGTCTTATTTAAATGCGGAGAGTGTTTTATTATCATTCTGTTTAAGTACGAATCCATTATTTTATTCAATAAAGGATGGTAGTAGCTTGTTATAGAATTCAGAAGTTCAAATAACACTGTATCTTACAGAAAGGTTACGTGGTTCTTCATGCCGATCGATAGGAGAGATTTGGTACGTTTTAAGTTAAAAATAATGTACTTTTGGCTAAGGGATGAGTTCGGTAACCGCGTGGATATTTTGGTCTTTGAAATAATAGTATTCTCTTATTGTTCTCTGGTGTACTAAACTACATCTTGAACAACGATCTTATGATATGCAAGCAAACCAAGATGTTCGACAATGTATGAAAATTATAGATCCTTCAAAGACTACTAACTCCATCCCAAACCCCATCTCACCCAACCCCTTCTACTAACGCCATCCCAAACCCCATCTCACCCAACCCCTCCCACAGTACGTATTCCGTGAATAGTATATCGGACTTGTTTGGAGTCAAAGATGCAATGCTTAGTGATACTGACTTTTTTTCTAAAGTGTAAAAAAGGCGACATTAGATACCCATGCAAACGGCTCTATAGCATAAGTATTTCTGGAGTACACAATTGCTGTTTATTAAATCCTCTTCTTGTGCTTTGTCCTCTACTGTAATGTTGATTCTGTACATATGTTTGTCTGATGTCTGAATGAAATGTGTATCAAAGGTTCCATCAAATAATCTTTATTAAACATAATTTCTCTAGACGATTTTTTTATTGTCTTTATCACGCATGAGCCTTCCATTTGTCGAGTACGATAATTTGTTTCTCCTTTAAATTTGTATCGAATGTAAATCAAAACAACATGACCGTATATGTTTTTATGCGTTAGAAAGGCAATGGTAGTTGACGTAGATTAAATTGTAAGGTCATTTTACAAATATCTTTTTGAATGTACATGCGATTGAAATTTTCCAATCGGGGAAGATCATGTCACATTTGTCTGTATTCTTAAGATGTAAAAAACGACAGTAGGGTAGTGATATTATCATATAACATAGCCAATCATTGATACTGTCACATGTTATGTACTATTTTGGATGAAGCGATATATCCAGTATCGAGCTAACTACATCTACAACTCGTACTTATAAATTATTTAAAAGTAAAACAGTTGATATCAAAGTTATCTTAAAGTTAGTGTTAACGACACTGAGACGACAAATATTAATTATATTTTCAGCTTATCAATTCATGAAAATTGACCAGTGCAAAGTTGTGTAAAAGACCGAATGTATTACTTGAGCCAGATTTGTCCGTTTCTGGTCATTTTGGTTAAATCGGTCAACATGTCCCGTTTGGGGATTTCTCTAATAAGACGATGGAATCTGACGCATGTCCACACTGGATATAATTATCTCGAATTGCAGTGTTCAGAAATAGTCAATGGGGCTTAATCCATTTTTACACCATCATGTGCGAGGAAAAAACTGTACGTGTTCGAGATCGATTTAGCTCAGTCTCGCCTGGAATGAAATGTGAAGATAAATAAAAATGCAGGTTACACCATGAGGGAATGTATGGTACAGAAATATCTCGTTATCTTAAAGAAATACTAGATAACAAAGGAATGACAAATGTACAAAAGACTAAGATCAGTGTCTGCTTGGTTTCAATACAATTCTTAGCTTTCTAGATTTTCCTCGACATATTTTTCTCTGCCTAATGCATTCTTTGATAATATATCTTAGATATCTCCTGACCAATGATGGCTATTTATTCCATCCTCAGAATTGGTAGGTGTCGCTCTCCGCCTGGCGTGCATCACTCATAAGTGTCGGTAAGGGCGAAATGACAATTATCAGTTTGGTGTGTCGATATCGCGACGGTAATTCGTATATTTGTCATATAACGACCCTCAGCTAGTCATCTGTTTACACCGCCTTTAATTATCTTACAGCTGTTGCGAGTTCTTAAAACCTCAAACAATCCTGGCTATAATTCATTGCATTTTTTTCAATTCTAGAAACATGGTAGCTAGGTGAAAATTGAAATTAAAACTATAAATATTCAGATATCGATTTATGAACAATTTTGTATTTTCACTTTGATATTTAACACTAGCTCTAAATTTGCCAGGGTTAAAATTTTTCATTGATGGGACCAAGTTTGAATGATTGTGGCCCGGTGTTGGAGATATTTCTGCAAAACTCGTGACTTTTCTTGAACGGATCAGCATTGTTTACGAGGATGAGTACCCTGGTTAGCGATACCTAACTCCCTCACCCAAGTTTTAAGTATAAGTAGCATGGGTCTGTGTAGGGTTTCTGTTTTGGGATCGGATGGTTTGTAGGCGATACGCCTATTGTGTCATGATCGCGGTATTTTATCGACGATCACTCGTGCTGTATTCCAATGTCGGGTCATGTTACACTTTTTTGTCTGAAATTGTCTGTAAAGATGTCGTAATCATGACGACGACATCGTAAATTTTACACGTTATATCACCCTGTCGTTCTGACTTTTTCATTTGAAACTGATTTCATGTCCAATTACACAGACTTAGTAGAAAGGCCATCCATTCCTTATCGGAAGTGTGATGTAACTTGGCGTAGTTTATAGTGATATTGCTATATTAGCGTGGTGTCCCTTGGCTTCCATTCTCTGTCAAGGTCTACAGGAGACATTCACAATCTGTTTAAAAAGTTCCGAAATAAGAGAAGCTGGACCCATATAACTACGCCTTCAGGACAAATAAATGAAGTCATAAAGTCGTTTTGTTAGATCAAATCAAGATTTTTTGCCAATTTGCGAGTATATTCATTAAAGATAAGACGTCAATGTGAAATGATTTGATGATTCTAGGCTCTCCGACATCTAATCCGTCTGCTGAAGTTCAGCCCGCACATTTTTTGCAGACGTGAAACACGTCAAAATGAGTTAAAAACGACCTGGTAATCGTCACTGAGGAAATGTTATGTATGTACGTTTTTGTATCAAGACACAAAGTCGATAGCGTAAAGATTATTGCGGACAAATCCATTCAACGAGGATACCACGTGACGTATCTATCATATGACGTCAGTGAGAGTTAACAAGGACAAAAATCTCATCATAGTCAGCTTCAAGGATACAACGAGAATATTGCCACTAAACGTGGAGGTCAATGAGGCTCTTCAGATGGGTCGAAATGCTGCAAAATATATCATAAAAGTTGTCGGGAAAAACAATAAACTAAAGCCGGGTAAATATACGATCAGAAAACTATGTATTCAGACTTTGTTGAGCTTAACTCTCAAACTATTGCTTATCATTAGATCAACATCATACACATATGAAGGACGATAACTCGAACATTGCTAACAAATATACGGTACAAAGATATTGATATACGATTTAAATACTTTTTCCGCGTTTGTGTTCCTATTTTCTTATGAAAACATTCACATTTAGATCTGAATTACCAAATTGTCCACTTCAACGTAATGTATTCTGCTTTGAGATTAATAATGCGATATCGCAACACTTTCGTATAAGTAACGGCCTCACAAATCATATTATTCGAACAGTCGTTTTTTGTTTGTTATGTGCTTTCACACAAGGAAAACTCAGAAAAACGTCAAAATGAGACAGGCAACATGATGAAATCGTCTAATATACAGTAGTATTTCCGGTTTAAACATTTAAGTTGTTCTCATTTCAAACCGCCTTCTCTAATTGTTCCCGTGTTTGTAGAAGTTTTGATTATCATAATTTTGTTTATATTCAACTGTCATTGCTTATCTTGGCGTAGTGAACATACTCCAATACAGCTATTATCACGCTTTCCATGGACTATTTTGAAAACTTTCATTCCCTTTTCCACATTTTCTCTCCTACACGTTTCTATGTTTACATTTGTAAACCATGGTTTATCATTTCAGTACACACACTATAATGTCTTAAGTTCCTGTGTTTATACTGATGTAAGGTACCGTGTTATTTCTTTGATTTCCATACATACTCTGTCTAAAGATTCCGTGTTTATACTGATGTAAGGTACCGTGTTATTTCTTTGATTTCCATACATACTCTGTCTAAAGAATCCGTGTTTATACTGATGTAAGGTACCGTGTTATTTCTTTGATTTCCATACATACTCTGTCTAAAGAATCCGTGTTTATACTGATGTAAGGTACCGTGTTATTTCTTTGATTTCCATACATACTCCGTCTAAAGAATCCGTGTTTATACTGATGTAAGGTACCGTGTTATTTCTTTGATTTCCATACATACTCTGTCTAAAGAATCCGTGTTTATACTGATGTAAGGTACCGTGATATTTCTTTGATTTCCATACATACTCTGTGAATCCGTGTTTATACTGATGTAAGGTACCGTGTTATTTCTTTGATTTCCATACATACTCCGTCTAAAGATTCCGTGTTTATACTGATGTAAGGTACCGTGTTATTTCTTTGATTTCCATACATACTCCGTCTAAAGATTCCGTGTTTCTATTGAAGATTACACGTATTTCCATTCGTACTTGTTTTCACTTAATTTTTTGCTTGAAATTCCTTTGAAAAATACAACGTCTTTAATACGAAGTCCTGTTTCCTTTCCTAGCTACACTTCCATGTATGTCGTATTCCGTGTTTCCATCTTTATGTTATTGATATCGCATGCATTCACTGATATGGTCGAATTTTGATTCCATTCTTTCTCACCTTTATGGTCGTGATTATGTATATCAAATAATGTTAGAGACGTGTTTCCAAGGTGTCTCTGCTCGGTGGTTCCTCTGACACCTTGTGTTGGTGACGAGGCTGGATCTTCCGTTTGTTGTGCTGCCGTTTCTGATGCTCGACCTTGGAGTTGATCATCAGTGGAAATACCTTCGTCCTTCTACACGTGATAATGTTAAGAAAATTCCTACGAAATTTTTCATTCATCAGTGTATATATGACAGGGTTATAACAACAGCTGCTCACCGCCAAACACTGCAGATACTTTTGCAGCTGTCGTATGGTCTGTGTAGGACGCACGTTCGACTTTTGAGTAATTATACTGAAGCACTGGAGAGGCATCCAGCATATTACATACAAGAACACAACCACTAGCAGCATTTTAATGGCTTTCTTCTTGATTCTCAACTGACTGCTCTGCGTGTGCTGGACTGATGAACCGACGGGACGCTTAATCCACAGGCGATAGATGATGATACCGTAAAGTACAGACATGATAATGAGAGGAAGCATGAACAGCAATGTAAATGGTAGCCATGTCTGGAGGATCTCTTCCGCCACCCCATTCACCAGCGGCTGCATACACAGGTACTTTGTATCACAGAGCGACCGGTAGGGTACTAACTCATACTGTTGTGCTTTGGGCAAACTTGTAGCTACGGAAAGAACCCATACAAACAGCAACAATGCAAATGCTTTCATCTGGCTCTCGAAGATTTTTCCTCGAAGAGGATACACAAGGGCGTAGAATCTATCGAAAGCAATACAACAGAGGGTTAGTGAGCTACAGGACACGGACAAACTGTTCATAAACGGTACCATCCGACACGAGAAGGATCCTGATTGCCAGTAAGTAGTGAAGGTCACAACAATATCAAATGGTGCAGCTGTGAGAGTATAGAGAAGGTCACTGACAGCTAGAGACATGATAAAAACATTTGTGGTGGACCGCATGTGACGGTTGCAGGCAAAGGTCAGCAGCACGAGCGAATTACCCAACAGTGATATTAACACGATGACGCCATATAACACTGTCAGGATGATCTTTGGGCTGTTGTCCAACTCGAAGCTCGCTAGGTAAGTATCCCAATCCAGGAAGAACGCTAGCATCATTTTCTCGCAGACATTGGAGAACAGGCTACTGGTAGTCGGATCGCAACATAGACTTTTCACATCATCCAAAAAATTCGAGTTGCTACCGTTTTGAATAGATGAAAAATTTAATCCTTGATAAATGGTTGTTGAATTATAATCAAGTGTGGCATTAAATCCTATGATTGGCGTCACACTTCCTCCGCTGAAGGTCGTGTTTTCGGTAGAGACTTGCATCATGTCGTGTTTCACTTCGTTGCGTCACATGAACAGAATTCAAAATAAGCAAACAGGACAGAGGAACAGAACCTAGAAGTTGTGTCCGCATCGAATGTTCTAAATGTGATCTTTCTTATGCCACGACATCCTTGATAAGTAGAATATCTCCGACGATTAGCAACACATACTTCCGCTGTTTTGAATCAAGCTATACGAATTGACCATTGAACTGACCAAGGAATAAATACGAGGTTTCTGATTCACTAAATATGACCATTACATTGTACCTTTGAATTCAAGGGGTTGCCGTCACGGAGCTGACGTCACTTCCGCCAAGACAGGAAGGTCATTACGGCCTTAGGTATATTGTCAATAATGAACAGTGGTTTGGAGTGGCAGGCAAACACCATTCGCTAGAGACGCCGTAGCTTCTTTCGAAATAAATTCGTGGGATTCATACTACCGAGTTACGTTGTTATTAACAATGGCCACTTATGTTTGTATCATTTCGGGTGTGTAGATAGATTTAGCAATGGGCAAGATAACCTAGTTCTAAGATACATAAAAAGGGTCTTAAATGACATTTCTTTCCATACGGTTTACGTAACGAGTCTTTTAAACCATTAACATTCTTGCAAAGCAAAAAAAATGATTTCATATGAAATAAAAACCAATTTCAAAATCTTTATTTATATAACTCAGAAAATTGACATTTTGATAGAATTTAAAAGCAGAAACGTCCGGAACAACATCAAACGGTAGTAGCCATTTTCAATTCATGACGCAGTCATTATAGATGAATCAATATCCATTTAAGCCAACGAAGTGACATACGCGAACATATCACATGGACGAGTTCACTGGATAACGTTTGGATTATGTGATAAATCGTGTAATATAATCAACTCGTATACAGTCTCGTGACAGTGTAACGCAGCAACAAACCGGTTATTATGGGGTCAGAATATGACATTACCAGCTTATATGTAAGTCTGTCTTGACCTTAATCTGTAGCATGATCAAACTTCACATTAGTGGTAATAAAGCGAACTGGTTGTTAGCTAAAGAAGAAAAATGTATATGTGATCTGTCAACATATTACACATTAAAATCATTTTGATTCCAATAGATTAATGGATACTTATTAGACAGCCCGTATTGCCTTTAAATAAAGCATTTACTGGTGATATTGACATTGCCAGCTTTAGTTAAGTGTCACACATACTGAATAAACAGACGAGGTATTTTACATTAATTTTATCATATTATCTTTATGTATGACCTACACAGAAAACAAAACTTACAAGTTTTATTGATGAAATACTACAAAGAGCTTAGGTCACAAACTCACATTTTTCCAACATAAAAAACAAACACGTTAATTGCTGTATGTACAGATATCAATGTTTTTATTTTTTTTTTCCAACGGATTATTTTTTTTATGACAAATTACATCCTGAATGAGAAATTGCTATTTGAGGAATGTTACATTGTACCCAATATACAAAGTCTCTACATGCATTGCAAACATCATGCGTATATGTTTTTAACCACTTTTCTGAATTGATAAAATCCTTAAATAATTACATATCTTTGGACGGTCTTTCATTGGAGAAATAAGACATATATTAAAATCCATAAATATCTGTGTACGTATCAACACAAAAAAGGGACAAATACATTAGTATACACAAATGCAGCTAGGGTATATATGCATTTGGAATACCTGTAAGAATTTAAAATTTATTGCCATGAAAGAAATTAACATTTAGAACAAAGGATACAATAAAGCCATCACACCCATTAAACATTAAACAATCATAAGTACACTTGGTATACAAAGACACAATGTTATATGATTTGAGAGTAAAATAGGTGCAGACTATACACAGGACGAGATAGGTGCAGTGGCAACACAAATATTAACAGGACAAACCATGTACAAAGCAGGTAGAGATTTACTAGGACCAGTTTCATGTGTACACTAGGGAGATATTAACTAGGTACAGTTACATGTGTACACTCGGGAGATATTAACTAGGTACAGTTACATGTGTACACTCGGGAGATATTAACTAGGTACAGTTACATGTGTATTCTAGGGAGGGTTTAACTAGAAACAGTTACATGCGTACACTAGGGAGAGTTTAACTAGAAACAGTTACATGTGTACACTAGGGAGAGATTAACTAGGAGTTACATGTGTACACTAGGGAGAGATTAACTAGGAACAGTTACATGTGTACACTAGGGAGAGATTAACTAGGAACAGTTAAATGTGGACACTAGGGAGAAATTAACTAGGAACAGTTAAATGTGTACACTAGGGAAAGATTAACTAGGAACAGTTATATGTGTACACTGGGGAGAGATTAACTAGGAACAGTTAAATGTGGATACTAGGGAGAAATTAACTAGGAACAGTTAAATGTGTACACTAGGGAGAGATTAACTAGGAACAGTTAAATGTGTACACTAGGGAGAGATTAACTAGGAACAGTTAAATGTGGATACTAGGGAGAAATTAACTAGGAACAGTTAAATGTGTACACTAGGGAGAGATTAACTAGGAACAGTTATATGTGTACACTGGGGAGAGATTAACTAGGTACAGTAACATGCGTACACTAGTAAGGGATTAACTAGGAACAGTTAAATGTGTACACTAGGGAGAGATTAACTAGGAACAGTTATATGAGTACACTGGGGAGAGATTAACTAGGTACAGTAACATGCGTACACTAGTAAGGGATTAACTAGGAACAGTTACATGTGTACACTAGGGAGAGATTAACTAGGAGTTACATGTGTACACTAGGGTGAGTTTAACTAGAAACAGTTACATGTGTACACTAGGGGGAAATTAACTAGGAACAGTTAAATGTGGACACTAGGGAGAAATTAACTAGGAACAGTTAAATGTGTACACTAGGGAAAGATTAACTAGGAACAGTTATATGTGTACACTGGGGAGAGATTAACTAGGAACAGTTACATGTGTACACTAGGGAGAGATTAACTAGGAGTTACATGTGTACACTAGGGAGATATTAACTAAGAACAGTTACATGTGTACACTAGGGAGATATTAACTAGGAACAGTTAAATGTGGACACTAGGGAGAAATTAACTAGGAACAGTTAAATGTGTACACTAGGGAGAAATTAACTAGGAACAGTTACATGTGTACACTAGGGAGATATTAACTAGGGACAGTTACATGTGTACACTAGGGAGATATTAACTAGGTACAGTTAAATGTGTACACTAGGGAGAGATTAACTAAGAACAGTTACATGTGTACACTAGGGAGATATCAACTAGGTACAGTTACATGTGTACACTAGGGAGAGATTAACTAGGAGTTACATGTGTACACTAGGGACAGATAAACTAGGTACAGGTACATGTGTACACTAGGGAGAGATTAACTAGGAGTTACATGTGTACACTAGGGACAGATAAACTAGGTACAGGTACATGTGTACACTAGGGAGAGATTAACTAGGAGTTACATGTGTACACTAGGGAGAGATTAACTAGGAGTTACATGTGTACACTAGTAAGGGATTAACTAGGAGTTACATGTGTACACTAGGGAGAGATTAACTAGGAGTTACATGTGTACACTAGTAAGGGATTAACTAGGTGTTACATGTGTACACTAGGGAGAGATTAACTAGGAGTTACATGTGTACACTAGGAACAGATAAACTAGGTACAGTTACATGTGTACACTAGGGAGAGATTCACTAGGAGTTACCTGTGTACACTAGGGTGAGATTAACTAGGTACATCTACATGTGTACTATTTTTAAGATTTACTAAAGCTAATGACTGGCACAGATTATGGTAACAAACAATATGCAAATCAATAACTCTAGTTATCAACAGCAGACATTAAATGACAGATGTTAACACTTTTCTTCGAGTGTAGTACAAGTACTTGCATATAACAAAAGCAGACCAAATTATGTATGTGTGTGTATTTGTAAGATAATGTTCATGTAACCTACAAGTATGGCTCCTGGTCCCCACATACCATCTGTTCTGAGAATACCTGAGCATGAGCACACCACTCAATATCCGTCTTTTTGTCACAACCATGTTTACATTTCTCTACATATCCATGTTACCATGGGTTCTGATAAGATTTACACGGCAACAACATTCACTCATAACCATGTCTGCTGAAACAACAATCAGACCTGATTAGGAGTGAAGACATGAAAACCATGATCTTTAAAAACAAAACAAATACCAGGTCAAGCAATAAACACTCTGTCTTAACATCAATACTGACATCAACATCAGGTCTAGTGACAACACTGTCCCAGGTATCAAAACTCACATCAACATCAGGTCTAGTGACAACACTGCCCCAGGTATCAAAACTCACATCAACATCAGGTCTAGTGACAACACTGTCCCAGGTATCAAAACTCACATCAACATCAGGTCTAGTGACAACACTGTCCCAGGTATCAAAACTCACATCAACATCAGGTCTAGTGACAACACACTGACTTAGGCATCAAAAAGTGACATCAATATAAGGTCTTATAACAATATTCTGTCTCAGGCATCATACTGATGTCAACATCAGGTCTAGTGACAAAACTGTCTCAGGTATCATAGTGACATCAACATCAGGTCTAGTGACAATGCTTTATCTCAGCCTTATGCTGACCTTTTAAAGACTATCTAGATTTGACCTCTGAGTTTATATTGTAATATTGGTATTATGGTAAATTACTTATTATCCAAAAATGTTGAGACTTTTTCTCTGAAGATCCAATTGATGATCGAAGGAAAATTCACTCATAATTTGTATGGTTCTTGTGATACAATACAGACGACAGATTTTAAGTATTTGATAAAGCAGTAGTGGAGAGACAACTGAAGCTCCTGAACAAGGTTATGGTCATAATTAAACATCATAGCTAGGAACACTTTTTTGATATGAATAATAACATCAGAACAATGATTGTAAAGATGAAATGTATCCGAGTTGACAGAAAGAAAACTACTCCACTTAAGATTTCGTTTATCTCATTCTCTTCTCCATATAAAAAAGCAATAGTAAAAATACTATCTTTATCCCAATGAAGTGAACTTATGACCAGAGTGAACCTCAATGCCAGTGTGGATAAGTTATATCAAACACTGTGGGTGCCAATGGGGATATGGTTAATGACCAAGATTTACACCAAGATATACAATATCAGTTTTTGTTGATGATATGGTTGTCTTTGCCATTTTTGTTATATTGTGGAAATCCTGGGAAGAAGATGAAGTGCTATAATAAATCTGCCAAGTATATTCATAACACCGTCTGTCTATGTCAGTATTTGTTATTGTCTGTGATCATTAATTCAGTTTGATTTACTCGGTCTTGTGGAATTCTAGATCAAAACCTAAGCTGTAACAATTAAGTCTGTGTCAGCATGTCCTACAATAAATACATGCAAGTATCAACAGATAATGAACACAATACAAGTGTGTTCTATGAGGGAACACAAATAACATGTTAAAAATCCAATAATAGGTTAAATAAGAAAATATACTCAAACAATATTCTTAAAAAGTGGAACTATAAAAAGGGTTAAGTATAAAAGAGTGTGAAGAACACAGGATCTTAACAATATTATACAGTAAAACTGTCCATCTCAGAAATGGCTGCTTAACTTCAGGATGGATAGCTTAAGAAATGGTAACAAGGACTAGAGTAAAGGACTATCACATACCTCTATTTTAATACAAATTAAGAATTATATACATACAAAAATAATCTTTAAATAACATTCGCTAAACATGATATTCCACATAAAAATATGTTTTAGTTTAAAATCGATGTTCAAACACAAATCCCCACAAGTGTTGTACAATGCTAAAATTGTCAGTGAGAACGGTCTGTCCCCAACAGTCACAGTAAGACAATCATGCAGTTGACAACTAAAGGTTAATTATACAAACTGATCAAACTGATCTAAATACATGAAAACAACATCTAATTAGAAGTCTAACCCCCCCGCACCCCCCCCCCCCCAATTTTTTTTTTTCAGGCTTTTTTTAGCTTCAATTTAGAATTGTTTGTAGAATAATTTCATTTTTAAACATTTCTATTAATGAAATGTACAGCATTCTGATTATTTATGTCAATATTCAGTAAACAATCTGTATAAATCCATCTATGATCACATATGAAAAAAAAAATTTAAAAAACATCTAATGTGGTTACCATGTAAGTTACATGAAATTGATATAAACTGATCAAGGTGAACAAGGTGAACGTCACACCTTGTCTACTGTGACTGACAGAGACAAACCATATCCATGACCTGACATCCACCTGACATGGTGGTCAAACACAACAATCTAACAATTATGACTGGCCTAAACACTTCTGACATACAGCAATATTGTGGTTTACATTAGCAACGAACTTAGTAATATAGGACTGGAAGACATGGGTTAAATATCATATATTAATTGCACTGGGTTACTTTAATATTAAAAATAAATACAATGTATCAAATGAAGTTATTTTGTGTTACAAATATGAACTACAGAGTAGCACTAACTATTGTAAGTATCTAAATTATTCAGGATTTCAACCAATTAGTTTTAGTAACAACTGCATCTTTTCGAAAAAAATATTTGTGACTTCACAGTACAGTTGGTGTGACCCACAGTCAAACAGATCCTCCTTCCTTCGAATAATGTAAAACACAGATACCATGTTGTTCCTTTGCTCAAAAGGTAAGTGGAAACTTCCATATTGTTCCTGTTTCAAAGTCAAAACAGAACACAGATACCTTTTGACAAGCATGTGTTTACTATCAGCTGGTCAGACTAAGTAGAGCTTCAATGCAGGCACAATAACACAGCATGTACTGGTCCTGTTCAATCAGAAAAAAAAAATGATTAATATGTTTCTATAATAATACTGATTTAACCTCCTAAATGTAAGTATTCATCTTTTGTGTAAATTATATCTTATCATACTTGGTAAACCTCACCTTTGTCTGTATCATTCCAGGTCTCTGTCTCCTCAACTCCTTCACTATCTCAAAGATATCACACTGAAACACACAAAAATATTATCCTGGGAAAACCAATCTTACTGGCATTTCTCAATAAAATTTTCAAATTAAGTAGTACTGCTAAAGCGAAGTTTCAATATAAAACATATTTCATTCCAGATCTGATAACATTTCTACAATATATTATGATTATATCTAACCAAATAAGAAACATAGGACAAAAGAGACCATATCACTTTTCTGATAGTACCTACCGAACAAGTACGTTCTATCTCAGCCAGAGCCAGGTCTATGGTGATGAAAGCACCTGTTCTCCCTATTCCAGCACTGCAATGTACCACAAGTGGCCCCGTCGTATGATACGCATGAACCAATTGCATACACTACAAAAACAAAATTCAAATGAAACATGAAATATTGAAATTATTCTTTTAGCAGTATTGGCTTCAGATAAATAAAGGACACCCTTTCCAAACACCAGAGGTTTTATCTTTATTTGTATGTTTACTGTGCATGGTTCTGACTGACTTACATCTTTGTTTTCTGTTGACACAATTAAGACTGGAGAAGAAAAATGAAGAAAACATATAAAATGGAAATATTTGTTACTGATTTATCAATATTGGGGAAGAAAATTGTGTCTGGCACACACATGTGATACATCTATCTCCTACAATCTGAAATCTGGCAGACTGTCTTTGATATTTTTAGTTTACTGTGATTTTTTAGGATTCTTTTTTTTTATCATTCTATATGATGTACCATATTTTCCAGGTTATAAACTGCACCAGCATGTATGCCGCAGACTCAATTTTTAACATTTTTTTTTATTTAATCCATAAATTAGCTGCATCGGAATATTAAATGCACCCTTTCTTATGATGTGGTAACTGTTATGTTGACCAAAGTTCATAAACCTCTGAGAAAATTGGTATAACTGCTAAAATTTTAACTTTTGAAAACCAAAAACATATTTATACTAGAAATTTTCAGGTCTGTATGACTCTTCCTATCCCTAGATGTCAAAAGCACAAGTGTTCTGGCACATGGCTTTGTCATGCTCACCTGTAAAATAGGTACTGAAGAGTCTGGGACACCATGGTCCGGCCAGGTTATGTAATTGATGTGATGGACATCCCGGACCTCCTTTGTTGTGACATTTTCTATCTGAATGTGGCGTATATCCAAATGTTCGGTGGACTGGAATGACTTCAAGCTCACCTTGTATTGGCTGGAAATCAGAAGTCGTTAATTTTTTGTAAATAATGTTACTTTTCTAAGTACATGCAAAAACAACAGATGATTCCATCTGAAAAATTATTTTCTTTCAAATCATTAACTATTAAATTCTATGAAATATTATCATAACGCATGCACAAATCTTAAAAATGTTTTCCATCATAACCTCTGCTTAGTTACCAGGTAAAGTTTTTCAAATGGTGGCAACAATATTGCTAGCAAAATGAACTTGAGATCACAATTTTCAAATATTTTGAGGTCCCTAGCATTAAAATTCTTGAATCTGTGAAATTACTGAAATGAAATATCTGATCAAAATATTACACATGTTTATATGTGTAATTATAGGAACTGTGAAGGCCTCACCTTTCACAAACAAACAAGGGTGTCTCTACGGAATCTGGCCAGTAGCGATGGCATTTGACTTTACGTGACTCAACATCCTGTGTCAACATGGTGATGACACTGACAGTCTGCTCCCAAACCATCTGCCAGAAATCCTCTGAAGTATTAGGCAGTGGACCCTGACAAGCAATGTAGTGACACTCTGTGTTCACTACATTCAGAATAATGTGGCTGGCATTCACATAATCATTGTCACTACAGAGCTCCACACGATTCAAATCAACTGAAAAAGACGGAACCATTCTTTAAGTTTGCAGTAAAACACCATAATTGATTAAAATTCTTCAAAGTATTTCAAAATAAAAATCTCCCAACTGAACACCTGTCTTTGAAAGAAATGGACATAACTTAAGAGAATGAAATCCTATAAAAATAATGTTTATCAGAAAACTTACATGGCAGAACGTTTCTGAATCTGTTTCTTGACTTGTTCTCCGGCAACTTTCCAACAGAACAACCATCTGTCATTTTAACAAGCCGAAGCTCCTGTCAGAAAATTAAAGCATTTTAAAATGTATTGATTGTGAACTTAAATACTACAAACATAATCAATTTGGTACAATCAAATTTTAGTGCATTATCATTTTCCACAAATTAACCCAATGGTGAATGAGTGCTTCCACAATCATTGCTGTATAAACAAAACACAGAAACTCCAATTAGCACAATCATATTTCAATTAGCACAATCATATTTCAATTAGCACGATCCTATTTCAATTAGCACAATCATACTTTAGCACAATATTTTCAGCACAAAAAGCACTAAAACAATATTACCACTAGTAAATATACTTTAACAGTTACCGTAATATATTTTTTCATTGCAATTTTTTATCCATCAAGATGAAATCTTAATATATCCATGATAATGCTAAATTCTACATTATCTGCCAAGGTCAAATTCCAAATCTGAACAGAAGTGGAAACCTCTGACCTACCTTATACTCTTCCATAGGATCATCATGCTCTATCTTGCGCTGAAGCTGGGGAATCAGTCCAGTGACAGTGGCAGCATGTTCTTCATCAACCAGCAACAAAGGCAGAGAGTTAAGCCAGTCGTTGGTAATAAGCTGTGGGATGTCTACATCTATCTTCCTTGCTTTAGCTTCTATCAGGAATGTTGTACTTAAACTGGCCTCATTTCTATTATCTTTCTCTGCTGCTTCTACATCAGAGTCTGGGTTGTTATCTCTTTGCCTTGTTGACTGGGATGTTTCAGACATATCCTCCTTTAGCTCGTTAGGTTCAAGCTCAATGGTTTCTTCAGCAGCCAGAAGTTTCTCAGCTTCATACACTAGAGCATGCATATCCTCCTCCTCCTCAGAGTCATATACAGAACCTTCCCTGTCTGACTCTGTGTAAGTGACAGGTTCCTCAGGATTGACCTCAGCTGTCCGGTAGTCAGAATCAGATTTACATGTGTTCATACCATCATCCTCCATTATCACCGGTGGTGTCATCAGCTCCAGCTGTCTTGAAGGAAGCCTACAAATCAGAGGATCAGATTAGTAAGTAGCATTATACATCTTAAAGAGGTATTAATTACACTTCTGAAGTGCTTTCAACATTTCTAGAAAAAATCATGTAAGAACACATTAAATGAAAAATGTTAAATATAAAAGTTGATATCAAATACAAAATATATACAGTGTATATTAAAAAACGAAATTAAGAACAAAAAGATACATCTAGTATATTCAAATGGAGATTTCAAGGTGATGTGAGACATTTTTGAGCTCTACATTACCTAGAGATGGCCATTGTCACCCTGTCCTCTGCCTTCCTCAACATGGCCACAGCTTTGGTGTGTGTCAAACCTACTAAGGACTCTCCATTTATCTGTGTTTTAACATAAAACAAACATGACTCAGAATATAATAGGGAAGTGTTTGTTATCCTGTAAATCACAAATCTACCTGAATATATTATAGATTTCTTGTTTTGCTGTCCCTGTCCATGATGTTATCATGTTAACTGCCTGTACCAGTATGTCCCTGTCTGTACATACTTGTACCAGTCTGTCCCTGTCTGTACATACCTGTACCAGTCTGTCCCTGTCTGTACATACCCGTACCAGTCTGTTCCTGTCTGTACATACCTGTGACAGTCTGTCCCTGTGAGTACATCGCTGTACCAGTCTGTCCCTGTCTGTACATACCCGTACCAGTCTGTCCCTGTCTGTACATACCTGTACCAGTCTGTCCCTGTCTGTACATACCAGTACAAGTTTGTCCCTGTCTGTACATACCTGTACCAGTCTGTTCCTGTCTGTACATACCTGTACCAGTCTGTAATTGTCTGTACATACCCGTATCAGTCTGTCCCTGTGAGTACATACCTGTACCAATCTGTCCCTGTCTGTACATACTTGTACAAGTTTGTCCCTGTCTGTACATACCTGTACCAGTCTGTTCCTGTCTGTACATACCTGTACCAGTCTGTAACTGTCTGTACATACCCGTACAAGTTTGTCACTGTCTGTACATACCTGTACCAGTCTGTCCCTGTGAGTACATCCCAGTACCAGTCTGTCCCTGTCTGTACATATCTGTACCAGTCTGTCCCTGTCTGTACCTACCTGTACCAGTCTGTCCCTGTCTGTACATACCCGTACCAGTCTGTCCCTGTGAGTACATACCTGTACCAGTCTGTCCATAACACACAAACGGCCATCTTGGTGGGCCACACTGTTTTCAGCAATGGATCTGATGAATACACCGGTTTGGTTGTCCTTCTCGGCTGTCACCAAGCTGATACCTAACTCTCTTCCTTTTGGCTTCTCAAACTCCACCTTCATCAACCCAACCTGTGAAATATGAATTATACATATTTATACCTTAATATTCCATCAATGAATCTACATCCAAAAGTTGATCAATAAATCTACATTTATCTGTATTTGATAGCTACTTCATAGTTTTAACAAATATTCAAATTGAAAATACTCATTTATAAAAAACAATTACTCTCCTCAAATTACATTACTCACATTACTAAATAGAGATACATCTCCTAACTCTTCTACAGACGCCGGCCTTTCTAAGGGGGATACACCTCTCCCCTTGGAAGCTGCTTGTTGCTCTGCAATATGGGAGTCTGAGTACTCGCTTATACTGCATTCTCCGGAAGACTGAGCTGCATCACTCGTCTCCGGAATGTCAGATAGGGCACGACGAAGGTCCCTATCCTTACTCCCAAGATACCGGGGGTTCTCTTCTTCACTCTCTGAATCTTCCTCATCAAGGTTTTTATCCTGGCCTTCCAAAAAGGAGAATAAATCATCTGTCTTCTTGACAGCTTCTCCCTATAATAATATATGAAACAATTTTGTAACAGAGTTAATCCTGCAGGATTAAAGACTGTTTTCTAAAAAGCATTGTTACAAAGGACTCCTCTACAATGACTGCCACTAATTTTTGTTCCAAACACAAATGTCATAACAAGTCAACTGTGAAGGTTTCAAAGGTCTCTTACGAATAATTTACAGCAGCTGAAAACAACATCTTTAAATAGCATATTTTTTTTGTAAACGTACCTGGGAGAATGGCTCTGTATCGCTTTCTCCCATGTTGTGATGTGAAACTTTTTCACTACCACTCTTCTTGGAGTCATCTGCTCCAGATTGCTCGGGCCTATAGACCCTTAGCTGGACAAGTTGGGGAGCTTGTCTGAGGTAAGTTACTGCCTCGAAATGGTTCATTTCGGCCACATCAATATCATTTACCTGTAAAAAGTTCAGGTAATTAAACTTTTTTTAAAGAAAACATCATGAAACTTTATCTCAATTCAAATATTTATCACTTTCGATTAATCACACTCAGGTAACCAAATAAACAGTTAACCTTTATATATACATGTATATTTTGTATGAAGAAAGAAGCTTTTGTATATATTAATTGGCAAGTCAAATCAATAAGTTTGTTTTCAGTGTAACTTTGAGACCTTAGCATTGTGTTATTACAGATGTATAAATTTGATACCATTGACACCTAAATTCACTGGTGTTGTCCTGATACCTATAAAACTTTAAAGGTATATTACCTTGATGAGCTTGTCGCCAGGTTTCAGCCGGCCATCAGAAAGTGCAGGGTCCTGTAGTATACCCTTGATGTAACAGCCCCCGGTCCTACCAGCTCCACCAGTCACTGTGAAGCCTAACCCTTTACCTTCGGCCTTTTTCAAGATCACTTCAAATTCCTAATTAAAAACAATCACAGAAATGTATTGTAAGTTGTAACAACTTTTCAGCAGAAACATTAAATTTAGCTAAATGAATTTTGAACCTCGATGAGAAAAATACCGCTACCAGTACTCAGAGAGAAAATTTCAATGGCTGTCTTCCATTAGGAACTAAGGTACTTGCAAAATATGAAGTTTTAGAATTTTGTTTTATAATTGTGAAAGAAAGAATATTGAGAATTACAATAGTTTAAGTATACCATACCCCTGGTTTGAGAATATCATCATCCTCTTCCTGCTCTGAACCACTCTCATCTTCATGAAATGAATTTTGAGACTTGTGGATACTTTGGAACTCTTCGCTCTTGGAGGTGAAGGGCCCTGGTGACAGAGATCTGGACATCTCCGACTGGGCATCATATTCATTCGAGCTAAGGGTTGTGTGTGTAGCCCCTAGCTCCTGGCTTGACAATTTTGTATCCTTTAACGGTGACCTTACAATGGAATTGTCTGATCTCTCACTAACCTGTGAATCTGGACTTGCTGACCTTTCACCTTCTTCCTCCTGAATTTCCTCCCCCTCTTCACTGAACGTTGTGCTTACTTCCAGTGATTGCTGTGATTCTGTCTCATCTGCGAGAGACCAAACCTCAGTACCCTCCATGGTTGGGGGTGGACTAACAGGCAGTGGAGGAGGAGGACTTTCAGTAGAGTGATCCTCATCTTGTTCCCGTGGTGATGTGAACCCAGAAGGAGGCGTTATCACAGACTCTCTATATAAGACAGGCTCCTCTTCAGACTCTGTCTCATATGGTGATGGTGCCTTCCTGGTGTTCTCTGATCTTGGGGACAGTGAAGCTTTGTTGGCTTGCTGATCGTAACTTTCAGTCTATAAAGAAAAAAAAATAATACTCATACATCTGTTATATTACCCTGTTTTATAATGTCACAGGGAGAGGTTTAAGAAAGGTTGAATCTCCGTCACCAAAGGATGCTTCAGATGAAATATCAGTATGAAGTTTCCTTTTACAAGGAAAAAAAAAGGGACTTTAAAACATGTCAATTGGGTAATAATTCTGTTACTAAGACAACAGCAGATTTTGATCTTCTCATATTTCCTTCTCTTTGATGCCATATCTTTGTTCCCCACCCCACTCCCCTCCAGTCCCTTTAACATAATAATCAATTTTTTGTAATGAGAAGTGAATATCTACACAAAGTACTACAAAATAAGCTATACACACACATGCTACATTAGCAACTATTACCATATGACACCAAACAGTCACATAGCCTCTCATAAGCTAAAAAGGTACATATAACTTCATACTTGTCTCACTTACAAAGGAATACCTTAGTATTTCCAATAAACCCATCCCTATATTTTTTTTCATAAAGACTAAGATTAGTTTCATCATACTCAATTGCATCATGTAACATGTATTTTGGCAATGAATTTTGAAAATTGAATAAAAATCAAACTTTGAACATAAATGCAAAAGAACTAATATTCCCTGTAAACCTATCAGTAGGAGACTCTATGTGTTTTACCATTAATATGTAAAATGTACATGTGTTATAGATTTCCATCGTATGTAAAAAGAATGTGACATTTACAAAGAAAAAATTTCCATACTGAGATAAAGCTGCTGGGAACATGTGCCTTTAGTTGAAATTTACAACCAACAAAGTAGTACAAACAGAAAAAGACTCTCTGTATGCATGTGCTTCATATATGGTTAGTAAAACAAGAGGATTGTGGCTTATGAAGCAAAAGGCAAAATAGAAAGACGTAGTGTTTTGAGGAATAAAAAGAAGGCAAACAAGGTTCCACATACAAAACTGTTATTTCCTCGAAGTGGGCAAGCATGACCTTGTAACCTGGACTGTTGACTCCAATAAAATCTAATTTGATAAACCTTATAATACATGTACAACATTTAAATGTGAATAAAATTATATCCACCAAGGGCCTCCTAGAAACATCATTAAAATTTTTATATTCTGAAATTCTGTATTGACTATTGACATCATTGACCCTGATCACAAGTTGTTCACAGTATACGTGGATGGAGAGATGCATACAAAGACTGGTTCTCTGACACCGCAATTAAAGATATGCGCTTAACAACATGGGATTATAATTACAGAAAATGAATTCAATGCATGACCGATTTAAAAAGAATGACAAAAACCATTTCCATTACAATCTGAAAATAATACGGTGGAACAAAATCTATAAATAATTGGTAATTACTACTTTAACTGATTTAAGATATATTTATATTGCTGTAATGTTTTATGAAATCTTTGCATTATCATCACCAACATATGTTACAGATGTAGGCATCAATACTACAGGACATTTCACAGACTATTACAGCTGTTTAGGTGAACCACTGGGTATTATTGACGTAACAAATTTAAACAGTTCATATGACAATGAAAATTGATATCAATGAAATGATTAACTTAACATAATTGAATTATCAAAATAGCCTGTTTAATGCTAATGCTTATACTAAGCTGGATATTTTTTATCATAAACTATATTCTTCAGCGAAACATTACACACATTACATATGATAGATTTGCACAGTTGTGGAACTGTACAATGTGCACATGATGTCTGCATGATCGGAAAACAGGACAAAATTTGATATCAAATATTGTGAATCTATTGTTATTAATATAAATTTACAAATGACTTATGAATAGGTAGATTGTGCAATCCCACCATTGTACATTATGATCTCTAATGTTATCTGAGAATAATAAAGAGAGGACATGGTTATTATTTCCCTTCCAGAAGACACAGAAAGACTTTGGAATTTTGGAAGGGAAAATATAAACTATAAAAACATAACTTTTTTCTATAATAATTAAAAAAACCTACACAGATATTATTACAAAATGTGTAGGAATTCCAATTCCTAGGATATCATCATTCTTAAGTGAATTCTTCACAAAATTTAAAACTATCTAGCATGTCAGTAACAACGTATATCCCAAACCTCGTTTTTACAATTTAATTGGTTCTAATTATTTCAATATAATAATAAATGCATGCAAATGTGAGAAAACAAACTGGATGTGCTGCCATCTTGTTATTGTCCAATGATAGATTTACCCTCCAGCATGCTATATTATTTGATATTTCTTTCCCACAGCATGCTTTGTTATTCACCAGCATTTTGTTCAAGTACATGTACCACAGTATATATCCTGGTTATTTTAAAGATATCCCACAAGCAAATAATGCATATCACAAGCTACCCAGTTATACACGAGTGCCTTCCTCAAGTAGTAGAGGGTGCACACATGTACAAACATATGCAGGTTAGAATAATAAATGATGTGATAAGTACAGGACATGTGTGAAGTAAAGATACACCATTATGTAATAATAAACCTATGCTACCCAGCCAATATCACGATTACTTCATACAAATTAAATGGAGCGATAAGTTTCTATCTCAAAACTCATTTGTCAATTAAGACAATCTCCAAATATTGCTAACAAAAATAATTGAATTTTTATTGTTTATACGCAGTATCTCAATGGAAAAAACATCTAGCTCTGCCCACTTGATAATAATAAAGTATCAGACAACTGATAGCTAACTAGACAATATGTTTTCTGAGCATTAACTCATGTGATATGAACTAATATAGCTGTGATTGGCTTAAGGTTCCGCGTATTTCCATAGCAACATAACTTCATGACATTATCAGCATTGTGTAGTCACACAAGAAAGAGATAGAGTGAACATCATCATTTTGGATTCTGAATCAGTCTTATAACATGCTGTTTGCAAAGATATCTGCAAAAGTATTTGAGCTGAGTCATAAATAGGATCTTCCATTTATTCAATTTCACATCACATTACTTTTATGCAAAATCATAACAAATATTGAGTTTCACTTCACCAAAGTCTTGGTAAAATGGAAAATTTGAAATCTGAAGACTTGTTTTGTAAAGTCATATGAATTGAAACTCATGTACAATCCTTGAGGATCTGAAATTTTCAAAATGAGCTGAATTTAAATATAATTTGGTAATAAGGCTTACATGGATTCCTTGAAGTCGGACATATCTTGCAGATTAGCTTGAGTTTAAAACATTCCATCTCTCAAATTTTTTGTATAGCAATGACTTAATAGGCAGTAAAAGCCTGTTCTAATATTGTACATTTTATGCTAACAATGGATATGTATTTCTAAGCTCAAAATCAAGTTTAGTGTAACATCAAGATGACATGTGTTTTGATATGCTTCACATCTTCACTTAATCAACACAGCCCATTTACTGACTTGGCCTTTTATCCATGTATGTATAAACACAGTTTTGCAATAGCTTATGATGGCTAAAGTTGATGCCTTAAATCTGCACAGAACCATGGATATACTACTGATATTTCTGATCCTGATCAGTTGATGTGATGACCGGACAGTTAATGAATGTGTGTATACACTGTAATATCATCATATGATTTTTCACAAAATTATCCTAAACAAAAAATATATTATCTTTAAAGTCTTAAGTGGTTTTTTGTGAATGTCACTTCCAATCTCCTGGTGTATTTGTTGTTGTGAACCTGTTGACTTTTTTTCTGGAAATGCTAGTTGAAGACGACACAGTGCATGTAAATTGGTTTCATGTTTCAGTCTATTTATTTGTAACCTTTACATGTACATCACTATCAACTTAACAAACTGGAATACTCCATGACTCTGAAAATTGCTATGAAATTCTTATTCTATATTGACACTTGTCAAAACACCACTGCATTGCATATCTTTCAGTAGCAAATGATTCCATTATAATAAAATAAATTAAATCATAATTTCCAAATATGGTTGCAAACTATTAAGCTCCATTTTCAATTTGCCTAGGTGATTGGCAGCCATAATCATGAAGAAGACATAGAAATTGCAGATTAAGTTAGTCTAAGGGTGTTTTAGTCTTCAAACTAATGCATGGCTGATAGCAGGCTAACTCTCTAGAAGGTGATGTCATGACAAAGGCAGGGATATAGTTAATTTAGTTATTTTGAATTGTGTGAATTGAGAAAGGGTACAATTAAAGAAGATCACCTTAGTAATGTCCATTACAAATGTCTTTTACTATAGTGGTTAAACATAGAAATGATATGAAAGATGATATAGGCGATGAGATAATAAATGAATATGATGTGATGTGCATGATAAGATACAGTATATGAATTGAGCAATGATTAAGTAGATGACTATAAAACTGCAGCATCAACTAGTCACAGCAAACCTGACTGAGGTCGTACTTACTACTGCCCCAGGGGGCCGCTGGTTAGGCCGACACATCAACAGAGTGACATGTGCTGCGGCAGCCCGCAGTGTTGCTAAAGTCTCCTGCAAAGTAATCACCACGCCACTTGTACTCTATGTTTCTTGCCTTAATTGCAACATCACAATATTACATACAACTTTACAGCTGTATTTTTTTTCAAAGTGCCAACCCCATTCAAAACACACATGGTTAATTTCAACAATCAAATGCCATTCCAAAAAGTGAAAAACATAACCATAACCTTGAATTTTAAAATCAGGACCATGCAGGTAGAACAATCTGTTACATAAAACTGTTACAGTATCTGAAATGTGCAACATACTATGTCCACATGCTATGTGTGAGTGGAAAAATTAGTCACATCATACAAAACTAGGTCAAATTGATTTCCTTTAAATTTCCCGAGAATTCTATATTGAAAGAATTACTTTAATAACTGGATAAATGAAGGTACTTAAAATCAGTAAAGTTTATACTGGAGGATATTTACAGAGCATTTGTAATAAGAAGATATGTTGTGGTACCATATATATATATATATATATAGGGATAAACAGGCTAATGGTTATTACTATTTCTGGTGATCACCACAAACACACAAAAAAAAAAAAAAAAACAACAAAAAAACTAAGACACTAAAATATTTACATTTCTATATTTGAACACAGCTACCATTTGACATGTTAAATCCCTTAGTTCCCCAATAATTCATTTCAATATGATTTCAGATGTTTGAAGACACTTGCTGAGATAACAGATGACCAAGCACCAGAAATGAGGAATGCGTCACCTCAGGACATCTACTTAATCATGATGCACACTTACAGGCAGGCTAAGGCCTTTCACTGGTTGTCCATTCACTTCCAGGATCACATCTCCTGTCTTGATCCTTCCACTTTCAGCAGCAGGACCTATAGGAAACACTTTCTTGATACACAGGTAGTTGTCCGAGGCATTGGGTGCAGGGTAAAGGTCTCGAGCATTCTGTACACTGAAACCCAGTCCACTACTACCTCGCTCCAGATCAACAGTAAACTGGTCCTCTACAAACAGACATGACCTTCATTAGAAAAAGATGGAAAGAATTTATCCTTAGACAAAAAAGAACTGATGGATATATCAAAAGTATGTACTTGTAATAATACCATTTTCATCTTTGTGACTACAAAAACAAAATTGAAGTGAAAGCAACTAGTGTGTATATGAAGCCAAAGATGACAGCAGAAATTTCCATCTTTGTAAGAAAAAACTTCAATAAGTACAAAGAATTATTCCATACCTGCATTATCAAAGTTGTAGTACTGTGATTCCTCGTTGTCCTGTATGTTGTTTGCTGCCTTTGCATCAGAGTTATAGCTGGTCGGTGAAGTGTGTGATGGTCTCACTTCACTGATAGTAAGGTTCATAGATTTCTTGCCAGTTCTGACCCCAGGTGTTACCACAGTGTCTGATACTGGTCCAGGCAAAGATCTTGAACTACTGCTCTTCCTCGGCATGTTTACCCCACTATTTTCTGTTACTAGGGGTGATGACCTTGAACTGCTTCCTTTCCTTGCCTGACCTCTGACATTACCAGCTGCCACAGGTTGAGATGAGGAGTTTGATCTGCTGCTATTTCTCTTCTTGCTACCACCACTGTCTAAGGGAGTTGTTGATGACTGCATTGTGTCTGCAGGCACTGACTTTGCTCGACTGCCCTTGTTTGAGTTGCTGGTTTGTAGTGGTGCTGGTGATGACCTATTAGACTTAGACACTCCCCCAGCTGTGGGGGGCTGACCTCTTTCCATGACCAACTTGCTGATGGGAGGAGCATTACACAATGCTTCTACTGCCTGTTTGTGAGTCATTCCCACGAGACTCTTGCTGTCAACTGACAGGATCCGATCACCTGCATCCAGACACATGGCAATGGTTTACAACTATCATACAAATGTTTTACACAAAAAATAATCAAACTGTCAAATACAGAATACAGGAATACACCATAACCAGGAACATGATCATGGTAAACTTCTATTTATAACAAAGCCTCGACTTATTTCCAGAACAACAATCAATTCAATAAGAAGACAAAATCAATTAATTTTAGAGGTCATCCAAGTCCGCATACATCTTCCACACTTTACTTCTTAATATCTAGAAACAATCTCTAAATATCAGCCTTGTATATCCCAATCTGTAATGGATTCAGGTAAGTACCTCTTTTGATACA
Source organism: Ylistrum balloti (assembly GCF_031769215.1). Classification (NCBI taxonomy): domain Eukaryota; kingdom Metazoa; phylum Mollusca; class Bivalvia; order Pectinida; family Pectinidae; genus Ylistrum; species Ylistrum balloti. The sequence continues at coordinate 2,465,777 of NW_026782173.1, read as the reverse complement.
GCCCTCCAGTTCTGCAGCACTGCCAGGTATCAGTGACTTCACATAGATCCCTCCTTGTCTTACAGATGTGTTCACACCTCCCTGAAACACAACAGATATCTGTACTTTTTTCCACTGTGAACAAAAAATTCCCTGAAATACAACCCACATAATTCAAAAGTAATGATGTGTTCCCAGAAAAACGAGTCACTATGTTACCTTGACAGGAACAATGTGTTCCCTCAAGCTCAAGTCATACATATGTTACCTTGACAAGTAACAATGTGTTCCCTCAAGTTCAAGTCATACATATGTTACCTTGACAAGTAACAATGTGTTCCCTGAAACACAGGTCCTGTACACTTTTCTAAAACAATTAGCCATACAAATAACAACTGTGGCTTGGCCCCCTTACTTGGGTGTTAATGAATTTTTCTATTTTGATTGTCTTTACTTACAGTTACGTTAAGTCCAAAGCTGCCATCCTTTTTCTCCAAAAACACTTCAAACACTTCACCAGGCTGGAAATCATCACTTTTCGCACTGAAATCACAATAACATATTATATATGTGAAAAATTGTTATGCATTTCATCCTCATGCAGACATTATCACAACTGTAAACCACTCTGAATTTTTGTCATTGCGTCTACTGTATAGTTTTACCCTTGTGATACTTGTATCATCAGTCAACACTTTCTCACAAATCTTTACTGACCTTGCCGTACTGGTAGTCCTTGACTGCCCTTGATTTTGTGTACTTGGTTGACTTGGTTTCACAGTTACCTTAGCTTCACTAAGGTTGGAGTCTTGTCTTGACCCAATCTCACCTAAAACAGTGACCAGATTTACAATAGTAACCAGGTAACTTCTAATGCAACAACTGTAATGTATGCATCTGAAAGGCAATTAATTCATACAAATTTGATAATAGGACAAAGTTACTTTGATGAAAATGCAAGGTATTGTCATTGCTAGAGTACTTTATTTTTATAGAAAATTATTTGTTGTTGTTTTATCACAATTCAATTACACTTGGTACATTATCTTTAAGTGACAAACGATGTTGGTCTGCCTAGTTGATACCTACTGTTTCTGTGTTTGTTACTGTCTTCTTGATGATCTGCCACTAATGAGTCCACCTGAGATGTGGTGTTCACATCTACTTCAGTCACATATGAATTTCTATATTTACATCTCGTATCAGAGTTTAATGGAATGTTAGAAACTGTAGCTAAATTTAACTGGTCCGACTGAGAACAATGTCGATGATTTCTAGGATTAACTGCTGCTTCAATAGGCGATTCATTAACCTCCTCTTCTGTTTCTTGAAGATAATCGTCTGAATAATGTGATATTTGTGAAAAGAGTTGAGCATCATGGGGATTAGCATTTGATAATCTGAGTTTTTCTCGGATTATGGAATCATCATGATCTTTGCGGCGGAGAGACCCAGGGCACTTGACCTGGGAGATAAGAAGCTTGACGTGAGAGCCTGATTCACGGATCATCTGTACCGCAGTGTGGTGTTGACGGCCCTCCAAGCTATGGTCATTGATGGCAATGATTCTGTCCCCTGGGCGGATTCTTCCGTCCTTTTGTGCAGGACCTCCCGCAGTTACTGACTTGACAAATATGCCCAGGTCTAGTTTACTGGTACTCTCTCCCCCGACAATGGTGATCCCAAATCCTGTGTTGGGGTCCTTCCCCAGCCCAACCTCAAAGATACGTCTGTCAGGTTGTTCTGGGGACACCTCACTGCTGTACAGGCGGTGTTGTAGTGTGGCTGTAAATGTGAACATTATGATCAAAAGTAACCTTACAACTGCACAATCTAGTCCTATCATAGCCTGACAATATATTACACATACAGTTTACCATACGTAAAACAGTACACAGGGATTTGATAACCAAGAACGACTTCTCTCTTTAAATCAGAACTACAAGGACAGGATTAAATGTTGAGGACATAATAACTGAATGCTCAAGAAGATTCCTTTGTATGAGTGAGGTATTCATGCTCCAACTCTCTTGTCAAGCTGATTTCAATAAACATTTTAAATACATGTAATGAAGGAAAACACTTCCAATACATTATTCCAGGCAATATAAATGTCTGATGATTGATGGAGAGCTGAATGTAGCTGTATTGTGAATATATAACTTACCACTGATACTTTCATTGAGCACTGATTCGTCCACCAAGTCCACAGACTGTGTGGTCATTCCTGTAAATAAAAGAATGTTTTGATTACTATCTTATTGATGATTTGGAATATTTATAAGAGAGCATAGGTTAATTAAATTCAGATTCATCAAGTACATGAACTTCACTAGAACTAATCAGGAAGTTATAACTTGGAAACAACAGTTTTCTTTGGCCTCTCTACCTGCTAACAATGCACACAAAGTTTCTGCAGTCTCTTTACCTGTTTATCAGTAACATAAGTTTCCTATAGCCTTGCTCTATCTGTCTGTTTATCTAGTACCCAAATTTTCTGTAGCTTCTCTGCCTGTTTATCTAGTACACAAATTTTCTGCAGTCTCTTCACCTGTTTATCTAGAACATAAGTTTCCTATAGCCTTGCTCTCTCTACCTATTTATCTAGTACCCAAATTTCCTCTCGTTTCTTTACCAGTTTACCAAGACACAAGTTTCCTGTCACTTCTCTACCTGTTGAAGAACTGTAGTGGTGGCCTATTTTTTTTACCTAATACATGAGCTTCATGTGGCCCTTCTCTTTGTATATCTTCAAGAATGTCGCCTGTAGATGCAGCATGCGTAGGGCCTCGTCGTTTGTGGACGGGCAATGCATACTTTTCGCGGAGGTCCATCATGCTGACACTTGTTTCTGCCCTGTATGGCGGAGGGCTATACAATACATGCAACAGAATTAAACCATACATACAACACATGCTCAAATCACTCAGTAAATATCATTCTTAGAACTCTTTACGAGAAAACATTATTTTTCTCATGCCAAATGCAAAAGCAAACAGCTCACATTTTATCTATCATATTCCAGTAAAATTATGTCAACATGCATTACAGACAAACCATGTAATCATGTCTTTTGAAAGAAATAATCAAAATAAAACTGTTATACCATCAGATGTCATGCTAGTTAACGTGATTAGTTTTAGATATCCAACAAAAATACTGTTATTTAACAAATAGACAGTTATATCATGACAAAAACAAATGTAAGTATCACATGAATAAACCCTTGATAGACAACACTTCTTTGGATTATTAAAATAATCAGTCAGCAAAGCAGGATTCCCTTCATCAAGAAAAGTATTTTTACCAAAAGATTCCCTAGGGTAAATCCAAGCTTTCCTTATTATGAGGATCTTTTTCTTCTATTTTTGAAATGGTACATGGACCAAAGGATCAAATATTCAAAATAGGACTGCAATATATCCAACATTTTCTTTCAAAAACATGATTCCCTGTAAAAGGTTGAACATTTTACACAAGCTGACACCTGAAGCAAGCTCTTCACGCTTTAGTTGAAAAGAATAATTCTTATAATCATACTCATCAGATCTTGTTTTCTAATACTTGGACAGTTATAAAGAAAACTAGGTTGGAACCCTGCATAATAAATGTACTGCTGTGGTACTTAATGCATTTCTCAAGTAACTGGTTCAACAGATTTCTATAGAAGAGAGCACAATATAAGACAAAAAGATGAAATTAATGAATAGTTATTGTAAAACAAAGGACACGGTTATACTGACATCAATCATACTTCAGAACACAGCAGCCTACATAATGTACAAACCTTCCATGATCTCTGAACCTACTGAAATATAATTAGTTTTTATACATGCTGGGGATGCAAGGGAAAATCATTGCACTAATAGTATGCAGTAAGTAAATCAGTATTGATCCATCCACATATCAACATTCATTTAACATAATACCTATATCTTATGTATATCTAGGGTTTTCACAAACTAGTGAATAAAAACTAATTTTCAATTATTTGTACTTAACAAATGCATATACTTGTAAACTCATGCCAAATCTTTGACGCATGCCTGCTACTTACAGAGAGTATGGGACTGGTTGTCGGTCTGTTGTCATAGCAACTGTTGCACTGTGTCCATCATCTTCACTCTCAAAACTTGCCTGGAAAGATGTAATTTTGTTTCATGATAGATCTGTGACCTAGTATGTTTCTGTTATGTTATGTAATTTGTCGGCATTGTCAACAAATTTTGATAATTTTGTGGATAAAATCTAGTGGACCTGTATATGCTAATATTCACAAGTATGAATAATTTACAAAACAAAAGGGGGAAAATCTATATTATTGATCCTAATAGCTCAAATGATGTTAGGCATATGACAACAAAAGCAATTCTATTTCCTAAACAAAATATTCCTCTATATACAGTTATCTCCCCTGATGCATTATTGGGATTTTCAAGCTTTAAGCACTTGTCTACAATTGTAATCAGAGAAGTACAATGAAGAAAATGGCACATAAATACTAAGTACTAAAACCTTATTTATCACCTTACTGTCATGTATGATATGGTATGACACACATTTAACTCATAGTAAAATAACAATTTTAAAGAACTCATGTAAGCTAAGTGCTCAAGAGTTTATGTTTGCAAAGTATTAGGAATAGCTTTGTACCTGTGGACTTCCTTCCTCTTCCAAGTCTACAGCCTGGGCCTCAAAACTTGAATCAGTGTCCATAGTCAGATCTGTTCAAAATACAGAAAAGAAGCCATGATGATTACCTTTAGACAGACAACTGAAACAAAGAACCCAGCACCTAAATCATGATGTTTTGGGGAAGAATGTATGAATCTACAGAGTTGTATTTGTGGCTACCTACATCTTACTATCCGCAATACATGGCCCTAATAGGTTAAAAATACACAAAATTTAGATATTCTGAGACGTAGCAGATTCTCACCAATGCCTTGGGCATCCAACTGTGCCTCTCTAGCTTTCATCTTCAGCTGAAATCGATGTTGCATGGTGGAAAACTGCAGCAAGTATCGCCCCCTGGAAACAAATATCATTAATAACAAAATCAATATGTAGTAAAATGTAAACTTGAATGTACAATAAAATACCAATTTTTGAAAGAAGTAATATTTCAAATAATCATTTTATCAGAAAAATCTGCAAGCATCACACTAACTGAAATAAAGAGTAAATGATGGCAAAAACTGAAGCACCTAACAAAATCAATTGCATTCAGAGAATAAATTGTGATGGCAGTATATGAGCTGTAAGTAAAACCAAAAATCTTACTTGCGGTAGCTGTTAGTGTAGTAATTCATCTTTGAAGGCTTTCCCTGACCATGATCTGGTTTGGGTTGGATGCTGAAGCGGCGTTTGTTGAATGATATTTTCTGGATCATGTTCCAAGCATAATGGTGGTCGATGGCACGCTGTAGGCCCTGGTTTTCTGCCAGCACCATACATTTAACAGTGATCCCCATCCACAGTACACTTGTGGTATCGTTCTTATTCTAGGAAAAGCAACAACAAAAATACAAACCACACTTACATGATTCCGAGATCATTTCATAATATGACAATTTTCTGTACTATAATGTTTTATTTTTCAAAGACATACACATCTAAAAAAAAAAAAAAAAGAAGAGTTGATTTCTATATTGCCATTGTCATGACCCCAAAGTTTTTCTGAACGTATCACTGAATATAGGATGAAGAAGAATGTCAGAATTCTTCTTTAAGATACATGATTAATTCATGAATGAAATAAAATTGTTTCCTGTACCCCAATCATGCAGAACTGCACACACTTATCTAGATTAATACTTTGTGCTATGCCTACCTTCAGCAGCTTGTAAAAGTGAACTCCATACTCTGGTAACTGTTGGGCAATCTGTAAAAAGTGTTAAATCATCTTGATGAAAGTAAGATATTTGATTTTCATTATAGTTTTAATGTCAATTTCTTACATAACAGAACATTTAAAGATGGATAATTTGATTATTTTATTGAGTTTCATGAGCCATACTATATCTTTATGAAATATAAACCAAAATAATTCTGTGAGAATCTTAAAATCATATTGGTCAAGATAAATCTTATACCATTTCGATTTTTGTTTTTTTTATTTTTCATTCATTTTTTTTTCAACCATGCATTTTTACCTTAATGAATTCCAATTCAGCCTTGGTTTCACTCATGCCTGCTGCCCTCTGGTGGAAGTCTGGAGTGTTGTCTCGTATGTAGCCTACTCCTACACGTTTCACTATCCTTTGTGGGTAGTAGTGCTCTGCCATGAAGTAGTTTCGTCCCATAGTGTCTTTGTCGTAGTCCCCATACTCCACCTGAAGGGCCAGTGCAGACATTGTAAGGGCCTTGTCCTCATTACATATGGTTCGCTCCTCTAGCAGGTCGTGGCGAAGTTGTAAGTACAACAAGTGCCGTGAGATCTGGTGCCTGATGGGAAAATCATAGAAATTAATAAAGTACAGGATGTAGTTCAGAGGTTAAACAGAGTCATTGTACACTTTAAATAAAACATGTTAACTGGAATATAATTGTTCCTCTTCATACAATTCTAATCAAATTTTGCACAGCAGTGGAAAGACATTCAAAATGAAAGGATGTAAACACATAATGATTTATACTTGTTCATTATGAGCTTTCATCTGTAGAATTTGTTATTTCATCAAACTAAATACCATGTATTGTGTCAACTATGACCATACCTGAAGAGGAGGATATTGTCAGGGTAGAACTTGACCCGCAGGTATAAGGTAAATGTGACTGTCGGCAGGTTGCCTTTCCATCCCTCTTTCCAGCCTTCTGGTGCAACTTTGTGGAGCTTCATCTCTGGGTCCACAAAGAAGTGCTCTCCATCTATACAACAAAACAAGTATCAGTGACATGATTGTATAAAATGTAATGTTTAAACCTACCAAACTTTTGCAAGAAGCAGATTTAGTTCAACATACTATCATGTCATAAAACAACGGGATGGCACAAGTCAGTTGATTTGAGAGTTTAAACTGAATCAATGACAGTATCTTAATTTCTAACCAAGTGTCAATGCTATAAATACACTTTTTAATAACTTAATATATGTTCTGTATATTAGCTGATCATGTTTTCCTCCTTACCACTGACATAGGTGAGACCAAAGAAGAAGAACTCAGGTAGTTCTATGTGTGTGATGACCGACTCAAACAACTGCTGACCGGTGGTACTGGGGTCACACATAGCCTCTAACTTCTGACCAGTCAGAAGGACTACTACCACCCGCCTAGCATGGGATGGGTTCTTCAGGCTCTGAAGAGTCAAAAACGTGCAAGTAAAACATTACACCAGATGTAGAATAACATTTAACCTGTGACCTAGATGTGTCATTTTGTTCAACTAAAACATAAATAAAATTCAGTTTTCATATAAAAATATTTACATTGAAATATCATCTAGTTTAGACAAGCTATCAAAACATTAATTTTTGTCTGTGTATATCTTTGTGAGATATAATATTATAACATTCAGCAAATCCATCTGATATCTAAATACATAACAGTATTTTTCAAGACTTACCTCCCCTTGCAAAGGAATTGGCACTCTGATGATAGCTTTGCTGGCTTTATGAACAAATTCTGGACCATAATATTCCTGTAAACATTGAGTATATTTAAATTCAACTATCATAATCTATTTAAGGATAATTTGAGTTCACCTGTAGTATTGCATGATCAAAACTGTAGCTTTCTATCTACTGAAACAAAACTCGCAGTGTCTGTCCAGATCAAATGTGACAGTTGCTAAAATAATGGTTGTTTAGTTAAGCTTTCAAGACTATACATTTATATTTATCAATATATACTATGTGGAAGGAACATAGATGACCCCGCCTTCCACATCTCTGTGTAAAATTGTTTTACTTTATTAATTTTACAATTCTGTGTCAGGCTTTGTAACAAACTTGGTTACATTGGTTAAAGCAAAGATTGGGTCTTTTTATTCCTGCAGTGTTTGAAGGCAACATTAATTTAGTTTTCGATCTGTCAACTTTGATGTACAAGATATATCAAGATCTGGAACTGATGACATATATAGTTAGGTAGAATAAGAAGGAAGATTACACTGGGTAAAGTCAGAACTTACTTGTGATTACATATTCATAGTAACAGTGACACAGAATGGCTAGGACAATAATGTATATATGTGTGTGATTCTATTTGTAGAAATGGCAACATATATTAACCTGATGCCCTTGACATTAAAAGTTTTCTGAGTAAAACTGGAACTGGTGACGTGTATATCACACAAAATTAATACTTCACATTTGCATTGGGAACCATGCAAAAGCTTCTCTATATTTGTTTGTTACAAAGTCAATATGACTGACCCTTGGTTTCCTTGATGTGTTGGTGTGAGGAACTTTGACCTTGGCCTTGACACCCCTCTCTGGCAGTGAATGGTGACCTTGATCTGTAGATCTGTAATAGAGGTCACAGATTTTCTGTCTAACAATTTGTTACAGAATAACTGTAGGAACATATAATTCAGGACTGACAGTTGTTCATGAATTATTTTCTATCCAACAAACAAATCCAACTCTAGTCATTAATATTCTGATGGATCCTGCAATAAAAATCATTCACTTTATCTCATACTGATGCCATTTTTTGCTTTTTGGAAGAAATCCAATGCCTGGTAATATCATCTTTCTAACTCTATTACAGTGCACTACATATTGGCTGTACATCTGATCCACCCAAGAGTTGTTACATATATATGTTTGTATAAACATACTTGCTGCATATGAGATTATAAACAATGATGAAAGCTCACACCACCACTATTTCTTTGAAAGGAATAAAGCTCTGCAATTTCCACAATGGGCCAGCAATAAATAATTCTGACATTTTCCAGGTTTTAAAATGTTAGATAAATAGTCGTGGAACCATGAGCCAGCTAAATATAAGTACAGTATGTAACAGTGGCGGCAGGCTAACATTACAGAATGTTGAGTGTGACTCATGGCCTGAAGAATCTCTGTATAGTTAACATCAGGTCCCGCCCTAGATCATCCGAGTACTGCCCTCACTTCATACCTCCTATTAATGACAGGAGCTTACTGTAATTACTGAGCCGAAATTCAAGATTCAAAATCATCATTAAATCCTAGGGAACATCTTTAATTCGTCTGAAGTAAATACCAAGTGAAGACAGTAAGTTTCCATGAAGTATGCTCCCAATAATAGGTCTGAGTTAACATATACATACAACCTTCTAAAGATAATTGTCAATTATCTAAGGCCTAATTGTTGTTGTGACTTGTTCCCCGTTCCTTAACCCTGACCAACACAAGCTCCCTCAACATACACATACAAAACTACACACACTGACAGTACAACACATCGAGAAGAAATTGACTGATGGATGTACAGGTTCTAGATTTCTTCATCAGCCTGAATCATTTGAAAGTGTGATGCTAATTGGAATTATTGGTGTATGTGTTAATTTAAGCATGAGTACATTTGCACTGAGTACACATTACTAATCAATGTTCTATATCTAACTGGCAGCACTGAACATATATGACATCACCCCAGTCTGGTGCCAGCATTAATGAGATCAGATTTACTGCTTAAGTGATATCTTTTATGCTTCCTTCCCTTTAAACATGATTCCAAGAGGCACCAGAATGCCTTTCACTGATATCGAACCTGAGATAACAATTTAACAGGTACTGGAGGATTTCAAAAGTCTTCATGGCAACAGACATTATTTCTGACCAAGTCCCGACAAGACATTTACATCCACAGCTGTATTCAATTGATGTTCCCACATAAATGACTTCATGATTGCTTCAACTGTAAGACACCAATTCACTTGTACTGAACTGCAGTGTAACAAAGTACACTTGCTTTCGAAAATCTTCTTCAAAATGTCTATACAATATTCTTTGATCAATGAAACAATATTACATTAGATTTTTGTAAAAACATTTTTCAATACAGCTGCAAAAACACCTTTTGCTTCTGAAATTTAATAATTTAATTTCAGTCTGATTTTCTAGAAATTGTCAAACACCCACAAACAGTTTTGCATGACATGGTGCCTAGCTGACACAGTCACAAGTCCTGTAATAACACTACTAGTGATGGCACATACAATGATATTTTTATTAACCCTGTTCCCGCAAAAACAGTATGTTAACACCAATATTTATACAGCATAAGCTGCATCAGCAACCCTTCATTGATGATCTCTATAGCATGAAAGTGCTGACTACATAAGTTTCTACAGCTGTGAGGACACAAGGGTTATACATGTTTTAATTCTGTCCTTCCCAATATCTGATAAAATAGAAACAGTTTACTCTTCACAACAAATACTTTGGTGTATTCACTTATCTTTCTGACAAGATAAACCTATATACTCCTAGACAAGCAGGTATGCAGTAGGTATCAGGTATCAACATAAACACACAATTAGAGACAGTGCATGGTAATACCTCCTTGCACACTTATTTTTATGCACATGCCGGTAGAGGCAGATACGTCGCCTTACTTCCCACATATCCTGTTAGGTAGATATTCATCGTGAACTAGAAACACATCTCAAGAGCCTGAGTGAGAAGGAAGGCACCCTCAAATTTGAGGGGTAGCACAGGTATAAAACAGTATTACATCCTCACTGTCTACCCTGGTATATCACCCTACATAGACACACAATGATGACCCTGTGTTCTCCACATATACCTACTGCTGTAATGTACATTAAATATTTACCACTTACAGCTACTCCAACCATACATTTAATTAATGGCACTTTTAATTTCCAAATCTCATATAATATTTAGGCAGTAGTCAATGTAGACAATGATATATATAAGAATTTAACATGAAGTGTTTCACAGCAAGGGACCACACTATATATAGATCTAATCCTGATATGTTTGAACTATGACCCTCGGGAAACTATCTTTACACATCTATCATGCTAAAACTTCTCCATCCTAAGGAAATTTATTTGAAGTAGGACTTACAAATTCAACTAACTCTGGCTTAATATTTTCCACTTGAAATACAGTTGAAAATAGTGTCCCTTTTCATTTTAAGACCAGACTTCTGTGTCAAATTCTCTACAACTAAATTTTGTAAAACAAACTGGTGTTTTGACAAAGTTGGACTTGCCTTCAACTGATGTCTAGATCTGCCTAAGAGTAGCAGCACTACTCTAGACATTTACTAAACAGGATTACCATGAGATCTATAAACAGTATACTGACCTAAGTATGGGTCATCATAACTATCTATTGGTGATTGTACCGTTAATAAAATCTTAAAACCTTGGCATCAACAACTGATCTTTTATGAGATCAAATGGCAGCTTGATTGAAAGTTCAGCTGTTCTGATAGGAAAGTTATTGACAACAAAATCTCCAAAGGGAAATCTGAAGACTTGATCTGACATTAGATTTAAAAGCAAACTTTAACTGACTTCAGAGGTCTTAGCATCAGTATCAGACAGATATAGTAGCTCAATTCCATCTGATAATTTCAGTTTATACAAACACAATGCTGACAGCCCAACTTCTATTTTTGAGATTATTACAACATTTTTGGGACTGATGCCAGAAATGAATTTGGTGACTGCCTGGAGATCAGGAGTAGAGAAAAGTGAGCAATATACTGGAGCATCACACACTTACAATATACAAAATGTCAAAATACAATTAAGTGGGAGATTTATTCTGCACTTTTTTGATTACCTCATTGGGTATACTCTATTTGGAACAAAGAATGGTCCATTTAAAAGTATGGAAAGTAGAATTATCTCCATGTAATGTAAATAATGATTCAACATACTAACTCAATGTGACTCAATATACAGAAGAAAACAAAGAAAGATTTAAGTGACAAACTCATTCCAACTGAATGGAACTTAATACGCAGTACAGAACAAATAATGATCTACTGGCAAATCAAATAGAACTCAATATAAAGTACAGAACAAAGAATGATCTGACTCAGCAGATTAATGTAAAGTACAGATCAAATTATGATCGAACTAATTCAATAGAACTCAATATACAGTACAGAACAAAGAATGATCTGACTAACTCAATAGAACTCAATATACAGTACAGAACAAAGAATGATCTAACTGACTAACTCAATAGAACTCAATATACAGTACAGAACAAAGAATGATCTGACTAACTCAATAGAACTCAATATACAGTACAGAACAAAGAATGATCTGACTAACTCAATAGAACTCAATATACAGTACAGAACAAAGAATGATCTGACAAACTCAATAGATTAATATAAAGTACAGAAAAAATAATGATCCGACTGACTAACTAAATAGAACTCAATATACAGTACAGAACAAAGAATGATCTGATTAACTCAATAGAACTCAATATACAGTACAGAACAAAGAATGATCTGACTAACTCAATAGAACTCAATCTACAGTACAGAACAAATAATGATCTGACTAACTCAATAGAACTCAATGTACAGTACAGAACAAAGAATGATCTGACTAACTCAATAGAACTCAATGTACAGTACAGAACAAATAATGATCTAACTGACTAACTCAATAGAACTCAATATACAGTACATAACAAAGAATGATCTGACTAACTCAATAGAACTCAATGTACAGTACAGAACAAAGAATGATCTGACTAACTCAATAGAACTCAATGCACAGTACAGAACAAATAATGATCTACTGGCAAATCAAATAGAACTCAATATAAAGTACAGAACAAAGAGTGATCTGACAAACTCAATAAATTAATATACAGTACAGAACAAAGAATGATCTAACTGACTAACTCAATAGAACTCAATATGTATTAGTTAGAATGATCTAACTAAATATCACTGATTTCCATATGATATATACCTTAATGGGTATTCCTGTTGGTAGGATGAGAACTCACTGCTGACAATGCTCTCCCTGTCAGAGTCTCGTCCCACTCTCAGGGCCATCTCTGACCCATACTGCATGTGTATCCCTGGTAAGTAGCTACCTGTAAATATTTATATTGTTGTAGGTCTTTTTTTGTACAGTAAGCAAGTAATCTACAATGTCACTGTTTCACATCAGATATATCACATGAAAAGAAGCAATAACACAAGAAAACCTGTTCACTAGTAGTTTTACAATGTGTGTAAAATTAAATTATACTGTTACATGATTTTTAAAATCAATGTCCAATAAAACTACCACTTCGCCAAGAAGGCCGAGTTAATTGAGAATGCTAATTTGAAACTGATGTGAATTCTAAGACGATGATACTAAAATTCCAAAACGATAAATAACTTTAAATGAAAAGTGTTAATAGAAACATAATTACTTTACCACCCATTTTATTAATCCTCCACAGAAATACTTTAATGACATAACTTAATGACATTAGGTATTACTGGTATGGTCACAATGGCCCATTCTATATCTATCCAAGTCAATATGTTTACAAGGATTTGACATTTACAACAGACAGATTAAATTGTTTGCAATAAGTCATCTTGATAGAATTCTATCATTATTTCAGTAGTAAGTGATTATGCTGTCGTATACGGTATTTAGTGGGTATTTGTAGTAACTACACATGTAGGGGTTTTCGTATAACATGGTGGAGAAGCCATCACATGTACACATGTGCACTTGTACAATACATGTCACTGTAAGTAACATGTAGGCCTAATGGTACTTGTTCCATGTGAGGACCCCAAGAAATTTCGTTCAAAAGCAATTTCCATTTTACAGAATAACGTAGGAATGTATAGGACATACAAATACATGGGCAGGTGTTGTAACTAATACACATTGGAGGTGGAAATGTACTTATAGTGGTCACTAAGACAAGTAATTGGTAAAAGGTAACACAATTCATCCATCTATGTGTATGTAATCCATACTTGGTATATATGTATATAAAAAGAACACAGGAAACAGTTTATATATACATCTGTATACTAATCATGAGATTCTACTACAACCCTGGAGAATGTGTGAACCTATTTACTGCAATGGGCTGACTTAAGCCAAAATTGTCAATTAAAAGAAGAAAAATTTGTGGAAATGTCATTTCAATCCAGCTGTAGATATAGATTTTCTTATCTGATGATAATACTGAAAAATGATAGAATTTCAGATTGAAGAGATCTTCCAAATGAAGCCAATCCTGAAACTGACAGGTTTCCAACATGCATGAAGATGTGCCCAGAGTGGATTAGTTTATGGCAGGGTCTCAGGTATTTAGGTACAGACTGGGCCTCAACTTCTAACTGGTATGTGGAGATTTTAGAAGATAGCAATTAGGCATGACGTAAGGACATTAAGTATAGGGAAAAGGTACCACGGACATTGAAACAACATGGGATACTATGTATGGAACACGTAGAAAGGAAAGGACTATAGGTATACGGTAGGGACCCTAGGTAGGGACACTAGGTATGGAGATAGGATACATAGCAACTATACGAATAGACATTGGGTTTGTGAAGAGGATACCATTAACGGAGAGGAGGGATTGGATGATCTGGATACACATATAAGTAGAAAGCATTACACACCGGGAAAGAAAATTAAGTTACAGAAAGCAGGACACCAACTATGTGAAAGACTCTACAGGAATATATCAGGAAAACTAAAAAATATCAAACAAGGATCATTCCCCACCCCCTACCCATCTACCATGGAAATAAATTTGCATAAAAATTGTCAAATGTGACTTTTGACCCTTTAACCTTGATCAATGAACATCTTAATTTGACTTGGTGTAAATCTTACAAATGATATGTTATTACAGGCTAAATATCAATATGAAGCAACTGCAAATCTGTTGAAGGGTTCTCAAGAGATGAAAAAGATCTACAAAGGGCAACAGACATAGGTAACAGTAACCCTACTCACACACACCAAAAGAAATGACAGGAGGAGGACATGAAAGTTAGGTTTATAGGGAGAGACAGCACACCTGATATGGACATGGGATACTGATTGTTAAATATAGACAAAACATTAAATATTGTGGGAGGGGGGACACAAGGGTTTGGGAACCAGACAGAAAGCTAGGTTTAACAGGAGATGTTAGGTGACGCAATGGTGAAAAAATATGCATGCACAGCCAAGCACAACACCTAACAGAATACCAGAACAAGCAGCTATACATACAATTTCCAAATTTCAATGCAGCAATTGGCAGTGTTACAAATCATTTAAAAACTTATTACACAGAATATCACAGCAATTCATAATTACTTTGTTGTTGGAACATCACGGTCATTGAGTCAGAAGTTGGCACCACATCTAGCCAGAACAGTAATATTTATACATGGTTATAATAAACAAAATCCTGTGATTGTGTGTATGTTTTCAATGACTGTGTTGGTAGATCATACACTTATGACCAAGGTGTGTCATGCAGCATGCAAAAAAGCAGTTAGAGGAGTTACCTGTGTTATTCCGTCCAGCCTCTGTAACACAGGGATTCCATGCTAACATATATAGTTTTGCAATCCATCACTATCAAGTAATATCAATCCTCAAATCTACTTCTAACATGCAGAGGACAAACATTTTTGTTGTATTTATTGTAGGTATATAGCTCTGAAATTTACTGTATGATGTTCACATTTAATGTACAGCACTTGTGTACATCTTGTATTGAGACTGTAAAGAATGCAACATTCATATTGAATATCATCACTGAATTGGTAGTGCTGTATATATATATAAAATGTACTGTATAGTGTTTACAACACACATATTTAGATTACTTATATGATTACTGTATACCACTCTCATGTTAAGGACAACACATATATTTACTGTACAATACCTTAGACCTACTATAAAGTGTGTATATTTCCAATGTACTAATTGCATTTAATTATTAATATCATCTGTGCAACACTTGCAAACAGTAAAGTGTTCATAACTGTTTGGACAGTACTTATTTACAGTAACAGATACTTATTGTGTAGTGTTTTATCACCATACTAGGTCTATCTAAGCTTTATATTTGACAACATACATACAAAATACATGTAACTTAACGTCTATTCTAATCTAAAATTCAGATTTAGTACAGACTTGACAAAGAAATCTACACAGAAGTTAATATAAGTTCTAAAGTTAAGAGACATTCCTTTCATTTCTACAGCACCTAGCATCTCAGTGCCTAGTATTCTAATAGATACTGAAGAACATGCACAATGACATGGTTCTAGCGTGGCTTACCTTGGTTATAGGAGACAGCTGAGCTGATTGACCTTGTGTCAGCCAGATGATCAGCACGCTCAGACAAGGTGATTGGTGAATCTTCATCACTCCCCTCCCCCAATAATCCTCTCCGTAACACTTTCAGTTTTTTCTGACGCTCCTTTATCCTCAAGTATTTTTCATAAGCTGTGTTTCCCATATGGGATGCTGTCAGATGTCTGCCCCTTGGACTCAGTGGATGGCCAGTTCTCTGTCCACTTGTTACCCCAGGTGACACAGATCCATTGTTTTGTGAGGATGAGAATGTTATATCTGACAAATGATAGGACTGACCCGTCTGTGAGGAATCTGTCAAATCAAGCTTGAGATCAGACCGACTACTGAGTTTGTAAGGTGGTGGCGCAGTCTGTCCTGGACCAGCGTACATATTTTCTGTATCTTGTATGTGGACACCATTGACAACCCCTCCATGACTGTTTTTGGATGATGGTTGGTATCCTGAATCAGTTTCTGTACAGAAAGAGTCATCATCTTTATATATTATGCAAATTAAAGAGAATTTACAAAGCATGTAATTCAAATTTCAGACCTTTCAAGTTACAAAAGCTATGATTCTGATAAAATAGGAAAGTGTCCTCTGAACTGTCTAAGGCTGTTCTTTTATCATATTCTATCAATACAGATATTGCCTTTGGTCTTGGCACCCTGAAATGTCAACTTATTCAGGTAATACCATAACTGACAACTTACTTAATAAATTTATATAGTAACTAGAGTGGTAGTAAACTATGTAATAATTTCTATTTTTAATATATAAAAGTAAGTGATTTTAAAAGTCTGAAATGCAAAGAATTCCAAAGCATTTCATCCTTGTCTTCGGTGATAAGTTTTATCAACTCTATGGTAGGACAAAGACACTGAATCAAGACAGAGCAAAGTTCCTCTCCTATGAAATAAATTTCCCAAATGTAGTCTAGATGAATCACAATTCAAGTGTCATAAAAGATGATTTAACTTTCTGTTACACAATTTTTTAGGTAACTTGCGGTTGGTAAAGAAAGAAGTTGGTGCATATACAAACATCTTATCAGATTAAAAAGCTTACCTTCATTTCCACTCCGATGCCTTGACCTTGACCGTGATCTTGATCGTGACCTTGACTTCTGCTGCTCCCTCCTATGGGAATATTTGTATTTCCCTCGTGACCGGTTTGCTCTATTTTCCCTCAGGAAAGAGCTAGTCTGGCGGCTATTGTTCTGGGTTTGTGACACAGTTTCCTCCTACAGAACAAGTACAAAGATGTCGTAATCAACAGACTTTCTTTCCATAAGAACTACTTTAGATATCTTTTGTAGAGAATGTAAAATTCGACAGACTTCTCAATATTAGAAAGGGCAGTTTCTTCAGAATCAGAAAGGACAGGTTTCTCAATATCAGATAGGACAGGTTTCTCAATGTCAGATAGGACAGGTTTCTCAATGTCAGAAAGGACAGGTTTCTCAATGTCAGAAAGGACAGGTTTCTCAATGTCAGATAGGACAGGTTTCTCAATGTCAGATAGGACAGGTTTCTCAATATCAGGAAGGACAGGTTTCTCAATATCAGGAAG
The DNA here is from genome assembly GCF_031769215.1 of Ylistrum balloti. NCBI lineage: Eukaryota > Metazoa > Mollusca > Bivalvia > Pectinida > Pectinidae > Ylistrum > Ylistrum balloti. The sequence goes on along the minus strand of NW_026782173.1, from coordinate 2,447,953 downwards.
GAAATATCAGGAAGGACAGGTTTCTCAATGTCAGATAGGACAGGTTTCTCAATATCAGATAGGACAGGTTTCTCAATATCAGATAGGACAGGTTTCTCAATGTCAGATAGGACAGGTTTCTCAATGTCAGATAGGACAGGTTTCTAAATGTCAGATAGGACAGGTTTCTCAATATCAGGAAGGACAGGTTTCTCAATATCAGGAAGGACAGGTTTCTAAATGTCAGATTGGACAGGTTTCTCAATATCAGGAAGGACAGGTTTCTCAATATCAGATAGGACAGGTTTCTAAATGTCAGATAGGACAGGTTTCTCAATATCAGGAAGGACAGGTTTCTCAATATCAGGAAGGACAGGTTTCTCAATATCAGATAGGACAGGTTTCTCAATGTCAGATAGGACAGGTTTCTCAATATCAGATAGGGCAGGTCAGGAAGGACAGGTTTCTCAATGTCAGATAGGACAGGTTTCTCAATATCAGATAGGGCAGGTCAGGAAGGACAGGTTTCTCAATGTCAGATAGGACAGGTTTCTCAATGTCAGATAGGACAGGTTTCTCAATATCAGGAAGGACAGGTTTCTGAATATCAGGAAGGACAGGTTTCTCAATGTCAGATAGGACAGGTTTCTGAATATCAGGAAGGACAGGTTTCTCAATATCAGGAAGGACAGGTTTCTCAATGTCAGATAGGACAGGTTTCTAAATGTCAGATAGGACAGGTTTCTCAATATCAGATAAGACAGGTCAGGAAGGACAGGTTTCTCAATGTCAGATAGGACAGGTTTCTCAATATCAGATAAGACAGGTCAGGAAGGACAGGTTTCTCAATGTCAGATAGGACAGGTTTCTCAATGTCAGATAGGACAGGTTTCTCAATATCAGGAAGGACAGGTTTCTCAATGTCAGATAGGACAGGTTTCTCAATATCAGGAAGGGAAGGTTTCTCAATATCAGATATGTTCAATGACATCACAAATGACAATTTTCTGAGAACTGTGAAATATTTAAGTTTCTGTGTGTCTGCAAAAATTGATTGTATAAAAGAATTACCTCGCTGCCACTGCCCAGTATAGTTTGGTACAGGCCTCTTACACAATGGCTATGTGACCTCTGTACGGAATACTTTTCTGCATACATATCACATGCCTTTAAAAACAAATTTACACATAATGTAGTAAAATACCATTCAACAATACAGATACTAAAGAGTGGAATGTCATTTTCACACATTCTAGTTTGGTTTTGATGACCAATAGGCTACCTAGCTGAAACATGTAAACCTACAGTAAAACCATGGAATCCAAATGCTATGTCAATTCCAGTTATAACAAACATTCTCCTTGGTAATTCTAAACAACAACATGATCTTCCATTGTTTTAGATTACAAATTTAAATTGGATAGTCCGTAATGATTCTACAGACATTCAGAAATCAGATCATTGTTTATTTCAAAATGGTTTTACAGACATTTATCTGTAGCTTAAACATCACTGTGTATAATATATACTTGGAAGCTTAACTCATGAGAAAAGTTAGGAAACCTGCTTGGTTATCCAGGAACATTAGTACAGTGTCTGATAGGGCAAAGTAGACAGAAATAGTGGCACTGATTACCTTGCTACTATAAACCTGACTCCTACATAAACTCCAACCTTTATCTTCTTTTATCAACGTTATCTTCTGATGTTTGCAAATAGGGAAGATTAAGGCTTTTCTCTCACTTTTCCTTTCCGTGTATTGCATTTGGTTTGTTTGAAATAGATGGGTTTGAAGTTATATTTACCTCTAGCAGTTGAATCATGCTGGGCCTTAGTGAAGGTGTTCCTTCACACATGGAATTCAGAACTGCTTGTAGGTTACTGCTAACCCTGGCGGGCTGCGAAAAACAAAAAATCTCGTTAGAGAACAATGTACTAGACCCACAAACAATTGATCAGGAAATCGCTGACAAAAAAACTTTCGTAAACAGAATACATGTACATAATGATCACTGATCAGGAATTCCTACAACATTGTACACAACTTTTCTCTCCCATCTATGTAATAACTTTGACATTTTTCCCCCTGCATCACAAAGAGTTTGATGCCAACACTTTTCAAGACATATTAAGAGCATATTAACAATACATAAAGCATTGTATAATAACTATACATAGTACATTGTATGATAACTTAACATAGTACATTGTATAATAACTATACATAGTACATTGTATGATAACTTAACATAGTACATTGTATAATAACTATACATAATACATTGTATGATAACTTAACATAGTACATTGTAAATAACTATACATGTATAATAACTATACATAGTACATTGTATAATAACATAGTACATTGTATAATAACTTAACATAGTACATTGCATAATAACTATACATAGTGCATTGTATGATAACTTAACATAGTACATTGTATAATAACTAAACATAGTACATTGTATAATAACTATACATAGTACATTGTATAATAACATAGTACATTGTATAATAACTTAACATAGTACATTGTATAATAACTTAACATAGTACATTGTATAATAACTTAACATAGTACATTGTATAATAACTCTACATAGTACATTGTATAATAACTCTACATAGTACATTGTATAATAACTCTACATAGTACATTGGATAATAACTAACCATAGTACATTGTATAATAACTAAACATAGTACATTGGATAATAACTCTACATAGTACATTGTATAATAACTATACATAATACATTGTATAATAACTATACATAATACATTGTATAATAACTATACATAGTACAATAGATAATAACTAAACATAGTACATTGTATAATATTTGTTGTTTATTATTCTGATCTTAATGCAATAAACTTGACTGAAATTGTTGCTTTAAAATCTAAGAGAGTATTCACATTTTATTGGCATTTCCTATGATTATGGCTGGCTATACCTTGTACTAGATGACGAACAGATTATAAATCCTTTAATTTTGAATTTAAATGAATTATAAGACATATGCAGTGCAGTCTGGAGGCACATTGGTAACTGAAATTGATCAGTCTATTAATTCTTACAATGTAGTGTTGATATATATATATATATTTATATATTTAAGCAGATGATTTTTGGTTTAATTCACAATAAATGAGGACACTTAAATGCAATGGCAGGTATTTTTTCTGCTATCATGAATATGTCTTGTACTAAATATGCAAGTAAAAAAATCAAAGTTGGGTCTTTCCCTTTTTTGCTCATAATTATATGAAATTTGAGATTTCTTCTTAAAAGATGGGCCCGTCAGTATTTTGTTTTCTGCCAATCCATAATCACAAGGGCACAATTCAGGGACCCAAGGAAATTAACCTCTATATAAAACTTGAGACAGGTCCATATTGTATTTTTCAAGAAATAGCAATAACAAACATTCAATGTTGACATCCAAGATGGCTACCTGTTGGCCGTTTTGTTTTGAAAGAGACATATCCATTTCATAATTCCGAAAAATAGCTTTAACAAACATTTATAGTCAAATTTCAAGATGACCACCTGTCAGCCAATTTATTTTCAGATCATAATCATTCCAAAAATTAAAATGGCACAACTAGGCACCAAAGGAAATTCTATATATAAAATGTGAGAATGATCCATTGAGTATTTTTTCAGAACTAGTGATACTACTGCTGTCAAAATCTAAGGTCATCTGTCTTCCATGTCCTTTTCAGATCTGTCCAAAAAACAGGAAAATGCACAACTTCAGTTTATAGAAATAGTGATAACAAGTCTTATTATTATTAAAATCCATGATGGCCACCTGTTGGGCATGTTGTTTTTTTAGATCAATTTCTAAATGGGATAATGCACAACTAGTGACATAGGGAAACTTACATATAAAATCAGAGCTATATCAATAAACTACTTCTCATGAAATAGAGAAAATAATCTATGACTGTAAAAATCCAAGTGTCATTCGTCGTCAATGGTTGCTTTTTGATCAGTCCGAAAAAATGGGACAATGCACATTTGGAGACTAGAGGGAATCTACATATAAATAAATAAACCCATCCAAGACTTCTCAAGAAATTGTAATAACAAGATGGATGGAAGACAGACTCAAGGAGATTTGAATAGCCAACCATCTGATGGGCTAAAAACTTCAATCTATAATCCACAATCTTAGTTGTAAATTATATTGATATAACACATCAAGTCAGTAAAGGTGGATTACAGGTAGACAAACTCTGAATTTAAACTGTCAAATAATATTGACATTGTTATACCCCAGTGTATCAAACTAATGGCAATGTGTCCTCGTGTTCACAAAATTATGAAGTCCTACTGGTAGAATATTAATGCTTATGTATCTCCTAGCTGCTATCAAAACTAGTGAAAGATATGTACGAAAGACTTAAGGCCAGCTATGATTCCAGACACTGACTTAGTATACATCCATCAAGAAATAGTGTTTATTCCATACCAGGTATATCAGGACTAGCTGTGCCAGTATGTTTATACCTGAGCTGACCATGTTTTATTCATAGCAATACATTATTTATAAACCCCTAGTCAGATGTAAAATGTCTAACAGGTGGATTGGGTGGAACCCAATAGAACCTACCCTCCCACTGTGTGAAGGCTAGTACCAGATGGTGACCAGTCCATTACTGTATTCACCACTTCCCAATACTGTCACAAGTCTCTTGATCAGCTGTGACTTACTACAAGCACATTGTGGAGTTGAAATCAAGTTTTGGTGACCAAAGCACAGAAACTAGATATCCATATATGATCACTGATAGGCGATGGATGTAATTTAGAAAAGAGGTGTTAAATAGAGGTATCCTAATTTTAGAGTTTTTATTAGGGAAGGCAAAGATAAGTACAGTTGGCTGTTAACCAGACATTTTATATCTTCTCTAGTTCATCACTGTCAGGTGTAGCAGGGTAGGGTGATCCATCACCTTAATTAGCCCACCACAGGTAAAACTACTAAAAGTATGCTTCCCCTACTCAGGATAATCTACTATCTATGCATGTTTCAGTGGTCATTTACTTGAAGTCTAGAAAAATGCTTTTTGTCCAGAGTAATGTTACATCTACCAAAATTATTATAGAAGTATATCATATAAGCCTTTAAACATCAATACTTGATATAGACAGTAACTAAGTCAACGAAAGATGATTGCTTGAACCTGTTGATCAATATACTAATATGGTGAGCATTTAATTGGAATTTTCATTAGCATGATCATTGCCATAAAAACTCCACACAGGAAATTTGAGAATTAAAAAAAACAAATAAACAAAAACACATAGTATGTATATGTCACATTTGACAGTCATTTTAGACTTGCTACTCTGATAGAGAGGTCTGTTTGATCTTGACTGATGAATTTTTCTTTAAAATGAGATTTCATTTGCAATATGTATTGTTATAAAAAACAAGAGGTCCAACAGGTCTGCATCATTTGTCTGATATTCAATGATTTTTACAAACACATTAACTTCATAATAATAAATACTAAAAATTGGACTCTATCACTTCTATATAAATAAGTTAAACATCATGATTCATTCTTTTGGTTAATGTAGAGAAATCCTTTTAAATTTGACTCTTTGTTCATTGGAATATGGTATAATGTCCTTTATCCTCACAAATTTTTTCAGGCTTTATCCCAGGAATCTGTCATCAAACTATCATCAGTCTAGATCCTTCAGTTACTTAGAACATGTCATTTGAGCATTTTATAACAGTTGTCCTCCAGTGACCTTGACAATATATCAAGGCCATTTATATGAACAAACTTGAAAGTGATTCACTAAAGCAGCCACTGAGATTTATCGTGACTATAAGGTATCTTAAATGAAAATGCAGAATAATGCTTTATCATGAGGATATGATAAAAACATGTGTAATATTGCAAGTAAGCACTATAGGGTTACAAGGTACATTTATTAGCAGTAAGTTCTTTTAACATTTGGCCTCCTCATGTGTGAATGAACACCAGCATTGTCGATTCACCTACAGACAAGGGGGTGGTTCTGTTCAAAGTCAGAAGATATTTGTTGGTGTACATCAGTAGCTTGGGACACACAGTATAGCATGCTGTAGTGATGGAACAGTTAAAGCCAGAATAGTACTGCAGTAAATGTATACAAGGTTGGTACTTAGTAGGCTCTCCCGTTTATCTACAGAAAACTCATAAACAAACAAAACAAAGAAGATTTCCCTTTCATGTGAATAGTTCTGGACCTTACACTTGTGTTGCTGTCTGTCTGATGGCTTCCTCATTAACATCACAAGCAGCTGTTCTCTTGTGAGTCAGAGCACAAAATCACACCAGGTAAAGAACTTACCACCTACAATCACCCAAAACTTCTCATACCAGGTAGTTTACAATTTGTGATTCCCTAAACCATCACAATATCAGGGCACTTACATGAAGTAAGTTCCTAAACCATCACATATTGGGTAACTTACAGTCTGTGAGTCCCTATAAAACCGTCTCATATCAGGTAACGGACAACTAATGAGTTTCTAAACCATCTCATACCAGGCAATTAACTTACAACCTGTGAGTCTCTAGACCCTCATATATCAGGTCACTTACAATGTGGAAGTTCCTAAAACATCTCATATCCAGTAACTTATGACCAATGTGTACCAAAAAATCTCATATCGGGTAACATACGACCAGTGTGTCCCCAAACCATCTCATATCAGGTAACTTGCGACCAGTTTGTCCCAAAACCATCTCATATCAGGTAACTTATGACCAGTTTTGACCCAAAACAATCTCATATCTCTTTTTTTATGACCACTCACTTTCAATTATGATCTGAAAGTCCCTTAACCATCTCAAAACCAGATACAGGTAGTTTACAACCTGTGCCTCCCTAAACCATCTAGATCTGACAGCTGATATATCACGGGATTATCTATTAACAGAAATAAACAGATAGGATGTTGGTAGATTGATGATCGATCATTAATGAACAAACGACTCACACAAGTCTATTCTATATAGATCGCAGGAGGATGGTTATCTTTAAAACTGGATTTTTATATGTAAACACTTACTTCAAATTTTAAAACCAGTACACTTACACAAGGATCAAAGAGTGATTGGAGCAATTTTGTTTGCAGTATTTGTAAGACAAATTATCTTGTCGTGAGAGTAACAGGCATTATCAGTCAACAAGTTCAATACCAGAGAAAAGGAAATTACATTTAAACAATCACCTTTGCATGAAAGAGTTAGTTTGATGTATTGATTTTGTAGTAAGATTTTCCACTTAGAGATTAAGTTACTCTGACTACAGCTGTTGGAGATTCAGGTGTGAGCATTGTGATAATCAATATGTGTGAGTCAGGTATAGGAGTTCCCTATACCACAAATACCCTCTACTGTTTCCTGTTGGAGCATCTCCAGACAGGGCAGAAAACTGCTAGTGAGGGGTAACCTATGTACCAGACATACATTTGACATATAGCAGAACTGATTTAGATGCCATCTGTAGCCTCATCCTGCCTCAGGCCTTGTGGTCTATATACCAAGCTATTATTAAGTTAGCAGGAGAAAACAACAGTAGGAATTCACCAGTAACCATTTATGTAGTTGTAAGTTAGATAATTATATCAGATACTATGGCTGCCCCAGATCCCATCGTTATTTAAGGTCTCTATAAGCATTCCTATTAGCATCCTAGCAGCCCTATTTGCTCCTAGTAGCCTTAAAAGCCTCCTAGCAGCCCTATTTCTCCCCTAGTGGCCCTTTTTGCCTCCTTGCAGTCCTATTTGTCTCCTAGCAACCCTTATTTGCCTTCTAATAGCCCTATTTGCATCTTAGTAGCTCTATATGTCTCCTAGTACCCCTATTTGCCTCCTTACAGCTCTGTTTGTCTCCTTACAGCCTTGTTTGTCTCCTAGTAGCCTTATTTGCCTCTTAGCAGCCCCTATTTGCCGCCTTGTAGCCCTGTTTGCCTCCTAGTAGCCCTATTTGTCTCCTAGTGCCCCTATTTGCCTCCTAATAGCCCTATTGGTCTCCTTGCAGCCCTGTTTGCCTCTTAGTAGCCCCTATTTGCATCCTAGTAGCCCTATTTCCCTTCTTGCAGCCCCTGTTGGTCTCCTAGTAGCCCTATTTGCCTCCTTGCAGCCCTGTTTGTCTCCTAATAGCCCTATTTGCCTTCTTATTAGTCATATTTCTAATGACAGGCTTTAATCCTGATGTCTTAATAGATGTCGTATAAAATCATTAACAACCATGATTTCCAAACTATGCTGGCTAAATAAGGAACCAAACCAAAATACCAGGTATGTCCATACTATTCATACATATATGTAACTTTCTTTCATATATTACATGTATGTGATGTTTCTGATATCACTGATGTTTTTCTTGACAAAGGGTGGATTGCCTCAAACATTTGACATCTGTACTGTCACTATTACCTCATTGAGCATAAATCTATTCCAGTAATACACATGCTACAAACATATTTGTTCTGATCCAGTGCCAATATTGGACCACGCCGTGATCATTACTAACTCTATAATGAATATAATTGCATAAGGATACGAAAAACAGATCTAAGACCTCCACAACGTTCCAAACACATATATACATCTCTCTAAAATAATCTTTTTGTGTACATCATGATTCGTACATATCATATACGTATACTGTTACCCGACAGTGTATTAAAACAACTAACAGGTCTGCAAGTATGTGTAGCTTATTCAATAAAACAATAATCTTCCTTAACATTTCTACACACCCACATCAGACAAACTAAGTTAATAGGATTACATAAGTATAATGAGTATAAGTGTATGTTAGTAGAGGAAAGTCAACAAAATCTGTAAAATTGACATGAAATTAACATACCAAGTATTGTTTTTAGTGGATAAAGAGAGCTGATTACATGTTTTTAACTTGCTTGCAATGCAGCAAAAAAAAGTAGAAGTAATAGAATTTTTAAGCTCAAAATACAAAATATTATTACCTGACTTCCTATAAGGCCGTACTCTGCTGCATATCGTAAAGTTTTCCCCAAGGAGAAGGAGTGCACCTGCAACAACATAATATTGAAAGTCGTACATTGATCGTCTGTTATCAAAAGTGGTAAATGTTACCAAAACTTGTACAGGACAGGAATAATTTTCAAAAAAGGACAAAAAATTTAATTTTGCTTAGGAAAAGATTTAATAGTATAAAGGTAGTCAAAGTAAAACAATGTACAACTCAAAACTCTGAAATACACAATGTTTAATTTCATAGCACAAAATTTACTAAGCTATCAAAACTTGAAGACATTTGCCACAAAGTGACAACGAACGTGTATTCATCAGGATAATTCAATAACAAAAAAGTACCATCTATAATCACAACATTATTGACAACTATTATCTACTCCAGATACATAGACAAATAATTTGGGTCTGATGAAGTTGTTCATGACACCATGGTAACGGTCATAAAGAAACAAAATACACCTATAGCATCTGAATATAGGAGATCTACTATTAAGATAGAAAGAAAGTAGCGCCATCGTAAGTACATCTCTTGAATCACTACCTGGCACCACCATTAGTACATCATCTATATCAGTACCTGGAACTACCATTAGTACATCTGTATCAGTACCTGGCATCACCATTAGTACATCTGTATCAGTACCTGGCACCACCATTAGTACATCTGTATCAGTACCTGGCATCACCATTAGTACATCTGTATCAGTACCTGGCACCACCATTAGTATATCTGTGTCAGTACCTGGCATCACCATTAGTACATCTGTATCAGTACCTGGCACCACCATTAGTACATCTGTATGAGTACCTGACACCACCATTAGTACATCTCCTGTATCAGTACCTGGCACCACCATTAGTACATCTGTATCAGTACCTGACACCACCATTAGTACATCTATATCAGTACCCGACACCATTAGTACATCTGTATCAGTACCTGGCACCACCATTAGTACATCTATATCAGTACCCGACACCATTAGTACATCTGTATCAGTACCTGGCACCACCATTTGTACATCTCCTGTATCAGTACCTGGCACCACCATTAGTACATCTGTATCAGTACCTGGCATCACCATTAGTACATCTGTATCAGTACCTGGCACCACCATTAGTACATCTCCTGTATCAGTACCTGGCACCACCATTAGTACATCTCCTGTATCAGTACCTGGCACCACCATTAGTACATCTGTATCAGTACCTGGCACCACCATTAGTACATCTCCTGTATCAGTACCTGGCACCACCATTAGTACATCTCCTGTATCAGTACCTGGCACCACCATTAGTACATCTGTATCAGTACCTGGCACCACCATTAGTACATCTGTATCAGTACCTGGCACCACCATTAGTACATCTGTATCAGTACCTGGCATCACCATTAGTACATCTCCTGTATCAGTACCTGGCACACCATTAGTACCTGTACCTGACACCACCATTAGTACATCTGTATCAGTACCTGGCACCACCATTAGTACATCTGTATCAGTACCTGGCACCACCATTAGTACATCTGTATCAGTACCTGGCACCACCATTAGTACATCTGTATCAGTACCTGGCACCACCATTAGTACATCTGTATCAGTACCTGGCACCACCATTAGTACATCTGTATCAGTACCCGACACCATTAGTACATCTGTATCAGTACCTGGCACCACCATTAGTACATCTATATCAGTACCTGACACCACCATTAGTACATCTGTATCAGTACCTGGCACCACCATTAGTACATCTCCTGTATCAGTGCCTGGCACCACCATTAGTACATCTGTATCAGTACCTGACATCACCATTAGTACGTCTGTATGAGTACCTGGCACCACCATTAGTACATCTCCTGTATCAGTACCTGGCACCACCATTAGTACATCTGTATCAGTACCTGGTACCACCATTAGTACATCTGTATCAGTACCTGGCATCACCATTAGTACATCTCCTGTATTTGTACCTATAAAACTGTCTGTCTTATGTACCACAATAGTATACAAAAGTCTTGACTGTTAAACTCCAATATGATAAGGTGGCTATTCAACTATAACCTAGTATTCTTTTCTTAGAAAACATAGTGTTTTGCATGTAATATTAATTGTTTTGTTTCATTTCTAAATTGTACCAAGGTAAATTTGAACTCTGGTTAAGTCCAATATTGATCCGATGCCAAATATCATGAGGAGATATATATCCCCCTACATTAAAAGCACCTGGAGTGATAGTTCTCTTTCAATCTCCTGTAGCTCCATGATATCTCATCCTCCGATGAAGGCATATCTATGTTTCAGGAGACAATAAGACTATATTAAGCCTGTTCCTATCACAGAGCTACTAGCGTACCCAACAGTTGCTTACTAATGTTGTACAGTAATTAGAGATGTACTGATTATATTTCACATGAAAGAATACCCACTAAATCCTTGGGGTACAGAATTCTATCTGGTCATAACAAATCCTTGGAAGGATTTATCATCAGGCCATCTCAAAATCTAACATTATAATGGTTTAAGTGTGTTAATTCATTATCAGTATGTGTCAAAGTAGAAATGCTTCAGAATCATGTTTTCCTTTTCACTTTCCAGAAATATATCTCTTAGCGCGTACTTTGAGGTCATATAATATAGTTCCTTAGCGCATACTTTGAGGTCATATAATATAAAGACCAAATAATGCTGTACATTACCACAAATCTATAATAATATGACTTTGGTTGGATGTTAATTGGTTGGTCGTCTAGCTAATTAACTCTTCCTACATAACTAGGTGTCATCTATAACTAGTAATATGGCACATTTTCCTTAGACTATGACTTATCTCGATACATTGTTTCTATTTTGTCAAAATAACGCCAGATAATACTTCAGAGATATTTAGTCAGTTTATAAGAGAGCATTTATTTCATTAACTATGATAATTTAGGTGTTTAAGTCATTAAGCAGCAGCTGTTCTCCTATGAATGTGTGCTCTGATTACAGCTGAGAATAAGTTATATTCCCCTTACTAACAAATTTCCGAAAAATAAAGAAAAAATAAGGACTATCTTTCTATTTTCAATTAAGTATATATCTAAAGTATATTATATTTAAAGAAATAAATTCTACAGTGAATATCTTCTGATGAAATGAAAACATTTTATGGACTCTTTCATCAAATCATTATATTTAACCATTGCTACATTTGTCATATCAAGTTGATATTGGTGTTATTAACATAATGGTCTTTTATATGACTGATGATATTATAATGTATTACCTCACATCACAACTAACATCTATTGTGGAAGTTCATAAATTTTCATTTTTTATGTACAATCACATGACAGAAACTTTAGACCATATATCTGTATGTTACACAGTGTTTGTCAAACTTTCTAGTTCATGACATGGAAATATCAATCTAAAAACCACAAGTGACCAGTAATTTGGCATCTCCAATAGACCTGATACAAATACACTTGCAGGGATTGCCTTTAATACCAGTAACAAAGTTTGGTCTCAAAAACGGTTCATATTTTTTTTTGCAAAATTGTAAAAACTAAATATTTTAAGTCTGTTGGAAAATCTTATTGAAAAATCATTCAAAGACATTTTTGGAAGGTTAGATACAGAAAGGAAATCCCAACTGTGATACCAAATAAATGGCTTGCCTTCAAAAATCTGCCTTCAAAAATAAGAATGTGTCCTAAAATATAGGTTTGGCTCATAGTAAGCTGAAACAGATATTTTCATAGCATTATCTAAATGAGCTAATCATAACTATATTTTCCTCTATGGCAAGCATAGGGAAACAAACAGTGAGGAACTTTGGATAACTGTCTGATAGCCTGATCACATAAACACACACAAATAGTGTAAGCACATCAGTGGCCAAGTATAACCACAGACTTCCTGACCTGAGTCAGCTTTCTCTAACAGTCCACCACCAACTTCTACTTGCATGGGCAAGTCTACAGTCAACTGCTTCATCAACCAGTTGTAGACTTGTTAACACCAGTTGTAAAGTAAACCTTACCCAGCAGCAGCTTATTAACTTCATCACATGGTTAATAATGGTAACTCATTACAGAGACCAGACTCCAGCTGATTGTGGGAACATTCTCAGTAATTAGTCCAATCAATTTTGATTAGAGGAGGGAACAAGCAGCAGTTCCATATGTACTTATCCCATGCTATTCAAGAGTGTAAAGCACCTCCCATAAATAAAATAAATATACCATCAATTTGTAATACTAGTTTTAAACATGACACTGGTGGTAGCATAAATATCAACGACAAGTACTTGCTCCTTGCAATTGCCACAAAGTTATACATATACTAATTGAAGACAACAGTAAATCACAGGTTTTGATGACAAATCTATGCTTACAAAATATTTCAGTGGCTGCTGTAACACAGGTGTCTGTGTTTGAAAAATACAAGTGTGTATACTACAGAAAATTTTACTTACTTTTCGGTGTAACAATTTTTAAGTGTCTCGTAGGCCAAATTTGGCTGTATGTCAATATTTTCATGTTTTTACATTAGAAAGCTTTTATTCTAATGTAAACTGAGCTGTTTTCTTTGATACTGATAAATGACACTTTAATCAAATAAAATATTGTATCACTGTAGTTGAATCATACATTTTGTAGATTCAACACCAGTTTCAATAGTTTCTGCACTGAAGGTCCCCATTGGATTTCATTGACTACTTTCAAATGAACAATTGCCATTGTGACATTTTGAATAGTGAAAGTAAATTATATTTCAGTAAATAAGTAGTCTTCCACCCTAATGAAAGCTACAACAGCAAAAATATAACTTGCGGTCTAGGTTTATGTTTTAGTTACGTAACTAAAATTTTAAATTCTGTGTCTATGAGATAGTACCTTTGACCTTCAAAGTGAACACATCTCCACTTGTATGTTATCCATTGTTAGCAAACTTTACAATATGCTACTAGTAAAGAACTGAACATATATCAAGGCTTTATATGTAATTGTTATGGCTGTACAGGAAGGTATTCCAACAAATTTGCACACTGAAATCTTGGAAAAAAGAACACTATATGTCATTATGTTAGGATAGGTTAAGGAGTGTTGATTGTACAAAAAACATCCAATTTAATTTTTATATTCCAATATCACTATTAATTCAAACAGGTAATGGTGATTATGTAAGAATAAAACTGCAGAAATTTAAATGGAACACATTTAAATTCTTTAAATAATAGTCCATTTGCGTCACCATTAATGTTGCTTTTCAAATACACCACCTTTTTTCCACGCCTTCATTCATCATGTCTTATCCAGTACATGCCTCATAGCCATAACTGATATGTATCACACCTGATATCATAGTGATGTTTTGGGTTCATATGCACTTACCGTTATGTCATGTGACATCAAATTTCAATAAGTGCAAACCTCTAAATGACATTTTATGTGATACCAAATTAATATTGCCATAAAGAGCATTGTCTTAACCATTCAAAATGTACTGTCCATCTTAAGAAGTTTTCATGATTTGATTTTGGGATGGTTAAACCCAGTGATGCCATGAAAAATATGGTATTCTGATGATTTATGGTTGAAATTACTGAAGTGGACACTAGAATTCAGATTGCTGGATTTATTGTGTCTACTAATGACACAAGAGTTTCCATTTCCATTTAGGCTACAAGGTTGCACTTTCGAAAAATCAGCACCGATGCTAATATAACTCAATATGAATGGAATTCTTCATGTTCATACACACATACATGACAATGCCCTTAGTAACAAGTCAAAAGATGTGTTCAATCATTAAAATCTTATGAATTTGTTTAAAAAGTGAACGAAATGCTATAAATTCAACGGTACAACAACACAAAATTGCTGTAAAGATACATGAAATTACTCTTGGGATAACCACTACCATCAACAGAACTTAACATTACTATTTTACGATGTTAATTGTGTATCTTGTACCATAATGATGAAAATAAGATCTGAGATATGATTATGCAACTGTCAACTCGTTCAACAACATCACCACGTCATAAAATATCATGACGACACCAATTAGGATTTTGCTACAATGTATGCTTTGGATAAATATGTTAATGAGTAAAGTTTCAGGGAGCAACATTAACATACATCTATACCAGAAACTCTTAAAAATAATAGCTCCAGTTTGATTATCAGTTATGTAATATGAATATGAATTAAAAGACAGACCTTTTCTGTGTCAACTCCTTCGTAGTCTGGTATCTGCCTTAACTCTGGTGCTGCATAGGCGTGGCCTTCAGTGCCAGTCCCATAGGCGTGTGGAAACTGCACCTCCCCACCACTAGTGAAGGTCAGGGTATCCGGGCTTATCACGAAATTTGGACCCCCTTCATGTCCTTCACCTGGATAACAACATTTTATATGTGAAAACAGTAATTTTTCATGAAACCAGTACTTAATCTCACTATGTTTTAGCTTGTGCATGGAATATTTTCTAACTAATACGGGACATGATATTTTAAAAGCCAGCTTTCACCAAGTTAATAAAATACAATGCATTTTTTCTTTTTCTTTCAATATCTTACTACAATGTAGGGATGCGACAATATTTTATAACTGAGTTTAATGTATTATGCATTTCACTTTGACTACATATTTCTATCAGAACACAGACTGAAATATTGAAGATGCTAATATACTATTTACACATATCGTAATTTTGTACTGAAGAAGATATGAATGATTCAAACCTTATCTTTCACTCTCACTCAAAAAATCAAGATATTCTTTTTCTATACATTCCTATTTCACTTGTGGACATCTTTAAAAACATTTGGTTGTAAAGGAAAAACCAGGACTTTTTCTCGTTCTTATAAAAAATGTTAGTATGACTCGCACAATGCATCATTTTCGCTGTTCATTGTGCATTGCTACACTACACCAGCTTATCTGCATCAGGGAGAATTATAGCCTTGAATGTGCATGATACTGCAACAACTGTCTGATTCATTTACAATGTACAGGTTTTGGCGTCCTAAAAATATAAGCTGTAATCAAATTAGATCTAACTGCTCTATGTTACTATGATATAAATATATATATTAGTCTGTTGAGGGTCATAAGACCTTGTCTCTAGAGTAAACTTTACAATAGTGACCAGTTTGTTGGTTGACAGGTTTTCTGTTTCTGCAGCTCCTACAATGTCCCTGGTTTATCTCCCTGACAAACATCAGTGTTCCCGCGACGAGAAGAGACAACCTTCATCCCCCTCAGCGGGATGAACCCTCTGTAGCTGTGAATGTTTGATTATGCTAGTTTAAGAAAATGGCTCCAAGGCCTAAAAATGTCTTACCCTAACTCTAGCAGTTTGAACATGTCCAGAAGCTGAAAAGAAGAATTGGGGGCCTACATAGGTTTGGTTTAGATTAGGGTAATTTTGAAATCCATGAAATGCCTAAAAAAATAATTGTATAGCCCAAAGTTATCCCTAAACCCCTGGACCAGCATAATCATGCCTACTATTTTTCGAAAATCAACAAAGGGATCAGCGTGCGAGAGAGAACAGTCCAAAGAACTATTAAAAAAATTTTGATGAGTCCAGTTACAGAGATATATTGTACGTTCTTAGAATTTGAGCGAGTCCCACAGGAAAGGCATAAGTGCATGACTCAAATATAAGTTCCAAAAGTTATTGGTAACCTCTCCATTACAGAAATAAAAGTCATTCTTGGATTATTGAAGACAAATATAATAAGTAATTACCTTGTACCAGAGTATCATGTAAGGTAAGAGCACTTTGGTAGGCAATGCCCCAAATTTCAGGTTCCGTGAGAGGTGCTCCCCGAACCTCCAGGACCTCAAAGAGAGACACTGATACTTCAGCTACCGGCATCTTCCTTCTTATACCTGCAAAGAAAATTTTTGGTAATCAGAATTTTATTACATACCCATGAGATTTACATTGGAAAATACATGCGCAATGCAATGGGACATGGATGAATCACAACCAATGACAAAGGACTAAGCTATTTAATTGGTCAATAAATCATTTGGAGTATGAAAGTACTAAGTTGGAATCTGCTTAAATTTGCTGCTAGATATCAGAAAGGAGGGTCATTCTAGCAGCAAATCTGATAAGATCTACAAAACGTGGAGGGATATTGGTACAATAATAAAGAGCAAATATTCTATGGACTGGGCAAACTGCCAGTGATCACACTGGCTATGTAACTCAATTGGATGGACTGTAAGCATTTCAGAGACTTTCGCATCAATTAGATATGAATCTCTGAGAGGATGTTTGCATTTTCCTTCTGCTGTGACTATTAGTATATACAATCAGTAGACACAAAGAAATTCAAATAAATAAGAATCAGATGAAAATTCATGTTACATTATTGAAGATAACTGAGAAACGAAACAATGAATGGAATCTATAAATAGATGTTTGGAATCATGTCTACCAGATTTTTGTCATTTCTCCTTTCTTATGCTGTTATGTAAACCTGCTAATAGCTTCTATCATGCATTGAAAATGTGAATTTTTATCTGATTGCTTGCAGTTTATCTTAAACCTGAAGGAACCTTTTGTGAGACAGAATTCCAGAAACATGGTATGTTTGTTATTAATCCACTAATTAACCTAAGTAATATACTATAATCTGTCAATAACTCAAAGCAAATGAAGTAGGTATGCCATTAAATTTGTATAATCTCAGCCTTCACGAAGTTGTTAGAGCCTAATTCTTCAGTTATTAGAGCTTTGGATTATCATGCAGTAGACATTGATTAAATTCCTGTGCGGACAGTCTGCAGGAATGTGCGTTTCCCGATTGTATTACATTTTATAGCATTATGTCAGCTAGTGTGTTTGAATCATGATGTGTGGACTTAATCATAACTACATGCAATATAAACTTAACGTTAACATCTATATCTGACTAAGACGTAACAATGAGATAATGGTGGTACAGAAGCTATATAAGAAACATGTAATTAAGCAACAAATAAAAATCAACACGAAAGTCAAAACGATGGAGTTTAAAAAAAACAATCATAAAAGCTGTATAACATAATGTTTACTAAATTTTCTGTTTTACACAGAGTGACTTAGCAGTAGTCGCCATTAATTTGTACATCGTGTATGATCTCACATGCTTGCTGCTAATACTCTTATAAAGCGGGCTGCTGCATGGCTTCTCTCGTTCGCCGTGGAAAACTCTCCGAAGTAAGTTAAACTGTTCGATTGTGGTCACAAAACTATTTAGACAATGGTATTGATAGAAAACTTACCAGAAATTACAATAATACTGCAGCTTTTCCACGAAATGAACGGCCCATCCTAGTTTATGAAGAAGAGAGGTTCTCTTCAGCCGCCATAACCTGTCAACTTCGTCTAACTGAATTTTTGTTGACGTTTGTTCCGAGGATTTTGATTGGCTGAATTTTGACAGGTGCTCTTCGCACGGGAAGCAACTCGTACAAATAGACTCGAACAAGCAACCAGTCTTATTTTCTGCCTCAACTTGGTTTATTCCTTTTTTTGTTATGTCTTATCAACAGTTTAGGGTATAATTTCATTAAAAATGTATATTTTGTTTGGAAATCGAACAAAGTATGTCACGATGAAAGGAGAAAAAACCAGTTTCACTGAGTAACTATTACTTTAACAATATTCACCATGGCAATGAACAATAAGAGACCGATATTGAGGAAAAGATATTTTATCTATGAATGCAAACCAAACTAATAAATAGAAAACTATGACACAGAAATTAATTATAATTAAATTCGGTAAAATATACGTGATATTATTTAAATTATGTTTAAAACATACTGAATTCTTAGTTAACTATCTTTTATTTAATACAAAGGAAATGAGATCCAACGTTCGTGTAGACATTTCCGTTAATTTTCGGTAATTTTCCCAAGATGGATTTCTAAGGAACATACAAGTCTGGTAGTAGTAATGTATGAACAATAAGTATAGATGACCAGAAAACATGTTGTCTTGTCAGCTATAGTTAATCTTTTATTCAGTCCAGTCATTACATATTAATCGTAAAAACAGTCATAAGAATTTTAAAAATTCAAATTAAAAAGTATCTAACAAGAGGACAATAGTAATTCAAATATCTAATTGATATTAACTTTGTTTAACAGAAACAAGCATTATTATATGAAAAGAACAGCTAAGACTTTTTTTTTATCTTTAAAAAAAAATAGAATAAGATTTATTAAAATAAGGATAGCAACATAACATAGAAGCAATCTCAGTAAAACAAAACATTTGTAATATTCATTGGAATGTATACAAAAATGATGATTGGAGCCATAACAAAAACTCCTAGACTCAGGGCCAAACATCATTTACGTTATGCAATAACCACATAAAATGGTTTACGTGCAATATTTTTCTCCAAAATAATCCCAACGAAATCAAACTTTAAATTTTACTTTGAAAAGATATGATGAGCATTATGAAATGCCCTCATATACTTAGAGCCAAGGCCAAATATCATATCACTGTTTAGTGGCTCACCTGAAATGGTTACAGTGCAGTCATTTTTCTCAAAAAATCATCTTTTTGAGATAAAACTTTGAAATATACATTATTCCTTAAAGCCATGGTTAAACTTCATTTCACAACATGTTCTTGATTGATTGATCACCAGAAATGGTCACAGTGCAGAATTTTTCTCCAAAATAATGTCATTGACATGACAGTTTGGAATATATATTTACAAGATAAGAGCCACACTAAAGAGCTATATATATAATATTGTACATAATATTTGTTTCATGAAGAAACCAGTCTTAGAAAACAAGAAATTATTCAAAACAAATGGATCTTTATTAATCAGTTAATAAATTAGTGAATTATTGTATTCCAACGTATTGTTAACACAGTGTCAACAAGTATGTACTTTTTTGTTTTCATATGCACTGTAATATTTTATATTATTTGCATTAATTTTAGATACAAGTACAATGTATGACGTGTAGTTATGCATGTGATGTGATTGATGTATGTGACTACCTGGTATTGATAAAAACCTGGAAAAAAAAAAAAAAAAGAAACCAGTCAATTGAAATGAGCTTTATAAGTAAAATATTTAGGGAAGACATTTACAATGCCAGTAACAAATACTTAAACAAATTAATGAAATATTATGACGATCGTGCGACATCACTAAACATAAATCCTTCTATGTAAGATAGCTGTCAAGATGATTAGGAAACAATGGAAAATATGATAAGTCAGTTTGTGGGACAACAAAAAATTGATTATTTGATGAATCTGTTACTCCATTGAGTTAGGATCATTTTGAGACAAGTCTCCTTGTAGTAGCTGGTAGCATTAGATACCCTGTATACTGAACAACATACGTGTGGATCATTGTATGGTATCCAGACCATTTCAGTTAAGAATCGACCATAACAGCAGAAGGCGATAAGTGAATTCAGTTTCCTAAGAACAAAGCAAACGAACATTGACTGCATACCAAACATTTTATTCATAAACATATAAAGTAACAAAACAAATGACAGTAAGTAATGAACTGCAGTAAATTTTTAGTACTATTACATCTTATGCTACATAACAATATCAAACTATTATTGAAAGTAAAGGAAAATATCAAGCTCAAATCCCTTCCTCAAGGAACTGTAATCTGGACACATGTTTGTCGTCCCGTTATTCCTGAAATAATCGTGAAAACCTTCCTAAACTTGACCAAGGCTGTATTGATCATGGCGAGATATTGATAGTAAGACTGTTCAAGCCTTGGATAGGTTTTCAGTATTATTTCAGGTCACATTGAATATTCTACTTTTAAACGTTCACACAGATTAAAAATAAAGGAATATGGCAAATAATTGTCAGCATAAAATTAGCATAAAATTAGCATAAATTAGCATAATACAGGTTTTGTTCATTTGATGTGGAGGACATCTGAAGAATATATCAGTTATGTCAAAAAGTTTGGAAAAATAAAGTTTCAAGCAAAGGAGAACGGAGCATAGCGAGATACACCCAAAGTCTCATGGAATACACTACAAGCAATTTAGCAATGGCCATAATGAAACATCCCCTACCTTTTCTAGTACATAAATGGATGTGATAGACTCAGCTACCCAATTATCAGTTACAGGTGATCAACAGTGGTGGGTAAATTTCAGCTACCCATACCTGCACACTGTGTAGTGGGAGGTAAAGTACAGCTACATTCACCTGCACACTGTGTAATGGGAGGTGCCTGTACCTGTATACTGTGTAGTGGGAGGTGCCTGTATATTGTGTAGTGGGTGGTGCCTGCAGCTTTATACCATGTACGGTTTAGTAGGAGGATCAGATGTGTAAGTGATATATGCACCAACATTATACAAAAACTAATTTCTAGTACAACAACAATCACATTATTTCATGTATTTTTTATGATATTTTATTAAATTTTATCAAAACAATTCTGTCAATTTAATCAAATACACAGATCTGAACACACAATGAAAATGAAACTTAAGTATTTTCTGATCCATCCACACACGGATTGATTAGAATTTGTTCTGTCTCAAGTTGTAAACCCTGTCAGACGAGAGAAACACAGCTTGACTTCTGATTTAAAATTATGCTTTCAGTAGTGGCAGCTAATCAATATACACGCACATATGAATAAATGTTCAGATTCACAATGGTCCATACAACTAAATGTAGTCTGTAAAATCTCAATCACACTTACTGGAATATCAACAATGAAATAATTTACTGCATTAATTAAGGACTTATGAGCACTAGATCAAGACTCATTGTTCACTTCTTAAAAAGAAACATTCTAGTAGCAAACATTTTCAGTTAATTTTCTACATTGTTTATTCATGTGTATATTTTTGGGAAATTCACAAATCATACAACATAAAAATTTGGTTCTGAATCATAGCTAGATACCGATCCCCAGACTCCTGTTGATCATATTATACTTTATACAAACTTTATACCAATTAAGACATAGCCATTTTGCCTAATGTTCTAATGAGAGTTTTGAAATTATGGATAATATGACAAAAGTTTTACAAATATGCATTCAAAATTCATAGTATTCTAGTAAATATGATCCACAATAATTGTACCAGAGTTGTCTCCCTTACAATTGGTTCCAATTTGTATTATGTACAATACAATTTCTGTAACTTTAGTAAGATAGAATTCTAGAAATGCATTTGATCATGTACTCCCCAACTTTTCAAAATCTTCAGTGAACAGCTTTATAATACATGTAGTAGCTAGTACAAGTTAAGTGCATCCTATTAACTTTAGAATATTACATTAGGTACATACACAAACTGTTGTAACAAAATTGCTATACTGCCAAACATATTTCAATAAGATGTTTAGAAAAAAGCTATTTTTCAAATTTCTACAAAGGACTAAACCCATTTAAAAAGAACATTACACGAGACACCATCAAGCTGAATCTTTTTCTTACTGATTTTGGCAAATAATCAATTTGTTTTCTGCATGAAATAGGATAATAGTAAAGTATATTATATAATCACAGATCATATATGGTTGTATTACTATATACCATAAATCATAGATTGATCGTAAGATGAAAATCAACTTAGATTAATGTCTCCACTGTCCCATAACATCTTAACTGATTGATACCACTAGGGACAGCACAAAATACTGCTTTCATTTTTAAGAATAGCATACAACACATTATATTATCACAGAATTATTACATGTGACACAATTGTCACATCTATCACACTATTAATGTCTACACACACAAAACCTATACATATACTGGTATATATCATAGTGCTTTCGTAATGATGGCTTCCTCCGACCCTTACTAACAAGAGGCTGAGAGACATGTAAAGTCACCTGACACTTTGGTTGTCTTGTTGTGACATCAGATATAGCAAACTCATTGAAAATTGCATTATATGTCATGCAAATTTGGCAGCTGTGGTTGCCAACACAATAATGTCAGCAAAAGTTTTTTTTATACATTATCAGCATTATTCTTGTTAAAATTGAATAACATAATTATCAAAATGACACTTAACACAGAACTTTTCTTAGAATTTTACAAACATGAGTTACAAAGATAAGTACAGATATAGTGATGACAATCAGCATCTGGGCTGTCACCAAATAGGTAGACAAATGACCTGACCCTAGCACACTCCTTGGACTTTGCAGGTGTGTGATGTCTGATGACCTGACCCTAGTATACCCCTTGAACTTTGAGGGTGCTTAATGTCTGATGACCTGACCCTAGTATACCCCTTGAACTTTGAGGGTGCATGATGTCTGATGACCTGACCCTAGTATACCCCTTGAACTTTGAGGGTGCATGATGTCTGATGACCTGACCCTAGTATACCCCTTGAACTTTGAGGGTGCATGATGTCTGATGACCTGACCCCAGTATACCCCTTGAACTTTGAGGGTGTGTGATGTCTGATGACCTTGCTCCAGTATACCCCTTGAACTTTGAGGGTGTGTGATGTCTGATGACCTGACCCTAGTATACCCCTTGAACTTTGAGGGTGCATGATGTCTGATGACCTGACCCTAGTATACCCCTTGAACTTTGAGGGTGTGTGATGCATAATGACACTGTCATCAATAATACTGTAAAATTGCAATTGTATTTGTACTTACACAAGTGACACATGCAGACAGGAACATAAGGACAGTTTGATTATTTGGCTCATACAGTCTACAAAAATATACAAATCTGGTTTTGTTAAGTGTCTCATAAATAAATTACATAACCTCCTCTGTTACACTTAATAAAACATATAGGTACACAGGTGTATGTCTCTCAGAGTTCAACACAGAAAATTCAAGCACTAAAAGCTAATACAGCAAATCAATCATGGGACGTGATGCTAAATATTGTTGGAGGATGTGATATCAAACTTCCAGGTATTCAGATCTATAGATGCATATGGCAACCAAAATATGATGGAGTAACACCATATCATTTAGAGAGGTAACACCATACTATTTAGTGCAGTGACACCATATTATTTAGAGAGGTAACACCATACTATAAAGAAAAGTGACACCATATCATTCAGGAAGATGACACCACAATGACTAGTGGAGTGACACCATATTATTTAGAGAGGTAACACCATACTATAAAGTAGAGAGACACCATATTACTTAGAGAAGTGACACCATACTATAAAGTAGAGAGACACCGTATTATTTAGAGAAGTGACATCACCCTTTAGACTAATTGTAAGCACTACAATAACATATATCTTGTTGCTGTACAATGCCTAATAAACACTAGTATAAAACAGACACATCTGTCAATAATAATTTAACTTAGCTGGCTGTAGAATATTAAAAGTATAAAAACATCATTGAAAATATCATTCTTACTATATAGGGTAGGAATTAGTCCAGAATATCAGTAATTAATATCAACAGTTTTTACATTGCCATGTGATCAAACTTTACACGATGAAGATTGGTGACAGAGATTTTGAGGAATGTAATAATGTTATATATACATACTACAGACTACGTAAACTAACAATAAACTTAATATATCAGTCATTATTAATGCTATTACTTCAGACAAGTTGAAATATCCTACTTATTGTTAAGGTTGTATTTTGATGGCCCAAATTTTCAAAACAGATGTATTTTTGCATACAAGTCAGGACATAGACTTTTTTGTTGTATTATTTCATTTTCGAGGTTGTTGGGTTTTTTTTTTTTTTTTGTGGTTTTTCCCCTTAATCAGCAAAAACATTGTAGATGGTTTGACAATATTCTGTATTAATTACTGTACTACTGCAAATGAATGTTGGCTGAAAATATTTCAATCCTGCATAACACTGGAAAGAACTTTACTTCCAGGGCAGAAGTGTTGACAATGTAAGTACAATATTTCAGTAACAGTCTTAAGAATGGATACTATGATAATGATCACTGTAATGATTTTGATCCTATATATAATAATGGTACCAACACCATGCTGACTAGGATATACACTTCATGTTTAAACTCATGTGTTCATTAATTTTCTGCTACAGACATTAAAAGATGAAATCATGTATGTTGTCCTCAAAAAGGAAGGCAATGAAAAGTTTTACTCATGAAACTGAAATAACTCTGTGTCTTGTGAGCTCTAGATCTGTCTCTCTTATCTGTTAAGGTAGTACAAATTTGGTTTAACAATTGTAGACGAAATTGATTACCTAGAATAAATTTCTCCTGATGTTAAAGTTGGAGGATAATCCTAAGACAGATAAAAAACAAAGGATCTTACTACAAAAACAAAACATAGATTTCAGCCAGTCACTGGTTATTTTGTTCTTGAATCTTCAACCTTAAAAAACTAGTTACATTTCCAGGTTATAACTTCACTCAGAAGTTAACCAGAAACAGTAAACAGTAAGACATTGTATGTCAAGGCAAACTTTATAGTATAAGCAAGGAAAACAATACAATTAGTGTAAGGAAATCTTTATGGGTACAGCAAGGAAACCTGCAGGTAGAACAAGGAAATCTCTATGGGTACAGCAAGGAAACCTGTAGGTAGAACAAGGAAATCTCTATGGGTAGAGCATGGAAATCTTTACAGGTAGAGCATGGAAATCTTTACAGGTAGAACAAGGAAATCTTTATAGGTAGAGCATGGAAATCTTTACAGGTACAGCAAGGAAACCTGCAGGTAGAACGAGGAAAACTTTACAGGTAGAGCATGGAAATCTTTACAGGTAGAGCATGGAAATCTTTACAGGTACAGCAAGGAAACCTCTTTACAGGTACAGCAAGGAAACCTACAGGTAGAACAAGGAAATCTTTACAGGTACAGCAAGGAAACCTGCAGGTAGAACATAGAAATCTTTACAGGTACAGCAAGGAAACCTGCAGGTAGAACAAGGAAATCTTTATAGGTAGAGCAAGGAAATCTTTACAGGTACAGCAAGGAAACCTGCAGGTAGAACAAGGAAATCTTTACAGGTACAGCAAGGAAACCTGCAGGTAGAACAAGGAAATCTTTATAGGTAGAGCAAGGAAATCTTTATGGGTACAGCAAGGAAACCTGCAGGTAGAACAAGGAAATCTTTATAGGTAGAGCAAGGAAATCTTTACAGGTACAGCAAGGAAACCTGCAGGTAGAACAAGGAAATCTTTACAGGTACAGCAAGGAAACCTGCAGGTAGAACGAGGAAAACTTTACAGGTACAGCAAGGAAACCTGCAGGTAGAACAAGGAAATCTTTACAGGTAGAGCATGGAAATCTTTACAGGTAGAGCATGGAAATCTTTACAGGTACAGCAAGGAAACCTACAGGTAGAACAAGGAAATCTTTACAGGTACAGCAGGGAAACCTGCAGGTAGAACATAGAAATCTTTACAAGTACAGCAAGGAAACCTGCAGGTAGAACATAGAAATCTTTACAAGTACAGCAAGGAAACCTGCAGGTAGAACAAGGAAAACTTTACTGGTAGAACAAGGAAACTTTTACAGGATGATACACTAATACACAACTGTTCTGGCTCACCTGTTTTGAATAATTATTGGCCATTACGACAAGTCTTTATTTATAAGAAAACTAAAAGGGCTTGTTCTTGAAATTATTGACCATAGCAATCACTGCTCCAAATGTATTGGTCAAGTGTCACAATAACACCTTACAATTGATGTAACTCATTGGCAGATTATCTAAGCTTTGTTGATAAGTTTTCTAAGACTTTCAACTTATTGGCATTTTGTCTATGACTTTGTACTTTATGAATGGTATGTCTCCTGCGACTTGGCTACCAATTTAACTGACAGGACTTGTGGCTGGAGTAGAATGAGATGATGTCATCTGTTCACCACCTTCCTCAATTCGAGATTTTTTCAAAGTAGCAAAAATATCACGGAACAAAGATTTGTATTCTGGAGGACTTCCCAGTTCATCAGCACATGCAGCCCCTCCAGTTCCTGTGTCACATGTCTGTTTCTGTAGCTTTAACAATGTCTGAACCTCCTTGTGGGAAACCGCCAGGTGACGATGAAGTGCTTCATCAAAGGTCTCTTCATTACCCTCAAACTCGTGAAAACTTGATCGTTTTCTACCCTGAAGTAAATCTTCATATTTCTCAAACAAATTCTGGTACTGATTTTCCAGTTCGTTTAGAATGGACACACTGTGAGAGTCTGCTTCTTCTGGTGAGATAGGCTGTGAGTCGGGCGCAATCTTACTGACAGACTCCGTACTTCCGTACACACTTCCACCTCCTCCTAGCCTCATGAGTTTCCCAGTATTCCTAACCTCTGGTTCATCATGTTCTACTTCAGCCTCCAAAGCTGACTTATGTACCTCTTTCTCTAAAGATTTACCACAAAGCTGACAAACTTTTCCAGCATTTAACTTCACCTTCTGTAACTCCTCCTCAAGCCCCTCACTTACTTTCACTTTCTTATCCATATCTTTCACTCTGTTTTCCAGAGATTCATTTTCTTCCCATAGTAATTTGACTTCTGTCTCCAAATCTTCCCGTTTCCTTCGCTCAATGAGTTGCTGAGCCTTCAGTTGTTTGATTGTCTCCTGCAAGCCTTTTATTTCCACTTCATATGGATTAAGAGGCAGATTTTTAAACTGATCTGTGTAGGTCCAATGAATTTCACCATTGTACAGGTTTTTTATGTAGTCTGTATTTTCCCGCAAGTTTGCCAAACTAATTGCTCGGCGAGACTCCTGTTTTTGTTGCTTATGCTCTCGTTTTCTTTCAGTTTTTAGATCATCTATCTTCTTCTGTAATTCATCACATTTGTTTTCCATTGTTTCAACTGTATCCATCAACCTGAGAAAAAAGACCTGATATGTAAGTGGCTTATCAAGCATCAAACCGAAGTTCAATATTGTTAAGGCCTTTCATTTTTTATCAGCGACAACTTAACGCTATTTCAACAGTCTTTTAAAATTGTGTCTTTTAATTCAAAATAAACTTCTGGGATTTTTTTTGCTTGCTTGAATATTTGAAATCAAAATATTTACTATTAAATGAAACACTAGTAGCTGATCAGACATTGAACCAACCTTGTCAATCTGAAACAGCCAGTGTATGAAAAATTCTAACTGGTGCCAATGTAAAACAAGGGATTTCAAAATCAGAAGTGATTCTCAAAACATAAACCTTAATAAAAAACAAAAGTGATCCATGTTCTTCAAATTTATCGTTTTCATAAACTGCTACTACAGGATTCAGAATTTTCAAACCATTGCATTTATTAACTTCTAGCAATTTTTAGAGGATTTGCCAAAAAAATTATAAATTATACAAGTTATCTAAAAATAACCAATTCAATATCTAGAATTTTGTTATCAATTGTTAAAGCTGTAGAGACTAAATAAATGCTATTAGTTATAATCACTCTAACTTAGTCAGTGTAATAAAAATTGTGATAAGGGAGGTAACTTCTCAAAAATTGAGTGATATCAAACCAATACTACTCTAGCAATATCAAGTGATTTTTAGCACAAAATCAAGATGGGTTTCATATATTTATTAAACTTCAACCTTTCTTACTGTTTCACCAATACTGAAACTCATAGTGGATTTTTTTAATGATTTGAAAGAACAAGTGACCAGCTAGTTGGATAAGAAATCCTATAGAAAAAGATTTGCTGACTTTAATGCTTACTTTTCTATTCTTTGTTTGTCTGCTCTGGAGTCAATAATCAGTCGCTGATTCTGTTTCTCCAGTTCCTGAGCATTCTTATCTAATTCTTCATAAACACGCATGCGTGCATCACTGTTTTCCCTTAGGGTCTCCAATTGTTTGTTCAGGTACTGCAATAGATATATATATCAACTACAACAATAAAAAACAACAAGCCACATTTTTCAAGAAAATATATATATGATGCCATTTTACTGCCAATTTTTTTTTTTATCTAACAACAAGACACTACAGAGGACACTTAAAATGTTTACTAAAGGGGACAATATACCGAAGAATTTTTTTAAAAATATGTATATTTAAGATGCCTAAATTAACAAATTCAATTACAGTTATATAATCTTTTTAATTAATATCTGATAGATAAGAAATTCCTTGTGGTTGATTACCTCATTTTCAAGAAGTTGATCCTGGCTGGTTTGTTGAATCTGTAAGATGTGTGTCTCCAGTTCTCGATTTCTTTCCAAGAGAGCCTTCCCTAGTTCTGCAGCCAGCTGAAGATCTGAAATCAAGACAGCATTCAAATCATTAGTACATTACATTAAAAAATTCTTAAAAATCACAGTTACTAGTAACTACACTTCTGTTACAGCGAAATGGTTATTTGCCACAAAATGGGTTTACAGAAAAAAAACTTTAACGGGGACCTTAACAATGAACAAGCTCACCTCAAAGTAGCTTGCATTACCCTAATGTTAATGAGATAATTGATGTTTCCAGGTTGTCTCACTAAACAGTCACAACATAAGACAGTTGCGATATCCTATATGAGCCCTCAGACACTGTATCACCTATCAGACAATGATGAAGTAGGAACAGTTTCGACAGTGTGACTCAGACAAGAAAACATTTTGTTTTTCGAAGACTAGACATTGAGAGTTGAGAGCATCATGACAATACATTAGAGAGCATGGCAAACAGCTCCTACAGGGAAACTTGGTGAATTCTTTTGATAGGAACAAAATTTAGGATATTACGTGAAAAACTGCTCTGGTTATCATTTTCAATATATCTTTTGTATACTAAGACAAGGAAGATGTACAATAACAATCACTGACACATTTCACCTATTAACCGTTAATACTACAAGTAGATGAGGTATACCTCGGACATATTTCTACAGGCTTCTGTTCTCATTTATATATGATCTCCAGTGTACTGCCGAAAATGTTGATTTTAATGAAATTATATAACATCATGAACAGCACCAGATGAGATACCTAACATGACAATTATTCATTTATATTTTCTAGGTTTATCACTTTGCGATTTCTTCCATTTAATGAAAAATGATCTTAATTACTATATTTTTTGAAAAGTAAACTTCATTACATAATTAAATCATAATTCATGGTTTTTGAAGTAAATGTAAAACGTTAGAAGGTTTAATTATTATAATGGCGAGTAAAACAACATGTTGTATTGATTAATACAAAAATAGGAAATAAAGTTTGCAATATAGTTTTTTTTTTTGAGAGGCAGGGGGGTGGGGAGGAGGTGGGGGGGGGGGGGGAGAGGCATTTCATGGTGAATTGGGAAGGAGGAGTGGGAGGGGGGTATCTAGCAAACTATGAATAATCACTGTTCCAGACAAACAACATTAACTGTAGAGGGAGGTCACCATGTTATGTGAAATGACATGATTTTAGTCAGTGGTACATGTTGGAATCCTGTCCAGGAAGCAAGTCTGACCTGAGAGGATTTTAAGACATCTGGCTAGTAATCTATTTATTGTATGTCTTGCCACAGGGCACCTATACGTCACACGATGGTGATGAATTAATGACTGATAACATCCTGTTTAGTGACCCGACAGGTCTCTAATCTCATGAATCATTACATCATCAAAGATACACACTATTTATCACAGACTTCTTAATTGTGTTAAAGTCACATATAACTGATACAGACTGTGTTTACTGTTCTGTCACCAAACATAAACACTAAAATACATTGTTTGTTGGTACAATCTCAGCTTTCTTGGCTGTATTAAGATAAGCTGATCCAATGTACACTATTCTGACACCATGACACTCTGTAGCATGTATTATCTGAGTCTTCTTGTTTGATTTAATTAAAGCTCCTTAAACTGACTACACTGACTCTAGAATACACAAGTATTTGTTTGGGGTCATCAAAGATCTTTTTTTCTTTTTAAATGTTTCAAATTGTTTTTTAATGTCACAGAACAGTGTACATATAGAGTACCATAATAGCTGGTCATTGTCAGGAGACTGAACCGTGTACATATAGAGTACCATAATAGCTGGTTATTGTCAGGAGACAGAACTGTGTGCATATAGAGACTGATAATAGCTGGTCATTGTCAGGAGACAGAACTGTGTACATATAGAGACTGATAATAGCTGGTTATTGTCAGGAGACAGAACCGTGTACATATAGAGTACCATAATAGCTGGTCATTGTCTGGAGACTGAACCGTGTACATATAGAGTACCATAATAGCTGGTCATTGTCAGGAGACAGAACCATGTACATATAGAGTACCATAATAGCTGGTCATTGTCAGGAGACAGAACCGTGTACATATAGAGTACCATAATAGCTGGTCATTGTCAGGAGACAGAACCATGTACATATAGAGTACCATAATAGCTGGTTATTGTCAGGAGACAGAACCATGTACATATAGAGACTGATAATAGCTGGTTATTGTCAGGAGACTGAACCGTGTACATATAGAGTACCATAATAGCTGGTCATTGTCTGGAGACTGAACCGTGTACATATAGAGTACCATAATAGCTGGTCATTGTCAGGAGACAGAACCATGTACATGTAGAGTACCATAATAGCTGGTCATTGTCAGGAGACAGAACCATGTACATATAGAGTACCATAATAGCTGGTCATTGTCAGGAGACAGAACCATGTACATATAGAGTACCATAATAGCTGGTTATTGTCAGGAGACAGAACCATGTACATATAGAGACTGATAATAGCTGGTTATTGTCAGGAGACAGAACTGTGTACATATAGAGTACCATAATAGCTGGTCATTGTCAGGAGAAAGAACCGTGTACATATAGAGTACCATAATAGCTGGTCATTGTCAGGAGACAGAACTGTGTGCATATAGAGACTGATAATAGCTGGTCATATAGAGTACCATAATAGCTGGTCATTGTCAGGAGACAGAACTGTGTACATATAGAGTACCATAATAGCTGGTCATTGTCAGGAGACAGAACTGTGTACATGTCTGGAGACAGAACCTTGTACATATAGAGTACCATAATAGCTGGTCATTGTCTGGAGACAGAACTGTGTACATATAGAGTACCATAATAGCTGGTCATTGTCAGGAGACAGAACTGTGTGCATATAGAGACTGATAATAGCTGGTCATATAGAGTACCATAATAGCTGGTCATTGTCAGGAGACTGAACCGTGTACATATAGAGTACCATAATAGCTGGCCATTGTCAGGAGACTGAACCGTGTACATATAGAGTACCATAATAGCTGGCCATTGTCAGGAGACAGAACCGTGTACATATAGAGACTGATAATAGCTGGTCATTCTCAGGTGACAGAACCATGTACATATAGAGTACCATAATAGCTGGTTATTGTCAGGAGACAGAACTGTGTACATATAGAGTACCATAAAAGCTGGTCATTGTCAGGAGACAGAACCATGTACATATAGAGACTGATAATAGCTGGTCATATAGAGTACCATAATAGCTGGTCATTGTCAGGAGACAGAACTGTGTACATATAGAGTACCATAATAGCTGGTCATTGTCAGGAGACAGAACTGTGTGCATATAGAGACTGATAATAGCTGGTCATATAGAGTACCATAATAGCTGGTCATTGTCAGGAGACTGAACCGTGTACATATAGAGTACCATAATAGCTGGCCATTGTCAGGAGACTGAACCGTGTACATATAGAGTACCATAATAGCTGGCCATTGTCAGGAGACAGAACCGTGTACATATAGAGTACCATAATAGCTGGTCATTGTCAGGAGACAGAACAGTGTGCATATAGAAACTGATAATATCTGGTCATATAGAGTACCATAATAGCTGGTCATTGTCAGGAGACAGAACTGTGTACATATAGAGTACCATAATAGCTGGTCATTGTCAGGAGACAGAACTGTGTACATATAGAGTACCATAATAGCTGGTCATTGTCAGGAGACAGAACTGTGTATATATAGAGACTGATAATAGCTGGTCATTGTCTGGAGAGAGAACCTTGTACATATAGAGTACCATAATAGCTGGTCATTGTCAGGAGACAGAACTGTGTACATATAGAGTACCATAATAGCTGGTCATTGTCAGGAGACAGAACTGTGTGCATATAGAGACTGATAATAGCTGGTCATATAGAGTACCATAATAGCTGGTCATTGTCAGGAGACTGAACCGTGTACATATAGAGTACCATAATAGCTGGCCATTGTCAGGAGACTGAACCGTGTACATATAGAGTACCATAATAGCTGGTCATTGTCAGGAGACTGAACCGTGTACATATAGAGTACCATAATAGCTGGTCATTGTCAGGAGACAGAACCATGTACATATAGAGACTGATAATAGCTGGTTATTGTCAGGAGACAGAACTGTGTGCATATAGAGACTGATAATAGCTGGTCATATAGAGTACCATAATAGCTGGTCATTGTCAGGAGACTGAACCGTGTACATATAGAGTACCATAATAGCTGGCCATTGTCAGGAGACTGAACCGTGTACATATAGAGTACCATAATAGCTGGTCATTGTCAGGAGACTGAACCGTGTACATATAGAGTACCATAATAGCTGGTCATTGTCAGGAGACAGAACTGTGTACATATAGAGTACCATAATAGCTGGTCATTGTCAGGAGACAGAACTGTGTGCATATAGAGACTGATAATAGCTGGTCATATAGAGTACCATAATAGCTGGTCATTGTCAGGAGACTGAACCGTGTACATATAGAGTACCATAATAGCTGGCCATTGTCAGGAGACTGAACCGTGTACATATAGAGTACCATAATAGCTGGTCATTGTCAGGAGACTGAACCGTGTACATATAGAGTACCATAATAGCTGGTCATTGTCAGGAGACAGAACCATGTACATATAGAGACTGATAATAGCTGGTTATTGTCAGGAGACAGAACCGTGTACATATAGAGTACCATAATAGCTGGTCATTGTCAGGAGACAGAACTGTGTACATATAGAGACTGATAATAGCTGGTCATTGTCAGGAGACAGAACCATGTACATATAGAGTACCATAATAGCTGGTCATTGTCAGGAGACAGAACCGTGTACATATAGAGTACCATAATAGCTGGTAATTGTCAGCAGACAGAACCTTGTACATATAGAGAGTGATAATAGCTTGTGACATATTGCAGGAGATATGAAGAATTGCTAAAAATGGAAATTGTGAGTTATTCTTTTGATTCTTTGGTACATGTCAGGGATCAATTCAATGATGTCTTTTTTTCTTTAGAGCAAGACAAATGGCCTTTAATTCTGCTTAAATGTATTCACAGAATACAGACAAGATATAGATAAACAGACAGGACAAACCCTTGGGATTTAAATATACCTAGAATATGACATAAAACTTCACTGTGTGCATGTGAGCCTATGATCCACATATTAACAACGGACCTTGGAGGCTGAACTTCACATGTTCTGTTGTAGATCCATGGTCGGTAATTGTGTAAATGAAATATGGGTCTGTATATACATGTATTATATCCTCTAAAACATCTTTTTTATATCCGGTGTCCTCACACGAAGGCAGAATATTGATCACTGGGCACTGTCTGTCCACGCCAAAAATGGCAGCCAATTGAACCAATATATTGCTTTGTATAGCAGAACCAATGTAAATATTGGATCATCATGAATATGGTCCTTATCTATACCAAATTATCATTTTCCAATATCTGATATACCACAATAGCATGTGTTATACTGATCTAGCAATGAAACGTGATTGATACTGCCAAGAACGCCATGAATGCTGGTCGAAAGATCTCTGACCGTATCCTTCCAAAATTTTTGAGTAGTTGCAACAATTCATTTAAAAACAAACAAAAAAAGTGAATGACCTTGAAGTCATTCAAGAGCTGTCAAGAACTTACTGACATTAATTTTCGTAATTGCGCTATACTTATTATGATATATCTGTTTTAATTAAAGTTAATCCTAGTCTATGAATGACTAATTAGCCACTGACCCCACATCAAACTTCCCATTTCACTAACAAATCAGGGTATATTAGATTTCCAACTACCACTTTCACAGGTCAACACCACACCAGTCAATACAGTGGCAGTCTGTGCATGGTAATAAAGTGACTAAGGACCAGAAACACTGATCAATATACAGTAATGGTCACACCATAACAAGACCAAAATCCAGAGTTTGATCTCTAGGTTTGTTCAGCTTCTCTCCACAGTTAACTTTGAATACTGTCCTATAGCAATAGCAATACCAGGGCTTGTTTTTTAACCAATTGAAAGTTCTATACTTAACATAAGAATTACCTTATACAGCCAATATGTTTTAAAGATGTCAAAGATGTTATGTTCATAACAAAGAAAGCTAATTTCTCCAATGCATTGGCACTCAACTCTTTCTATAAAGAACTTACAAGTATAGAGAATTCTTAATTTTTCTCTGAATTAGTCAACTTTTCATCAATTAATTGAACAGAGATATTGAGAATTGAAAATCATGATTTTGAGACATGTTGTGTACACTGAGAGTGAAACCCTTGATTTAGAAGGTTACCAAGTCCCAGTTGTTCACATTTATGGTGTATCTTTCTATATAAAACTTCCTAGAAAGGTAATTGATGAAATAATAAATTTACAGAGAGTAAACCATATCAAAATTGTACAGCATCATGAAGCAAAGTAAAAAGTCAGGATCAGTTGATCTACCAAACAGACTGATCAACGCCATTTCTCAACTACGTGAATTCACAAAATAAAGGATGGAACATTACCCTTTTGTATAGGACAAAAAGTAAGCTGACAAACATATTCAGGAAATGGATTGGAGTTACTTCCCCTGATAGTCCGTAAATGATATATCACTGACCAGTATTGCCTACATATAACAGACAATCCTAAATGTCTTTCTAGTCTGCTGTCAACACCTTCTGTTTTAGCCAGCATGAAACTTTTGATACTTAGAAAAAAACAAATTACACTGTCAAGCTAATTAGGATATCAAAAAATCTAAAAAATTTCATAGCTAAAACAAGATTATCAAAATATAGTTGTTGTCACTCTGATAAAGAAATCTTGGGTACCAAATATAGTGCAAACAATACCAAACATGGTAAACAGGACTTTAATCTGTAAACATACAGACAATCCTATCCTTTTATTTCCTTAAACCCTGTATCACCCTCCACAGGTATATAGATTGGAGCCAAACCGCATCTCCTTGAATTATCTTCCTCTGATAACACCCTGGGCCCCGAGTCAGAAGTGTTTGTCCCCACAGGTAAGATCAGAGCCAACATGTCCCCAGAATTTCCTCTGATAAACACCCTGGACCTGGAGTCAAAGATACCTCTCTCCACAGGTATATAGATCAGAGCCTGGCATGCCCCCTTAACTTCCTCTGATAACACCCTGGGCTTAGTTAAAGGTGCCATGTATGTCTCCACAGGTATATAGATTTTAGCCAAACCTGTCCCCTTAACTTCCCCGGATAACATCCTTTGCTAGCCAGAGGTGACTTTAAAACAACCTTCGCATATTACAGCTACACAGCTTGTTCCAACCCAGTAAAGCTGATCAAGGGCATCATAGGTGTACAGAAAGTCTATCAACACATCAAGGTGGAATTTTACAGAACAATAAACAGTCAAAAGTCACTACTAAATTATTACTACTTTTTTTAAACATGAAAAGACAATTTAAACTTTATGTGTATAAAATCAGCCCCCCTTTTAACAGAAGACTGACCTAGAATTCCCTGATCTATGGTACCTTAGACAATAAAATTTTAAAACAGTCTTTATATAGGCTTTTAATTTTTTTTTTCTTTTTCTTTTTATGGATGTTTAAAAAATTCATGCTATTTACTTAACCACAAATTTTAATGAATTCTACCATTTGTTTAATTAGCATCAAAATAGCAGTCAATCTTCAACATTCTATCAAGTGATGAACAGAATTTATTTATTCAAATGTGTTACATATTCTCATGCAAAAACAATGTGACATACCACATGATACCTATATTTGTACAAACAACAACTCATTGTTATTTTGAAAGGGTTCCGTTTGTTCGTGAGAATGAGATTGTGAAAGATAGATACCTCAAAAGTAAAATCAAATAATAGAGAAAAGGACGGTCAATTTCATGACTCCAAAGAAAAAAAACTTTCTATTTCAAGGCTTTGGAAAAAAAAACATGAAATATTGAACCACCAAAAAAACAAAAATATTACCTTTGTAGTCTTAATCTCTCTCGGCACCAAAAAGCCTTACTGTTACCACAAATATCCTGATCTCTGTTACATGTATATGTTACCAGTAAAGTTTGGGACATCACATAGTACAGTACATAAACCATATTTCATATTTATAGCGCTGCTTTTACTGTGCCTCTTGTCATCTAACATCAACTTAGTAGACCATCTACAGTTTAATGACTATGTGTTGTGTATAGTGCAGGACAAGAAGATGTATAAGTACATAAAGACAGGTGGTGTGTGTACTGTGTGGAAGGGTACTATTGCTTGCCAAAAAAAGGGATCTTTTCAATAGTCAAAATTCATTAAAAGAAGATCTTAACAGAAACTAGCGGTATTTTATATGACCAAGTAAGAATTCTGCATCAGAGACAGATAGGTTTGGGGAGTCATTTTGTTCTGTGATATCTTCTAGCTGTATCATTCAATATCACATAAAATGTATAAGAAGGCCATGAATCAATAGTACTGTAGCAATACATGCATAATTTATCTGAAATCTGTCCACCAGAATCTTATTATCAAAGGGCCACCAGTAGATTGTGGACTCACTGGACACTACATACCTTAAATTGGTTTCTATGAATAGGTCTACTGTATCAATTATAGCTTATATTAGATGAAGTAGAACATAATTTCCTTGGCAAGTAATAATGTCACCCTCATGTTAATAACAATCAATGGGTGTACATTGACAGACACAGCTTTATTGAAGGCCTGTGGTAGAGGACACTATACCAAAAACACCTGTAAACATTCAAAGTGTAATAGGTACTTCACACCCAAATTAAGTCCATGTAGCTTAATCAAACAACTAGGGTACTACAGTGGTTAAGTTGACATCTAGTATACCTTGTACTTCAGCTGATAATTGATATAACCAGTTGAGTAGGTCTTAGACAATCATAACCAGCCTTAACCCCATAACCAGCCTTAACTCTGTAACCAGCCTTAACCCTTTAACCAGCCTTAACCCTATAAGTACAAGGTCATAACCTGCTTTAGCCTTGTCAGAATAAAGGCATAACTTGCTCAAACCTTGCAAGTACAATTAAGTTAATGGCCTGCCTTAATGTTGTCAGTATAAGTTGATTCCTGTCTTTACTGTAAATACAAATTCATAATCCATTTATAACTACCAGTTTTTTTTTGTTTAGAGGTTTATGACTTACCTACACATGAGAAGTACAATTTCCAACAGTTAAACTATATAAAACTTCTATATTCAAGTTCATGACCTACCTAATAAAATCTTACATATAAACGTAAAAGTGCAATTTCTGAATTTCTTTATATAAAACAAACTAGAATATCATACAGTTATGATAAAAACCTAACCTATTTTCAGTATGTACTGATAACTAGGTTAGATAATGGTACTGAAGTCGGTCATATATACATACATATATATATATACATACATCCCTTGGTACATCACCGACTTAGATATATCTAAGTACGTACATACATCAGACTTCAGATTACCATTAATAAATCATCACTGTACAAGATTAATGTCGGGTAATATTCTGGTGTATTGAGGAGACTTTTACAATAAAAAAAACTCTCAGAATATAATGAAATCATATTCATTAAACCAATATGTAAATTTGCCTAGCCTTATTTTTCTTCATTAAAGACAAAACAACAAAATCAATCAGGTTTTAATACAGGGCTTGGCAAGCGCGGAGGCTTCTATCATAACAGATTGAGGTCAGTTGA